>NC_089872.1:17089097-18289097 GCF_036373705.1 Amia ocellicauda | reverse complement strand
TATCACATGGCAATGCGCAGCCAAGACCTCTGAATGTTTATGCCGTTTGTGTACAGCATGCAAATATGACAAAAGATCACTCTTGTGACTGTGGCGCTCACTTCACCCAGTGTAATCAACAGATAAACACATATCGGAGGCGTTATACATGTTTAAAGACAGAGAAAGGATCCATTAGGATTAAGATTTACTTATGCAAAACACTGTTTATTTTCAAAAATATAAACATCCACACAAATCTGAGTAAGAAGACTTAAAAACAGTATCTATATCATGTCTTTAGATATGCCAAGAGAAGGATGCTCCCACTGTCTCCTCTCTGTCTCTCTGGCCCTGCACAGCCCTTTGCTGCACTTGCATCCTAAGCAGCTGCAGTGACCGCAGCCTGTCTCTCCACAACTCTGACCCAGACAGGCCAGCTCGACTGCTGCATTCCCCCTGCATTGTGAACACACCGCCCGGCTCTCCAATCATCCATCAGCTTCAGCCACAACACCACGACAGCGACCACCACGGCCACCTCCCCCCCGCTCATGTCAGTTAAACGAGCCCTAATTAAAAAGCAAAATAGCACTATATCAAGAGAGTGCATCAGCCCGTGGTGAGATAAGGAGTGAGGCCAGTTAGTAACTGACCTGTAGGGCTTATCTCTGTCTGTCAGATGACAAGACACCCGGGCTGCCCATACTAAAACAACAAAACTAAAAAAAACACCTCCTGCTGTAATTAACGCAAGCAGAGGACATCCCAGGGGTAGAAAGCCAAAAATCTGCTTAAGCAAAAAAGTAAAAATGAACTGTATAATTGTTACAATGCTTTTTATACATCAATTGTTACTATGGAAGGGTTAGGATCAATAGTTTTCAACCCAACTGTAATCTGTAAGGAGGAAGCTGTTGCTTTCTGTGATGACATCATGGAGTGACATCATGGAGTGCTCAATACTGACTTAAGAAACAGGTAGCATACATTCTAAGGCATGACGTTAAAAATACAGATCATAATCTTATAATCGTTGGTTATAATCATAGCTTGGGCTCCAATTTAATACACTTGTGAAGACTAAGGCAAACAGAGAGCTGGCAGCCAGTAACATGCCTGGAATTCACAGTGGATCACAGAAAAGATTTAGTCCTAGTCTGTGTTTAACATTAAAAGGCTACTATATCCAACTTTTTAATTATGTAGCAGATACATACAAATTAATAACGAAATGAAGAAATAATAATTTCTTAAAAACCTATAAATATCATTCCAGCTCTTACCTTTTTTTCCTCTCCAAGTGTTTGTGATGAACACCAGACCAAACTCAAACCCTTATCTATGCACTGCATAAGTGGGGCAGAAACAGCGTTGTCTACATTCTCCACAAATGGCTTCCCTGCATGTCTGCATTGTACCCCCGCACAGAACAGATAGGGGCTTTGTGTTGGGAATGGATCTAAATTCAATCCAAAGCAATTAATCTATATCTCACACCGCTTTCCACAGGAAAACGTACAGTGTTTGCAAAAAGACACACAATGGCTTTGTGTAGAATAACCACATTAAGCACATTGTGAGCACAAAAGGCAAAAAAAATGATCTACGGAGTTCATGGGAAAAGCCCTGCAGACCCATTCAATGTCCTTTAATGGGGCAGAATATATATAGGAATTTTCTTTTTGCTGTAACATATTTTCCATTATCTTTTCTCTCTCCAAGTTGACAACAATAACCGCAACCCCCCAAATCTAAAAAACCTAAATCAAAAGAAAACGACTTTTAGTAGAAAACACAAGCACACTGAAATCCATGACAATACTAACTTAGACACGGCTTTGTTTTCCCTCACACAAAAAAGGGGGAAGGTCACGTGTACTTAACACTTGTCCCTGTGCAAAGGCTTTCATGAGCTGCGAAACACACAGGGGTTAAAGACCTCCAAAGCACTTAAAGGTTAATTGCACAAGGTACAGCAGAAGGATAAAACAAAGAACCCAAGGAGGAGCTGTAATGTATTCAGTAAAGTGGAGAGTGTGCCACAAAAAACAGCTTTGAAATGCCTTGTATTGTTCCATAGCCACTAAAAATAACTGTCCACATGTCAGTGAAGTATGAGGCAAAGATATTGTCCCCATTACTCAATTTCCCTCTCGCTTTTTAAAATGTAGGTTGCGGTGACTATCGAGGGTCAAACAGAAGCAAAGTTTCTTTCAAATTGCGCGCAGTCTGCTCGGTCTTAGGAAAGAGCTCTCAATTCTAACAAGGCACAAATATAACATGTACCAACACTTGTAAATGTGGGGATATACAGTTAGGTCCATAAATATTTGGACAGTGACACAATTGTCATCATTTTGGCTCTGTATGCCACCACACCAGATCTGAAAGGAAACAATCAAGATGTGCTGTAAGTGTAGACTTTCATCTGAGGGTAGGTACATCCAAATTGAACGGTGCACGAATTACACCCATTTTTATATGCGGTTCACCCAATTTTAGGGGATAAAAAGTATTTGGACAAACTAACATAATCATGAATTAAAGTGTGAGTTTCAATACAGGGTGGCAAATCCTTTGCAGTCAATGACTGCCTGAAGTCTGGAACCCATAGACATCACCAGATGCTGCGTTTCTTCCCTGATGATGCTCTGCCAGGCCTGCACTGCAGCTGTCTTTAGTTCCTGCTTGTTCTTGGGGCATTTTGCCTTCAGTTTTGCCTTAGAAATCATAACAAATCAATCTGAAAGATAGCATAAACATTAGGTGTGGCCAAATCAACTATTTGGTACATTCTTAAAAAGAACGAAGGCACCGGTGAGCTCAGGAACACCGAAAGGCCCAGAAGACCACGGACAACAACTGTGGTGGATGACAGAAGAATTCTTTCCCTGGTGAAGAAAAACCTCTTCACAACAGTTGGCCAGATCAAGAACACCCTCCAGGAGGTAGACGTATCTGTGTCAAAGTCAACAATCAAGAGAAGACTACACCAGAGTAAATACAGAGGGTTTACCACAAGATGTAAACAGGAAACAGGAAGACTAGATTAGAGTTTGCCAAAAAACATCTAAAGAACCCTGTACAGTTCTGGAACAACATCCTATGGACAGATGAGACAAAGATCAAACCAGAATGATGAGAAGAGAAGATTATGGAGAAGGGAGAAAATGCTCATGATCCGAAGCATACCACCTCATCTGTGCAGCATGTTATGGCATGGGCCTGTTTGGCTGCCAAGTGAACTGGTTCCCTTGTATTTATTGATTATGTGACTGCTGACAAAAGCAGCAGGATGAATTCTGAAGTGTTTAGGGCTATTTTATCTGCTCAGATTCAGCCAAATGCTTCACAACTCATTGGACGGCACTTCACAGTGCAGATGGACAATGACCCGAAGCATACTGCGAAAGCAACCCAAGACTTTTTTAAGGCGAAAGAAGTGGACTGTTCTGCAATGGCCAAGTCAATCACCTGACCTGAATCCAATTGAGCAGCATTTCATTGCTGAAGGCAAAACTGAAGGCAAAACACCTCTAGAATAAGCAGGAACTAAAGACAGCTGCAGTGCAGGCCTGGCAGAGCATCACCAGGGAAGAAACCCAGCATCTGGTGATGTCTATGGGTTCCAGACTTCAGGCAGTCATTGTCTGCAAAGGATTTGCCACTAAGTATTGAAACTCACAATTTAATTCATGATTATGTTAATTTGTCCAAATACTTTTGAGCCCCTAAAACTGGGGGACCACATATAAAAATGGGTGTAATTCCTACACTGTTCACCCATATCTTGATTGTTTCCTTTCAAATCCACTGTGGTGGTGTACAGAGCCAAAATGAAGACAATTGTGTCACTATCCAAATATTTATGGACCTAACTATAGTTTTCATCTTTAACCTCATTGATGAATAAAACTACTTTTCTTAATGGGAGTGATCAGTAGAAAGTTAAAATACAATATGGTGAAAGTTCCATAAAATACTCTCCGGATTGCCTTGAACGCAGATGACAATCGTCAATGTCTTTTATTTTGCATATTTCCTCAGGCTGTGTCTTTGAGGTATATCTATCACCCATAACATCAAGATAGCCACACAAAATGACCTGCTGCATTACGGTGTTCATTCCCACTCCTAGATTTTCTTTCCCACATTTCTGGGTCTATAAATTTCACAACACCCATTTCTCCTGTTAACAGCCTTGTTTGGAATGAGCAGTTGTAAACCTGAGCCAATTTGATTTACAACACTTGCCGATATGTATCCCTCTGATAACACAGTGTGCCCAGCTGGGCCGAGGGGTTACTGTTATGCAGCAAGCTGAGGAGACCCTTTCATACCCACCCAATCCAAGGAGCACCCATGCCAACACACATGGGAGCTCCCTATCAAAGCTGGCTCCAATTCAAACCAAAAACTGATTTCCAACTATGAGGTTCGAAGCTTCACACCACCAGAATCCCATCGGGGGTCATACTGCAATGAAAATAAATAAATAAATGCAGGTAGTAACACTAACTGCAAAACTGACTGTGTAGCACCACCATGGTCCCTGAACCCTGCAGTCAGGTTTCCCTGTGGCTCGAACACTGTACAGTAGGTTGCAAGACATACGTTCTTGCTTCCTCTCACTTGCCATGACTTTCTGAAACTTTCTTATCTGTCTGAATCCAATTTTCTGAGCAATTAACTCCCCTAAGTGAAAGATAAAGTCACCCACAAATATAATCTGCTGGCTCAATAAAGCAGACTGAGGCCAGAGATAAGATTTTTTTATCACTGGCAGTTAGCTAGCAATACCTACTTGCTGTGTAGCTGCTGTTGCTGCCTCTTGCCTGCGTACCAGAACATTCCCTTAAGATCAATCAGATTACATAAGAGCACTGCAGAATACCGGAGCTGCGGAGGAGAAACGCAACGCCGTTACATGACTGAACAAACTCCACATTCATCTCCGCTTCACCAGCCCCTCCCTCCGAACTCCTGGGAGGCCGACATCGCCGAGACGCACAACTGATGGCTCACCGAACTCAGAGACAAGAAAACTGCAGAATCTACACCTTGGCTTTTGTCCTTCCATCCTGCGCAACCACTGAGAAAATCCACAATAATTGCTCGATTTAAAGTATTAAGCTACTCTAATCCACATTTCTACATTATATGAGGTACCCACTTGTTTGCTTTCAAAGGAGTATTGGCGTAGAATGATATCTGTAGGCCTGTGTGTCACTCGAAAGAAAAAAAAAGATCTCAAATCCTCTGACCATGTTTTCTTCCCCCATCAATTGTAAAATAATGAGGATGTGTAACTTTAAATCAAGTTGTCACAATCGTACGATATCCCTGCCACTGGCACTCAATCGCAGTTTGTACTCTGAGTGTCTATTATTTTTTTACTAGGGTGTCAATCAAAAGCAAGGAAAGTCTGTAAAGTATGGTGATGCAAACTGCCTCCCAACCACTGAACAGTGAGGAGAACAGGAGTTTACACTGACATGTGCCTACATAGTCTGGATCTCAAAGGTGTACTGCTATGGCCTATTGTCATCTATACATGAGTGAGTAAATGACTGAAATTATATCATTTGATGTGGCATCTTTTCTGACCTGAACTCCATTTTTGTTTTGATAAAGCGCTATTTCTTAAACACTGACAACAGCATTGTAAGCCTTCAGGATTTATCCTATTCTAGTGCTTTACTGCAAAATTATTTTACTGGCAAGAGTGTAACTCAATCATTAATTTCCATTTAACAGTTGGCTTCTTTGGAGCGACTGGCTCAGAATCCAGCTAATTTGTTTTAATTTGTACTTGAAAACTCACTTTACCAACGCATTCAAAAAGAATTAAGATCGTATCAATGTACATATCGGTCATAATGCATCAATAATGTGGGAGAAAAAAACATGCGTGTGTATGTATTGCAAGACTTGATCAATCCATCCTCCTCTCACTGCTGTTAATCCAGGGCCTTCAAAGGCTCAAAGGCTTTTCCAAAGGCGGGAAGAAATATTCAGTGAAATAAGCAATAAATTCATCCTGAACATTTATAAGGTATTTCTAGCATCAGCCCTTATTATCTGCTTTAAAAATCACTAGTAAAAGTACAGGGTACCCCTCATCTGTCTCATTCGGACTGTCTTCATAACTACTTTTCAACCATCTGAAAACCATGATTGATTGGCGTACGACAGAGGCCCTGTACCTATAGGGTGTCCTTTAATCCCTTCAGGTCCGGTGGTTTTGACAAATGGCTGGGCGTCTACAGCCAAGCAACACCAATGAAATGTCATCTGTTTGCAAAGCGTAATTCGCTGCAATGAGATCTCAAGTGACTAATGACCAGTTTCAGAGCTGCTGTTAAGGCACCATCTAGTTTGTTAGACTAAACGCTTACTGGTATGAAATCAAAAGCCACTGTAATAGAAGGGCTAAAGGACCCACACTACCTTACATTGAAAACTAAATTTGTGACACACAGTAATATAGGGTGTTGGCTGCAACTGGAAACAAACAATAGGCTCTGACAATATTTGATGCTCATCTTCATCAAACTTGAAACCCCTGCTTTGGTGTCTGTGTTACTAAATATACCCCAAATATCCTTCCTCAGGAATGTATTAATCTATGCATGTCTGTTATAAACAGAAGCCATCTGGAATCAGTCTCCATCTAACCACAGGGGTCTCAGGTATTTCCATGTGATACGATGGTTAATTCAAATTTTCAGCAGTTGAGCAGATACTTCAGCTTCTCAGTATTTCTGGGCTCATGATTGTCGTCTGTCCATCCTATATAACGGTGAAACGAGGTGTTTATTCCATTCTGCTAACCGATGCACTAGGTCAGACAAAGGCTTTTTCTCTTTGTATACCAAGAAGCCTTTAACAATCCCAACAGGCTGTTTGGAAGTCTTTCTCCAAGTAAATAGATTCAAAGAAGCAGTTTTCCCCAAAATTAAAAATCAATGTCACAAAATAAAGCAAAAAAGAACTCCAAAGTTTCCCAATTATAATATTTTTTTATTTAGCAATTTCTGAATCAAGGTCGCCTATATAAGGATAATATCCCAGATACAAGCTCCTACTGTTTCACCTTTTGGCATTGAATTTCACATTGAAAAGGTCATCCTTTTTTGTCTTTTCTTTGTTTCTGTGTCCGTCAGTCTTCAATCAATAAAAAAAAGGTCAGCTTCAAAGCAGGTTACACTTCAAACAAATAGACACCTCGGCCTTATTTCAAAGAGAGGTCTGCTTTACACCCCTCGTCAATCTAACGTGCTTGAATATTGAATGGATTTCTTTTCAACACCAACCGTAAGTTGATTTATGCATGCGACATGAAATAGGCACAAAAGACGTGTCGCTGAACTGTTTCTCACACTTTCATGTGATTGTATGAAAAGAATGAGGGATAAAATTAAAAATAAAAAGTTGATTGGTCGGAAAAGCATTCATCGGTTGGTGTGTGATTGACTGATTGATGGTATTACAGTTCCCTTTGTGTCAATTCATTGAGCACTGGGGATCACATAGGTAGCACCCATTCTGAAATATGTAATGAGGAACTCGTATAGCTACAAGCCTCAGACTGCAGAGTTCAAATACACATCAATAAGAAACCCAGTCAAGTAACCGCACAATCCTTCGATGCTGAGCTGGCTGTGAATTGAACCCAGTGTCTGCAGTCGACAGCCGTTTCTGCAAATCCAGTCCTCGTTTCAATTCCAAGCACTGGTCAACGATTAGCATGGCACCATAGTAACATATGTCAAGAAATTATGACTGACACCATCACCCGCTACGTGGTGACTTAATTGCTCAGTAGGTAATGTGTAATTGCAGTCTTCGAGTTTTAATTATTTACCGTTTGCATCAGAGAATGCTACAGAGACATCGGCAAAAGTTCATCTGAGGATTCTCCAATGAATTTCCATAATATCGAAGGCCAGTCTAGCCTGGTAATAACTCCACTGTGGTGTCCTCTGGGGACTGACACCACACACACACAAACAATAAATCAAAGAGATAATTTAACCCTTCCACTGCCCGAGGCACGATTCCTGGCATTAGGGTCCTTGGGCTAATTGAATCAGTAGCTCGTGACAAATGAGGGACTAATGGAAATACCATCGGGCATAGAGTGGTGAAAATGTTTCTCTTCTTAGACACCAAGAAGAGTCTCTTGAGGAAGCCTGCTTATGTGTTTTGACATATAACAGCTGAAGGTCAGGAAAGAGTGATGTTATGCCCACCTTTGACTGACAGCCATGAGACGTCAAAGCCACGGGAGACTTCTCAGTCTAACTGAAACGAAGGACCCTGTACTGAAAGTATGGCATGAGGGCAGTTTTTGCACTCGTTCTTAGACAGTACCAGCTTGCTCTCCCTTTCCGCAGCTCTTTCATTCAGTCAGGTTTCTGCGTCTGCCAGCAGTCCATTGAAACCACTGCCTGGCCACTACCTAGCAACTGTGACAATAAGTTATTTTTATATAATGCAATCCAGAAACGTCTAGTTTTTCAGCCCTGTAAGCTCCAGCAGTGATGAGAAATAAATTAAGTTTTCAGGCATGCTGAGAAAGGTAAGTCTGAGAAGAACATAAGTTGCCAATAACAGTAGACAGGGTAAAGATGCCACAAACATTCCCACCTAGTACCCAATGTCAAGGTACCGGTTTCTTAACATATGAAATAATTTGTTTACAGAGTGCTGGAAACCAATCAACATCAAGAAGGGTCTGAGTGTCTTCAATTAACACGTTTAAACAGCGTTCAGGACAGACACTGCTCTCACTGGTCATTAAAGTGGATTACGGATCTTAGATTAAGTGGCGAATCAAATCTACCATACCTACCACCGCCAGATCACCCCAGTCAAACCACTACCCTGCATGTGTCCAACCCTGCATTGTAAGTGGAGCCCCTGAGCTAATGCACATCTGGTGACATCTGGTGACAACGTCAGAACAATCATTTAGCACTTTCTCCAAAGAGTGCAGTATGTTTGACTACCTGCAGGAGCTCCGGACAGGCTTTATTTTCAACACTCACTCAGGCCTTTACATCTCCTGTTCTTCCTTCACAGCGAGTGGGAAACATTCACAAGGAAACCACAGAGGAAAATAATTCAGAGGCATCAGTAATCACAGAGCGTTTCGCACTAACGCCAAGCGTGAGAATCACAGTGAGTGTGTTTTGCTGCTCAGCCTTCAGGCCAATCTGGCACCTATACCAGGCTGCCGATGCAGGGGTCAGGTGGAGCGACATGTCCCCCGGCTGGGACTCTGCCAGGGGTGCGGCTGCAGGGCTGAGAGAGTGAACTCAGTGGCCGGGTTTCTGTGTTTTCACACATTGGTAAAACTGCTGTCAGCGTCACTGAAGGAGCCCGTGCTGGGTGGCGAGAGGCTCGGTGTGGTGCTGTGAGCCGCTGACGGATGCCTTTGTGCGCGACCAGACCGGATTGCTGCAATGCTGAGTGTCTGAGCATTTCCAAGGCCATCCTCTCCTCACTGCTGCTCAGTCAGTCCTCAGCAGAAGCTTTAACTCTTTCACTTTCAAGCACGGCCTCATCTTGCTTTAACCACTCGTATTGCATGCTCTTCATTAATAGGAATTTAATGTAATTCGGATTCGTTCAATTAGTGGTTAACATGAACACTCCCCTCCGTCAACAGTTCAGACATGAAATAATTTTGATCCACCTGGCAAATCACTGCAACCATCTCTCCATTCGATCTGCTACTTTAGAATAGACATGAAAACACCGAGAGATTCCCTTAATCCGGGGAATGAAGTTCGTAGCGTTAGCCAGAGATCTCTCTGCAGTGCTGGGGAATGGCCCGAGGCCTTTTGCATCAACTGCAGACGCAGCCAGCCATCAGCCCACGTCTCCCAGCGTGATTCACTGAAGCCGCTCTCTTCTCTCTCCCCCGTGATGTCACGATTTCACTCTGAGCTTCCATTAGTCAGTACTATGAAAACTCTAATCATTTATTTAAAGAAAATAAAACACCTGTCTATTAAGTTTGATATTGAGAGAAATAAAAACATATGGCATATTCTCTCTGAATTAGGATACATAAAATATTCTTGGGGAAATACAATTAACAGAAGAGATTATATTTAATCCAGCTATTAAAAATCGCTCGAAAGATGGGAACACCAATTGGTCACCTTGACTAAACTGTCCAATGGGTGCAGATTGAAACTGGGTAGGGAGGGGACTGGACTTTGGGTTCACAAAGGGTACAGAATGACAATCTGCACTGCACTACAGCCACATCAGGAGCCAGGGTCTCTGCAGTATTCACTGTTTGGGCTGACCTCTCTCTCCTAACAGCCTTCAAACACACCATGACATGCAAACTGTTCGATGCCACACCGAATCCCACTGCCAGGATATAGAATCTACATGAGCAATTATACATTCCATACATACAGACAGACAGACAGACAGACAGACAGACAAGGCTATGCAGGCATACCAGGACCCTGATAAAACCACATCATGCACAAAGCTCTTCTTCCATGAAGCGTTTTCTGACATTTGACACATTCAGTGCAGACAAAGCAGATGTGGCTGAGCAAACAATCTCACGAGCTCGTTAACGCTGGGTCATCACTGTGTAGTCTGATAAGAGGCTGAAACTGTCTCAACAAAGATAAAGCTTTAAGTTCATCCCCACCATAATTAGTTTAAATATGTATGGACAACTTCTTATGATGAGGATGATAGATATACTGTATCCATTTCTCTAGATTGCATCCACAAATGCATAGTTATACAATTTAGATTTGTTGCAGAGACGCACTAGGGATTGAAGTAAATGTATAGAGAGTCAGCTCTGTTTTCAATTGCCAGCGTTCTTATAAACGCATAAGATCAAAGGCATACTGCAGAGAGCTTGATGGCTCAACCGTAACCATAGGTCCCAGCCTGCGTTAATTAGAGAGTCTGTGTAATTCAGAAATCCATAGCCGAGCATCAAAAATGAATCTGCTGAGAAAAAGAGATTCTTTGTGAAGCTCAGACTTCAATCAGCTTAGCTGCTGCTCAATTGCTGCATGAAAAGGAATCCAAAAAACAATCCAAAGGGCTTCTGGAATATGGATTACTTGAGCACCAGTCGCTGGAGTGTGCGTTGCATTGGTTTGGAAGAGGCACAAGTTCGAACATTTTTGCTTCCTTGTTTGCTTACTCCACAGGTGTTTTCTTCAACGCTTTCCAACAACATCAAGACCAGCCAGTTATGACAGACTTTGCAACTGTCTGGTCTGAAACATTGTCAAGGATTTTTCACTTTATTTTCCAAATCATTTCTAAGCACTCCATGCCAACTGGTCTTGTACCTTTCCATGTTAACATGAGGCCTTCAAGATCTCTGACACTGCAGTTGACTAGGTTGTCTAGCTTTGGATCAAAGTGTTTAAATCTCTCTGTCTCACATGTTCACGAGAGCAATGTTGTCTGAAAGAATACAAGCCCGTCATCGCGTTCCATAACATAGTAACTTCTGGCATGCAACAACTGCTGATAAGCTGGAAATGAAGAGAGCTCGGGACATTTATGTAACTGTGAAAGATCTCATTAAAAATTGATATGCTGAAGAGAGCACTCTTCTCAATTTTAGTGGAAATTGCTGCGATATAAAATTCAACATGCGCTGGCAAGTCCCAAATATCAGTTCTGACAGGCCTCCATTTATCCAGCCAGTGCTTCGCCAGCAGTGTGTGACTTCTCGGAGGCCACCGGGAGATGTTTTGCACTGGAATATTCCTACTTTTACTGCATGCACCTTCCTCTAGTCTAATTAAAGGACACCGTTTCAGACAGAAGCTATTCTCTGTAAAATACTAGCAGCAGCTTCATCATCATCAGCAACTTATACCAAGAAATTTCCACTGGCTTTGATCTACAGCTTCCCTTTTCCAAGTCACACATGCAAAATATTTATAAACGTATATAATACAATTTCTGTTAGTTTTGTTCAATGCTGCCCAATCCCTTTACTGTTAAACAGAAAGAGAAAAATGTCTTATCTTTATTGCAAATGAATGAAGGTGAATTACCGGAGCCTAACTGACATTAATTCTGTGTTTGATGTCATATTGTTCCTTTCATTTTTCTCCTTTCTGTTTAGCTATCCTATCCTATCCTATCGGCAATCAAGTCAACATAACTTTGGAACCATGTTTCCCCGAACAAGAGTGAGAACTGTCAATCACTTCTCTCTCCAATGTGTGTCTGGGTCCCTCGATCATGTTGACATATGACAATACAAAAACTGCTATTCATAAAGAAAACACAAGGCCCCAGCACATGAATACCAGTATTGAGTGATCTCCATACTGTTCACTGAGCCGGTTACCACGTATTTTATGGAAATCACAAGTATTGAAAAGATATATTACTCCAACACACTATCACAGCTATACTATACTACACTATAAATATCAGTATGTCTATATTTAGCAGAAACAATATACAGGAACAATATAATATATAAAAACTTATATATATATGTATTTACTAAATGCAAACATGTTACAGAACTGTGGACGACACAAAGAAGCATGGAAAGATGTTTGGAATAACTACCATTGGGAATCGCACCACTCCAGCACAACTTGATATACCTGGAGATGTTTCCTCGTATTTCATATTATTTTAATGCTGTGACAGTACAGTTAAGGTCTGATGCCCCTCCATGTTCTCCAGAGGCTGCACACTCAGGTATGTGTGACGTGTGTTAAAACGTAACAGGCACGCGCTGTCTTCACAATCTCTTTCACTCTCAATCTTAACGACTGGCATTGTTGTTCTCACCAACAGACACACGCAGTCGATCTTCTCGTGCATAATGAATATCCCTATACCCTCATTATCAGAGAAAAGAATCGTTAGTGCAACTTAAACAAAGCCCCCCCCAGCTTGCTTGTTTGCAAGGCGTGATCTCATTCGGAAGCCTCTCTCAAGGTCATGTGTAGAAGTGCAGGGCTGCGAGGGGGTGCTTACAGGGGATAATCCTGAGGGGGGGGGGGGGGGGCAGCCAGATCTTCAGGGCCAGCAAGCTCGCACCCTCAGTGCTAGCTCCTGCAGTGCGCTGCTGTCAGTGTGATGCTGCACTCCGCTGCACAGGGACCGGGCTGAGCACACACTGTGGCAGGATTTTACCTTGTGTGTTCAGCCGATCACAGCCATCGATTACCCTTTCCCAAACCATCGGAATAACCAGCTACACAAACAATGCCTTACTGTTCGCCAATTACCCAACTATCCAATTAAAACGAATAATTAGCAGTGTATCCTTGCAACCGAGTTGTTGTGGGAAAGGCAATTAAAAAAGAACATGACATCAATTCCATGTTCATTACTTCCCAATATACACAATTCAGTTAATCTAGTCATTATGCGCCAGTATTATAAGCCTAATGTTGGTAGATATGAACTTGTATAAAAATCTCCAATACCACCCCCTTTCCCCAAGGGTGAGAAAGAATTTAAAATAAAATACAAGTTAAATTCTATTAAATGGAAAGACAAATCGCACAAAACCGTGTATGTATGCAAGAAAAGGTCACTGAAATCAATTCTCAGTCTGGGACAAGAAGACAACACTCTCTCTCTCTCTCTCATTGATTAACGCACATAGCATTTACATTGTGCGTTGGGGGTACTGCTGCAAGAAGGGGGGAGGGTCAATGCCGTTTAACAGCCTTAAAAATGGCTACTGCAGTTGTACGGGTCTCACCTACCGAATTAACATGTTGAAACTACTTCACACAGGTGGAGATGCTAGGAGAGCACGCATGATGCCGGTGCTGGCAATACTACAGCCCAACATCTGGCGATCTGCTCATGCATACGTTGCCAATCACATCAATCAATACATTGCAATATGTCTATATACATACATACACAGATATAGATATATAAACTTAGGAAACAAGCGAGAACTGTATTATCCAATTCTACCAATGATGAAGATGGTCACTAATCCTCATCCACACTATGATACTGAACACGGTTGTAATGAATCGATATGTTTTAATAGACGGATCAAACCGAATGCAATGCAACGCTGCACCGCACACACCAGAAAGAAAGCCATTCATGACAGTGGGTGTGGTAAATGGAGGACAGTTGTCCCAGGCCGTGATTGATGCAATAGCCGGGGAGGATAAACTTGATGGAAAGCCCTATAAAAGCACTTTCCCTCTATAAGGCTGATACCGGGAATGCCTGCCTGCCTGGCTGCTGTGCACCCCCTATCTGGACGCATCTGCAGTGTAAGATGTACACTTGGCTGTAAAGGTAAGGCAGCGGGACGGAGATGCCAAGTGTCTGTGACAGTGCAGCACCCAGCAGCCCCCCAGCCTGTCCCTCACTGCGGTCCTTGGCTTTCCATCATCCATGCATTGACTGCCAAAGAAGGGGAAAAAGTCCGCTTAACTGAAGCCTTTGCTTTCCCCGGTCGCAAATGATGCATCCTCACAATAAAGCACCCGCATTCTTGCAGCCTGTAATAGTTTAATAGGATTTCAGTGATCCGCCCGGCTGTGAAATGCCATCCCCACCACAGCGAACGCACCGCAGAACCGGACCGCAGCCGCCCCGCACAGGAGGACGCCGAGTGGCCGGTACTCACCGTGCGGAGGAACTGGATCTCGTCCTCGCCTTCCCCGCCGTCAGCCATGGTCGCCGGTGCAGCAGCCGCGCGGAGCAGTGCGGGAGCAGCCGGGCGCGCGCCGAGGCGGTGCGGGGGGCGTCGCGAGCCGCGCTCTGATTGGACGGCGGCGGGTTCCGAGGGGGCGGGGCCGGGCAGGTGCGGGGCGGAGGCCGGGGCCGTGCGCACGGCTCCCCCTGCCGGCGGCCCGGGGGGCGGACAGCTCCTGGTCAGTCTTGGCGTGCATTTGGGAGTGTGCACAAGGCAGACGGAATCACTCGCCCAGCGTTTGTAAACGCATTCCTGTGTGGAGGAGGTAGAAGCTGCACTGTACGTCATCAGAACAAAAGAACGAAGAGATCGAAAGCCCATGCACAGGCAGTGGGATCCTGGGACAAGTTGAACTGGCCTGACAGCCTTTCTTATCCCACTCTGGGGTCTCCCTCCCTTCTTGCGCCTCGGTCTGTTATTAAAGCGTCTTTTACCTGAACATATTCATAATGACGATAAGCAGCAGCAGAATTAAGTGGGCGTGTCCTTATCGAGTTCTAGAACGTCAAACCGCTCCAGTATTCCATCTCAGAACATGGGATCATGCAAAATTAGCTGCGGGGAATGAAGCCATTGAGAGAGAGAGAGAACAAATCTGCAGTCTAAGGTGCTCAAGATGGTGACTTCACACTGCACAGGGTGAACAATCCACGGTTTTAAAACTAGATACAGAAGCAATTAAAGCAGCCCCTACTTCATTCAATCTTAAAGCAAAGATTGTGAATTTAAATATCTTTCCTTCCAGCAGGAAAAAAAAAACAGGAAAAAGAAGAATGGTCCAATTTGATTAAAGGGTTCTGTAACTATTTTCTTCGTAATTGTGTCAATTTATCCAGCCAATGTCTTTTCTTTCTCCTAGGTGAATAGGATACTACAGTTGGCATCTCAGCTGTTTAAGTTGCTAATTCCAAACTATACTACTTCATACATTTCCTCTTAGTGTTCACTTTGGGAAGAACCGTTATTCCCATCACTGTAATATTTTAAGCCTTAGTGTTTCACACGTCCACAGTTATTATAAAAATAGCCCAGATAAGGAGATCACTAACGCCTCTACACTAGGAGAGCTCTCTGTATTATTTTTGGCTGAGCAGGAAACGCAGCACATTTAATACAATGTGCTTCCCATTTAGGATTCATATAATACTTTTATGCAATTTCCTTTACTAGTGCCTTGATCTGAAGGTCACTTGCAATATTAAAAGCTATGTTTCTTCACTTAACAAAATAAGCATATAATCCATGTCTTCTTGTGTCTCAGTGTTGCCCACAAAACGTCTCCCGAGTCATTGTCTTCTAATTGGATTAAGTATTTCCCCACATCTAGAATAATAGGATAACGATGCCTTTACGTATGAAGTGCGATTGACATTTACCATTTAAAGCCAAAAGGACAAAATACAAGTGTAAAAAAAAGGGGTGAAAATATGTTTTAATAATACTAATGCAATTAAGTAATTCTGGGACATATATGTGCTTCCGAGTATGTTTACCAAGTGGATTCAGTCCAGAGAAATCTGCACTAGTGTGAGGATATATCAGTGTATCTTTGAAACACTGAATGAATGAATAAAACCCAAAGATATAAAGGATCAGAAAGACAGAAGATCGAAGACATCGGGTTCTATGAAAAGAGCAGCTGTTTGGCAATGCTTCATGAACTGCTTACATTTCACCGCTCTACTCTACGCTTGGTTTTAAAGGCTTTATATTAATTGGAATTTCTTCAATAACGATCAGAAAGGGGGAGAAAAAAAAATCAAGGCAATACATTACAATTGTGCTTTACTGTCTTACAATACTGATAACCGCAAAGTAATGGGATATAAATGGAGAAACATTAGTCTGAGGACAGGAGAAGGAATTCCCCCTTCCTTTCACGGAGTGGGAAAGATAAATCAGTATCAATACACAGCTGGGCAGAGGTCATCACGTTCATTATGTGGAGCATGACATGAGCAGATATTAGGATGGGCTGACCATTCCCCACGCCGATTGTAAAGTGCTTTCTCTTCATCAGGAAAAGGCCAAAGCAGGTGGAGCTCATGGAGGCACTGAATGTTAAGTGAAAGCCGGGTTGTGTTAGTTAGAATGTAAGCAGTAGACGCCAATCTTTACTTGCAAGTCAGGGTGAGCTAATCATCTCCACCGCTCCTCCTCCTTCTATCTCTGTGGGTGATTTTGCCTCCTTCCTCTCTAAAATCAGTGACAATATCCTCAACCTATCCAGTCCAATTCCCCTTCATCTCCTCTCTCCTCAACTCCTCCCTCTTCTCTGTCCGTTTCGCCTCTGATCTCAGATAAACTTCTCATTGCACTCATCAACAAACCCACCCTTGACCCATTTCTGTGTTAAAGCACTTTAAGTTGCCTTTAGTATGAATTAAGCTTTACCATTATTTTTCGTAATATTAAACAAATCCCAGCATCAAGTCTTATTATAAATTAATTTATCTTTGGACACCATATCAAGTAGCAGCCTTCATGTAAAACTACCCTTACTGTGAACACAACATTTTCAAACCAATAACGGCAAACAGTAGCAAAATGGCCCCCGCTGATCCACGTTTACAGTGGAGTCCTGAAGACAGCATCTTTCTTTGTCCGTCCCACTGCGAGTCCCGCTGAATTCAAGAACTGACAAGCGCCGTGAGGGAGGTCAGTGGGTGTCAAGTGTTTCAGTCATGCCTGTAGGGTAGTTTGGTAATCAAGGAAAATAATAACAATCGAAAAACAGTCCTGTAACAGTGTCATTCATTGTAGTAACCCAGAATGGGCCCGAGCCACTTTTCTACTTCCGCTGTGGACATCTCCTTCCTCTGAGCATAATCTTCAACCTGAGAACAGAAAGTGGAGGAACGAAATGAATGCACTGTACATCACTTCTCAGAAAAAAGTCATAAAATCAGACCACTCAGCCTTGGCTAATAGACAAATGTTATATCTAAATATATACCTGCTCCTTTGTAATTTTTCCCACAGCAAAATAAGTGGATTTGGGGCTGGAGAAGTAAAGTCCAGAGACCGCGGCAGCCGGAGTCATAGCCAGTGACTCTGTCAACGCAATTCCTACAAGAAAAGCAGAATATTTTAAGCATTAGTTATTTACATCACAATGACAGCTCTCCCCGAATGTTAAAAATATTCAATAGAGATGCAGAAAAAGCAGTTAAATTGTCTATTACACACCGGGGGCCAATTATGTTTCAGTTCGGTCAGTGAAAATCACATTCTGGAACTTGTTAGCCCATACAAACCAAACAATTATCTAAATGAAGTAACTCTGTTCTATAGAACATGAAAAACAAGGCAGATTCAGCAGTGAAAAACAGCCTTAACATGAGACCAACTTGACAGATTTATCAATGGGCGAGAGTTCTTCATCTTTGAGGAGCCACACCTGTCTTCTCCTCCAGGTCTGACAGTTTCCACATGGTGGTCTTCTCGGTGTGGTCTGGCTGGCTGGGGTAGCCAGCGGCGGGCCGGATACCCTCGTAGCGGATCCGGTGCATATCGGACGCATTCAGGCTCTCTTCTTGGCTGTAACCCCAGAGATCCTTGCGAACCTGCTCATGCAATTCCTCAGCGAAAGCCTGTGATGACATTGTCAGTGGCTCACTGAAAAAACACCATCTACTTGGATTATAAAGCTAAAAGCAACCAGCAAAGACTGGAAGATTGTGGGTATTTATTTTCTGTTTATTTACCAGTCGATCTTTGTCTCCGGGTGTTAACTATACAAAGATACATCGCAATCACGTGATGCTAGATATTTATTAACCCCACCCGGCAGCCAGCATCGAAAACGGCCACAACCAGACCCACCTCAGCCAGGCGATCAGCCAGGGCTTTGACCATGATGCTGTTGTAGTCGTCACACTGTTCCTCAAACTCTCTGCTCAGCTCCTCAGCCCCAAAGCAAGCGACTGCAAACATGCCGATGTAATCAGGGATCCCACTCTGCCTGGGCGCCACGAAGTCTGACAGGCAGTAGTAGGGTTCTGAGCTGGACGAGTCCTTCTCCGCCTGCGTGGACAGAGAACATGCATCTCCACATGACTTAGACGCGAAGCAGACGACTTGTATTCTGCATCGTTCAGTGGAAGCTCTCTCTTCTGCGTTTTGTAGATACATCCCCACAACGGCCAATGTTCCAAAGCATTTAAACAAGTGCCCTTGCTAGCAAAACCATTTCAGACAAAAATTTAGGAAATGTCATGTCATCATTCAAACTGACAGATAAAGAAAGTTAACCATTAACGGGGGCAGTTTCCTGAACATCATTCAAAACTGTGACGACTCGAAGGCAGTGTCATAACGTTCTTACCTGCTGACGTAAACCAAAGAATTTGGCCACGGGCTCCGAGCTGCGTGGCATGATGTCTTCAGCATAGAGGTGAATGTCATCGCCCACACTCTGAGCCGGCCAGAACCCCACCAGCCCATTGGCCCACAGCCTCTTGCTCTCGATTACAGTGTTCAGCAGCTGTTGGGCATCCTCGAACACTTTCATGGCCTCCTGACCTGCAGAAGGACAATCGTCAGGTCTCGCATGGCTAACTGGACCTTTAGGGACAGGTCTCTTTGACAAATACTTTCTACATACCCACAGTTTTGTCCTTGAAGATTTTGGGATAGCCTCTGTTGGGATATTTGCCCCTCAGTTGCCACACATCAAAGAAGGGCTTCCAGTCAATGTAGTCCATTAGCCGGCGTAGGTCATAGTTCTCAAACACACGGGTGCCGATGAACTTCGGTCTCACTGAGAGGAGCAAGAAACGGACAATCGTCCGTAAACGTCAATCTGTATACAAACTATACAAACGCAGCTGTACATTTACTTGGCACACAACTTTGTTCCTTCTTTAAAAATCCCACATTCCCCTTCTCAAAAATGCCTACCTGGTTTGGGATGGGAGAGCCAGTCTGTATGGAGCCCCTTCTCTCTGGCTTGTGCCAAAGAGAGGAAACGCCGGTCCTGCAGAGGTAACATGACGGCACGGACATTACAAATATACGTTACAAAATAAATGGAACCAAGCACTATAAAACGCAAGAGGCCAGCTCTATATTGGCCCCTCCCCCGGTGGACTGTAAAATGCTCACCTTCAGGGTGTCATAGTGACCCTGTCTAATGTCCTCATACTCCTCGGTGACTTCTTCAAAGAACTCCTCTTTCATGTCCTCATCCAGAAGCTGAGCGCACTGGAGGCCAACAGACAACAACGAAAACCGTTAGTCCATGTGCCAAGTCCCTAGAGAACCTGAAGGAAGAACATTATCAATTTGGTCTTGTCCGCTCACCACAACGACACTCCTGGAGGCATCTAGGACATGGACCACCGGGCAACTGTACCTGGGAGCAATCTTCACAGCAGTGTGAGTCCTACCAGCATAAAAAATAACACAGGACACCGAAGTTAGATGTAAAAATTACAAGATAATAAGGACTGACCGATATCAGGCGATGTACATGTGACAATGACAATGTGCCCTTCCAACTTCTACACACAGACACGTCTAATAAACTCCCATTGGGCAGCCGTCACACTGGGCGTACTTTGATGTCGTGGCTCCTCCAATCAGCAGTGGCAGCTTCATTCCCAGCCTCTCCATCTCCTTTGCAACGTGTATCATCTCATCCAGAGAGGGCGTGATCAGTCCAGACAGGCCAATGATATCTAGCACAAACAAACAAACAAAAGACCACTTCACTCAGGAGACACGAGAAACCTTTCTTTCACCAATCCTTCGTACGATGGATAGAGGTTAACTACTTTGCTGAGGGTGACATGCGATAAGCACTTAACAAGAACCAAAGTGGGCACACAGGATGTACAGCTGACACGGGACAACCCTTATTTTTAATTTAAAAGAGATATACAAACCAATGTAAAGACACTATCAATGTCTATGATGATAAATTGCAAAGAAAGGTTCATTACAGTTAAGGTAATAGAAAGTTGTTACACTCATGTTTCATAGTTAAACAATCCTGATCCACACGTGATGCCATAAAAATTGAAATTCCTACCTGCTTTGTTTTCGACCGCCTCGCGTAATATCTTATCACAGGGAGTCATGACTCCCAAATCAATCACTCTGCAGCAAGGAAGGAGAAAATAAGAAATGCATAGTTTCATTTTGTTGCGACAAGGCTCTACGACTTAAAAAAAGACAGACTAAATATTTTATTCCATACAAATTAGCCACACTAATCAGAGCAGGACAAAGAATGCATTCATAAAGCAGGTGAGAAATAACCCCTTGGTGCACTATTGTGCTCCCTGTTTTAGCCCTAGTTGCTCTACCTGAGGCACATATTATATGGAGGAAACACAGCTTCATGTCTAGCAGCTCGGGATGCACAAAAGTGCGGCCGCCCACAGAGCAGCAAATTTGCTCAACTGTGAACTGCATAACTTGAATCAATTCATTATTCGGAGAAGCGGCTGCTCCCCACACTACTGTGAGACTAGAAAGTGATGCATTATGAATTATTCTGGCCTCTCCAGGTATGCTAAGAGCAGAGGGGTGATTTGGGTGTGTTTTAAAACCACAGTTCAATGAAACAAAGTGCAGATTTCTGCTGCGTCTCCGCTCAGAAAAATCTGCAGTTTCATCCTGAGGTAGATAAGCCTAAATCTCTGCCACAGAGCGCTATCGTCAAGAGTATGAAACTCCGAACAGCACTCAACTTATACTATCATCCATATTGCTATTAAACGCTGTGTAAAAATATAATAATCAAATCTCTTACGTCATTTATACATGTACTGTTTTGCACAGTAAAACAAAGGCAAAACAGTAACTAATTATGTGCATATCCCTAGCATCACCCTGTTCAAGCCGAATCAGTAGAAGGCATGGCGTACCTGAAGTTATTGCATCCCAGGACCACGCCGACTATATTCTTGCCGATGTCATGAACGTCCCCTTTCACAGTGGCGAGTACTATAGTGCCTTGGTAAGGATCCTTTGGAGCAGAAATGAAGACACACAGAGCTAATTTGTCAAGAGAGGAGGGTGTTATTAATATTTGTCAGAATTGCATAGCTACAAAACCTGGTTCAGAGCTCAGGTCTGCTGTGCAAAAACAATAAAAACATTGAATTATTCAGGAGCTCGAAAACAACAACCAAAAAATAAGCATTTGTCTGAAGGCGCGAGACAACAAACAGCTGTGATTGGAGAGGATATTGCAATCCAACACTCACGGTTTCCTCAAACGAGCCTGAAGCAGCCATCTTCTCCTGCCTCTCTATCTCCATGTAGGGAATCAGGTAGCCCACCGCCTTCTTCATAACGCGGGCTGACTTGATCACCTTCAGCAGACACAGACACAGGGATAACATATCTTACTAGCGTTGTATTACAGGTCAGGTGAAGGTGAAAGACATCCCTGCTACTGTAATGATACGCCACATTTTTCGACATCAGTGAGAGGTAAAATAATAATCGTGCAGCCGTCGATCAGGACTCAATTGCAGATTTCACATTTCAAAATGACCCGTCCATCAAAAAATAAAAGCAGTTTGCTTCATCTTTTACTCGGATAACTAATTATTTTCAGCGGACATTGTTTATCAAAGCCAGAGGCCAGCAGAGCGGGCAGAATCACACACCCGTAAGAGTCATCCATCAAGATAAACTGCGCAATGAGAAGACATGACAGATCTGAAGTCCTGTTGCAAGGTTCACATTTAATTCCCAAGTAACGGATAATCCCATTTTCCCCGTGAATGGGTTATATGTCAGCGTGGTGTAAATTGGCTCACCTGGGGCAAAAACATTTTCCCGGCTCCGAACAAATCGCCGACCACCTTCATGCCGTTCATCAGGGGCCCCTCGATGATGTGCAGGGGCCGTGGGTACCGTTCTGACTGAGCTCTGGCCTCCTCCGTGTCCTCCACCACGTATTTCTCGATGCCCTGAAATAAAACGGCAGGCTCATGACCGTCTGCAATTACCTCACGGGGACGGCTGTCAAGTGGCCCAAAACACCATAAACAACATTTACTGAACGCTTTACACATCTAGCACTTGAAGGGGACTTTCCATATTCCTTCTACCAGCTTTTATTTATACAGAAAGGACATTTATTTGGCATGTGTGGGAGAGGGAGGTGAGAAGGTCTACAGCCACCTATTGGTCTCTATCTTACCTTAATCAGGGCGTATTCCAGCCGTTCCTCCACCGTGCCGTTTCTCCACTCGTCCGTTTGCACTATTTTCTTGCCACCTTTGACGTGGTTCTGGAATTGTGACATCATCGTTTCAGCAACATTATCCCTCTCTCTACAGACACCAAATACAGACTGCACCCGTCTCCGAGCAGCACAGGTGAGCTGGACACTACCTGGGCGTAGAGCAGGAGCTTCTCAGTGGCCTCCGGGTCTCTGTTCCAGATGAGGTCCTCGCACATCTTCAGGAGCTCCTTGTCAATGTCGTCATAGACCGGGAGGTTCCCCGCGTTCACGATTCCCATGTCCATCCCATCCTGGGCAACGGCATCAAATCTGATCAATCATTGCCATTTCAAACCGAACAAATTAAGATACAAGTTTGTTTACGGACAGAAACATCCACTGCGGGGTGGTGGTGCTCTGGGGCGGGGGCTCGGGCACAGCTCTGTACCTTGATGGCGTGGTAGAGGAAAACACCATGCATGGCTTCCCGAATGGCCTCCATCCCGCGGAACGAGAAGGACAGGTTGGAAAGACCGCCGCTCACTCGGGCTCCTGGGAGCATTTTCTGTGGGATGATCAGAGGGAGGCGATTCAACACTGAATTTTACATTTCCACAAGGTGTAAAGTGCATCATCTATTAACAGCAAATTACCGAACGAGAACAAATTCCTAACTGCCTGTGTTTCTTACAGCTTGTGCAAAAAACAAACCAAAAATCTTACCTTTATAACTTTTGTGGCTTCCATGAAGTTGATGGCATACACATTATGCTCCTCCATTCCCGTGCCGATGGTGAGGATGTTCGGGTCAAATATGATGTCATTGGGGTTGAAGCCCACCTTGGTCACCAGGAGGTTGTAGGCCCGGGTGCAGATCTGGATTTTGCGCTCCGTCTCAGTGGCCTGTAGAACCGGTAGCAGTGGGTTGTTAGTGACAGAGGGGTAAAGGTATTCAGATGATTGCTCTCAATGGTTTCGATAACGGATTTTACCACCAGCTTCATTAATCAGAATGAAATACTCCCAGGTGACCTCTAAACCCTGCTGGATAGGGGCTCCCTGGGACCAGGGTTGGAGACATCTGCCTTAAAACATAGGCAGGCAAGCACAAAAAAACAGACACAAAGAAGTTCCATCCACATCTTTAGGCGAACACAATACTGGTCTCCAGGAAGCCCTCCTAAAAGGCAAGACGGATACTCGCCTGCCCGTCCTCGTCGAAGGCCATGACCACCACAGCGGCCCCGAAGCGACGGATGGTGCGCGCCCTCTGCAGGAACTCCTCCTCGCCCTCCTTCAGGCTGATGCTGTTCACGATGGACTTCCCCTGGCAGCACTTGAGCCCCGCTTCGATCACTGAGAAGTTGGAGGAGTCGATGCACAGAGGCACCTGCACAAACAACATGGCGCTGTAGCTCTTACATTCAGTAGTGTCAGCACAAAAGAACATCAACAAACAAATGAAATGACTGAGGGGTGAAACGGATATATGTATATATGTTTATGCATCAAGCACAATAAACACCAACGCACCCTGGCGATGTCCGGCTCGGAGGCAATCAGGTTGCAGAAGCGGGTCATGGCGACTTTCCCCTCCAGCATGCCCTCGTCCATGTTTATATCCAGGACCTGGGCGCCCATCTCCACCTGGGATTTGGCAATGCTGAGCGCCTCCTAGAGAACATGAACGACCGCTCGCACTGATTATAATTTTTAGATGTTGTTGGCTTTTAATTCCAATGTAATGAAACCACAAAGATCCTCCTCTCTCCTGTCCAATGTCCAAATCACACTACTTTTTTTTTTACCGTAATCCCAGAACTCTTACCTCGTAGTTTCCTGCCATGATCAGTTTAGCGAACTTCCGCGACCCGGCGACGTTGCACCGCTCGCCAATGTTGACAAAGTTGGTGTAAGGACCAATCCGGAAAGGCTCCAGTCCTTCACAGACATAAACAGATTAACCGACTTTAAACAAATACGGTTTAAGAATTTAACCCCTCATTCATATACACACACCTCATTTTTCTCTCGACACAAAGATGGAGGCTCTCTTTAAAGGGAAATAGGGTTTAATTGACAACCTGCCAGCAGCATGTAGTCCTGGAATACAGCAGACGGAGGGATCCGGGGGGGGCACTGCTTCACGGCCTCTGCAATCGCCCTGCGAACAGAAAGCCAGTGTTAACCAACACTGTGTGACGCACAATCCAGCTCCACACCACACAGTTTAATTACCGGATGTGTGCAGGAGACGTTCCACAACAACCACCAACAATGTTCACCAGTCCATCCAAAGCAAACTCCTACACATGGAGAGAGAGCGATCACGAATAAGACTTTTTTCAAATCTTTCATAGACACAGGCTCACTTCAATTACAGGTAAATCCCCAAAAGCAGGACTGTTAAAGCGCATCATGACCAAACTCCAACCAAATCAGGCTTCAATCTCTTTTACTCACTTTTTCTCTCTCTTTTCCCATATTAACAGGAGGGTATTCCTGATATTGGTTAGAGAATTGATAAAACACAAATATTTTAGTGTAAAGGTTTACTAGATTTAATTCCCTAAAAAAAAAAAAACCTGTTACACCATTCTGACCATCACCAGTATCCTGAATGAAAAATTACATTATAAATGATTTATGGTTGAATTTTCATTTCATTCTTCTGTTTTTAGTGACCCAAGAGAAAGTGTTATGTTCAGTACGTATAGCTCAGGCTTGGCAACGTTGAGAAACACTGGTCTATAAGACACAGTAATTCCCCCGACCTCCCCATAAGACACGTCCATTGTTTTGACGACCGCAGTTACCTTTAAATGACTTGCGGTCAGCTCAGGAGATTCATCATACCCTCCAAAGGTGTTAGGAAGACCTAAATCAAAGAAACAAACATGACTGGTTTAAACGCCTGTGAATATATTCTACCCTTAAATGCCAACGCCTCCCTGACTGCCCTCACCTGCGTTGGGATAGCATATGGTGAAAGCAGTGGTGCATTTTCCAATGGCTTCAATAAACGGCCTCATCTCAGTGGCACCCAGAGCACAGTTTAACCCAATACTGGAGAGAGAGGTGGGGAATATTATTTACCATCACAATTAATCCCAGTAGTCGACTCGTTTGAAAGGCTACTCACCACAGGGGCTTGGCATGAGACATACTGATAACAAACGCCTCTCCCGTCTGCCCAGACAGGGTACGGCCACTCTTGTCAACAATTGTTCCCGAGATCTACCATGAGACAGGCAGAATGGACACGGGAGATTTTAGGGAACAGTTGAAGGTCCTTACACTGTACTGATAAATCATTACATATCCAGGACAGGCATCAAAGTTATGAAAAAAACAACAACATTCACTTACAAGTATGGGTCTTGGCTCATAATGTTCTTCAAAAAGTTGGTCAATTGCAAACAAAGCTGCCTGTTACACAAATTAAAAAGTAAAATAAAATAAAACTTAAAGGTCAACTGAAGAAACATTATTTAGCGTATTAGTATTAAGCATACATAGCATAAGTTTCCTTTTTCAATTTCTGGTTTTAATGATTAATACCCATTTATATTAATATGAATCTATCTTGTGCACATACACACATATATTGTCCATCCAGTGAAAGAGAGGAAGAGATTGCTTTAGGAGGGGGTGTGACAATGCTATACTCCGCCCCCTGTGTGTGACAGAGCTAATTCCAATGTATACACTTGGTATCTGACCCCCAGGGAATGACAAAGGAGCATCTGCATTACAGTCCAACATTTGTGCTTGACCTACCTTGGCGTTGGCTGTATCAAAAATGGTTTCTACCAACAAGATATCCGCGCCACCATCCAGGAGCCCTCTGGCCTGTTCGGCATAAGCGTCTACCAGCTCATCGAAACCTGTTCAAAGCCATATAAACGAATTACTCTCCTCAACTGACTATAATTTTCTTTCCAGGGTGAACCTCCTGTACAGGGAAAAGCTGAAACAATTCACTATATAGAGGCTAGTCCCACTCAGTACCAAGATGGCCTCAGCATCGATCACAGAACGGGCTGGGAGAAAGAACGTGTGGAGCTCTTACTGACGTTCCTAAAGTCTGGTCTTTCCACCGATGGAGAGACAGATAAGGTCCTGTTGGTTGGGCCCATGGCTCCAGCCACGTATCTCTTGATGCCTGTGAAAGAGGAGAAGAAACATCACAGCTGTCGCATAAGGCATTTGTTTAGTTCAGCTCAAGAGTGCAGCGTTCATCCTCGTTCAACATTGAACAAAACCAGTTTCAACACTCCGGTGAATTTCCACACCGATAAACAATACAATAAACTAACCTGTCTGATCGGCAACATCACTGGCAGCTTTCTTGGCAACTTCTGCAGAGGCCTTATTAAGTCGATATGCCTGCCACGGGGGAGGGAGAATCTACGGTTATTTCCACAACAGCGATGAACGATTCTCCACATATGGAGAACTCAACTCAACAGGACAGTTACAGTATGATGAAAATAATCCTTGCATAAGGACTAATGTTATTCTCAGCCCCAGTAAGACTGTCATTGAAATGCATTTAATTTGAGCATATATAAGCATGGAAGGCAAGTGTGTCAGAGTATTTTTCTCGCTCTGCCTGAACATGTTGGCGTACCAAGTCTTCCAGTCCATAATCCGCCTGTGCGATCCGAGTGCTGCTGAACGTGTTGGTCTCAATGATGTCCGCTCCGGCAAGCAGGTACTCCTTCAAAAAGAGAGACGTGGAGAGAGGAGACGTTTACTCCTACAGCACGTACGGACATGAGTCGAGTCACCACGATCGAAGGAGGACTTTCAGTGTCAAATCAGTAAGTGACAGTTGAATAAAAGGAAGCAAACAGTTAGAAAATAAAGCATTTAGGACAAAAAAAAATGCTTACCCGACCATAACATCAGCGTAAACCAGGTTGCACAACATACCTGGTGGATCTTGTAGATGATGTCAGGCCGGGTGATGCTCAGGAGATCGTTGTTCCCCTTCAGGCTCTTGGGGTGCTCCTTGAACTCCTCTCCCCTGAAGTCTGGCTCCTCCAGGTTCCTCTGCTGGATCATGGTGCCCATTCCCCCATCCAGCACCATGATCCTCTCCTGGAGCAGGGCTGTGAGCTCATCCTGCAGGAGGCTGCCTGGACCGCAGCCGTGGGAGAGAGAGGGTCACGTTTGAGCTTCACTGAATCCTCCACCCCCACGCAATTAGAGGACTATAATAACATAATAACTATAATTATAAAACCAGTGTGCGACGACTGCCTCAGATCAAACTCAAAAGAGCAGAAATAAAGCTCAGTGGGCCGGGGATTTCAGTGATCAGTTAAACTGTTTAGGTAACCAGCCCATGCAGGCTATCTAGCACCAATTAAATAATAATACAACTTCACAAATCACGGTTGTTAAACCCCAAACCCTGGATGACACTTTCAGCACAATCCGGCCACCCATTCCCTGTTGCACGACTGATGACACATCTGCTAAAAGTTACTCCTGCTCGGAAGGACCGACACAACTTCATTTTAGTTTTACCTGAACTTGTTGCCTGTTCGTGGATTGTAGGAGGCATTGCACGACACTTTAATCCCAAAGAAATGCCTCTGCAGACTCGAAATAAACTTCCTGGGAAAATCCAGAGCCCAGACACACAGACAGACACACACGCCTGCGGACTTGTCACAGAGCCGACCTCATGGAGAACAGGGCGGAGAGCGCATGCGCGTCTTTTCGGTGGCCAACCTGAAAGTCGCAACAAGTTAGTTTCCGTCTGCTTTGAACTTCTTGTTCTTACATAACTCGTTTGTTTGGCAGAAATTCGGATTAGAGAAACCAGACGTCTGCTCTATAACTTGTCTATAACTACAGCTTGTCACCATAACTGTCTTGTAGCGCAGATGTCCGCAGTTCTGCGCAGATCTGCAGATTCCCAGCGTTCCCATTGGTGGAGCCGCGCAGATGTGCTGAACTTGTTGCTGCAGGCGGACCGAGGCCCTGTGTCTAACGCAGTCGATTTGAATATTGCATCAGTGGAAAAACGTGCTTCATGTAGTTGGCCTGAGCTCCATCAATTGACCCAATTAACGTGACTAGTGTGTAATGTCTTAAATCCAAGCAATTTCAACATGTATGATCTGACTAATGTTAAATGATGAAAGGGCAATTTGTACTTCTTAATGGCACTGCTTTGCTCAATATGTCATGCATTGTGTCCCTACATAAGCACTTGTGTTGTTGTGTATAGTGCTGTAATATTTTGTCTCTATTATATTGCGCTCTCTAAGTCGCACTGAGTGTATAAAGGTGTCTGCTAAATGAAGTAATGATGCGTGCTGCCACTGACATATAAAAATCACAAAATGAACATGAACTAAATTCTAAACTAAATTCTGGTTTAATTAAGCAAGGAAATCGATTGTTGTCGATTCCCTCAATATTTTTCCTCAAGTGTAATAGTATGTTTCCTTTTCTACCTGCTCATACAGGCAGTAATTAATACTGACATCATGGCTGCTTTCCATTAGTGGCAGCCAGAAATTGATTATTTGGATTTGCTTTATGGGGATAAGTTCAAAATGATTGATTGGGGAGAGTTCCTGTGTAGATTTTCTTTATATGACTCATGAGGTTATTTCAACTAAATGTTGGAAGCATATATATATATATATATTATATAATGTATAACCATACATCAGATACAATTATACACATTACATTTGCTAAATAAATCTATATCAGAGATTCTAGTGAGAAAACAGCCCGGAAAAAATAAGAAAATAAATCAAATATATTTTTAAATAATTGGGTTTATTCAATGTTCAAATTTCCATAAAGTACAAATCATTGGCTTATATTACAGTGTGACTCTCCAACCTTCACACAGACAGACAGATAACAAATCCTGTGTGCCGTATTGTATAGTGCTTTGTGTTTTTCTTTTAACAAAGTCTCTCAAACTGAACATAAAGTGAGAAGCATTGCTAAACTACAAATCAAGCCATGAGATACGTTTTGCAAATACCATCCTTGGTAAAATCTGTCACGAAAGCCAGAAGTAATCCTAGAATACCCACAGAAAAAAAAAAAAAATAATAATAATAATCTGATAACAGTATGGTTTTAAAACATAACATGACATGAAAAATACCAAATATATATTAAATAATCAAAATAATTTAGTTTGTCCTCAGGCACTGGTAAGAATGATTAATTTAGTTTATTGTCAAATCTGAATCCACTTCTGTCAGACTTTCTTAAGTAAAAATCTTGGCAACGGCTTTTCTAAAATGTAAATAATTGACAGTGCGCAGACGTGAGTTCACGGTTTCCTCATTCGGTCTTCTCACTGGCTTGCATGTCAGATTTTACAGCTGTCACTTTCAAAACAAGCTATTAAATGCATTCTCCTGCTTTCACATTTCCTGCTGAAAAACAAAGTATTTAATACCACTCCCTTTGCTTTTACACAGTAGCAGTGCGCCACACCCTGTAATAGTATTATTTTCATTTCAACGCTATATCTTTAATCTATCATACTTGTTTATATACTAAGCTTTCCGTCATTTATTTGTTTATTTCTTTTTTTCGTTTGGAGTATCTGGAAACACAACCTGGCGGAAAGCTTTCGAACGCAGACTCTCATTGGGGTCCCGTTGTCTATCGTGGTGAAGGGAATCCCGCGGGGGGCTTCCCGGTTACAGGTCGCTCTCTCCGTACAGCGCTGTGGAGAAGGAGGTGTAATCCAGCGCCCCTGGGACCTTCCCCGGCCCACTGTAGGGGGGCATGCGAGTGATGCAGTACTCGGCCTGCTCCGGGGGCAGCTCTCTTCGCAGTTCTTCTATGAGAATATAAGGCTGTGGAAACAATTGGCCAACATTAGTGTTTATTCGGGCAAGAAGGGTTAGAAGCAGTGGGGAGAGAAGAGTGACAAAGATGTAAAAAATAAATAGATAAATTCAGTGTATCCTGAAATTTTGTATATTACTAATCCTTCTTGCTCCTCTGGGTCAGCCCGAGCAGGGTGACATCTAAGGTTACTGAGTGCATTTGCCTACAGGGTGAACCGCACTTGGCTGGGACCCAAGAATTAGATAAGCTTGTTATTGAGGATATGCCTTTACATGGGGCTTCTCTGCTGCCAGGCCAGTTTAGAGCGACCCTCAGATTCCAGCATGAGCAGACCTGGGCAAACATGCCATCATTCAAAAGACTACCCCTTCACACCTTCGATTCAATTCCAAAGGCTTGTTTATTGCCTTGTTCTGCATTATCTTCAGTTTCATAACTCAGGAGGAGCCACGCCACAGCACAGCAGGTGAAATACCCTTCATTTACCGATTGCCAGAGAAGAAAACAAATCTCAGCATGATGCACTGGCAGATTATCACTTTATCTCATCGCCAGCGTCTGTGCTAATAATTCCAGCAGTACCCTTTCTTTACCTTTATTTAAGTCAAATGATCAAGTTTAAGTCAAACTGCTGGAAGATAGGGCCACCACTAACCATTCTTAAGTCACACTTTATATTCCAATATATGGGATTTAGATCAACCAGCTCACGTAGACTGTTTCGCCATGAGGGCACTCATACAGAGAAGGATGTAAGTATGATTTGTAAGTACAGTCGATTTGATTCAAACACTTTAAGCAGATGTATTTCAGCAATTTCTACTAAAGAAGGAAGGTTTGTTTCACGTATTGATCAAACTCCTAAAAATGTTCAATGTGTACTAGATATTTAATAGATATGAGCGCAAAGTTTAAGCCACAGAGCAGCCCTGCGTCGGTTTAATGTCTTTCGTTTTTCTTTTTTGTTTGCTTTGTCACTTTCATTGGTTAATGGTGTTACAATGAGCCAAAATTGACTTCTCTCAGCCTGTGGCTTTATTTAGGTTTTTAATCACAAGATTTTGTAACAGATTAACTCAGATTAACCTTTACAACACAACTGCAAACTAGCAAGGTTGTTGTTATTGTTTCAGTACAATTCTGTCAAAGATCCTCGATCTCTCCTCTATATAGAGACTCATCGTTCCTGGGGGGTGATTATGACGTGACCCAGCACCTATAATTAGGAGGTTTGCACGCAGGTCGGACCTACAGCGGCTGGCAGTCCAAACCCGTTTTAGGACCAACCTCACAGTAAAAGACTCCACAGTGGAAAACACACAGAAGCACATCAGATGTGAGGGTGGTCCTGCTGGAAGCCCACCTTGTCTGCAGCGAGGATCCTGAATGAGGCAATGACTTGCTCTGCGGTGTCCGTGTCGGCCGTCTCTCTGGTCATAAAGTCGATGAAGGACTGGAAGGACACCAGCCCGCTTCCATTGGGATCCACCAGGGTCATGATGCGCGCAAACTCCACCTCCCCCTGAGCATGGCATAGCAAGACGACTTTAGAACATTTTACAACATTTTAAACATCTTAATACTGCAATTTGTCTCTAAAGTGTTTATCACAGCATGTGTGTCATTTTTTTTTTTTTACCAAATTCATTAGGGTGTCTATTTCATTAACACAAGGCCTTGGTAAGAACATTGATGTTTTATGTTTTATAATTTTTTTCTTGGGTACACAATCTGGATTGCTCTTGAATGAAATGCTTTCCTGATCTCTCAAGGAATTATCTAACCTACAAAGTCACTTGTTAAAATGGTGTCAATCAAACAACAGTGTCAATTAACCAGGTGTGGAAATATGATTTTACTTGATAGAAGGACGTTACTAAGTAAATAACAATTACGTCAAGAAATTAATTTGTAACAGTGGGAAATGCTGGTCCTCGAATCAAACAATTCAACAACCAAACCTAAATCATGAAGGATTTGCAACTTGAAATTATAAAACTATCAGTAAAATGTAATACATAATGCATGAAGCTAGCAATGCCAAGGTGTTATCTAAACTAGGTAGAAGAAAGTGCGTATTTTCACTTGTAAGCATTTGCCATTCAGAAGGGATTATAAATAAATGTGCAGAGACAGCTCTTCCCTGCCAGCTGCTGCCATTCCTCCGTCACTGAACCGGCCCTGGTCTCAGCAAACAATCAAACAGACACCAACAGGTGGACACTGGGAATTCTGAAACACCAGTTTATTCCCATAATCCCCTGTTCACATTGCGAAAATAATGCAAGTTTGGCCAGGTTTAGAAATAAGAGGGTGGAATAAACAGACACAAATGTCAGGCGATCACGTGATGTCAAAAGAATCTGCGAACGTGTTTTATACGGCCTGCATAAATCACTCACTGAGACGTGCAATATCGTCATTATCACTGGAGTGAGCGGACACTTTTAAATAGGAAACGGAATCACACAAAGGGACTCGGATGTATCGTCAGAAGATTCGGTTCATCGTTACCGAAATGCTTATCTCGATCAGAATAAGGTGCCTAATGTACTGCACATTATTAATTGCTTGCATTTGTATTTACTAATGGGTTTTTCAGCACAGTTGGCTAAATTGGGCCTTTTCACTTCTGACAAATATGATAAAGGGAAGAGATCTAACATGCTGTGCATCCGTACCAAGTCATAGCCCATGGAGATAAGACAGGCTCTAAAATCATCCGCCTCCATCCCCCCTTTCTTCTTCTGCAGAGTCGGGAATGGGGAGGGGGAGGGAGTATGCAGTAAGCAGTGAGAGTTTGCCCCCAGAGGCAGATAGAGGAGCAGAGACATGTAGGAGGAGGAAGTTGAACCCCGCGGCGGAGGAGGAAGGGTCGGAGAAGGCGTTTTCCAGTCGAGAAGGTCGGAGGATCAGAGATGGGAGGGAGGAGGAAGAACACACTGGGCCACAGACAGAGGTGGGGGAAGTGAGAAAGAAGACCGACGGCCGGAGCACAGGGACACAAAACACAGAGACAAATCAACAACAACAATCACGAGGGGCAACAGATGGAGAAGAAAAGAAAACAGGTTTAGTGTCTCTCAAGAAGATTGTAATGGACACAGTCTGGCACAGATGCAGAAGCCACATGCCATGATGACCAAAACAAATCATAAACTTAGATTTTGTGTCTGCTTATACAGATCCAGAAGGAGTTATCTGTTTTTGGAAAATACGAACAGTAAAAACGCCGTAGATACAAACAAAACTCAATCTGTGAAAGCAGCCTGCGACAACTTGTTGTGAAGGATGGTCTATCACCTAAACAATCTGATTGATGATTAACTGACATCCATACTTCACATCAGCTGGAAAGACTGAATTTTATTACTATGTACAAAGCATGTGGCTTCGGCGTGCCGGGGAGAGAGCAGAGCGCCGCCTCTCGCTGTGAACTCCAGTCAGCGTGGGGACTACCTGCTCGTCGTTTCCAACGTGGCCCAGGCTGATAAGGCAGGCCTTGAACTCCTCAGGGCGCAGGTTACCCGAGTCGTCCTGCCGCCACACCCCCCGACGATCACACCATGCCACATGAGCAACGCAAACAGAGTTAGACATTAGGCAGGGGTTAATGTGTTAGGGGTTTACAATGCTGTCATTACTATTATAACCTTAGGTCACAGTCATGTGGCACGGCTACTGCAAAGAGAAATGCGTTGCTTCCCCCTGTGTGCTGAATCAATAACTTACAAATAACTAAATATATATTTTGCTTTTTTCCTTTTCCTGAGATTAATTGACTTGACTAATGAGCGATCTGACACCGTCTGTGGCCGAGTTTGCTCAGGCTGAAAACATTGTTCGATGACAATCTAAAAGACTATAAAAAGGCAAACATGAGCATATTTTTACCAACAGATCAAATGAATGGGGTCTTTGAGAAAAAAATTGAAATCAATAAAATTAACAACAAGGCATTGACACTATGGTCTTATTTATATTATTGTTCAGTGAAATCAGACATCTCTATAAGTAATGTTTGTGTATTTCTGGTGCCACAACATTATTCACATTCAGACACATCTGAAAGAAAGACGTAAGGACATGAGTCATGCAAAATGAAGAACTGCGGAAACTATAAATGCAGTGCGATTGTGCGATTCTGTCTAAAAATACAGTGTGTTTAATGTGCGATTCTGTCTATAAATACAGTGTGTTTAATGTGCGATTCTGTCTATAAATACAGTGTGTTTAATGTGCGATTCTGTCTATAAATAGTGTGTTTAATGTGCGATTCTGTCTATAAATAAAGTGTTTAAAGTATGATTCTTTCTTATTTATTTATACATTTTCCAGTCTGCATTAAGATGCAAAAACACTCAGAAATACTGCTTTCAAATGAAATATGACTGAAGTATACAGTTCTGTTCTAAAGTCTGTCATCGGCCCAGGTCTCAAAACAGCTATGACGGCACTCAGTTCGACTGTGATAAGTTACACCTTTTTCCTTCTGCAGCTTCTAACTGAATGAAAATATTAACATGTTAGCAGACTACACATCACTTTCACACAGGGGGAATCTGACACCAGAGGGATATATAATTTGCATTAATTACACTCATATTATGTTGACAAGGATTATTAATACATTTAAATATATGTATATACAAAAGATGCACTCATAAACAGTAGTTAAGAAGATGACCACTTTTTCAGAAGAGGTTAGGGAAGGAAAGTAGCAGTGGGAGAAGCTTCTCTGGTCTGCACTGTGAGTAGACAAGACAGCAGAGTTGTGTGAGAGCGAGAGCCGTGACGCTCATCCGCGGAGCACTGTACCCTGTCGAAGTGGTTGAAGGAGGCCCTGAACTCGTTCATCTGTTCATGGCTGATTCCCTTGGCGTCTCTGGTGAGAATCTGGGTCTCGATCTCGTTGATGGTTCGGGCAATGGTGGTCAGCAGGAGCTCCCAGCCGACGCGGATGTGCTGTGAAAGTAGGAGAGATAACGCAGCTCTGAATTAGTGAAGAATAACGACAGCCTAATGACAGAATCATTTGACCTGCAGGGGGCAGTCCTTTATTCCCGAGACACGTTTACGCTGCTGAGCTGTCAGTGCGGTACCTCCATGGTGTAGTTCGTGTGCTTGTTGTCAAAAATGAGGGACTCCTGGATCAGCTGGTGGTCTCCCTCCAGTTTGTCGATGTTGGGCTTGTAGGCCACGATAACGTGCTCGTACTGTTTCAGCTGGTTCATCTGGTCCTCCAGTGGGCCGCTCATCTCGATGGAGCTGTGGGCAATTTCCTGCCGGAAGAAGCAAATGCACAGTTGGCTTCTCTCGGCAGATTACACACACACACAACACACACACAAAAAAACGTATATTGAAAGTAAAAGTGTGATCGTCCTGGCCAAGAGTTCCGCAATGTGATTCTGAACGCCTAAAAACAAAGAGAGACATCCCGACGCCTGTAGGTCTCACCTCCATCTTGTTCTGTATCCAAGGCCCGATGAGGTTGGCCTGGGCGGCAAACTGGCGCCGCAGTCTTTCGTTGGCGTGTTGGCGGGCGAGCTCCTCTTGCAGGGCATGGTCTCTCTGAGGGACCAGCTGCTTCACCTGACGGGAGGAACGAGAAACCGCATGAGAAGCCACACACTAACACACTCAGCAGCCCCTTATAACACATGTGACTTACACACACACACACACACACAAATACAACAGGGGATGCACTCACCCATAAGTATACGTTTTATCGAAGAGGAACATTTTAAGATTTGCGTAGCCAAAGCATTCCCCGTTGTACTGTGTGTCATTGAGAGATTCTCAGGGAATTCAAGTGAAATAATTTTCCTTAAATATGAACATCTACTTTTAATTGAAAGCTTGTTTAAACTACACACATAACTGCAATTTTCAAATATATCAAACTGCAAAGTCATATTAATCATGTCCTCTTTTTTGTGTGTGTGAAAAGAAATAACTTCTCTGTCGTGCTCTAAATTGAGTGCATCGTAGTACTTTATTATAGTCTTCTCTTCCAGATTCTGTCAGATGCATCCCACTGTCTTCAGACATGGCAAACAGACAGTTGTTCTCTTTAGAGAAAGAAATGTTACCCTGTCCCATTTGGCACGGATTTCCTCTGGGGTGATGGCACTGTAGGGGTTACTGTGAGACAGGCTGACTCCGTAGCTCTGGACAATCTTCTGAACCTCATTATAGATTCCCAGGATGGCCTGTCTCTCACCATCAGCCTCGGGCAGAGTGGCCTTAAACTGCTCATGAGCTGAAATCAGGCTCTGTGGATTGCAAAAACACAATTACTTAACAGCTCTGGCTGCAGCACATGGCACCAGAGGCACACCGACTGCATGACAAAGAGTGAAGCGCTGGTCTATAGGACGCCCAGGTCTGATTCGAATCGTTTAATGGAGCAGGACCTACTGCGCCCACCGGGTAATGATCGATTTCGCAGTGAAGTGTGAAGGAAATGAACTGATAAAGTTTTGCATTGTTTAAAAAAAGGTGTCCTATCACAGATATTTCTCGCTTCTGTAAGAGATCACAGAAGGCCACTTAAGTGACACACAGCACGAAAATATTGCCACTGTTCTGAGTGGGATGTGACAAGGCATGGGAGATGAATATCTGAATATGTTCTCTAGTATGTCACACATTTTTATCATTGTACTATATATTTTCCATTGGTTTGCCATTGCTCATTTAAATACTGCAGTCCTGTCACCATAAGCCAAGGTGGAGCAGAAAACAAACAACGGAAGGAAAGAAGTGAAGGAGCAGGCTGCACGTGCCTGGATCTCGTCGACAGTGTGCACTATGAACATGTCCTGCAGGTCCTCCATCGCTCCTTCCATCCAGTTGTTGAATGGCGCTGCCCTCTTGGCAAACTCCAGGTACAGCTGGTCGATGGTCTCCAGCAGCTTTTCTGATCTCTGACCACAAGGAAAACAAGGAAGAGATAGTGAATGAAAAACTAAACTAAATAAGAATAATCGCACGCACTACCGCAATCTTCAAAAGGGGTATGCGAGTGTTTGTGTGTTTTTCTTGTTTGTGAAAGTGGGCTCAATACTCATTACTGTCACTAATATAATAAATCTAACACTAGTCACCTGTCTAGTCACAAGCTAATTCCTTAAACTTTGCCCTCTTTAATATTCCTAATCCTATTCCAAGTCATAAACCTAACCCTAACCCAATTCAGCCCTAATTGTCACCGTACATAGAAAATAATTGCTAGTAAATGGTTTAATTATGTACTCTGTAATGTGCTTGTTAAAACGCTTGTTCTCATAAGGGGGTGCTATTGCCCAACATTATGTCACTTCCAGAGCGATGCTGTGGGTACTGTTAATTCCCTGCTTTTCTGTTTATTTGAAAGGTTTTGATGGCCTATCAATAACAGTGTAATTTATTCACATCAGAGGGCTGGTTATAATTTTTATATTCAGTGCAATATTTGTTTTCTATTTGACTATCAAACTAAGGTGCTTCCAGTCAGTTTAATTACTCCCGTACATTATTTCTGCAGTGCTAGTAAACTCTATTTTCCCCTCAGACTAATTAAAGACTTTACATGCTTACCCTTACACTCGTTCAAGTGTTCAGTGGTAAGAAAAAAACTCAATACAAACAAGAAGCAACACATCATGGCCTTGGGGCTTCCCTATCGCTTTGTTCTCATCCTTCCCAATTAAGACCGTTGTTAAATTCTAGCAAAACAACCACGTATGCCATCCAGAGCCTGGTCCTGTGGTGAAGGCTGGATCGTAGCACATTTGCAGGTTCAGGAGTTGAGCGGGGGTCAGTCTGGTCAGTCTGGTCCCCGGTGAGCCAGATTTATATAGGACTGAAAATCCCTGGATGCCCCCCGTACCTCCAGTGCTTCCCTCCTCTTCTGAGTCAGTGTTCCCAGTCGGTCCCACTGGTCACAAATCTTCTGGCACCTCTCGTTGACCGAAGCTGCGGCATGATAGTCCAGCTCACTGTGAAACCCAGAGGGGGATTAGGGAGACACGCCGTCCTCCTGTCGTCCAAAGTCTTAAATGTCGGCTCGTAAAAACAAGGATTTACCGTAACAGAAAACAAACGATCTGATTCATGGTCCCCTTCCAACATTTGCATTTAAAACTGTAACAGCCAGTGCCTAACAATTTTTGGCACATGTTTTGGCTGATACCTTCCATTCAACCTAAACTGCCCCGAGTTGTCAATTTTTCTGTGGTAATACATATTCACCAAAATCCCTTTTATGATCTTACATCTTTGGTTGCAGAAGTACTCTATTGTCTTAATATACTGAACAAATAATACCAGAGCCTGTGCATTTAACTCATATGGACAATATGGGTCTTCATTGCTTTTATCTTGGGCTAAAAGGACATCATCGCTGGCTTCTTGCTGTATACTAGGACTAATGTCATACAGATTAGAAGGGATTACAGATGGGCATTAGGTTTCTGGTTCAAGGCTACCTACATAACATCAGAGTGAGGTATAACCCTAAATAAACGTCCATTTCTTCCGCCATGCACCGCAACAATTATGACCTTTTAGGCCCTTAAGACAGCTCTGTCAGAGCCAGTGCCCACGCAGGTTGGCGCCCTTACTAAAGCATAGCAGAGACAGGAACACAAAAGAGAAAGCAACACGAACACAAACAATGCCGGGTCCACATGAATCATCAATCACTGGGTCCCCAACCACTCAACCCTCCCTGTGCCCGGAGCGCTCAGCTGTCAGCGAGGAGAATATCGGAGCTGCCAGCACGGCGACAAGGGAACAGTTCAAGGGCACACAGACAATTGTACTCCATTAGCGCAGAGAGAAGCAAGTCAGACTATATTGTAACCCCTCGAAATCCAGGGCGAAATACTATTAAACCTATGTGTTAAAGACTCAATCTATAAAGTTGGAACAGACCAACTTTCTTTTTTCTTTTGCTGTCAACAGTGTCTCTCTATACAATTGTTTCTAATAAATGAACCCACGTCTTTTTATGCAATACCCTTGAAAACACTTTCTTATTTAACCTTTTTACGTAACTAATTAAAACTAAATCCATACCACATTAAGCATATGAAGATTTTTAGGTGCAATGTTGACAAAATATCAGGCATGCGGAGACCCGCTTTAGAGGGAAACACTATAGCTTTGTCCAGCTGTGCTGTACCTGCAAGATCTGAAAGTGTGAAAGTAGACCAGGCGTTGACAGGAACCAGGATATGGTTTTTATCCGAAATTGACATAAGAGTCAGTATCCTCTGACATGTGAAATGTGGTGTACGGTATGCAGGTCTGCTCCAGCCACCGAACAGAGCCGTCCACAAATAGAAAGATTAATAGACAGTGTGGAAAAATAGGTAACTATGATCCCCCCCTCCATCCCTTCCAAAGCGATTGGCCGTGAGCTGGACAATACGGGCTGTCAGAGAATGAAAGTGGCAGGTGCTACTGAGGGTGTATATTTAGAAGTCTGAGCATGCGGGTCATAAAATAACACTTTCTCTTTCATCCACTAAGTACAACGGGGAACTTTAAATGAGGGAAACGTTATACGTCCAAAAAACAAACCATGTAGGCCGCCACGCCTGAAATCTGATAGATTAAGATGTTGTCATAAAACAGGATAAAATGGGTGGAGTGTGGGTGGAGTGTGGGTGGTGGGGGGGTGACCAAATAAAATCCAATTTCTTTTGATCTTATATACCCAATACAAGTATTAAGAACCATTGAATTTGGAGATCTTAACCAAAAAAAGCAGAATCTTCATGCACCTGTTAGCAAGTCCAATAATTATAACAACTTGCAAACTGAAGTACACGTTTGTCTTCCAGTGATAAAATCAGGAAAGTTGAACTGAAAGTGTTTTCACTGACAATTCTTTAGCCACTAGATGGAGTACGTGGCATGACTGTCCCAGTTTTCATGACTGATACATAAATACATCTCAATAAGTTATGCCTTTTCTGTTGACTTTATGCGTTTATATATTATTATATATTTAGAATGACGAATCAGAACTATAGTAATGAGCCGATTCGATGTAGCTATAGCTCGAATTAAAAGCCGACACTTTTGGCGTAGCAGCGGAGCATTTGTCTTGTGATCAAAACCCGGAACAGTATCCATATCATTACACTGTCAAACAAATTCTTCTTTAAATACAAATGTTAAATAAAGGAAATGCAGTCAGTGATAGAGATACACTTCCAACCTCAGACGAGATAGTCCCTAAATATCCCCCTACTTAAAACGCTGTGGAAGACAGGGACAATCGGTAACCGTGCCCATTAGAAACAGTCCACAGTGGAAAGTACCAATCCTAACCCCTCTGCCCTGCGCTAAGATAACGAATGCACTCGCACAACTATCTGAGGAATTCCTCAACAATGCATTTGACCAGTTTATCAGTGAAGTGTCAGCAGCTGTGTGCCTGTAAATGGAACATACTTCAGCTCTTGGGCAATGGCAGCGATTTGTTCCACTCGGTCCTGGTGCGCGGCCAAGTCGCTCTCGAATGCCTCGTGTTTCCTCAGCAGGGCGCGCACCTCGGTCAGGGAGGCCGACTCGTAGTCCTTCTGGGTCAGGATCTGCTCCTTGCCTAGACAGAGGGACCAGGGGAGCATTAATGGCGGCACCCAGGGTGGCTTTTAAAGGCTTTTGCTCCGGTAGTCATAAAAATAAGGCCAAATTAGAGTTTTATCCATCCAACTTGATTTACTTCAGGATAAAGACGGCACTTTCTACTAGAATTACAAAAGAACCCCCCAAAAACCCTCCACCTCCCGCAGTGTGGACTGCACCCAGCCCCACTGACCAGCACTCACCATGGGACCAGCCCTCGTGAACGGACGCTTTCTGCCGGAACTTCTCAGCCAGGTGGTCCAGCCGCTCCAGCCTCCTGATTTCAGTCAGCAGCCACTCCTCATACCCCTTCTCGGCCTGCTCCAGACTCTGCCAGGCCCCCGCAATGTCCTGACACCCAGCACACAGCCTTCGTTAGCCTTCTCTCTTCAAATGTCTGTTTAGTTTTCTGGCTCATTCACTTGCCCCGTTTTTTTACAGCAATACCACAAAAAGATGACAACAGAGACCCGAACTTCTACAGAAAATGACCATACCTGGTCTTGCCCCCCACCAACCTTGGCATTTCAATAAGTTCTCACCCTACAGATTGAACCGGTAGCACCTGGCAACTGGCACACTTACAGACACCATCTTGCCCTCGGAGGGCATGAAGGCGGGCCGGTTGCTGATCCTCAGCTTGGTCTGCAGGGTGTTGAAGTTGATCTCCAGCTGGCACTTCTCCTGCACCTTGGGCGGCTTGTGCATGCGCCGATAGTCGCGGAAGTCCTCCAGCTTCTGTTGCATGGCGGACATGGTCTTCTCCGGGGTGCGGTTCTCCAGCCAGGGGGTGGTGCGGCGGATCCACTCCAGGAGCTGTACAGGTAACCGACAGGAGCAACGGTCTGTGTGCAGTTTACTTTGCTTTACAGCTTACTTAGACATTGAATGTCAATCAAAACCCTGACCGACAACGACAAACTTCTGCTCTGTGGTGCTTTTTTATTTGTCATTTCTTCGATGCCTTCTATTTTTCCCGAAAGTACCATTCTCCCCAGCTGCATATGCTAATATTACAGAATGCATTCCCCCCTAGCAGATGTTCGTCCGGGTGCCTATAGATCGGGGGATTTTATTTTACCTCGCTGGCCAATCGTTCATACTCTTCCATCAGCTTCTCGTTCTCCTGGTTCACCCCCAGCACTTTGCAGATCCGGTTAGCCGCTGTCTCGGCCTGCGGGGAGAGGATGACAGTCAATTCTGCGACTTCTCTGCAGTTAGTGTGGCTGTCATACACTGTTGTGGCTGTCATGTGCGCTCTTTACATCGCTGAGGCTGCATGCAATAATTTGTATCTGTCTGATTACATCTAATTCATTACCAGCGACTATCTATGGCAAACAAATTAAAACTAATTTAGTGTTTTTGTTAATCAGGAAGCACGCTTTAAACGATTTCCTCCTGAAGTATCAGTGAGGACAACACAGCTACAAAGATTTGCACACACAGCTAGAGGTTAAGACTCCCTTATGCGGTGAGTAAATGTCCACAGACCTCATGCACAGAGCCACACTGCAGCACACAGATAAGACAGCTATACCTGCTCAGCTCCAGCAAAAGCATGATAGAAGCAGGACACATAGGTCATTAATGCTCTCTCATCGGGCTTGGGCGTGTTGATGATGTCTGGAGTAGCGGGAGAGGGACAGGAAGGAGGAGAAGAGAGGGTGAGCGACAGGACTATGAGCAAGAGAGAGAAGACACCCCACAGAGAAACAGCCACGGGCCACAGGCAGCGCTGGAGGAGAGAAGATGGCATGAGTGTGGAATAAAAGGAAAGAAAGAAAGAAAGAAAGAAAGAAAGAAAGAAAGAAAGAAAGAAAGAAAGAAAGAAGGGACCTTGATATAGATAGATTCTGGATCAAATCTTCTCAAGCATTAAACAGAGGAGTGAAAGACACAGACTTATTATGGTAATGCAGCTACCATAGCCTGCGATGGATTTCATTTTATTTATTTTTGTCATCCCAATGCTTGTTTATTTCTCATGCATTCACTTTACATTCTTATTCACATTTCCAATTCATTTCCAATTCATCCTTTGTGGAGCTTCTATTGGGACTGGTGGTTAAATTTCATTTTTAAATTGAGCTTGAGCAGTTAGGCCAGAAGGTGTCACAGAGTAACCTCACAAGGAAAAATGAACGCAAATCAAATCTCGTGAAGATGAGAGGGGAAACGGGAGCCGAGAGGGCCGAGGCAGACTACTGTTTGTACCCTCACCTTCTGAGCACCGGCAAATGAGTGATAGTAACACGACACATAGGTCATAACGGCCCTGTCGTCAGGTTTGGCGGTGTTTACTAGATCTGTGTGGAGAGAACAAGGCAGTCTGTTCAGGTCCAAAAGCACATGCAGAGCACCGAGGTGCTGCTGAAACAGTCAAGGGCTGAGATTGTTGTAACTGCTTCAATTTCCTTCCCCCGCTTTCAACTAGAAATGGATCATTTTTTTGATAGAAGTTATTCGTTTTTGGGGGGAATTTCCCATGAAAATGACAGACTGTATACTATAATACATCTGTAGCTTTCAACACAAGGTTGAATGCGTAAAAGCCAGAGGTGCCTTTCATGACAAACTTTTAAGGCAGAACTCATAAAGATGGATTCCCTCAGCCAGTGTAAAATCCCGACTTCCCTAAGAGATTCCTTTTGTTTTCCACAGTTTCTGTTTAAGGTTATGGATATCTTAAATTACCTTCAGGGTCCAGCATTTTGGGGATGTCCAGGTGTTTCTCTGCAATTTCCAAAGCCAGACTTAGGTTACCAAGAGCATCGTCCTAAACAGAGAAGTAAAAAAGTAAGGCCTTAGATTTTAGCACCATGAAAAAAAAGGCAAGATCTTCTGAAACATGCAGGTGCATCATATCAGTGAGAACACAGAGGGACAGGTATCTCTTCCCGGGGGATTGCTCAGAGTCTTTCCATAAATCTATAAAATGATGAATGGTAAAAACAAATCATTATACATCATAGTCTTAAAGATTGGTGCTTTCTCATTTTCACATCCAATAAGTGTTCTGGCCAGGATAAATAAATAAATAAATAAAGCCTGTCAGAATAAATGTGTTCCCTACTGATTCTCAAGGGCAGGGATTCCCAAACCACCATGCTAAAGCAGTAATAGAGCCACTCGCTGGTCATGGCAGTCTACTGGGCCTTGAAGGCAGTCTTACACCAACTAATTTGGTCACGAGTTCAGAGCTTCTGAGGCTGACAGTGTACATTAAGGTAAGATTTAAGCGCTGTTCCAAAAGGATCCTATTTTTACAATCAACTTAACCGACATGACATATTTTTTTCATCTCCTACTTGGAATCGCACACTAATAGTCATCGCTTCAGCGCTGGAGGCTCGCTGAGCGGGTATGTCACTGTGCCGTTTGCCAGGGTGAGGGATGCCCAGGGGGAATTGATCTGCAGGACAAAGGCAGCTGCAGATTCCTCACTTATCGTCATAACCATGTCCCCGGGCCCAAACTCCAGCCAAGAGCAAGCAACTCCTATTAGTTCAATTGAGACATTTACATCTGTTCAGTTTCTGAGCTTACCCAAGTCTATCTAGCAGGAGCCAGGCAGCACAGCTGTGCCTAACAGATTCATTGCCGAGGAGATGAGGTGGCATTGCTGTAAGGGCAAAGTTCAAGTGGATGTTCTCAAACTATCACCCTGAATCTATCACTCTTCAGGAAAGGCATAGAAATGCCTGAAATGGCTACATACATTCCAGGACTGATTAAAGGAGATGATTATGAAGAGTTTCACACATACATGAAAACAACCCTTCATATTTGGTGTAATCCTGGTGCTCAAGAGGGATAAGGCTTGGGTTTCACAAGCTACTGAAGGTAGATAATAAATGCAATCATCCACACAGAAAGGAAAGACACTAATTCTGCTTCTACTAAGGAGAAACCAGCACCTTTACTTCTACAAACTAGGATGTCCGTGAATGAAACTTGCTTCTCTTGCTGCAGCATCTAAACTGAATTCAGAGCATCGTCTACTACATGTCCGAAAGACATATTATTGCCAGGCTACACATACCCTGAGTACCTGTGAAAGTCAAGCAGATCAGGTCTGTGTCTATGGATGAGGGCGCTGAAGACAAACCATCTTTCCAGCGACACAGACATCCACACACAATGGGACTGGAGCAATGGGAAACAGGTTTGCATGCAGGGAGGGAGGAACGCACAAAACAAGAGTGAAGAGTGTTGGGAATTGCATGAGGAGGTAGTGCCTAGTGTTCAACCTCCTGTCCTCTGCTGATCAAATGTCTGTAGAGGACTTTCCTGAGCACATCCTCTATGTGACAAGGTGATGGCAAATAGTTTTCACACAGATCCAGTGCCACACCGCATCTGGCAGGAGTACAGGCCGCCATTTGCCTCAGAATAAGTGTCTGAGTTAGTAAATGCATCAACTCGATCTGAGCTCGAGAGGAAAGCATGCAGTAAAGAGAACACCACACGTAAGCATGCGGTCGAGCACTCCGAAGACCTTGTTCAGCTTGGAGTAGTCAATGAGATCAGGTCGATGCCTGTGAATGAGGGCGCAGAGTGCCAGACCATCTTTCCAGCTTCACCATTTAGAGGAGAGAGAATCGAGTTAGATGACGGACGAAACACATGGACACAGTGTGGGTGTGTTGTGATGGTCTGAACAGTGAGATGGCTCAAAGGACAGGGTGACATCGTGGCAACTGAGCTTTGACTGATGGCTTAAATAATGGACATTCTGACAGGGAATTGTCCCTGAGGGATTTAGTCCACATTTCCTAACAACTGAATCAATCTTGATTGGCGCAGTGAAGTAGGGGGATGTACGGGGCCATGGACAATACAGACAGCACAGAAAGACTGTGCAGCTAACTGAGCATTATGTATCAAATTGGCAAAAAACATACATTCATGCCCCTTGATGACCTCCTGTCAGTTTGAATAGAAAGTTACTTGTCGGTTCTGGACAGTTGAATATGCTTACACTCAATGATTACATAATGTTCATGTTTGTCATGAGGTGCATCATGAAATGTAAGAGCATCATTCACAGGTGAGCAACATTTGATTTAACTTCACTACACTGCTATGAACAATAAATAAATTATACAAATACACTTTTTAAATTATACTTCACAACATTAGTTCTTACCACGAGTAGCCCAAAATCAATTTCAGACTACGCCTACTGGAGAGGTTAAAATTAATTCTTATGTTCTTCGCATGTTGGGGGGACTGCAGCACAGTGAGAAATACACAGGTACCGTCACTGGGCAGATTTGCAGTTAGCTGAAGTGGACCGCGGTGGGCTGAGCTCACCTGATATGGAAGTTCTGGACGTTTACATTCCTGTAGGGAGCCGTCTTTCTCTGGCACCACAAGAGAAGGCCCTCCTTAGCAGAGGTTTCTAAAATAAATAAGGCCAGAGTTATTAACAGTAGGTTTCCATCTTGCATTATAACATCATGAGCTGCACCTTGTATATTTTTAGAGAATTATTTTCACATCGGTGTTGAAAGGATGGTTGTTTACCTTCTACTGAGATATCCTGTATAGCAAAGCGAAGGATGATAGTCCAGATCATACCCAAAGTCATCTTCACATTTCCATCGACAATTTCTGCAGCAGAAAGATGTCAGAACCATTTAGAGACACAAGGCTACAATCTTCTTATTTTATGTCCTACAGGACCAGTTATGATATGATGGGATTGTTTTTTTTAAATACTTCTTCCTCATTTGTCTGAGCACTATAGTGAAAGACAAAATATAAATGTCAAACATCTATCAAGGCAAGGATTACCTTCAGCTCCGATGGACACAAGTTTCACTCCTTTACTGGTAATGAAATCGAGGGCTTTGTTGACGTTAGCAATTTTGTGAAAACGCATCTTTCCTCTGTCAGGTTTAGGTAGTCTTTCACCTATACTCAGAAAATAACAAAAATAATCACGTTAATACACATATATACAGAAGGAATATCAAGGTCAGGACTAGATTAAATACCAGGATGAACAGACACTTCTGAGTGCAAACAATTCTAAAAGTAACACTAAATCATATAAATGACTATAGCCTTACTGTCATCATTGCCTAGATACAGTCAACTGGGAAAATGCTGTTAATCAAAAGATATTCAGCGGTGTCAGACTCTAGTCTTGGAGGGCCCGATATGTGCTTTTGCCCTAACAGGAGCACTCAATGATTCAATGAATGTAATTTCACATTTTAGTTTATTGTCCCCACAGAACTTTTATAGAGTCTGGGGAGAAGTGTTAATTTCATCCAGTTAATCATTTAATTAGACCAATTAAGAACCCAAGCGCTGAGCTGGAACAAAAACCAGGAGGCCCCCCAATCTTCAAGGACTGGAGTTTGACACCCCGTCCTGCCCTAGCTGTGTAATCACACCTGCTGCTGGAGATGAGAGTAGTAATCAATGTATAAAGATGCACAGCTTCTTCTCACCATAGAGGTACATCTTTTTTTGATTAATTACTATGAAATTACCTGAAATAACTTCCAACAGAAGCATAAGTTTAAGGCCATTCCTGAAGTCATCCTCAATATTTTCAATCTGTGTTCCTGCTTTCCTCAGGTGGGAATTACACCATGCGGTAAAGGTCTGCAAGAACAAAGCACAAAATGTATGTTTTATAAGCGACAGTTTTAGCAAGATATGATACCGAAACCCTACTTCAGGGCTTCCCAACTTTTAAACGCTGTCAAATGTGTCCAAAATGCTTCGCCATTGCATTACAGTGTCTATTCATGTGGTTATACTTTCAACTTAAGATATTTAACATCATTTTATCACATTTTTAATTTTATATTTACAAAAGTAACAGGAAAAAACATATTAAACAAAAATCACCCAGATTTTGTGACCCCGTTTCTTTATGCTGCAACCGCGAATGGGGTCACGACCCCAGCGTTGGGAACCACTGCCCTAGGCCTACTTGTTCCTGAACTTCCCACTCTCAAGTAGCCTTTCAATCTGGTCTTCTGAGTAAAACATTAACTATAAATTCACATTATGAGCAAAGGATACCCCTATGATATGATAATAAATGCAGTAAAATACTAATCATAGCCCTCAGGTGATCTGTCTCTGTTTTGTATCCTGCTCGTAACTGGGTTCACGAGTAGGCAAACTGTAAAAAGACAGATTTACTGCTTCTGGGAACAGCGTACAGAGAAACTGTTTGTTTTTTTCTCTGTGTTGTGGAACATTCCACAGTGAGGTATTAATTTTTAAACACTTGCAAAGAAATAGCCTGGAGGCTGGAAGTCACCCTTGACTTGTGCTATTAATAACACTCTTTAGCGCCCCCCCCCACTGAGGTGTTTATTGTCAAAGCACTTGTTTGCTGATAAAGGAAAGAGCACAACCACACACAAAGTGCAGTGGTCTGAGATGCAGCTAATTGCACACAATCTTCCTACAGCTTCACACCAGAAAAACCATCCTAATTCTGCTGCCCCCTGCTGTATTTCAGAGACAACACAGTCAAATGAATGAGGAACTGCTACTGACTTTACACTTAACATAGTTTAAAGAAAAAGCATTTATTTTAACTTCAGATAATGTTGGGCAAAAGCATAACATACAGAAGTGCATTTGTGTGCGGCAAACACTCATCAACTCCAGTTTAGAACAATTCAAAATATGTGTGTGTGTATTTTATATTGCATTATCTACTTTAATCCGTTAAGGTTGCCTGGTAAAATAATATGTCTTACGAAGAAAAAGAGCTATAGCTTAATCAATGGTTGATCTCTTTCTTATATGTATCAACAACGGTTTCAACAATAAACACGAGGTTCACAGATGCTCCGTCCATTGAGGCTTCTGTAAAACAAACATGCTCTGTTTATATTGCAAAGTGGATGGTTTATTTTCCAGGAACACACAATACAGTACTGGCTACATTGTGCGACACGAGAGCAGCTGTTGTTCTTTGTCAAACGAGTGAGTGATATATATAATGCAGTGCATAAACAAAACCGAGCAAAATAACGAGGAAAAAAGTTGCAACTCTGGGCTCAACACCTGTTGAAATGTACCAGGAATAGCATCCTTCTTTAAAAAGCCGGCATTACTAATTCAATTCAAATATAAGCATGTAAACGTTTTGAATATGTCATTTAATGATTCAAATTATATATCTATATTGTGTTGAGTTGAGATGCCTTTTATCGGCTAGACTATCAATGTGTCCCGAGTCCACTCAGGAAACAGTTTTTTTTATTCCACTTAAATCAGGATCTCCCAATCCAGTCCACCCACAACTCTGTCAATCTTATTTGTGGCTTTTGGATAACATGCATGGTACCCAGGCCTGGGTGGATCTGAGCTCTGTCATCGATACACCAGACTCTGTGGATCCATCCCTGCCTGCTCCCGAATCCTCAGAAACAAGATTTGTCAGGTTTCGAACATTATCTGCTCCTTAAGGATGGCATTGCTAGCAATCCTGGAATTTGTATGGAGCCCTTTAGTGCGAGCGGATCGGGAGCATTCGGTCATAAACGATTCTCTGTTCACTCTGGAATCTGAAAAAAGTGCCTGATATCCCAGCGGTTTAACATTACTGCTCAGTGTCGTCAGCATTTATACTCCGGCCGGGTAAGACAGCTATAGCCTAGATGTAATCAGTGATGTACAGATGAAAGCTATCCGTAGACAACAGCTTACATTCCAGGCAAAATAAAGCTCCACACTGAATGTTTAAATTTAGCTCACTCCGGTGGGCTTTCAGATAATACATGGGCGGGGGGCATTTACTTAAATAATAACAAAGGATCACCGCTGTACCATTTAACAGAAAGGGAGGCAGTGTATAACCTGCAATAAAACAGCTGACAATGTTTTATGCTTATGTCAGTCTTATAATGCCATTTTATTGTATTGTACTTCTGTCACAGCATCTTTACATTCACCGGAATGGAGAGGTCCCATGTAGGTTAGGCCCTTAATGACAAAACAGTGCAACATTTTAATCTTATTCATTGTTATTGATCTCTAACGGCTGCACAAGAATGCCTTCAGAGTAAAGCAGCCAAAATAAGGAAGGTGTGGAAAATAGTATTTTTTCTACATCAAAACAAACAGAAAATGTATATTCACAATGTGAGTTGTATGAAAGGCACAGAATTCCATGGCGGACCTGCACTGTCAGGGAGGAGAGCGGATCTAAATTTATCTGAACAACGGCAGCATTTCGTTCGACAAAGGAAGTGCATGTGACACTAAACTCCTGGCCTGCTCACTTTAGGCCAGCTTCTTAGAACAAGCCCGGCTCAAATTATATGTGTGATTAGTTTAGAATCAAGGACAGCCCTCATGACAAGGATGTTTGAGTTCTTAACGAGAAGATACACATGCTACATGTCTGCAGAATTAATAATTATAATTATCTAAACACATTTTAAAAGCATAGAAAATAAAACACAATCAATCGTGAGAAGAAAGTATTGGTCAGCTGAAAGAACCCTGACCAATGCAGTAGTAAAGGCAATTCAAGTGATGGTACAGTTTAACGGCACTAAAGAAGGAAAGTGCAGAGGTGCGCTGGGCTTCCCTTATGTACTGCCCTGTCCATCTCTCTCTGCTAACTTGGGAAGAGGATTGGTGTGGTGAATAAGTTATCAGGAAAAGCTAAAACGGTGCTCTCCCTAAGACGTGGGCACATAACTGATATGGGCACATAACTGAAAAGTCTCTACTGGTCTCGTCCAGAGGTGGGATATATACTATTACAATTCCAGGAGAGGAGAGGGCGATTGTTCCCATAATTGTTCTTTCCCGTCCTGCCACCTGCTCTTGTGCGACAGCCACGAAGCGGCAGTCCACATCACAGCAACAGGCAACCAGCTAGTCTGTCAACAAGGTCACTTCAAATGAATGCGGATTTCTGAAGCACAGACCATGCAGTCCACATGTCGCATAGGTGATCATTAGAAAAATAACAGCAGGCTATGAAATATCTTTACAACAATGTTTGAGCTGCAGCAGCGCCTTCAGAGCTCTGAATGGTGCATATCAACACTGAGGGCCGGACCACATCAAAACCTGTAATCGCAAATCACGAAGTTGAAACATATTGTGTTTGATTCATAAATAGCATGAAGTTGCTTTGACCAATAAATTACAATGCCATAGGGTGCAGGTTTGTACTTTGTGATTGTGAGTTTAGATAGGGTCAAGCCCTAAATCTGAATGTTATTAAATTCTATGCATAACATTTAGCTGTAGCTGAAAGCCTTTAAAGTGCTATTATTTTGTTTACACCAAAATGTGACCTAAATCCTAAATAAATCAATCCATCTGAATTGTACAGAGCACAGAATATTGCTTGTTACTAGTACCAACTAAGGAGATGTTGCATCTATTCATAGACTTTAGACTACTAATTCCTCTTGCTTTTGTATATTCGCAAAAATGCTGAGAACTCAAATATGGGTGCAAAATTTGTTTTGCATTTTACTGGTATCATTGTGTGCATCTATATATTGGTGGCAGAAACTATTTATTTCTTTTTAACCTCTTAGGGGATCATTTTATTGAAATCTCTACATGGATCTCACTGATATGAATAACCGTTATAAGTCTGACATCACCTTCTTTTGAGACGGACAGCCGAGAAATGTAAATGCAACATGGGCCAGTATAGTTCGGTGCCGTTTCTATCAACAAAAGAATTCCACACCAAGGACATTGGATTAGTCAACCATAATACCCCTCGGGTCTGCAGTTAAAATTAGGCACCACATCCATTCTAATCCTAAGGACGTCATCATCTGTTACCAGCATCTGTTGACAGCTCTCATACTTGGCGTATCAATGGAATGGCAAAGGTCTGGAGAGACGCTTGTTACAGGGAGCTATTGTTAGCTGGTACCCAGTGCATCCTTTCAGAGAAGAGTCATGCCATGCCGGGCCAACGTTGCTCTGTGGTTCATTTCAAAACCAAGACACTTTAAATTCCCTTGCCGCATCAAAAAACTCAGTGTCCTACCAAAGACCAAAAGTTCCCATGAAGTTATGTTTTGATGATTATTAATATGATAACAATAACAACAACAACAATAATAGTGATAATAATATGCAATTTGTATGTATGTACAGAAGAATATTGTCAAATGTCACAAAACCACACTATTCTTTAAAGTTACACACAGTATTTGGCAGCATGACAATTTGTGCCCTTTGGTCTCAGTGCGGTTGATCTTGTCTCACGTACCTTCCTTTGCTGCTTCTCCCAGGCCGGGTCGAGCAGGAGGTCCCGGTCCCACTCGTCCTCCTGTAGCATGTACTCCTCCTGCTCGAACTCGTGGTTGTTGTACTGCATGGTCGTGTGCTCCACGTGGGTCATGGTGATTGTCTGCATGTCTGAAACGATCGATTTGAAATTGACAGACGGCTGGGGGGCAATGAATGCTGTGCTGTCTGTCTTTTATGACTCTAGATCGAGTGGCCTTCTGCTGAATGTGCAGGCTGGAAGAATGAGTGTGGGTATGAGCTGAGCTGTCGGCCTTATCTGTCCTCCCACTCACTCACTCTCTCTCTCTCTCTCTGTCTCGCTCTCTCTCCCCTTCTCTCTCTCTTCCCCCTGGCTGACTCACCGGAGTGAACTCGGCTGCAGCTCTCACGCTGAAATCAATTAATACTGGCTGTCATGTGACGTTTGCTCTGGCTGGAGGGCTAACCAGAGACAAGAACTAGACAGCCTATCCTGCCTGTCCCTGCTGGGAGACAAGTCAGTCCCTCATCTTGGGTGATAATAACTTTGTCCTGCAAGAGCTGTAACCCACGTCAACACAAAGTTACACACAACATGTCCAGGGTTTAATTTATCCTCATTTTAAAGCTTAAATATAGTCTGTTACATTAATCTTTAACCTCTGATGTCTAGCTATTTGATCTATATAGCTGCGAAAAACAAAAATCAAGACTTAGCTACATAGACAAGACCCACTGACCCACATGTACTGCTACAGTAGTTCTTATTGGGAAATTGTATGTGTTTTACTGTTATTGCTGTATAACTGAGTCAATGCAATTTCAGAGTTTTCAATAAATTGCCGGATGTGCATTTGTGGCCCCTAAACAATTGCCACTCAATGATCAGTCTATCATTCTATTTATTTATAGATTAATTCTCTAAAGCTCTCTTTAAACGTACACAACTTACATACTATCAGGGACACTAACATACCTGCTTTTACTGCTGATAGCCTACTTAATGTCACATGAAGGCATAATAACTCCTACACTAAATTGTACTACAGCTGCTTAGGCTAATCAACGAACTATCACTGATACTTACCTGCACTACCGTACCTAATACATATTCAGCAATAACGTATGCAAAAAATAATCAGATACCTTAAACTCAAGTTATAATAATTTGTATTATTAATTATTCCACTTGCCGCACAGGAAACAATATTGAAGGCGCCGGTTGTTCAGTACTCCGCCCTGTAGATGGCGCTGTGACCCCGACTCTCCGCCACTGACCTTGTTATTTGGCCACAGAGATTAAAACAGTTACCTTTTTCCGGTTTATATGCACATGTGGGATCTGAAGTGAGGTAGGGCTGCATTTTTAGCACATGTATTTCAAATGTTTAATTTAATAGTATATTTGATAGTAGAGTAATGTGTGTTTGTGAAGAGGAGTGTTGTTTGTAGCGGAGATCTGTGTGTAGTTTAACGTGGGTTTTATTTTACATGATCGGGAGTTAGGCTATACATATTTTTTTATTACAGAGAAAATAACTACCGTTCAGTTTCTATTAATTATGAACTTTGAGGAGAGTTCGTGTGGCACATTATTAATGCATTACAGTATCCATTTACATATTTACTCTGTTTGTACCTATTGTATAAGCAGTACCCTTTAACATAATACAGGCGTGTCAAATATAACAAAAAACGGTATTCTGCAAATATTGATTGTCGTTTAAACATGTTGTTGTAAGTATAGGTAGATTTCTATAGCCTACCGTATAGAAAGCGAGAAGACCGCAGTACATTACAGTGTTATGTAAATGCACATAAGCATTTTGATATTTGCAGAGGGGTTGTATCCAGTGTCTTTATATCATGATTTTTTATGTTTATTTCTTCTTGTTTTTTTAGGAAACTGTTTATTACACTTCAAAATGACCTCCCTAGCCAACCAGCTCAAACGGCTGGCTTTGCCACAGAATGACCCCAGTCTTCTGTCTCGGAAGGAGGTGGACTCCCTCCTGTTTGACCCCAAAGAGGCAGCCACCATCGATAGGGACACTTTCTTTGCAATTGGTAAGTGCTTCTATATAATATATATAGAATAATCTGTGTTCAGTTGCAGTCCCTGTCTGTCTGCGGTTACCAGTCACTGTCCCTGCTGCTTTCCGGTGCTCATCCACTTTTCGCTCTGCTACCGTGACAGGGTGTACCGGACTGGAGGAGCTGCTGGGGATTGAGCCCTGCTTGGAGGAGTTCCAGGACACTCTCTTCAGCCAGGCCTCCAAAGGTCTGGAGCGCAGCGTTCAGACCAAGGAGGTTAACAAACAGCTGGACGTAGGCATCTCCTTGTTCCTCACTCGCCTGTCCCCGTACTTCATGCTCAAGCCGGCACAGAAATGCCTGGAGTGGCTCATTCACAGGTAAAGCCGGTTCCTCATTCGGTACGCCGTTATTATCGCCAATCGATCGCATTCCTACACAGTAGAGTAGGGGTTCCCAATACTGGTCCTTGAGGCCCACTACCCTGATGTTTTTTATTCCAACCAAGCTCAATTACTGGACTAGAGCATCAGAATAGCATGTGATTGTTTAGAACCATTCCCAGCTTAAGAGACGGCTTCATTCTCTGTGTTTCCCGATGTGTTGGAGGAAATCGATCGATTGTGTGTTAATAAAATACCTGTAAAGCAGTTGAATTGCATCTACTGTGTTTAACCCAGATGGACAAAATGAGAGCTGTAAGGAAAGTTAATCTGCACAACTTTTAAAATGTATCGGTTGGTATGTTCATTTGAGCTTTGCCAATCCATCACAAACAGATTTCCTTTGGTTAGATTACTAAGATTGCCAACATTGCCCAACAGGTTCCACATCCACCTTTATAACGAAGACAGCCTGATCGCCTGTGCGTTGCCGTATCACGAGACCAAAGTGTTTGTGAGAGTAATTCAGCTGTTAAGGATCAGCGCCCCGACCCACCGCTGGCATTGGCTGCATCCCGTCAAGGTAGCGTGTCCCAGTTCCTGGCTCTGTCTTTTCGGCTTGAGCATTCCTTTATTTGTATGGGTGCATTATAGGACGCACAAGGAAGGGTATCTGGGTTTGATAATGAACCTGGCTGGTAATTCTATTTGACTGATTTCTCCTCCTTGTTTGTTCTCTTCAGAAAGCTGGGGTCCCACTGGCCAGAAGCACCTTAATAACTCATTGTTATAAAGACTTAAGCTTCCTGGACTTCATCTGCAGTCTGGTGACAAAATCTGTCAAGGTACTGATCGTCCATCAGTCCTGAAATTGTTTAATTGTTAGTATACATTTGTTTGGAAGCTGAAGAAGAATGCTGCCAGAATCATCCTTAAAAAATAATTCCACATTTTGAGTTTAATGCAGAGATTTTTCATCTAAGCAGAGCATATTCAGAACGTGTCCTTTACCGTTCTTTTATTTGTTTCATGCATGTCTTCAGATACATTAATAGTTTCAGCTGCTGGCCATTTCAACTGTTGTCTCTTGTTTTTCTTCCTGCAGGCTTACTCTGGGTTTTCTGGGAACTGTGCTCAGCTCAGAGTGGTTTTCTCTTTCTATGCGTCCACCATCGTTCCTGCCTTGGATGCTGTAGCAAACATTAATGACTCTTTGGTGGCCAAACTGCTGCCTTGTATACAAAAGGTAAGAAAAAGAATGTGCTTTTCTTTCTTCTGTAAGCTTTCAGCCAAATTTGCAGACTAGTCATTTATTTTTGTGAAAACACTTTCGGTTTTTCTTTCCCTCCCTTCTTTTTCAGGGTCTGAAGTCCTCTTTGATGGACTATAAGGCTGCCTCCTACATGATTGTGTGTCAGCTGGCCGTGAAGGTGGTGATGGAGCCATCTTTAGTCAACACCCTCGCTGTTCAGGTCTGCAAGTCTCTCTCCAAGGATCCCACGCTGCCCAGGGAAGGGTTGGGTTGCCTGATTGTTCTAGTGCAAAACCAGAAAGAAAACTGTCTGGAAAAGAAGTGAGTCTGAATAGATTTTCCTTTTTCAGTCTTATGAAGCTCCTCCCACAACATTTTGTCATGTTTGGCTACAATGTCAATGCTCTCTGATGAAATGTGATCCAGAGCACTTAAAAATGTTTCCTGCAGGGGGAGGAGTTATTAACCAATCTGTAAATAGAAATACACTCACCTAAAGGATTATTAGGAACACCTGTTCAATTTCTCATTAATGCAATTATCTAATCAACCAATCACATGGCAGTTGCTTCAATGCATTTAGGGGTGTGGTCCTGGTCAAGACAATCTCCTGAACTCCAAACTGAATGTCTGAATGGGAAAGAAAGGTGATTTAAGCAATTTTGAGCGTGGCATGGTTGTGGTGCCAGACGGGCCGGTCTGAGTATTTCACAATCTGCTCAGTTACTGGGATTTTCACGCACAACCATTTCTAGGGTTTACAAAGAATGGTGTGAAAAGGGAAAAACATCCAGTATGCGGCAGTCCTGTGGGCGAAAATGCCTTGTTGATGCTCGAGGTCAGAGGAGAATGGGCCGACTGATTCAAGCTGATAGAAGAGCAACTTTGACTGAAATAACCACTCGTTACAACCGAGGTATGCAGCAAAGCATTTGTGAAGCCACAACACGTACAACCTTGAGGCGGATGGGCTACAATAGCAGAAGACCCCACCGGGTACCACTCATCTCCACTACAAATAGGAAAAAGAGGCTACAATTTGCACAAGCTCACCAAAATTGGACAGTTGAAGACTGGAAAAATGTTGCCTGGTCTGATGAGTCTCGATTTCTGTTGAGACATTCAGATGGTAGAGTCAGAATTTGGCGTAAACAGAATGAGAACATGGATCCATCATGCCTTGTTACCACTGTGCAGGCTGGTGGTGGTGGTGTAATGGTGTGGGGGATGTTTTCCTGGCACACTTTAGGCCCCTTAGTGCCAATTGGGCATCGTTTAAATGCCACGGCCTACCTGAGCATTGTTTCTGACCATGTCCATCCCTTTATGACCACCATGTACCCATCCTCTGATGGCTACATCCAGCAGGATAATGCACCATGTCACAAAGGTCGAATCATTTCAAATTGGTTTCTTGAACATGACAATGAGTTCACTGTACTAAACTGGCCCCCACAGTCACCAGATCTCAACCCAATAGAGCATCTTTGGGATGTGGCGGAACGGGAGCTTCGTGCCCTGGATGTGCATCCCACTAATCTCCATCAACTGCAAGATGCTATCCTATCAATATGGGCCAACATTTCTTAAGAATGCTTTCAGCACCTTGTTGAATCAATGTCAAGGCAGTTCTGAAGGCGAAAGGGGGTCAAACACAGTATTAGTATGGTGTTCCTAATAATCCTTTAGGTGAGTGTATATCAGGGATGACTTTGATGCACATTTCCCTAAGCAATAAACACTTATTTCATGACTAAACCAATAAGTCTCGATGGAGCAAAGAGCTTAATGTATCTTTCATCTCCCGTGTCCAGGACCTATACCCATCTCTGTGGCATCCCTGACCTGGTGTCCAGACTCCAGGAGATTGCAGCGGTGCACGACATTTCTCCCCTGCTGCGCTACCTGCTTCCACACCTCGTCCACTATGTCGTCGCGCACGGTGGTAAGTCTGATAGGAGTCGGTGCTGCTTTCATTGATCTGGGCTCGAGAAGCACCTGCAATGACGGTTCGGAAAGCAAAACATCGGCTTTTTCTTGCAGGTGAATTGCAGGCGGAAGACAGTGTCAACTTCGAGGACCTGCTGGGTTCTGTGCTTCAGAGTCTTCCTCTAGACAACGGCTTGGACCACGTGGCAGCCAAGTAATGCTCTTAATTATTCCATTTGTACTCTTTGATTTGAATGATTGTACTCCCAGCATTCAATGGTCTTGCATCTCATCATCATGCTGCTTGATGTTTTCCCTCAGGATTCTCCTCCAGGAGTACATTTACTACGGCAAAAAGAAACGGCTCACCTCTATTGGTATCTCCAGCCTCAACCAGCGCCTGCTGCCATTCGTACGGACATTCGAGTCCAAGTAAGGGAGCTCCTCCGATCCGCTGCCGACTGCCTCCCCTACAGACACTTTCAACGTGAGGAAAAGCAAGTTCATTTCTCCCGCCTCATACCTGTTGTGCTTGTCCGCCGTTGTAGGTGTCCAGGAGCCTTAGACAGCATCTTAGAGGGACACCTGACTGACACCATCTCGGGCAAGGAGGAGCAGAACCTCTTCCATCAGTTCATCACACTCTCCACGAGCAGCGGCAAGTACAAGGTACAGGACCAGGGAGATGAATCTCACGGTCGAAACATGACTACCAGAGAGGAGGGACATCAAATTTTTGTTGTTGTTGTTGTTGTTGTTATATCTTATATTTCATGTCCCACCCACCTCTCTGTCTCCATTTTCGCTGTAGATCTTGGCAGATGTGGACACCTCCTTGCTGCTCAGCCTGAACCACCCTCTCCCCGTGGTGAGGATACTGGCCGTCAAGCACCTGAAGATGATCATTGGATCACGGCAGGTGAGTCCTCTGAACCTCTGTACACCATGCTGCTCCCCTAAAGGTCTGCTGATGGAGAGGCGCTCAAGTTGCCGCTATGTGTTTTTGCAGGAGGGCTTCGACGAGGCGTTCCTGAGGGAGGCGGTGCTGGGCCGCATGAAGGACGACGTGCCCGAGGTGGTGCTGACCACCCTGCAGGCTCTGGAGGTCAGTTGGGTTGTATTGTGTGGCCGGGCTGACTGCAGTATGTGTGGTGAAGGCAACACCTGGACGTTTCCACAAGAGATAGGACCAGTCACTATGGTTCTAAAGAGTTCTGTCTACTTTTAAATAGTATTCTTTTTACGATGTGTGTTTTTAGATGAAGCACGTTCGCTTTTGTACTCCGTTTTGCTCTGATCCAATCTGAACTTGTGGGTTCTGATCCCGCAGGTCTACGCCGGTCAGCTGGGCCATGAGGAAACCGTCTCCTGTCTGCTCGCGCTTTTCCAGCGGGTCGATCTGTCGAAGAACGGAAATTGGTGAGCCTCGAGCCATCGCTGTCCGTCACCCCGTAGTCGCAGCTCAATTCAAGGGGCTGGAAGGGATTAAGTTCGAATGACTGTCGTGTGTTTTTCTCCCAGGTGTGCGGTCCTCAAGGAAGCCGTACGGATGCTGGATGACATGGAGCTCATCCAGGGATGTCCAGATGTGAAAGCCAGGGTTGTGATGGAGCTGCTTCCCTTCTTGCCGGTCACGTCCCCCTATCCAGAGTCTCCCGAGCAGCAGATATCCAACTGCATCACCAGCTCCAAACTGCTCTCCCAACATCCCCTCATCCATGGCTGGGACAATGGTAAGAGTTAAATATAACAAATTTGTGATATTCACGTAGTTTCATTGCAGCGCACAAGGCGTTCGTTAACCCTCTTCCGATGGAACGCAATGCTTTCATCTTCGCGAGTACAAACATGAAGGTCACATCAATGCGGTACTTCTTGTGATTTGTTCTGAATCGTCTGAAAATACTTATTTTTTAAACCGAGCGCCCGTCTCTCCCCAGCTTATGCGCAAGTGTTGGCCTCAACCCATTTGGCACATGTCATGGGAGTAGCCAATCAGGAGCTCATCTCAATCCTGACCAGAAACCTGTCTGCCATGGAAGCTTCTACAAAACACCACACCGTAAGTATCTCAAAGACAAGTGCCATGGCCTGCTTGGGAAAAACAGGGATATTCTTCATAAGATTGAAGAACACAGTCAAAAAGATAAGAAGTCATCTGCATAGCTGTGTAATGGTTCATTGCATTCTCAGAATACACAGATGAAGAAGTTACACATTTATATGGATAAGGACGTCTGCCAAGAAATAAAAATAATAATAATAATAATAATAATAACCCCCCAAAAAATACAGGTTAACCCAGAGCTCTCCTCTCCTCTGAAGTGAAGAAAATAACCAGGGATGTGAATTGGAGAAGCCTTTTTATATCTTCAGATAGACAACAGGTTGCAGTCTTATCTATCAGAAGTGATTACATCTCGTTAATAGTTGTACAAAATACATTTACTACTTTAACAATTTAAACAATATAAAGAAAATCATAAAAGTAAATTGTCCCACTGCAGTTGTAACTGACATAATCTAAGAAAATGAGTGGATGTTCATCACTTAATAGTTTATCTATTCATATTTTATATGCCTTTTTAGATTGACGACCTCATCGCAATAGCTGGGAGTCGGACGTCCAGTGTTCGAGACAGAGCAACGTTCATGATCCTGGCCTACACTCTGGTCCACAGCCTGGAGTCTATATCTGCGCCACAGCACTTAGAAACCGCCGTGAAAGTGTACGACCTGCTGGAGCCCAAACTACACAAGCTGGTCAACAAAGGCCTCACTGAGGTAAGCGGGGGAAACCTATAATCAAAGGGCAGGAGAGGATTTTCCAGGTCTATTACAGAACATACTAAATGCTGAAGGCATTTTACCACACGTAGAGGCGTTTGTTTGTTTTGTTTGTTTTTTCTTCCCTGAACTCCACATGTCTTGTGTTTTTTGCAGGAATTTGGGGTCACTGGCTATCCAGAGTTGTATGAGGGCCATTTTCCTCCTGTGGACCTCATGAAGGATTTCCTGGAAAACCTCCAGATGGGAAGCAAAGCTGAGAAGGAACACTGCGCCCTGCTGGCGGGGCTTCTCAGGATGTTCATATCCGCTCTGAGATGTACCGATCCAGCTTTCAAAGGTATGACAGTGTGTCCTGTGCGTGGACAAGTTAGCATTATCCACTACATCACGACAATCTAAAACAATTCGATTGACAAACCAAATTTGAGTGTTCTAGCTTCAAGAAAAAATTCACTTCAAGGATTCAAACATAGTTCTTTGCTTCCTGCTCCTTAGGAAAGACCTGGTGGAACCCTGAGACCCTGGACGCCCCGACCAGTTCCTACCTGCGTCTGCTGTGCAAGATCTTCGACGTCACTCTCACTGGGGCCAGCCAAGCACAACTGGCCGGCAGCTTCAGGGCTCTGACGCAGCTCCTGTTTCAGGTAGGCCCGTCTAGAACTAGACTAGACTGATCGAACTCCCGGTGCTGGAGATGAGTTCTGTGCCTTTCTCGGGACGTCCCACCCATTGCTGCTGTGCTTTTTCAGATGCACTTCCGGGACCCCCGAGAGCTCTTCAAGTTCCTGTCTTTACTGTGGGGCTACAGCGCCAACCTGAGCGACCAGCTGGGCTGCCGAGTGTCGGCGGTGCTCCAGACCCAGGCTCTTTACATGGGCCGGGCTCTTCTGGCGGCCCAACCCAGGGACATTGTGAAGCAGCTGGCCTCCGCCTCCTCGCCAGGTACCCTTCCTATGCTGCCCCGGACCACTGGGAGCATAGCAATGCGGTACCGTGTGCTTCCCAACACGGGGAAACCATGCCACCTCCTGTCTCAGTAAAACCCTGACTCAACTTGGGTATATTTAACACCTGCAGTAGAAAACCAAAATGTATATAAGCATCCTGCCCCCACTAGTTCTCATGAGAGATAAAAAGAAGTCTATGAAACCGGTAAAGAGAATGCATTTAAAATGTTGCGTTGGCTCAGTTTTGCCATCTGGTAATTTGTGTGTGTGTGTCTGTCAGTGCCGGTGTCTCTGCTCGTGTGTGTGAACAGCCCGCTGAGGGAGGTGCGCCGGGCTGGGGCTGCCTGTCTGCAGGCGCTGGTTGGAGCCGACTCGTCTCCCTTTGGCCCGGTGGTAGAGAAGCTGGTGCAGGCCACAGAGGAGATCACTGCAGACCCCTCTCACATCAGCCAGGTACCCAGTCACCTTTCTTTATCCTGTTCTTGACGTGTAATCATAAACTGTAGCTGGCCCAGGGGCTTGCTTCTCATCAGGTTGGCCTTGTAGGCTTTGTAAAACCAGCTTGGAGGTTTGTTGAATATGTTGTATTTCCTGTTTCAGAGACCATTCTTTCTAGAAACATCTTTGTGTATTTATAAATGTATAGTCTATAGTCAAGGAGTTTGTAGCTCACTGTCTGTCTGGTACTGTTTATAAGACTTGGCACTATCGGTGCTTGGGTTGCAATTAATCTTTCTGACCAAGGGTGCGTTTACATGGCCAGCTCGTGATTAAAGCATGTGACGTAACTGCTGGCTGTGTGCCTCTGTGCAGGCCCTGGGACACCTGTTCAAGGAGCTTCCCGCTCCGGGGAAAGGGAAATCTGGAGACGGGAAGCTGGCCGTGGCCCTGCAGCAGCTCCTGCACTGTGCCCAGGACCCCGAGTGCCCCTCCTACACCGCCAAGGGGCTGCTGAGGGTCCTGAAGGAGGTCAACGGAGAGGTAGGGCTCCCGTTACTGCTGTTTCAATTGGGCAATGTCTGTACACTCTTGTGTGAAAGTAAGAGGATGTATTTTTAATTTTAACTGATTTGGGGTGTCAGTGACAGCTACAGTGTTCAGTGTGGCCCTTCCTTTCTTCCTCTCAGGAGGTGCTGTCTGTGTTGCTGCCCGCCATGGATCGGCTGCTGGAGAAGTGTGGCCAGGAGCCCCCGCAGCTCCTGAAGGACGAGGCCCTGCTGCTGCAACTGCTGCTGGGAAAGTACAATGAGTGGTCCGCCCCACTCCTGGCCAGGGACCCGCGCTGCACGGAGCTCCTCGTCCGGGCCCTGCACTCCTCCCGGCAGCCCTACCAGAGGATGCCCAGCTTCCAGATCCTGGCTCTCGAGCAGGTGTGTGGAGGGAATCTCGGGAGTGTGTTCGGTTGTGTTTGTTCATTTTTCTCTCTCTTGGGAAGAGGTTAATCGTTTGACAGTGTCATGGTCATGAATATTCATGAATATCGCAACACTCATGGTCTCTCCGTTGTCTTTCCAAAGATCACGAAACCCTTCTTCGCTACCCTGGCAGATGAGATACAGCAGAAACTTCTGGGCGTGATCTTCGACCTCCTGGTGGAGTGCAAGAGTCCAGCCTGTGCACAGGCTGTGAACGGTGTTTTCAAAGCTGTAAGTTTTATTATTTATAATACTTTTTGCCTCATCACTATGGCTGCTGTGTAGCTTAACCCTCACTGTGTTGTGTTGCCACAGATAGCTGTAGATGGCGAGCAGGTGGCCAATGAGCTGGTCCCCGCAGACAAGCCCAAGGCCTCGGGCACCGTCCAGCAGGCCCGGAGACAGAAGATGCAGCAGCAACGGTAAGAGATGGAGAAACCTATAAAACCAAACTGAATGATCTTCAGTCACGGGCCCTCCTAGACTGTGGTCCATACGGCCAGATGAAGAAAGATCTGAAGAAGTGTGTGTTAACGCACCATGGGGTCAGACCTGGGTGTGATGTAACAGTCTGTGTATCTGTGTCAAACAGGAAGTCCTCGGCAGCCGAGACAACAGCAGATAGGGCTGCGACGTACTGGCAGCGCGTGACTCTCATCCTGGAGCTCCTGCAGCACAAGAAGAAACTCAAGAGGCCCCAGATGTTGGTCCCGGCCCTGTTCACTCTCCTGTCCAGGTGACCCCAGTCAAGACCTGCTCATTCTTGTGCTTTAAATATGCCGTTTTAGAGGCTCTTGGAGACTTCACCTTTAGAAAACCCATACCATCACTTTTTAGATCAGTTAGAAAATATATATAATATAAGGAAAGACCCATCCCACCACTGTCACACCCTCAAAGGAGAGTAAACCAAACCGCGTCGCACTTTTAATGAACGAAAAATGGCAAATCTGGAGTCTGCTGCTCTTGTCCTTTTCTGCTGCTTCAGTGTTTGAACCCCCCCCTGCCTGTCCTGCAGGTGTCTGGAACGCGTGGGTCCCGAGCACAGCAACGTGGAATACACCAAGCAACTGGTCCTCGGCTGCCTGCTCAACACCTGCCACAAACTGTCCCCCGAAGGTGGGCCCGTCAGCAAAGGTCAGCCTCTTTTACATCTGTCCGCCGTGCATTTACCTGGCCGTTTTGATAGGGTTAACCAAACAAGAACTGATGCAAATATATGGACAATAGCTTTGCATTTATTGCATGTTGTGCTCACAGTTTTTGCATGTGTATGAGTAAGTTTTGTGTATTTCTTGTAAGTTGGATTGGTGAGAAACAGCTGCTGCCTCGTTTATCACAGAGCGAGAGATATGACGTGTCTGTGTGCATTCCTTACTAAATTACCCCCTTCACTCCAGATGTCCTGGAGGAGGAGAAGTTCAACGTGGAGCTGATCGTGCAGTGCGTGAGGTGCTCCGACATGCCACAGACGCACCACCACTCCCTGTTGCTCCTAGGGGCGGTGGCAGGAATGTTCCCAGTAAGTTAATTATCGTTTCCATAGGAAGCAGCTCTTGTAACCGCTTTTCATGCCTACTCTTGGATCAGAGTGAGGATGTGCGGCGGAGCTGGTCCTGAACCCGCCCTGTTCGAGTGTTGTGATGTAACATGCAGATTGGCACGTAAACATCCAGGTGACCGTGCTGAATCTGTGCTGTCTTCTCTTCCACAGGAAAAGGTTCTGCACAATATAATGCCCATATTTACCTTCATGGGGGCAAATATTATGAGGCTGGATGACACCTACAGCTTCCAGGTCATCAACCGGACAGTGCAGACCGTGATCCCTGCTCTCATAAAGGTGTGTGCTGCACCGACACTCCCAGCCTAAACCATCTTCACCATAACCTAGGAACCAGTCCTTCTAAACAGTAACACAAGTCAAGATTCAGTATGCATCTAATCTGCGTCTGGCCATGTTTTTATTTTTAACTCTTTACACTCCACCCATTATCATTGGATCATCTTGCGATAGGGTAATAAAATAGTATTTTTATCAAAACTACAAAATACACTCACCTAAAGGATTATTAGGAACACCTGTTCAATTTCTCATTAATGCAATTATCTAACCAACCAATCACATGGCAGTTGCTTCAATGCATTTAGGGGTGTGGTCCTGGTCAAGACAATCTCCTGAACTCCAAACTGAATGTCTGAATGGGAAAGAAAGGTGATTTAAGCAATTTTGAGCGTGGCATGGTTGTGGTGCCAGACGGGCCGGTCTGAGTATTTCACAATCTGCTCAGTTACTGGGATTTTCACGCACAACCATTTCTAGGGTTTACAAAGAATGGTGTGAAAAGGGAAAAACATCCAGTATGCGGCGGTCCTGTGGGCGAAAATGCCTCGTTGATGCTAGAGGTCAGAGGAGAATGGGCCGACTGATTCAAGCTGATAGAAGAGCAACTTTGACTGAAATAACCACTCGTTACAACCGAGGTATGCAGCAAAGCATTTGTGAAGCCACAACACGTACAACCTTGAGGCGGATGGACTACAACAGCAGAAGACCCCACCGGGTACCACTCATCTCCACTACAAATAGGAAAAAGAGGCTACAATTTGCACAAGCTCACCAAAATTGGACAGTTGAAGACTGGAAAAATGTTGCCTGGTCTGATGAGTCTCGATTTCTGTTGAGACATTCAGATGGTAGAGTCAGAATTTGGCGTAAACAGAATGAGAACATGGATCCATCATGCCTTGTTACCACTGTGCAGGCTGGTGGTGGTGGTGTAATGGTGTGGGGGATGTTTTCTTGGCACACTTTAGGCCCCTTAGTGCCAATTGGGCATCGTTTAAATGCCACGGCCTACCTGAGCATTGTTTCTGACCATGTCCATCCCTTTATGACCACCATGTACCCATCCTCTGATGGCTACTTCCAGCAGGATAAGGCACCATGTCACAAAGGTCGAATAATTTCAAATTGGTTTCTTGAACATGACAATGAGTTCACTGTACTAAACTGGCCCCCACAGTCACCAGATCTCAACCCAATAGAGCATCTTTGGGATGTGGTGGAACGGGAGCTTCGTGCCCTGGATGTGCATCCCACAAATCTCCATCAACTGCAAGATGCTATCCTATCAATATGGGCCAACATTTCTAAAGAATGCTTTCAGCACCTTGTTGAATCAATGCCACGTAGAATTAAGGCAGTTCTGAAGGCGAAAGGGGGTCAAACACAGTATTAGTATGGTGTTCCTAATAATCCTTTAGGTGAGTGTATATAAAGATGCTTGGCTTGTTCGAAACTAGAAACCGGGAGCTTTCAAACTATCTAGCCTGAGCTGCAGATTTGCACAATCTGACATTTCTCGCAGTGCACAGAGCTAATTTGCATAGGCTCCCGTTTTTGTTTTTTATTCGGTCAGCCGATTTAACCCTTTATAATCCCAGAAGGCCACACACTTGTATTTCATTTGATATTAGATGAATGTATATGGCATAAACTATCAAGGAGCTACCCCCAAATAAACAAAGAAGGAAAGGGCCTAGTCTAAATTGTTAAAACTATGCTTTTGTGTTTCAGGCGCATGAGGGTGGCTCCTCGCAGTCCACAGAGGACATGGAGACGGTGGTGACCCGGATCGTCCACGTCTTTGTGGACGCCCTGCCCCACGTCCCTGAGCACCGGCGCCTGCCCATCCTGAGCCAGCTGGTGGGCACCCTGGGGCCACAGCGCTTCCTCTGGGTGCTACTACTGCTCCTCTTCAAGCAGCACGCCACCAGCACTGCCACCAGCAGCGCCGAAAAGGTAGGACACGCCTGAGCTGCCGTCAGCCTGGCGCCGAGCCACCTGGCCCTTGGACCAATGTGTCGCGCTGTTTGACAACACAGGGTTTGGCAGTAACTTTTTAACTGCCGGTTGAACAATAACAGGAAAACTAAAGTGCAGATCCAAGTTGCTGAGTAAATGTTGTACAAAAATTTTAATAATGGAACATCAGTGCTTGTGAAGCTACAATATCTGGGGGGGTATCTCCAGCAACTGGATGAGCAAGTAGATGAGGTGGGGCAGGATGTATTAAAAGTTCTCTTCTCTGTCCCAACAGGACGCTGTTCTAGAGCGAGACGTGGAGTTCTGGATCTCCATCTGCTGTGAATTTGAGGTGCAGGACCAGCTGGCCTCTCTGGTCAAAGTGCTCAAGTACCTGACCACCTTACCCGAGGACAAGGACGAAGGTGACTACAGACTGCTTTTCCAGTCATATGTTTCTATGGGAGTTTAAAGCTGGAAAAGTTAGTGCGGGCCTGGTCTCCCATTGTTGGCTGTGGACATGAAATGCGACTGTGACCATTTTACTTTTGGCAGCATTCAGGCCGTATGTCATAACATTAACAGGCAGCGTTGTACCGTGTGTTCTGGTATGCTTCCAAAATGAGCAGTCATTTCCTCATGTAGACCTGTCCGCTAATTAAACATTAGCAAACGGACTGACCAATCCAGCATAATCCTCATGTCCCAGCCACATTTAACATTCAACAATAGAAGATTAAAGATTTCCTCTTCTGTGAAAGTCTCAGTTTATTTGTAGATGGTCTAGTTGATGTTAGTCCTGCTAACCATTGGGAACCTATCCCTCTAAACTCCTTGTGCTTTGACAAGGCCTGGGAAGGAGAAAGTCTACTCGGAGGAAGACGAAGAAGGATGAGGCAGAAGACCTGATGTTCAGCGTGGAGGCGCACAGTGGCAAAGAGCTGCGCCACTTCAAGTTCCTGTCCGTGTCCTTCATGGCCCAGCTGTTGGCCTCGCACACTTTTGTTGGGAAGGTACGAGTCAAGGGCATTGTGTCTCCATAGCATCCGAAAGAAATGGGGTTTGGGGTCAGCTTCTATTGTCCCTGGATAGCAATGACTCGTACTATTATTCCTTGTCATAGACTATTAATGACAAAGATTTCCTAAAACGCATTCTTCAAATTATTAACATTATTGCGCTTCATTCCGGAACACTGCTTTCTGTTCTGGTTCCGTCCAGTTCAGCACAATGCCTCGCAGGTTCAAATTGTGTTCCTTGTGTTTTCTAGGTGGCTAATTGCGACGAAGCACAACAAGAAAGACTGCAGAGCTTTGAGCAAAGGTATGCGTCATCACGGCCAATATTATAAAGCACAGTGGTGGATTATATCTGAGACTGAAGTCGATCCCACAAGCATAATTTCTTACTTTTCTTTCTCAAATTGCCAATCTTCTAAAACCAGTTGATCAGAACATTGATGTGGAAAAACAAAACCTACACTTCTACAGAAACGTGGTGTTGTGTACAAACTGGCTGGTGACAGGCTTGTATCTTTTCAGCCTGCTGGAGGAGGTGCTTCGATACATCAACTCTGTGGCTCACTGTGTGGAGGAGAACTCGGACAAAGCCACCGCCAAGTTTTGGAGGGCTCTGCTCAACAAGTCCTACGATGTTCTTGATAAGGTAAAAAAAAAAAAAAAAAAACATCTTTAAATCAATGTTATCGGTTTCCTTTTTGGCTTCGAATAGTGGTGAGTTCGGTTATATGTAAAACTAGTGTGTCATTTTGTGTGCAGGTGAACGCCCTGCTGCCCACCGACACCTTCATCCCCGTGATGAGAGGCCTCATGGGGAACCAGCTTCCCTCTGTGCGGCGGAAGGCCATGGACCTGCTCAACAACAAGCTGCAGCAGAAGGTGCACTGGCAAGAGGGGCAGGTGAGTCGCAACATCCTCCAAAACCCCTCCGTTCACAGTGACAATGGCATTAGCAGCCTGGTGATTATAATGACCTTTGTGGTCGTGGTGGTTATGTAGTAACTGACCGAGACCCCCATAAGGGTTGTGCTCAGAAGTCGAGAACCTGTGACGAGTCGTGAGCGCCGGCCTTTGCTGATGTTGCAGGTGGAGTTGATGTTGGAGCTGACAGGAGAGCTGCTGGCCATCGCGGGGCGTGGTCAGCAGGAGCAGGAGCAGGCCATCAACCGGCAGACCGCACTCTACAGCCTCAAGCTCCTCTGCCGCAGCTTCGGCGCTGCCCACCAGGAGGCCTTCGTGCCCGTGCTGAGGGCCGCCGTGGACCTTGTCACCGCGGAGGGCGAGGAGAGGAACGTCATGGGTAGCGCCCTGCTCTGCATCGCCGAGGTCACCAGCACGCTCAAGGCCCTGGCCGTCCCGCAGCTGCCGAGGTAAGATGGATGGAGGGGCTCTCGGCGTGGTCGGCAGAGATCTTGTCCTCTGTCCTCCTAGCTGGAGATCGAGTTAAAGTATTTTGAACCTGAGTCATATGTGCAGGGAGAATTGCACGTCTTAAATAAATTGAGGACACGTGCACAGGTCTTTTTATTTGTGTTTTTTTATATTGGTAATTGAAACGGAGTCTCTCTGTGATGTTCCAGACTGATGCCGGCTGTGCTGATGGTTCTGAGCGACAGGAAGGAGCTGCTCTCCAGCGAGATCTACCTACTGAGTGCGGTGACGGCTCTGCAGAAAGTGACTGAGACACTCCCCCACTTCATCAGCCCATATCTCCAGGTCATCGCAGTGGAGGTAGGCAGCAGTCTTCAGCGTGTGGAGCTGAGGGAACCAAGCCGAGTGATACAGAAAAGCCTGTTTCCCTTTGTTACATCAGTTTGTGGGCTGAACTGTGTAAAACGGCAAATTGTAATCATCAAATATTCTCCACAGCCCATTGTACAGCTTAAAAAAAAGTGTTTACTACAAGGACTATTAGGTGTCATTTTAATGTCATTGTTTAAATGTGTCAACAGGTGACGCACCTGACCCGGGTGGTAGAGAAGGCGTCCCAGTTCCCCCAGCTGGGCGTGCGGCTGGCCTCTCTCAGATTGACACTGGCCACCAAGCTGCCCCCTCGCGTGCTGCTGCCCACTGTCACCAAGTGCTACAGTCAGCTGGTCTGCTCCCACCAGGTAGGTGACGGTAGGGACGCAGACACGAGTGAGGCTCGTCCTACCGTGTCTTGGCACCTGTTGAGGCCCTGTAGGCAGTACACTGAAGACTAAATTAAACTGATTTTTGTTTCCGTGTGGTAGAGTCAACTTGGCCCTCTGATGGACATCCTGAAGGAGCACATAGGCCACATGCAGCGCGACCTGCTCGCCTCCCACCAGTCGGAGCTCACCGGCTTCTTCCTCACGGCGCTGAACTTCAGAGCGCAGCACGCGCAGGTGAGCGTCCCCAGAGGGCTTGCATGTGATGAGACTGTCTCATCTTAGGCTTCTGCTAGGGCTCCACTATGGGCTGTCACTTTTCTGATTGAATAGGTTTATATATTTTTTAATTTATTTCTTAGCAGATGTCCTTGTCCAGGCCGACTTAAAAAATATAAGTAACTTTACAAATTCACAATTTACACAAGTGCATATGAGATATGCAGTAAACAATATATAAGGTCTTACATCCTAGATTGTAAAAGTGCAGCTAATAGACTAATTTCTCTGACCTCACAGTAAGTACACCCATTATGCTTCTTGTGTTGTGAAATGATTGTTTTTTCCTTCCTGTAATTAAAGTATATTTCCTAAGACCCTCTATTTTTTAAGGCAAGTGGTACTGCCCCTCCCCCATCTCCAGGCTTGTGTATTCACCTTAGGACATGTCTGTTTGCGTTTCGTGTTCGTGATGTTTCAGGATGAGCTGCAGAAGGCTGGCGAGACAGAGGGCCATGTCATCGACTGCCTCCTGGCCATGGTGATGAAGCTCTCGGAAGTGACCTTCAGGCCTCTGTTCTTTAAGGTACCAGTCTTGGAAGAAGACTTTTAAAACTAAACCATTTACGCAGTGTGACACAGTGGGGGGGTTCTTGGCCGTCCCTGGGAATCGTGTGGCCATGAATATGCGTGGGCAGTTGTAAATTTAAGAGTAGCCTTGAAAAAGACTCTATGTAAAACCTAGTGGAGGTGGTGAACTATACTTGTGGAGCATGTTCCTGTCTGTCCCTGGGCCACTAAACTCTGCACTGCATTTGCTCTCTGGTACAAAGACCTGTGGGAAAGTATCCAATGTCCTTTTATCTGGTGAGAGGTGTGCTAGTAAGGTCCTGCAGGTGTGCACACCTATCGAAGAGCACCCAATCCTCGAGAATGTCCCATGCGTGTACCTATTTATACGTATCAGGCCATTTCATAGCATCAGCCCATGTGTGTTTTGTTCCTGCTGTATCTCATTGTGCAGCAGTCGGTTCATTGTGTGTGTGCTTTTCTGAACACACAGCTGTTTGACTGGTGTAAGACCGAGGGAGCTCCTAAAGACAGACTGATAACCTTCTACCGCCTGACGGACTGCGTCGCCGACAAACTCAAAGGACTGTTCCTGCTGTTCGCTGGCCACCTCATCAAACCATTCTCTGACCTACTAAACCAGACCAACGTCACAAAAACAGGTGTGTGTTTTTATCCTCGGGATTCGTTTATCATCAGCCTGAATCTCTCGGACAAGTCTTTCTGTATTATTCTGTTGACCGTAAGTAAATTAATATAATGCATGCTGTGAAGATGGATAGAAATGTAGGTGAAATAAACTTTATTCCAGGGATTTGGAGCAGAACTTTTTTATATTATAATTTTTTTGTTCCGTTCAGATTCACAATTTAACAATTAATCGTCAACACAGGTTTCTGACTGCGGCTCGGGAATAAATGCTTTGTTTTATTTTATTTTTTTGTGGATTTGAATTACCTAACACACCTGCACATTTTTTAAACCGCTATGTTATCTATTTATGCGAAGTGTGAGTTTTGATTTGCTAACGTTTGATATTGTAATTATTTTTTTTAATTAAATTTTAAATTTAATTTAATCACTTTGCCTTAACAAATCCTTACATAACGGGTCGAGCAAATCTGTACCTATCACTTTCTTTTGAGATGTCTGCATAAATTACAGGGTGACGGTCCCTGAGGTGTGTAAAGAAGTCTTGTTTAAAAATATTAAAATAAATGTGGAATGGGACAATAAAGCTAGATGATGATTTGACTTCAGAATTAGAATTGCAGTATGGAAAGTGCTTTAAAGTTCTGTTTTGCAAACTAACTCTGCAAGACTAAGGGCTGGTTTCACACACCCAAATTAGCTCTAATCATGGACTACCTAATGTTGTTATTTTAGATGGAGGGGTCAGAGACTAGTGCTTATCAAGGTCTGTGAAAGAGTTTTGTGCAGCTCCAGCCAAACACCTGCTAGATGCCTTGTTGTAACCTTGCAGGAATGTAAAAAAAAACTGCTTTGCAACTCAAATAGCTCAAATTTACTAAACAAATCAAACAACATGGGTAAATTAAACTTTTAATCTATAACTTCCCCAACCCAAAACCGGGAAAGTCGTTGAAAAGTCTTATTGTTTTCACTAGTGCTGTTTTGACCAAAGCAACATTCCTCTCGTGTTTCTCGCAAGTGAACGGTCCTGCTTATCGTCGGTTACCTCTCTGTCTTTCAGATGAAGCGTTCTTTGACTCGGAGGACAACATTGAGAAGAGCTGCTTGCTGCTGCAGTACGTCCTAGACAGTTTGCACAAGATCTTCCTGTACGACACGCAGCGCTTCATCAGCAAAGAGAGAGCCGAGGCCCTCATGGGACCCCTGGTCGATCAGGTATGCCGAACGTTGACCTGTGGCTGGGCGCGTTCTCACTGCATGGGCTTCCCTCGGGACAGGGCCCCGATCAGGCCATGCTGAGAGCTGTGGCACTCGTCCGTTGCACCATCCAACATGTTAATTTACTCCACAGATTCCTTACGGTCATCATAGTGACTGATTGATATTCTCAATGGATTCTGAAGATCTTGCTAACTCACTTGTGAGACTAGTCATTTGGGTTGAATAATATTAATGAACAACATATTTCTGTTAAGGAGCGTCTACTGAGGTTTCATCCTGTAGCTACCAGACCAGTATGATGGGTTGAATGGCCTTTTTCGGTTTGTAGCCTTATGTTATGAATTTGCAGTGAAAGCTCTTGTCCCTTGTCCTTAGCTGGAGAACACCCTAGGAGGAGAGGAAGAGTACCAGACCAGAATTACCAAGCACCTGGTCCCCTGCATCGCTCAGCTCTCGCTTGCCATGGGCGATGACTCTCAGTGGAAGACACTCAACTACCAGATCTTGCTGAAGACCCGACACTCCTCCCCCAAGGTGAGAACCTGTCCAGCACTGGGGGGGCGAACGAGAGACCTAATCTTGGGCTCTCCTGGAAGAAGCGTATTTTCTGCCATGTCTGATTTGATCCTGCTTAGAAATGGCAGTGTAAACTCTCAGCAATCGGATCAAGTGCACCTCTCTGGGATTTGCATAGTCAATGAAATCTGTGCCAGGCTGGTTATGGCGGTAAGACGGGTGAAGTTGGTTTTGCTGGTCTGTTTCCGTGTCGGTGACCCTGGGGTTGTGTAGCTCATGGAGGTCTTTGCTTGATTGACAGGTGCGATACTCTGCCTTGCTCCTGCTGCTGGAGCTGGCTAGCAAACTGCGGGAGAACTATATGGTGCTGCTGCCGGAGAGCATCCCGTTCCTGGCCGAACTGATGGAGGGTAAGCAGGGAACGCCGCACTCGCTCTCGTGGCCTCGCTCCCCCCGTACAGCGAGCCTCGGGACACTCGTTTTTGTTCATTAAATAAAAGGATGAGTACAAAAGGCACACAAGCTCCGCCCCCTGAAATGAATGCTGTTCGCTTTAACAAAGATCTACATCGGTGTCCCTCTCCGTGTCGTTGAAATATGCGTCTTCTCTTTCCAGATGAGTGTGAGGAGGTGGAGCACCAAGTTCAGAAGGTCATTCAGGAGATGGAGGTCATTCTAGGGGAGCCGCTCCACAGTTACTTCTAAAACCCAAGTTCCAGTTTCTGCAGAGGAACGCAACACCAGCGGCAGAGGTGACCTGTGACCTGCACAGGGGTGTGGCTGTTCTGAGCCAGTCGAGTTATGGAATAACTGGAATGGGGAAATGAATGCTCTCAGATCTGGTGCAATAGTAATAGTGGAGAGTTAACAATTCACCCAGTGCTCTCTGCTGACCCCAGGGTTTTAAAACTAAGGATATAGATGCAGCCATGCATTTAAAACTAAGGTCTTTTAAAAATAAAAAAGTGGACTTTGGTTTAAATGCTGGTTATTGGTGGCTTGGAGGATATAAGTATTCATTAAAGACTAAAAAAAGTATAGGTACGGGAAAAATCATCCAACATTCACAAAACCATTATAAAACACATACAAATAAAGAGAAACATGACTGCAGTCTTTCACTCCTGCATTTATTTATTCTCAAAATATCCAATGGTCTCTTCTATGTATTTTTCATTTGGCCCAGCCGGGAACATTGAATAAGATAAGTACATGGTTAGAATACATCGTAGTTTGGTCTCGTTTCCTTTATTTAATAGTCTCAAAGGAAACACTTGCATCTTTAAGTGTTAGATCCATACTGACTCTTTAATACACTTGAGTAATTCTAGGTGAACAACTTCAAAAAGAAAAGAAATTAACTAACAAAGAAGCTGGTGTGAAGAGCAACATTGTGTGATCTACTTCAAGGACCAGGTTTTAACGGATATTGTTTCAGTCAACATGAGCTTGTGTGGTCTGTGTATCCTCTGTGTACTGATGCCATCTGTTATATCTGTCAGTGGGTTCCTCTTAAAGTTGGAGTTTCCTTCAAGGACGTTCACCGTGTCTCAGTGTTATACACTGTATCCCAATAAACCGTTTGTTATATACAGGACTTGTTGTGGGTTTTTGTTTTGTTAGTCTGGTTTAAATTAAGTTTTGGTTGTATATGGTACATGTCAATGCAAGTGCACTAAAAATATCTCCATTGCTAAAAAACATACTCCCAGTAGTGTTTCATATTCCCTCTTGATTAATATATACCGGATGAGGTTAATCAAGGTGCCATAGGAGAGACCTCTGGACTGCTGGGCAGGTGCCACTTTGAACTGCCAGTTCTTCGTGGCCAATCAGAAGACGTCAAGCAGGAGCTCCGCTGAGGTGGGCGGCTGAGCAGAGGCATTGACACGCAGGGCCAACGTTATTTGCATTGGGCTTTGCCAAACATAAAGGGAAAAAGCTGTGTCTAGCAATCTGTTTTGTGTTAAATACATAGATTCCTTATAACTATACATGACCTTCACTCGAAAAGTCGTGCAGGTGTATTTGTGGGGGTTAAGTACAATTTCAAAGCACCTGCGCTGCTGGGCAATCAGAATTAAAAAATATGTCAGACCCTGGGTTAAATGAAGACTGGGTCCTTCAGAGGTAAGACTTCCTACATGTTCCTCCTTCCATGGGGATTGGGAGCACTTGGGGGTGTTAACACAGGGGTGTGACCTGCAGCTCTACCTTTAGGAAGCGTCTGTACAGGAACAAGCAGAGCAGGTTTGACTGTGGACTGGAGCGTTTCCAAAGGATGTAGAGGGTAAATCTTTGCTTTGTCCTTGGGGGGTGGGTTAAATATGAGAGAAATATGTAAAATATGTGTGCACAGGTATAGGGTACTCACAAAGACTTCTGGAGAGACTGTGACAGTAGATGTAAGTGGGTTATGTGAGGTGTGTGTGTGTGGGGGGGGATTACATTATAAACCGCTTATCCTTATAGGGATGCGCAGGGGGCGGTGCGGGACTGAGGCGCTGGTGCGCATTTCCACTCCGCTCGCAGGGGGCGCCGGGACAGACACTGCCTCTCGGGCGGATCACAGCGCGGTCAGCAGCCGGTGGACTGTCCTCCCTCCCTCTCTCCCTCCCTCTCTCCCTCTCTCTCTCTCTCTGGGAGTAACCATGCTGAGGAGGTCATCCCTGTGCGGAGTGCGGCTGGCGAGGGCGCTTCACGGCAGATGCCAGCACTCCGTCGGCATTATTGGAGCGCCCTTTTCCAGAGGACAGGTTGGTCCTTTTCTGGATGGGCTTCAGTCCAGTGTATGATGGTGATGATGATGATAGTGTAACTGCCTCGCTTCTGATCTGTCCCGTCTCGGCGTTACTCAGTGGTGATATTGCACTGTAATGCAATGATGCTCAGCCCGTGTGTAACCTGTGTCTCTCCTGCGCAGCCGCAGCAGGGGGTGGAGAAGGGGCCCGACTACATCCGCAGAGCCGGATTGGTGGACAGACTTCAAGGCCACGGTAGGGTGACGTCACGTTGGGGCATCACTTGTTCTTGCATGCATTGTGCTTGGGTTTATTTGAGTACTTGCATACTGTGTGAGTATAAGACATCCTTATTCAAGACAGTAGACTGTTTTAAACGCCAATAGAAAGAGCAAGTATTGTGTATAGCACCTATAGCAATGTGAAGTATCATAGAGCAACTTATTTTAGCAAGTTACACTTCAGTGCACTGCATACTCTTTTTTGATTTCATTTAAATGTATGTTGTTAGCTCATGAGTTTTGGAAAACAATGGGACTGTTTTCGTTCGATCCAATCAAAACGGATCAATATCTGAACTGTACCAGTAGTGATCTTAATGTTTTTGAATCAATGAATCAATTGTTAAACCCAAACCTATTTCCCAAATAACGCTTGTGTGAGGAGATTCTCATTATGGTGCACTGACCCTGTGTAGCAACAGCACTTGCCCATATCAATGGGACCCCTGTTGTTTACACAGAGACATATGGCAGGTGTCCTTTATGCCAAAACAGAAGTTGCTGAATATACAGAAAACAGGCTGGAATTTGCACTGAGAGTCAGGACTGTGGGGCGGGGGGGCGATACACACTCTCTGTACACTATCTATGATAAACAAATATTGGATGATGTTAAAGTACTTCACCAGAATACTATCAAATCATCAATTAACCAGTTGATTCTGTGATCATCACAAGATCGCAACATTTACGGATAACTAAAAAAGTTAAAGAACCATTCCAGAAATAGTATAAGGGAATGTTAAAGCTTGTGTGACGATCATTCATCTGCAGTAAAGAGATATTGTTTAAAGTGTACATTGGCAGGGGCATACGAGAGAGAACCTGTTTGTACCTGCTGGGCGCTGGAAGCCGATTGGTCTACTCCACTGACCTTGCCCCTCCCACTTTCCACAAGTTCGCTCAAACCCTGCCGACTGCGTGGGCGTAGGCCGAGGACAAAACAAGAGCAACCCCCAGGATGTGAAATATATAGACCAATCTAAACCGGTACCTTCCTGAACCAGCGCAGATTTCTGTTGGCAAAACAGGGCTTTAAATCTCAGCCGCCTGTGTTCTGGTTTCGGCTGCCCTGCTCTTCATTTGCCCTCGTTTCTGACACGTGGTTCACCTCTCTATTCTTAGTCATCTGTGAAGTGCTTTGGTGCTCCTGAACCCGCGCCAGCACCTCGGATACATTTTCACACCACAATGCAGTGTTCCAAAAATAAAAACAGATATTGTGATTTATATTCAGTCTGGTGACCTTTGACATTTTCCTTTAGTAACATAACATGCTGTTGTCTATCAGTATTTTAAAATAAATGGTTTTAAAATACGATTTATACGTGTATATATATATATATATATATATATATATATATATATATATATATATTAATATGTATAGAGAGAGAGAGATAGTGATGTGATTCACCCGTGTCCTGTTTTGTCTGTTCTGCACCTCAAGGTTGCCAGGTGAAGGATTACGGCGACCTAAAACTTGACGATATTCCCAACGATGAGCCCTACAAGCGAGTGAAGATGCCCAAGACAGTGGGCTGTGCCAACGAGAGGCTCGCCCACGCCGTCCGCACCGTGAAGAAGGATGGGCACACCTGTGTGATGCTGGGAGGAGATCACAGGTGCTGTGCAGAGCTGCGTTGGAACTTTTTGACAACATTACAGGTTTTTCATGCTAGGGCTGGGATTAAATCAAAACTTTGACACACCCACAAATAAACAATGAACAAAACTGTGATTTATAGGTTTGACGTTTGCTGTTAGTAGGTGGGTCAAAGTTTTGATTGAATTCTGCCCTAGGTGGTTTACCATTTGGGGATAGACAGCGCACACGTTATCATGGCTGGCTGACACAGAATCCAAGAAAAAACATACAGGAGCTGTGTCTGCTACAGCTTTTTCATGCTCCCAATTCTCCATTCCCTCCCTGTTCCTTGATAACTCTCACATGACATGACAAACTGCTCGAATGGGGTTAAGGTTGTGTCCGTTTTGTTTGTTTGCTCAACTCTGTTGCAATGTCACCCCGCAGTCTGGGGATCGGGTCGATCCTGGGACACGCAGCCGCCAATCAGGACCTTTGTGTGGTGTGGGTGGACGCCCATGCGGACATTAACACGCCGCTGACCAGCCCCACTGGCAACATCCACGGCCAGTCCGTGTCCTATCTGCTCCGGGATCTGCACTCAAAGGTGTTGTGGAGCTCTCTCTCTCTCTCGTTCTCAGTCTAGTTATCAGATGTGTTGACGGAAGGATGATTCTGATTTTACTGCTGGTTGTGATGATCAGAAAGCGGTTTTAACACACCAGGTCTACAAGCACAGAAGCGTTAAACACAGTCGTTTTAGAGAGGAATGAAAGCCGAGGTGTTTTTCAGTTATCAAGGCTACTCTTGTTTATACAAAATCCTCGCTCTGTCCTCTTCCTCAGCTGACCTTCTCACAACAAACGCTTCCAAGGGCCAGAAAATTCAATACCGTGGGATTGGTTCTTTCTTGTGTTGGTTATGGGCCAGTAGAGATCTTTATTGTAGAGAATGAATTCAGAGAGAAACCTGAGAGAAAGGGTCATGTGTTAGTGCAGCATAAGATCAAATCAGAGGGCAAGGAAATGGCTCAAGTTCAGGTTCAGAACCAAAACACTTAGAGGCAAATTAAGCTCATTAAAAACTGGAATGGTTTTGTGACAGAAACACAAATATAATTCAACGTTTAGTATTCGTTCATTTCACATACCGCTTTATGTTGAAGAGTGTTGCATTGTGCTGTAGGTCTTCTCTAATCTCCAGTGAACATGTTGTTGTGTTGGTGACAGATGCCAGTCCTGCCAGGGTTTTCCTGGGTAAAGCCCTGCATATCAGCCCAGGACATTGTGTACATTGGCCTGCGAGATCTGGACCCAGAGGAACAGTAAGTCATTGCAATGTTTACTGACCATTGCATAAACCCTTATTTCTAATTCAAACCAAAAGCACCAGTAGCGGTGTTGGCAGCAACACTAGGATAAACCTCTAAGGAATTAATTAATTGTTCATATATTGTTTTTCCAACAGTAGAAATCCTTTACATTATTAGTATTAGTATTCAAAGCACATGTAAAAAAACATTCCTAAGCAGTGACACAGAATAAGTGCCTTGAGCGCATTCTCTGACCATCTGTACCGATCGGCTGCCCAGAAGCAGATTCTTTGTGCCACATTGTTGATGTGTGTTTGTACGCCGCCGTAACCAGTTATTTAGTGAAGCACCTGGGGATCAAGGCGTTCTCGATGACCGAGGTGGACCGGCTCGGGATTGGCCGGGTGATGGAGGAGACGTGTGACCACCTCTTGTCGAAGTACGTCCTGCCAGAACCGGTCGTCCTCAAATGCAGTGTTGATGCAGGGGATCGCACGGCCCAGTGTTGATGCAGCGTGTGTTTACTGTTCTCTGTGAATAGGGGGGGGAGGCCGATCCACCTGAGTTATGACATTGATGCCATGGACCCCTCTGTGTCTCCTGCCACTGGAACGCCCGCGAAAGGAGGGCTGACCTACAGGGAGGGCATCTATATTGCTGAGGAGATCTGTAGGACAGGTAGGAGAACCACACACAGGTGAAGGCATTACAGTCCCAAAGATATGGAAAGAAGGGTTGTGTTAGTTAATTTCCACCTTTGTGATCTCTAAAGCATTCCTCTCTTGCTTCAGGGATACTGTGAAGACTGGGAAGCTCGGTTCCCACTATGGCTTGGGTTTTCTTATGTGGATACGAGTCATGCAGTAGATTTTACACCTCCTTCGGGTGTCTTCTGTGACAGTAAGACTCGTTTCTGTCCCGTGCAGGTCTGCTCTCTGCTCTGGATCTTGTGGAAGTCAATCCCAGCCTGGGGAAGACCGAGGAGGAAGTGAGGTCCACTGTGCACGCTGCGCTGGACGTGATCTTGAGTTGTTTTGGACAGACTCGGGAAGGTTCCCACCCCAGTGCCTTCCAGCTGCCCGAACCCTAAACATTCAGAGGGGAAAAATCGTCACAGTATAAACAAGCTCTTATGAAGCTTTTTTATATTGATAAGAAAAATGTAAACTACTGAATATATTTCCTGTGGATATACCACGAATTCATAATTGTAAATGTGACAAGTTCATTATACTCACGTGTATACATATATGTGTATATATTGGGTACAAGCTACTATTCATTTGATTTAGACTTGATTGTTTATTGTTATTTTACTGTGAAATTTGAAGTATCTGCTTAGAGAGGGAATTTCCCTTAATTAGCAAGAGGATAGAAGAATGGACTAGTCATGCTGTATTATAACCTCCTTAACCAAGAGGAGCCAGTAGCTTGAACATAAAGGTCATAAAATCATATACAAATTCATACACATTCTCTTGTATAATTTTATATATTATAATCTTATATAAGACTGCATTATACTGTATAGAATTTGACACTACTTTTTGATTAATTTTTTTTTTCCCCAAAGAAAACATGTAGTCTTTTCCTCTATTTTCTATTGAAATAAAAACAAAATGAAGAGTTTTTGGTTGTACTTCCTGGTGTTATTTTCTGTCCCACATGCTGGATGTGTCCACAGCCGCTTCGAGGACCACGACACAGACTTTCAGCTTGAGCCTTGGCCACAGCAGAGCCCCCGAATCCCATTGAGCGTCAGAGGAATGCGATTTACTGTGTTGTAGGGAAACGTCCACTACCATCGACCCTCCAGGAGTTGGATGTCTGGCTGCTTGAACTATGGTCTGTCCCCCAATGTCTCGGGGCCGGACACTGTAGTAGGCATTAAAGGGAAAGACAGAAAGACAAATGTCTGGTTGCAGTGTGTGCTGTGGTTTGTATGCAGATCACAGCTGCCCAAGCCTTCACACAGCGGACCATTTATGCGCAACAAAGCTGCCACTGTAAATCATGGTGATGGGAAGTGAACTACATTCAGAACCATTGGACACTGTGACTTAGAAATGAAACGTGTGTGTGGCTTTAACTCAACTGATCAAACTGAATATGAAGTTTGCATTTCTTTATAATGAATGTATATAGTATAATATATAATCTAAATTCAAATCAACTTGTGCACACATTTTTACATCAAAAAATCCGTCGGTACTCCTCCACGCCACAAGAGGGCGACATCACTCTCGTAAGAAGTAAAGGGGTGACTGTCATACGTCATAATAGCGCGACTGATTTGTATTGATACACACATGCGCCAAGGTGCAGCATGACCTTTTAGCAAATATACGATCGTATTTATTAATGAATGAAAGTGGTGTTTTACTGCTGTGCAGTTTAAGTACATTTTGAGCATGTTCCGGATTTCTGTATCTGTCTTTTGCCGGCAGATTGGCAAAAGGGTAAGTTGTCAAGTGCATTTCTTTCTTCGGTGTTTTTAAAACAGTGTTAGTCTTATTTTAAAACGTTATTTAAATCGTGTTACTTACGTCATTTGCACATTTGTTAAAGCAATTGTAATAATATGATAAGAACGACTGAAATGCGTTTGTGTTTGCACTGTACAATATGTTATAGTGTTGTGATTGACAGCGCTCTTGTGTCTGTTTTTAAGTTCGTCTCGACAATCTCAGGAGATGGCGGACTCCCCAGCAATCTGCGACTCCCCTCCAATTTAATAGAGCTGCCCACTGCAAGTAGGTATCCCCTTCTGGACACACAACACCTCCATGCGTTTATTGCATGCATCTGGTGTAGCTTTTGATTAAACCTGACATCAGTGTCTTGAGGTTTTGTCAGATAGTCTTATTCACTCTATTGACTTTAATCCAGGATGTTTCCTGTCTAAGACTAGTGATCATGGCATATAGACCAGAGAGTGCACATTGAGATGATCTCGTTGGAGGGGGCTGTCAGTTGTGTGAGAGACCTGCAGCCTGTATTGTCACCTGGCACATCTTTGTTTCCAGAGAGACCCCCTCCCACCGGCTCCGAGCTGCCCGTCCTGCGGAGATGCCAGGTGCAGATCCCCCCTCACCTGAGCGCCAGGCCGACGTGGCTGGAGTCCCTGCGGAGCCGGGAGGAGGACCAGCTGGGCCTGGTAGACCTTCACCCTGATGTGTTTGCGGTGCCCCCGAGGTAAATCAACCTCTGACCTCCCATGCCACAGGGCTGTAAATGGGAAGATCTACAGTTTGTAGGTTTTAGTTTGACACTTAGTTGGGGTTCACAAGTGTCGAAGTAGCACAGGTACTTCAGAGGTAGGGGTGGAAGCAAAACCAAGACTGTTCCAATGCTGTAATTATTTTCTATTTATTTATCTATCCGTCTATCTATCTACCAATCAACCAATCACTAATAGCCTAATTAAATATATATATTGTGAGGAGATTTTACAGGTTTACTTTGTAAGGTGGGTTCATAACTGCCATCCATATTATTATGTGTTCTCTCAAGTCTGTTTTTATATATTGAGAATATTGAGCCTTGAATTGGACTTGTTTTATAGGGTGGATATTCTCCATGAAGTTGAGGTCTGGCAGAGGAATTATAAAAGAATTGTAAGTATTTGTTGTTTCTTTTTAAATAAAGATGTAAAAGTATTTTTTACACAAACCTGTCTAGTTGTTGAGGCAACCAACAATGAAGAGGCTGCATTGCAGGGAAGGGGAACAACAAATCAAGACCACCGTGTTGCGTCTGTTCTGGAGCACCGAGTTTAAGACAAATGCAGACGGGTTTTGTTGTTGTTGTTCATAAAGCGATGTCCTGTTATTCCAGAGTCACGCCAAGGTGAAGACCAGGGCAGAGGTGAGCGGCGGGGGCAGGAAGCCGTGGAAACAGAAAGGAAGTGGCCGCGCCCGCCACGGCAGCATCAGATCACCTTTATGGAGAGGAGGTGCGATGCGACACGTTTGTCGTTATCCTGTGGTGAACCCTGAGTATATCTAATGTTCAGCGTCAGCCTGGGATACATGCACTGCACACACAGTCATTTTAGTCAGTTTGTGTACATTTATTTAGAATATAATTGCTGTTTTGATGTCCTGTATCGGCAGGTGGCGTTACCCATGGCCCCAGGGGACCGACCAGTTATTATTACATGCTCCCTATGAAAGTGCGAGTCTTGGGCCTGAAGGTGGCCCTCAGCTCCAAACTGGCTCAGGTTCGTGTTGTCCTTCTGCTCACCAGTTAATCCAACTTTGTAGTGCAGAGTTTCATTGTGGTGCTTGATAAGAGAACTGCTTCTGGAGCTAAAAATAGCAGCAAATGGGATTGGGAATGAACTACGTATTTCTAAATTTATTTTCAGGATTACCTCCACATTGTCGACTCTCTGGAAATGCCCTCGCCTGACCCCCAGTATCTCTTGGAGCTGGCCAGGTACAGGCAGTGGGGAGAGTCCGTGCTGATCGTAGATGTGTAAGTATCAGATGTAGACGATACACCCATCGTTTAGAAAGATCCCTGCTTTGAACAAATGGATGCCTTCTAACTTTAAACAGCTCTGTAAACTACATGGTCAGATATTTTGTTTAGCAGGAGCATTTATCTATTCCTTTAGACCTCAGTAAAGTATGTTTGTTTGTTGTAACCCCAGGAATGAAGAACTTCCAGAAAACATTTTGAAGGCAACCGCTGATCTGAAAACAGTGACGGTTATTCCTGCCATAGGTAAGCGACCGACAGCCCACCCATACTCCGTGGGGAAGTTTACACAGCGCTCACACAACACCCTGACTGTGTTAGCGGGTGCTCCTTGTTGCGTCTGTTCAAGTAGATTCTCTTCTCCTTCCAGGTCTAAATGTTCACAGCATGCTGAAATACGAAACCCTCGTCCTGACGCTGGATGCTGTGAATTTTTTGGAAAAGAACCTGCTGTGGCACGACACCCGCTACTCGCCTCTCTATCCCTTCAAACTCCCATATAGCGACTTTCCTCTGTAAACATACTCAAGCAGTCACAGGCAAAGTATAAAAATGGTTTATTTTATATGTACAGTATTGCAAATAAAACAATTTCCTCCAAATGTTTAAAAATTCCTGATGCACAGTAAGATCAGTATAAAAAATAAGGCCTGGTTTAAAGAATAAATAACATTCACACAAATAAAACGCAGATGGGTTTCACATGGCACCGCGTCTGCATGCTTGTTCATGGCACACAAACCGAAGGCGTTCGGTCCTAGAGAGGATAGAACATTTTCGGGGGTAAGACTCCATTTGCCAAATCATGGCGCACTTCCCATCTTAAGGCCAGTCGTTTCTTCTCTGTTGGGACCACATACGTGTTGGGGATGTAGACACGCTGTGGCTTCTGTGGAGGAGAAAAGTCACACGTGAGCAAGAAGTGTGATGCGTGCAGGCGAGGATCGCTGTGGGGGAACAGGGATGATACTTTATAGATAGCAGAATACTTACGGGTGGGAGTTGACTTTTGTACAGCATTTGTTCCTACAAGAGAAAAAATAAACTCTTATAATACCCAGTCGAATCGTTGCAGTTTATAAGTCCCCCTGTAATTGTATCTTTGGTCTCAAGCCATTACCAAAATGCACCTGCTCATCCTGCGTAATCTACTGAAGAATGGGAACAGTAGTTAATGAGATGGGAGTGCTTAGGCTCCATGTTGTCACAGTGCAGTATCTGAATACAGATTTCTATGTAGAGGGCATTGGTCAAAGTCAGTCAAATTGTCTCACCCTTATTCCCCAGCGCAGTCCCTTCCGCTCTCTCTCTCCAGGGGCTTTGAAGTTCTCCCAGTCCTGCTTGTACTGGAAATACCTGTTTTAAGAAGAAAAAATATATAGAAAATAATATTAGTTGGGCCACTTTGCTAGGAAATAAATACGATCACTGACAGACAAACTAAACAGAAATGAGACTAGTTGCAAGAAGAGTGTTCTTGACTGTGGATCTGGAACATGTGCTGATGATCAATGCGCCAGAGAAGTTCTAGATCTGAAGCAAACTTCATTCATAATTTAGCAAAGTCATGACGCAGTGCTTGTTATAAAGGAATCTGAGGCTGTTGCTAGGCCAATTAAGCCTTAGCAAATAAACAAAACACACGTTTCTCATTGGCTTGTCCTCCAGGGCAGTTTACTATACGCAAGATTGGCAGTATTTTAAGGTGGGACTTTTACTCCTCCTGACTGACGTAAATGCTTTGTCAACACTGCTCCGGGTGAAAGTTTATAAATAGAAACCCTGCGTGAAGCTCGTCTGGACGCCTCCCAGATTGTTTTGGTAAATGGACGGTTTAAAGCACAAAGCTTACTTGGAAACGGGGTCTGTTTTCTTCAGGTTTCTCGTGTGGGGATGATCCATTTGTGGTCGGATGACTGAAAGAAAAGAAAAGACAGCTGATTCAACTACAGGTCAGCCTCAGAACGTGCATCTGGTTAGTAGCTTCAGTGCAGGATTTACTCACAGGATTTGGGTCGACTGCGGACATCACTCTCGCTCTCGGATCTCAGCTAGGAGAGAGGGGAGACGGGCTACATTTTTCAATTCTTCCAAATTTAGTTTTTGGGGTTCTCCAACACTGAGGATCGAATGTGAATATTTCCAGACCGGTCACTCACTGTGTCACTGGTGTACACCTGGAAGGCAGAGGAACCTCTTCCAGCATCCGAGTTGCTTCGGTCACTCAGGATGCTGCGGTCCTCGCTGTCCAGCTCCAGGTCCGGCTCTCTCGGGCCCATCTGCAGCCGGTCCAGTCTCTCCTCAAGTCTGCCAACAGCCTCTGCAGAGGAAATGAGCATGTTTACTTCCAGATCAATGCAATCCGTATAATAACCCCCACAGCTAATAGTGAAATATCACTTTAATCTCTTCCTTTTTGGGGAGACCTCGTCAAGTGCCTGGGATCAGGAAATGCCAGAATTTCACTTGCTGAAACCAGATTGTTTTTTATAAGTTTTTTTATCATTAAATGTCCTTTTCTTCACAGTAAATGTATTTATATTAAAGCATTCCCAACGGGTATAAATGAATGAACATATTGTACAGTTGCAAACTCTGGAATACAATGTATGTATGTATGGGCAAAAAGAACAACAGAAATAAATATAGCAAAGTAAATAGCGACGAATACCTTTTTCACATACATCCTCGACATCCTGTTTCTCACATGTTTGCCTTGTGGCTTCTTTACAATCAGATCCCAAATCCCCCCTTTTGTTTCCTTTCCAATAAGGATCTTCTAAATCCCCTGCCTGATATTGGCCAGTGTTGTCCTTTTCATCCGCGTCCTCTTTACCCCGCTCAGGTGCATCTCCTGGGTAGCCATTTTCACAGGGGGCCCCGTGGCCCAGGTCAGGTGCGTCCCGTGTTTCCTCCCTCTCGTCCTCAAGGTCGTCTCTCACAGAGCCATGTACGAGTGTCCCATAGCCCGACGTCAGCAGGCTCACCGGAGTTCCCGCGCTGACCGAGTCCCCCTCGTCGCCTCCCTCGGCACTCGTCCATTCCAAGCTTCTTCTGCAGTCGAGTTCCCCCGCGTTATTTTTATGCTCTGTGGCGTCCTGGCCCGCAGGATCAGCCACGTCCTCTTTCAGGGAAGAGTCCTCTTCAAAGCATTCCCGCTCTTCGTCACTCGATTTGTCAGACCAAAATGATGAAGACAAGGAGCAGTCGTCCTCCTCACTCTCACCTCCCCAGGAGTGCTCGTACTTTTTATACATTCTCTAAATGGCCCAGCCACTGCAAATACAGCCCATCCTTCATCTGAATGGGGCAGATGGCAGAGCACTGGGCCGTTAGAGCTGCTAAGAGGATTGACTCGTCAGGAGAGCGGATTGACGTTTGTTAAAGGCGGAGCTTCCGCGATTGGATTTTACAGTGAATCTCAGCAGCTCCTTTTTCACTTGGATTGTTTTCAAGTCCGAAATTTGGCTTCATGAAATAGAAGCAAGCCTGGGCACTTGTCACAATTTAAATGTATTCTGTTAATTATCTTTACCAGATCAATTCAACTGTGTATGTATTTTTTAAATGACTTGAATCTATGATTCCCTTCATGCTGAACTGACAATATTCAGCTTTTTTTAAAGTTATAGCAGTTGGTTACCTGAGTCGGCCTCACTGTGCGTCGATTCATCACACACATGGCTCTGACCTTTCTGTTTCCTGAAGGGGAGAGAAATTACATCAGTGAGACAGAAGAGTATGTTTCTATTGTTCATCCACCTGCCCTGTCTAAGCCGAGTACCTCAGAACTTTTCTCTTAATTGCAGGTTTCCCGCAAACGCCAGGCAGCCTGTCGGGACTAGTCGATCTGCTGGTGTCAGACACCACATTGCTGCTGTCCTCTGGGATGTTTTCTATGTCGAGCCTGTAGGGGGCAGTAGCAGGCCGGGGGAATCTGGCAGCCACAGAGTGCTGGGCGTAGGGATCGTTCTGCTCACGCACGGCTGAATAGTTAGTGTTTCGGTCATCCATTGCAAAGGCAGAAAACGGCACCTGAGAAAGGACAAATTAATATTAGTATTTCTTAGCAGAAGCCCTTATCCAGGGCGACTCAGTTTACACAAGGAACATTTTGGCAGTAATACAATAAGCACACATCCTAGTGCAATGAGCTCATAAATGCAGACATAATACAGTTGTCCTAGGTATTAGTCTTAGGTATCTGCTCAAGGGAAGGCATAGGAGAAGTCACAGTAACACCAAAGACGTGCTAACAGTACATAAGTGCGCAGGAGCATAAGGAAGCATAGCTTAATAAAGTGCAAGAAGTGCTGAGCAGCCCAGGCGATTAGGCTGCTGTATTACAGGTACAGTCTGAACAGATGTCAGATTAACATATCGGGGGGGGGGGGGGGGTCATTCTATTTTGAGACATTTTCTTGATTTCACTTTAAGCACTAAAAAACATGCATTTGAAAAACAAGGTCAGTGTATATATACCGGCCAACTGTTTGTTTTAACACTATTTAAAACACCTTTCAGCAGCAGTAGGACAGACCAAAACCACAATATGGGATACAGCTGATATGACTCAGTGCTCAGATTTTTCAAACTGATGTCGTGTCTCTTTTAGTTTAACATATATAAACAGAACACCTGCAGACCGACCACATTCCACAACACTGTGTTTCGCATGGAATGAAGACATGTAGAAATAAACTATTCTGAGCATCTGACCGAGCAACACAACAGCAGCTGAGTAGCTATTTGACTTATATGGGAAAAAATACCTGTGCAGATGAAAGTCTCCTTGATTTAATTTCATTTTAACATGAGCTTAAGTAATTTATATTAAAACTCTTACCCGTTTTTCAGTCTGCAGCAAGTTCTCCCGAGTGAAGGCAACATTACTGTAGTTTCTCTCAGCCTGAGACACTGAAAACAAGAAGATGAAATTAAATGTGTGATAAATACTGAAGAGCCGGTATAATGTTTTATATAAACTGTATAATGTGTTATATTACTAATAGTATGCAGACCGAGCAAATTAGATTTATCGAGCACACCCTCCAGACATTCCTCTCTCCACTTTGACTTGTTTATTATGATGATAGGATCACCCAAACAGATAAATAGCCCACAGTTGCCAGTTTGCTTAGTATCTGTGCATAGATTTATTGTTTCTCCAGACAGGCAGGAGCTGTCATTGATAAAGATTGATTGACAATTGCTTATAATGACTGAGGGATCGGACCTCTTGCAGTATATCAAAGGTGGAGCGCTTCCATGTCAGGGCCTTCCAGGCTGGGCATGTTAAATACATACATTATCCTCTGTGCTAAAAGACTTCAATCCTTTACTGGGTTATTCAAATACCACAATGAATTAAGTATAAAAACTGCATAGTAAGAACGTAAGCCTACTAAATCTGTCACTTAAATGGCCAAACTCAAAGCGAAGTTCTCAACAATGAACACGATGTTCAAGCTCAAGAACAAAAACATGAACATCTAATAAGAGGAAAAGGGGAACAAGTCCTATAAATGTTTTCAATGTCATTCTAGATTAAAAAAAAAACTACTTTATTATAACTGTCACCATTTGGACATTTAACTCTCAATCCTACCCAACACCCACTTCTTAATATTTTATTTAGTCAGGCCTACTTATTGTGCCTTAAAACCGAAAAGCTGACATATGTCGTGTGCCGGAAAACGAACATGGTACCAAACTGTAAACACACTTCAAACTAGTGTCCTTCACTGGGGCGGTGACACACAATTACCACAAAGAGGGGAGCGCCGGGGGGCACTGGAGTGGGACCGGGGCGTCTCTCTCTCACTGGAGCTCTGGCTCTTCGACCGTTCGTGTTGGATCAGCTGTACCAGATCTATCATGAAAGAAAGTTTAGTCCAAAGCAAACACATAAACATATATATACATATATATTCCTCTGCAACACATATACATATATATATATATATATATATATATGCATGCATGCAGACAGACACAGACACACACACACACCTTACGTCATATGCAGTGAATCCTATAAAGGTTCATTCACAGAACAAAAGCTACAAGATCCACACAACACTAGATATGATGTATTATATTAAAATGCAGGACATGCTGATGGACCCAGTGTTAGAGAACAGGCCCACCTCGTCTGAATTCATGCAGCCGGGGTCTGGGGATGTTGCTGTAGCCGAGCACAGCCAGCTGCTGCTCAATCTCCTCCTCTGTGAAATCAAGATCGTCCATTTCCTGAGAAACACACACACAAAACAACGCATGCAAACGTGGTTCAGGGTTTATCTCACAAGAAAACACCCATCACGGTGTTGGTTTTGTTTCTGGTACGACAGGAAGGGGGACGTTTTGCGAGATCTGTGGGCTTTACAGACCAAAACACCGATAACCATCACGGACTGGGGACTGTGTTGCGTGGCAGTAAAATGTCAAGGAAAAACTCCCCTGAATTCAACCAACTGCCCCACACACAGACTAAATATTATTTCAATTTGCTATCTGATCCTGCGTTAATTATTCTGACCTCCATCACGAAAAAACATAAACAAACGTATAGAAACAAGCACTGCCAAAGCTACAATCAGACATGGCCCCTGTTACTACTATCTTATTGTGCGTAAACAGCCCACTTTAAAGGGGTAACTGACCTGTTTCTGCTGCGGTAGTGTTAACTCCTATCTGTCTGTGGGGTATTCCTGAATTAAAGCGATAATAAAGTTGTCAGTTTGAACCGGCGGGCCCCGCAGCGCCAACCACTCAAAGCGTCTTTAAAACACCGGAAGATGGCAGCATCCGTTACTAGCGACAGGAAGTGACGCACAGAGGAGCTGCGCATGCGCAGAGGCATGCCATGGAAAAGGGGCTTTCCCTGCAACAGCGCCCCCTTCATTTGTTATCTGGAAATTGATTCAATATGAATGTTCTCAATGTCAATTTCAATCTATAATCAAACATAATAATACTGTTTACAACATCTACAAATACAAAATACCACAGTGTTCACCAGCCTTTACATGCATTGAAATACAAAACCACAACAGGCTCCAAGCATCTCTGTGAAATTTGCATTTACAGGAAAAACTACTTCAAAACCACAGACCTAGGAAAGCTATATCTCCTGTCAGATCATGTGTTACAATTAACGAGAACTGTATCAGGTTATGAGAAAACCAAACAGAATCTGGGAGATGGTGGGCTGGCCGTGTGGGGCCTCTCTTCGGGTAACTCTCTCAGACAGGACAAGCGGGTCAGAACATAGTGAACTAGGGTTTTCCATATGAAGGCGCAGACAACCAGACGGACAGACGACCGGGGACAGTGAGTCGGGTGATGTCATGATTTGGATTCATCAGTCCCAGTTAGGGTTCTGGCTGCTGTCTTAGTGTTGGTTAAGAGAGCCCATTCTCCAAGATCATTATTATTTATTATTATTATTATTTTTATTTCTTGGCCTTATCCAGGGCGACTTACAACATAAGTGCAATACAAAGAGCAAGAATACAGTTAAGTACAAGGCATCAAACATTACAAATTCAAATTTATATTAAACAAAGCAATTCAAGATATAATACATTTTACAACTTCCAATTTATAAAGTTAAGTACAGTAAGTGCAGACATACATCCTGGAAAGTAAAGCGTGTCGTCAAGATGTAGGGTCACAGTCAAGGGTAACGGGAAAGGGAGCAAGGAGGAAATCAATCAACTGAATAAGTGTTAGTATGTGACTAACTTATTTTTACACTAAATCCACATTAGTGCCAAATATGAAGAAGGGGGATTTGTCACATTCTTCCTCTGTTGCACCTCTTGAGAAGCAGAAGGCGCTATATATATATACCGATCAGCCATAACATTATGACCACCTGCCTAATATTGTGTAGGTCCCCCTTTTGCCGCCAAAACAGCCCTGACCCGTCGAGGCATGGACTCCACTAGACCTCTGAAGGTGTGCTGTGGTATCTGGCACCAAGACATTAGCAGCAGATCCTTTAAGTCCTGTAAGTTGCGAGGTGGGGCCTCCATGGATCGGACTTGTTTGTCCAGCACATCCTGCAGATGCTCGATTGGATTGAGATCTGGGGAATTTGGAGGCCAAGTCAACACCTTGAACTCGTGATTCATCAGACCAGGCCACCTTCTTCCATTGCTCCGTGGTCCAGTTCTGATGCTCACATGCCCATTGTAGGCGCATTCGGCAGTGGACAGGGGTCAGCATGGGCACCCTGACTGGTCTGCGGCTACGCAGCCCCATACGCAACAAACTGCGATGCACTGTGTGTTCTGACACCTTTCTATCAGAACCAGCATTCACTTTTTCAGCAATTTGAACTACAGTAGCTCATTTGTTGGATCGGACCTTCGCTCCCCACGTGCATCAGTGAGCCTTGGCCGCCCATGACCCTGTCGCCGGTTCACCGCTTTTCCTTCCTTGGAGCACTTTTGATAGGTACTGACCACTGCAGACCGGGAACACCCCACAAGAGCTGCAGTTTTGGAGATGCTCTGACCCAGTCATCCAGCCATCACAATTTGGACCTTGTCAAAGGCGCTCAGATCCTTACGCTGCCCATTTCTCCTGCTTCTAACACATCAACTTTGAGGACAAAATGTTCACTTGCTGCCTAATATATCCCACCCACTGACAGGTGCCATGATAACGAGATCATCAGTGTCATTCACTTCACCTGTCAGTGGTCATAATGTTATGGCTGATCGGTGTATCTATACAACGTCCGTTAGAGATGTGAAACCGATTTCCTCCTCACGGCACAGTTATGTCCTCTGAATCCACACGATTGAAACCGCAATGGCTTAATCCATTCATGTCTCCACAGCACCCAGACAACACGTGATTGCATCTTCAGTTGTATTGTGGCAGAGACTTTCCTCTTTTCGGTGAAACTTTTTGCTTACCCCACGCACAGGAATTTTTTTTTTTGTTGACATCGGTATATATGCATCTGCAAATGGACATGCAATGGAAAGAACGGGTCAATGCAAAACTCCAGAGCTCCCTGTCACAGCACAGCACTGTCCTCTGCTGAAGGTCCTCTGGGTGCCACAGCTCTGCTCTGGGGCTGATCCTGTATCTTCTTGATCACCTGGGACTTCCGTGTGCGCAGAGGCAGGAGCCGCACAAACAGCACGCTGGATTTGCTCGTAGACCAGACAGAGAGAGGAGGTCGGGTCTGCAGGCACTAGTGTTTTAGGTTACAAGTGTTTTAAAAGGCACCCCTTCCTTCCTACCTTGTCTGGAGGGGTTTGGATCAGGACCATGGCAAGTTTAAAACCCTTGGATGATAGCTTTTACGGTAAGTGGATTTGTCTTTGTTTTACTAGCAAGGATGAGCCCTAGTCTACACTGCGGTGCCACTGTTGTGTAGTGTTGTGTAGTATGTGTGTGTGTATATATATATATATATATATATATATATATATATATGCATGCTCCATGTCATGTCACACACATAACACTTTTTTTTTTACAAACTTCAATACTATCCAAATGTTTGTGGTTTGAAATCAGGAATTTGGACTAAAATGCCTTTGAAGTCGCATGTTTCTACAAAAGATACGGTTACTTTTTACTGATCAATAGAAAACTAAAATTGTGGTAAAACGATTGAGTAATAGATTATATAGCCAACATATTATCATCTCTATATCCGTTTTCTTATCTCTGTATAGGTTTCCTTAGAAACTTTGTTGCAAACCGTTGGTGTGAATGGTGCACTTTTTCAAAGAAGTGCTGTTGCAAGAGTATGTTATTTAATAGTTATTTAATTGGTTACTGTCCATTGAAGTCTCAGTAAGGTGTTTTTATTTAACGCATTTTGTGAAACACAGTCTTGGGAAGTTAATAGACATGGCTTCACCTAGTGTTAACATGTCTGTATTGTATGTAGTCACATTTACTTTATTTAAATGCATTTTTACTTACATACAATTTCCTAATTTACGAAGTACTTAATTACCACAGATGTGCGTCTGAGTACATTCATATCTGATGTTTTGTTTTTTATGTGGGAATTTTATTTTTGCATTTTTAGGTGCATGTGGAAATGTATTTTACAGTTAACAGTTAAGTGCATCTTTCTGGTGCCTAGTTGTATGACTGCCTTGGCTGTGTAAGTGGCTGTGAAAGTGTTAAGCACATTTTTCTAACTCCCGAAGGTAATTTTAAATGTCATGCATTTTTTTTGTCTTGAAATATAAAAATTCCCACTTCAAAGACGCATTGCAAGTGCAAACGTGCAGAAAGCCATCTGAGAGCCGGCCTATTAATCCACAGCTCAGTCACAACTTGAATAATATATAATATCTTTCTCTCCCTTTCCCTCCCTCCCTCTTTCCCTCATTCCTAAACCTTATTTAAAGCATGTATTGTTGCAGTCTAAGGTCCCTCTTCCTCTCCTGTTTGTGTAGTATTTCTTAGGGATTAGGCAGACAGAGGAGTGTAGTATTTTAAAAGCACTGGGAGAGGTTTTACCACCCAGAGACCTCGAAATGTGATACCGCCGTGAATTAGAGAGGGGGCGTGGCGTCGAACATTTTCCCAAGTTGCTTTATGACGTATGTGCTGGCTATAATTAAATAATTTGACTTTTGGTTGTATGATTCACCACACTACTAATAGCGCTTCCCACTTCATATTCACAGTGTCCTTTCCGCTTATGCCGTTGGTACAAATTCCATTTGTAATTACCCCGTCATTAATATATTAAATCAGCTGTATAACCTTTTTTTCTCTCTCCAGAGTTTCAGATTTAGTATTAGAATCAACTTCCCAGAATTACATCTGATAGATGCGAGTGAGCAAGGGGGAAATATATACCTTGATCAGGGACAAATTAAAGCACAATAATTAGACTTGAATTCAAACTGTGCTCTATATTAGGATGCACTTTATCTGGCTTTATCAGTCATTGAACTGTGATTTTAAAAAATTGTGCTTCTTCAACTTATGTCTCGAACTTAAGAGATCATTAATGCCTTCTCAGGCATTGTGGCCCTTTTCAAGCCTGCGCCAGAGGAGCACTAGTTCTCATTAGCTGGCAAGAAGCTCTCTCACCACTAACTCTGTGGAGCTGAGATGTTTCCGATCCAGCAGACCAGTGACTACCAATCCTGGAGGGCACCATGTCTTCAACATTGTTCAACCTGGGTACCTAAATACCGAATTCAGCTCATTATTGCCTCAACAGAGCAATTTCCATTGAGCTTCTCCTCCCAGTATTGAGGTTTCTGTGATTTTAAGACCAAAACTCGAATCTCTGCAATAGACCATTCTTTGCAAATCATGATTCTTGGCTTTACTTCTTTCAAAAACTCAATCAATCAGTCAGTCGGTGGTTGTTTGGCATGGCAGCCTCTGCGGGGTTGCCACAGAGCACTGTGAGTCCTATTGAAATTGGGTCTATCGCCAGGCAGCTTGTTTGTGCAAGCATACATGTGATAAGATCAAACACAGGTACATATAGCAGTGTGTTGAGTTTAATTTGTACGTGCTAATCTTAATTCAAATAACAATTACTGGAGCCTAACTGTAATTGCCAAACTACTAAACAAAAAAGAAAAAACTGTCAATGATGCTATGATTATAGTAATTTTTTAATATTTAACCCCAGTTCTGAACCCAACCCCAAGTGTTATTTGCCACTAGTGGGCATGTCCTCTTCCTTACAAATCTGCCAAATCACATTAGCATTACTGAATATATTATAGTGTGAAAGAGTCATACGTACACACTTTGATGCAGCAAGTGAACTGTTACTAGCACATAAACAGTATCTTTATACAGCTTTGTTTTTTTGGTTTTCAATAATGATTAGGTTTGCAAATACTATCTTGTTTGACCTCATGATCATATCTACACAAGGGTCTGTGTGGATGGGGGTGGAGATTTACCAGCATCATTCTTGGGTTCGTGTTTAATTTTATCATTCCTTGTACTCATGTTGTCTTTGGTGTTACGTTTTTTTTTAGAACAAAAGGAAACCAGCTTAATCTAATCTAGATTTCCTGCACTAAATTTAACAGTATAGGCGAAGCGTAGCAAAAGTCACAGCACTGGACTGTAGCGCCTGATTGAAGAACTAGTTAGAACTGGTGCCCCTGGACATGTGCCTTGGGAGATGTTTGCAGTGTAGAAGTCCAAAAGCTGATCATCTCGGGAAACGACCCAAATATGTGAACGTCAGGGGGAATGTTTAGTTGTTTGCAGATGAAGACATTTAAAGCTGGTTTCACAGGCCTCGATTAGCACTAGGCTTGGATTACCCTTCCTAAAATAACATTGAATAGACTAAGAAACAGACCACGGATCTCTATGCGGCCTTGAGGTAAAGTGACTTTCAAATAGTCGAGCAGTCTGCATATTAAACTTGAGCTATAGTTCATCCATATTTTCTGTGTTCTTTACATTTTCAATATTTATTTCATATCCTACAATACATAGGATAAAAAATATGTTTAAACATTTCCTTGACTGTTTGTTACTGATTGATGTGTTTATTATATCAACAAGTAATATGTTCGTGCTAAGACACTATTCCCCTTAATGCATAAGTGCAGTATTGCAAAAAATGTCCACATCGTTCAGTATAATTTGCTCTTATCAGAATTAGTCCTGTGGGCACAAGCAGCACGCAGGGGACACTGATGTTATGACATTAAGAAAATAGGCGTTGATATCTGATAGACATGTTGGTTTATTGCTGAATCATGTTGGATTTTTCTTGTTAGCTGTCTATAGTACAGACATCAAGTGAATAACTGGTCAGGTGAATATTGTTTCTTAAAAATATACTTTTACAAATGTCTGTTATACCTGGAGATGGCAACTTTAGTCAGCTGTCTCTTCATTTTTGTTTTCTGTTTTTACAGAGTCTTTTGATGGAAATTGTTTTATCAGTTTTCCACCCACACTTAACATTTGGGCCCCTGATGTATCATGGTGTTGGTTGTTGGCCCATGTTGTTAAACGAGTTTCAGATAAAAGTCCAAAATAATATAAATGTGCTTTAATGCATTCTAATTGCATTAGATCTAATCAAAACCGGACCAGTGGGTAATGTACTGTAATACAGGATTATGTTATGCTATACATTTCTATTGGATTGATGGCATTCAGCAATTAATGTATTTCTCTAGTTCTTAAAGTGCATCTTGAAACTTCCCTATTTGGAAGTTCATAGGAGTCTTTAAACTTCTCAATGTATGGGTGGTCAAAGAAATAAATAAAATGTGGGTTAATTTCAGTGTAGATACACCCCTAAGGAATATATTATGAAGTGGTTAGTATTTCATTACTTGAACTTCTTCCAGAACAAGTATTTACATGTTGCAAAATTCTCAGAACCTGGAAACAATGTTGCCCTGATTTCATTGTAAAGAGCTATATTAAATCATACACAAATTGTATAGAGTTGTATTCACTGAGGTAAAAGCGAGAGAAAAAGAAATTGGCAGTTGCGATGTTATTTTGCGACATGATGATTGAGGCGCAGAGTTGATGGATTGCACTCGAATCGCATGGTTGAATATCCCAAGAGTATGGCGCAGACGTTTCTTTCAAAGGATTTGATTGTCAAACTGTTTTTGTTTCTCTGCGAAACTAAAAAGCACAGGAAGGTTTGAAGCAATGGGCTGTGCTGCCTACAGATGAGGATGTGCAGCTTGTTTTGTACTTTAATATTTTCCTGTGTTTAGGTCTTGTTGTCTTGTTATAGTGTCTGATGGTACTGTAGTGTTGCTAGATGAATCAGGAATGTGTCCCATATGTGTATTGGAGCAATCTTTAAAAAAAAAAACTGAATCAAGATGATAATATCTGTCCGGAGAGACCACCACCACATCATAGAGGCAAAAGAGCAAAGTAGTACTTTGGCAGAAAAGGTCAACTGGAGATTCCTAAAGAAACCAAAACTGTTTTATTATATCGTTATCACCTGCTCTGAGATGTAGGCCTACATATCTAGTAAACCTTTGTCCACATATAGTTGGATTTAACCTTTTCCTTGATTGAAAAGTGGAAAGACCATCCATCCCTGCCACCTGTCTGACGTGTAAATGTAGGTGTTAGACAGCTTTCAAAATGAAAGTGGTTAGGGATGCTACTGTGAGTCTGTTTTTCACTTTGCAAAAAACTGCATCGAGCTCATGTCCCTCGAGTCTATTCTTGGGAGGAAAAAATGAAAGAAAATATGACTTGAGATGGATGAGGTAATATACAGAGCATTTCAAGGTGGAAAGCCTGATTTGAAGGTTTCTTTGTAGCTGTGTTCAGTGCATAAAATGTTCAACACCTGCAGTAGATGATGCGTCTGAGCACAGAGTGCCTGGGGGTCTTTTATCGCCATAAAAGAAAAGGAACAACTCGGTCTGCCTGAGGTAACAATCCCCGACTCGCCCTGTGTAATTTGAGTAGGAATTCAGCTAGGATTATATATTCCAGTTTTAGTTGGCACACAGGGAAGAAGCAGCAGAAGAGGGGGAGGGGGCAAAGTCATGTACTAACGATAATTAAAGATGTTTTATTTTGTGTGTGTGTGTGTAGGTGTTCCCATAGCTGTATTAAAATTGTGTGTATGGGTTGAACCTCCTTAAACATGTGCAGGCCTATGGATATCGCTAAGCCTCTTTTACAGATAACTGTTACAGAGTAAAATGTTCTTGCTCAGGCCGAATCCTGCAAATTAAAACAAAAGCAAATCTGTATACAGCGTTTATTTATGTATCAGTCTACCTATATGTCTCCTGTGTGTTGCTAGATCTATTTTAATATGTGCATTAATACATTGATAGTTACAACCTCATCTTCTGCCTGTAGACTTCAAGGAAGCCCCTGTATTCACAGCCCATCGTATACCCCCTCCCATCTGTTCAGTTGATGTAATCGGCACCTTAAATCGATAGATTGATCCTAATGGTTATCAGAGCGTTTTCTTCTGAGCTGATCCTGAGGGAGTTCGATGATGGCATGGATAGGAAAGACCTCAGGTTGGGTATCCTTTGCCAGTCGGTCATCGCCTCTCCTCGTTCCTGACTCCCTAGGTCTGAGCTGTACAGCACACCCCCTTATGTGACCTAGAGTCGAGTCGGTGTGCCTTTGGGAGTTGACTGTTTGATTAATTAGCAGAGCATGGTACTTGACTGCTAGCATCAATGATCATGCTCTAAGGCTGCAACTAAAAGCCATACTGAAGATCACAGGGTGACACTACTTCACACTTCATCAAGAAACATTAGACCACTAGTAAGATGATCTTAAAATGACGGAGAACCTGCCAAATAAAATAACTAAATACAGTTTTCCACTTCAAATTCAACCCTCTTTTTCTTCCATTCCTGTTACCATTTCTTCCATTTCTATTCCAATGTGTGACATTTACAAGTGCTGTTACAGTGTGTGTTCATTTCATAGCCCTAATGCCTGGGACTCTGTTGGAAAGGATGCAAGACTATACCGAATGTAATTCAAGAAAGGTCAGCTAGCATTCCTTTGGTAAAATGCTGGAGCCGCGCACAATTCCTTTACAGTGATGGTAGCGAAAGGATACCCTTCTCCTGCGTTTCTGTGGACAGTGGGATTCAGTAATCTGTTGATTTATAATACAGGATTAAAAATGAATCTGAGATTACGGAGATGTCTTTAAATGATCTCAAAACGTTTTTTGCTGACAGTTTTAATCCTACACTTTCGCAAGGGGGAATACCAACACTAGAAAAGGCTTCTGGGTGCTTTTTTTATCTTTTATCTGGGTTTTATCTTCAAACAATTTGTTTTTCCAATGTGGAAAAGTTCCAAGTTATGTCGGAGGTGGGCTTGGTGGACTGTCATGTCTTTTGATTTGTATTCCACCAACATAACTATAGGCACATAAACACAATCTGATAATTTAAATACGTTACATAAGTACCATATCATGGAATATTTCAAATCTTCACTGGTCAAAGACTATGATAAAATGTGTAGCTGAGCAAGTAGTTAACCTACATATTGAAACAAAAACTAGAAGGCCCTTTTACACACTCCTGGTGTACAGGTTTCGATCATGGTGACGCATGGAAAGTAATAACTAAACGTTAGAAGGTGGGGAAAATTGTATCCCGTGAGCAGCCAGCTGTGGTTGGTTAACCTGGTAGGCCAAATTACTTTTTTGTTCCCAAGTTATTCGTTTTTCAGTTTTTCTCCACGTTTCTATATTTACACTTGGGTGAATCATAGCTGATACATTACACCTACAGTCATACAGAGAGAGATTCAACTATCTACACAGAGTGAGTGATTTTTTTGATGATTTAAGACTGGTACAATAGTGGTTTCTATCACACGTAAATCTATTGTATGCTCTGTAATTTAAATAAACAAATACAAACATTGTTGACTGAATCTGGTATTCAGTCAGATTTAAACTAATATTCATAGCAATTATAAATCACAGTTATTAGTTATCATAGATGTAATGGTTTCTGCAGCAGCATTTGTGGTCACTGCTGCTCTTAATAGAGTGATGTTGTCATGCTTGCAGAGAGGTGTCCTGTAAAAGCCACCAGATCTTATTTTGTATTATTATGTATTCGGTCTAATGGCAACGAGATTCACATTCAAAAACACCGTTACTTTATCAAACGTAGAAGAAACTATACAATGTTACATAGTTTACAAATGTAAGTCGCCCTGGATAAGATCGTCTGCTAAATGACAAATAATGTAATGTAATGCAGTTTGGCGCTGTAGAGTACAATGTTTTACTTAATTTCACCAATTCTTTACTTTATTAGGTTCCACGTTTTCTAAATTGTTTTGTGTATATTTAAAACTGCCTGCCAGAGACTGTGGCCCCCTGCAATTTCAGTTATCCTGTAATTGCCTAATAAACAATGGAAACGGCTCAAGGGACTGTTGAGTATAACACAATTCACAGACATCTCCCCTCTTCCGTTTTATTATCAATTTGATGGTCTTTGTGTGATATTATTTCTGTCAATCTCTAATGAATGGCTTATATTTTTGTAGATCGTATAATGAACGGACCAGTGGAAGACACAGACCCCAGCAGTACAACCACAGGAATGGTAGGGTTTGTTTTTTCCTTGGACTGGGGTTTTCAGACCATGCTGGTTTTACCCAGTGGGGCAGCAATGGCACAAAGGAGACAATGTTGGGAACAGAAGAGCATGGATGAAGTTTATCTGGTGATGTTTAATCTAATGAGGATTCAAAAATTATCTATTGTAGCCTTAGCATGGTTTTGGAACAAGTCACCACAAGTTATTTTTGATTATCTTTAAGATCAGGAAGTGTCATTTGGTCACAGTAAACACCTTTGGCACTGTATTTTTTCTGTTCTTCTATTCAGAGAGTTTATTCCAATGCTCAGAACTGCCATAATCTGGAGAGCTATTCTGGAAGGAACAAAAAATTCATTCTTTGTTAGTTTAAATATAAACAAGGTGTGTCGTATTAGTGTTCATCTGTTCCCTTTTCCTGAGAAGAGAGTTTTCAAAATTAAACTGTCAGATAAAGAGCTGAGCATTATTTGATCAGTGATACCAAGGCGCTTTTATGTATCAAGGTGCCAGAATGATGTATTACTTACTCAATGTGAAAAAGTAAATTAAATAAAAGTAAAGACCGTCTTCTTTTTAATTCTTACAGTCATTGTCAAAATATCCAGTTCAAGTCGCAGATACAACCAAAGGTAAGGATATTGAAAAAGTAAACTCTTGTTTTTGTTATGAAAATCAGTAGATTATATTATATATCATAATAATTAATTATTATTTTGGAAATGGTTTTAGGCTGGTCAAATTATGGTTTCTATCACATGGATTTAAATCTATTGTATGCTCTGTAATTTAAATAAAAAATGCAAACATTGTTTTTTAATTGTTGACTAGCAACATTGTCAAGGTACCCTATATCTCAGTATTGGTTGAATCGTTCTACGTTCAGAGGGCATGTGACACATTGTATTGACCATGATGAAACTCTTTTAAAGGTGTGTTGATACTCAAATGGGGAAGTGGTTAAGAGAGGCAGTTTGATTGTTGTGATGGCACTCCTTCACTCGGGAGACAGTGCCAAGTTTGGCTCCATATGGCAGAGCACAATAAGGCCCTTGTGATTGACACCCACACTCCTGGGATTGACCCTGGGCTACTCATTAACACCACTTCCTCTCTGAGAGCAGTCAGCTGGTTAGAGGGATGTCTAGCTCCAAAACATCTGCTGCAGGGGTGGGCAGTTACAGCCCCCAATACCTGGAGGGTTTCTTGGTTTCATGCCTCCAAATTTATTTATTTATTTTACATAATTTAAATTATCATTAGGGTAAGAAGGCAAAATTCTTGTTCATTGCCTGTAAAACCACCAGAAACCCAGCCCTCGAGGCCAGGGCTGCCTAAAACCTACTGCTCTGCTGTTTCTCTCACTCTGGAAACAAATTAATTTCAAACACCACAGTAACCTTTGCTAGAAACTGACCATAACCTTAAAGATCCTAATCTAAACTTTTCTCTCACACTCGCTCTTTCTCTGCCCCCCCACCTACTTTCTGGTTCCACTAGACGCAGTGACTCTGCAGATAGGCTCCGTCAAGAGCGAGTACTTGATGCCTCCTTCTGACAGAATACGGCAGGTGAGGAAAGTTCTCTGCCGTTTCCAGGAAAACGTCAGTCAGTCTCCAGGAAGTAACCCTGCCGGGGTTTCTCTGGAAACTGCACATCCTCCGTGCACACGACAGACAAGCGGTGAAAGGTTAAAAGGAGTCCTTCGATTAATTTAGAGCAGGGGTGCCCCGTCTTTGGGTTCCCGTTCCGCCTGAGTCATAGAGTCCCTAATTGTCTTGACAGTACCAATTAGCCCAGTTCTGGGAGTGCCAGTGATTTAAAACCCACTCCAGGTCCTGGATTGCTACTGAACAGGGTGTATGAATTCAATCCCTGTAATATAGTTTGTGTCATGTATGCAAGCAAAAAAATATTTAAATCTTAGCAATAGGGCATGGTGCAGTTTTCCTAAGGATTGGGAAACCTGTCGCTGGTGTGAAAGTACTTAGACCTACTTCGCAATCCCTTTTACTGAGAAAGGTCATGTATTTTCGTATTTTGATATGATAAGTATCGTTGTCTCACTTCCTGTAAACAAAGACCACCATGTGTTGTTTTTTATAACCTATGTTAAAATAACCTTGCTTTCTTTCTTTCTTTTTAGTTTCTCTTTGTTATTTATGACCCTAATGTAACTGAACTGCATTTGTTTTAGCCATTATGAAAGATACACACATAAGAAATGGGCCTGGAAGAATCATTTCATATTGGTTTCCATTAAAGTGAAAAGGTTGTTTAATTTATTTGTATATATTTTTTAAACAATATCAATGATTCTAGCTCCTAGTCAGCTGTGAATTTCTAACTGTCTGCCTGTATCCATGTCAGCCCTGGTTTAAATGTTTTTTTTTTCTTGCAGCCTGAAGACAATGGGAGCTTTTTATCAGAAACAACACAAGGTAAATAACTTTAGTTTTTCAATAAAATGTCAGGTTTGACAGAGGAGCATATCCCTCAAGTCTGAAACACATATTGTTTTTTCCCCCAGTCCATTCAGACATGATGGTTGGATACACTGTTAGATTACTTTCATTATTCCAACAGTATGTGACTCATATAAGGTTACATTTCAGTCATGTTCAATTATATAATACATTTGTATTAACTCCAAGTCACCTTGGATAGCTATACTATTACTACTGCTGGTAATAACGTATATTGAAAAAACGACAGGACTGATAAGATCTTGACAGAACGGCTATGCTTGCTTGGCTCCCAGTTGTTTGACAGACCGGCTTGACGTACTCAGTGCAGATAATCCAAAATAACAAAATGTTATAGATGTTCTAATAATAGTTGAACAGACTGAGCACTATTTTGCCTGATAAATGGTTTAATTGTCTTAATCCTCTCCCTCCGCCTAGACTTCTTCAAAAGATTCGAGAGCTCCTGCGAGAGTTGCTATTGCTCGGTCCCCCCACCCAAGATCAGCGACCTCATGAACGACGAAGACTTGCTGTACTTCCTGCGACTAAAGCTGGACCCCAACTACTCGACCATCAAGAACTGGAAGAACTTTGCCAGCAAGTGGGGCATGACTTACGACGAACTGAATTTCCTGGAGCACCGGACTCAGGGCTCCACCCACAGCCCCACCCAGGAGTTCTTGCAACGAAACAACGAGAAGACGGTCAAGGAGCTGACCGACCTGTGCATCACATACCAGAGGATCGACGTCCTCCGAAAACTACAGAAGTGGGTGGAGAAAGACTGGCCAAAACGATGGCAAAAAGCACATTAACTCAGAATGTAATCCATCGCTGTTTTATATCTCCAAAGAGTGCACGTGTTTAAGTTTTTGTTTGGTTTTGTTTATTTGTGTTTGTTTATCATAAACAGGGAAACAGTCACTGATACTGGAAACTCCTGTTTGCTCTCGTACTAGTTGCTTGGAAAATGAAATAGAGAAACATGCCGCCGGCGCTTCTGGCTTCCCGGCACTGACTTCACGTTCGGCTCAGGTCTCGGTGACGAGATGCACACAGAGGAGGGTGTGGAGACATCACGGGCTTTCTGTTCATGTGGACGGTTGAACTTTTGTGCATCCTCACATATACCAGTGGCTTATAACAAGTTAATTTCCTTGAGGTGGAACATAAAGGCCTGTAAACCTTTCCAAAGGTATTGTATTTCTGGTTTCCTCACATTATGACCTGATTTCAAAAAGGTGCTTTGAAGCATGATCCAAAGAACAGTCGAAATTCCAGTCGGTTTGTGTGCCACCCAGAGAGACGTTTACAAAATGTCCCTCTGTTTTATCGGACACGTTTGATACTATGAAGAGAAGGACGACAGGAGTACATTCTTCCATACCCGACTGTTATGTGTGCTTACATGTGTAAAAAAAAAATCCTCTCGTATAGCAGCTGTAGACATACAAACTGTGGAATTGACCACATGAAAACATTGACAGATTTTAATTCATATGATGCATTTGAAACTCAATGAAGAGAAGACATTTGAGAGGCATGCAGAGGTGCTAATTGGATGGGCTTTTAAACTGAGGAATGCCTGACCTGAATTTGTGTCCCTTTACATTGAGTGAATAAAGAAGTCCACTATCAGTAGGATCGAGGAAACTCTTATGAGAGTATCCTTCAAATCCAAAACCTGAGGCTCGCACTAGCCAGGGTTTCACTCCAGCTGAGGTCTTAATTAGATAATGGCAACATCTCTTTACTTCATTGTGCCAATTTGACCATTTTCCCAGGTGTAAATAGGGTAACGCTTAAAGAGATTCCTAAACCCTGCTGCATTGGAGCCCAAGAAGACTGTATTCAAAATACACTGATTTACTTGTAACCTAAATGTGGTTCAGAGGTGTACATTTTTTAATCAAACCCTAAGGCCTTGTTCAAATTTCACACTTACATCTGTCTCACAACTAAATGAAAATAAATACTAATAATAAATAAATAAACCGGCTACCAGTTAGAAATTAGGGATAATGTCAGGTCCTGGATCTCATTCGGTTTCGGTGTTAACTGTGAGGAGGTACAGGAAATGTAAGACATGTTTCTCTTCCGGATAATGTGAAAAGTGACAGCATTTGCATATCGTCAGTGGGGTGTTTCAATGTTATTTGTAATGTGACAGTAGTGTCACGAGCTCGCCAGCCTCAGACTATTTTTAATTTATTTTATAAGCAGATTTCTTAATTTTTCCTTGACTTTTGAAATTATTAAGTATTGCAGTAGTATGCATTGTAGTACATTGAATATTGTAATTACCACCTTTGACAGACCTGAGGTCAATTATAAACAGTTACTGGTTCAGCAGCATTGTTTACTGGACTTAGTGATAGTTATGTTTTGTCCAATAACAATCACACTTCTTTCAATGTACACAATTAGAAATGGAGACAAACTTCATAGCCTTTATTTGTTAAGAATGATTTCTAATAACTATCAGTCCATCTGTTGTGTCCTGAAATACATCTGAGCTCCTCAAACCCAACCTGTGGGAGAGAGACGCTGAAAGCTGGTGCTCGTCTGAGGCCGAGAAGGCTGGTCTTACTGGATCATTCATGTCTAGCTGTGCAGGCCCCAGTACGTTGCTACTAGATGGCTGGTGGCTCTCTATCCTTTTGGCGATTTTGCTGGCTGGAGTATCTCTTGACTTGAGACCCAATGATTGAAAATATGAGAAACTGACGGTATACCGATTGCTCAGTGTGACAAACCTGTGATGAACCTGTGAAATATTGGTCAAGTGGTTGTGAAACAAAGTTAACAATGCTACTGTGAGTGTCATTCAGTAAACTGACATTGATATGCAGTGCATTGCCTATGTCTAAGGTTATTAAATGAGTTACACATAAATGAGCAATGGCAAATAAGTGAACTGTAATTAACTGCATGAATTCTCTGTGTAACTGGAACAGTTGTGCCAGGGCTCAACTCCAATTAAAACGAAACCGCTGTTCACTTTCGGAACGGGATCTGTAGTTACAAATTGCACAACTGAAATTGCGGTTGACTACAGCTCTGCTATTGCCTCTCACTACACTATGTCTGTTTAAATGCTCCCCAGTTGTGATTAATTGTACTTATTTCAATACTGACTCTGTTATAAGATTCCTGCAGTAAGTGAGCATAAGGTATCTGAATTAATATAAAGCAAGTAGCATGAACAGACAAAAATATATCCACAGATACAAAAAGTGCCTTCAATTCTTGTCTAAGTATGGTGTTAAAGCATTACTTTTTTGATGGTGACTTTGCCCTGGCTGTTTGGTATATTTTATGTATATTCTCTTGTCAGTATCAACCTTCATTCTGCCCAAATTTTACTTGACCTGCTTAAAAATCAGATTATGCTTTATTTAATTTTGATTTAGGATTTTTGGGTGGCTTTTTGTAAATTTTGACCTTTTAAAAAAGTGATTTACAGAATTGACAGTGTATTTGGTGTTTTTCAAAAATGATAGAGCAACGCTTGTATTTTGCTTTTACACCGCAGCTGTGAATGTAGTGACTTGTTTTGCAAAACGGGGGCAGGTTAACGTCACTGCGATGCTGGTGTCCACAGCTGTGCTTTAATTTTCTTTTCTGTAAGACGATGCATGTGTAAAATATTTAAAATGTTTTACTGGTATTTTCACTAAATGTATGTTTTTCAGTTTCTTGAAAATATTGCTGCCCGTGTGCAGACTTTTCTCCTATTTATTGCAGTATGTATCTTTCTGAGGTTGTCTATAATTTCCGAAAAAACGATTACGTCTGGTCACACCTGGGTAAATTCCCTGGAAAAAGAGAACTTATAAAATGTAAATAAATGTCTCTGGTTTCCTGTAAATGTGTGGATAGTACCCTGCTCCTTTTATACATTCAAATGCAATTAGAATGTATTATCCACATTAAAATACATTACTTTAGAATGCAGAGATGCAATCTATGTAGTACAGATTTTTATTTTATCTCCAACTTCCAGTTAAATTAATTATTTGGTCATATTTTCTTTGATCTCAGGTGAAATGCTTGAAAGTTTTTACACTCCCCTCCTGCACTCTTCATTTTAATCTGAACACAAAACCGTTCAGGTCATTTAATATCAAAATGTTAGATGTATTCTTAATGAAACCGTTTTACATGTTGTTTATAATAAAAAGCAAATTACAATATTTTTTAAACATTTTTATTACAATTCATCTTTTGTTTTAAATGATACAATATTTAGATATACATTCATTATATTTAAGCCAAGTGTAGAAAGGAACGTGTAAAACTGAATTCATATTAACGTGAACAAGTTAACATGTATCTTTAACAAATGGACAATGCCTAAATATGATAGTATTGAGGTATGTGCAAAAAGTACATAGCTATACATTAACAGCAAAAATAAATGCATGGAAACATTACCAGCTAGTAAATAATTAATATATTACATTTTTTTTTTAAAGAGACAATTTTAACAACTTTCTCTCAATCTATAAAACTTAAACATGGCACCATATAATTTATACATCGTTTTCAGAAAATAAGATCCAGTGAAAAGATTTTTGTTCAAGCAAAAGTGCAAATACAATTTTACATGACTATATTTACATTAAAATAATTTATTGATGCATATTAATTACATACAATTGGTTTTCAAGGGTATTTATGTAACTGTCCTGAATGTATTTTATGCATTCGGAATTATTGCAGTAATATTGCTTACTGGAGAGTTCTCACAATGTAAGATCAACTGATGGGAAATTATAATCAGCTGAATATGAATCGGGGGAATAGTGCTCTTTGTCGAGTGATTCTTTATTATTGCCCAAACCAATCATGTTGGGAATATTAAAAGACCTTGAATTGTCATCATTTGTATCTGGGAGGTCATACTCTTTTTGAGCATCTGCTGTAGACTTGTTGAGTTTAAATGTTCCACTTTTTATTTTTCCATCTCGGCTACTGACTTGTAGATTAGGTGCATCGACCTCCCCTTTTATATTTGGTCCAGACAACGAGTCTTTGAATGTCTGCAGTTTTCCAGTGACGTCAATATTTGATGGTGATGCCTCCAGCCCCCTATCAAGCCCTCCCACATTTAGTAAGTAATCTTCATAGGAGGGTGCATTTACCTTAGGAACGGTAATGTTTGCATGAGGTACATCAATATGTGGAGCCTTCATATTTAAGCTAGGAGCTTCTGCTTTGAAGTTTGGACTGTTCAGACTTCCTGCTAGTTTTGGTGTATCAAAATTCAAATTTGGTCCTGATAGTTTGGCCTTGGGTGTGCTGAAATCCATACCTGGACCTTTAATATCACCTTCTAGGGTTGGTACATCAATGTTGGGTCCCTTTAAGCCACCTTGAAACTGTGGTGCAGTTAAATCTAAACCTCCCTTGATTTTTGGACTTTTCAGGTTCAGGTCAGCCTGTGGAACAGATGCATTTGGACCAGAAAGATGTACGGATGGCAAGGTCATTCCTCGATCTGAAAGATCTGCTTTGGGCATGTTAGCATCCAGATCAATCTTGGGGCCTTTCAGTGATTTATTTGAAATTCCAAATGATGGCATCTTAAACTTAGATTTCTTTGTCTTTCCACCTGGAACCTCCAAATCCATATCTTGGATGCTTGCTTTAGGTCCCTTTAAATTAATATCAGGACCATCCATTTTCGGAGTGGGGAAAAGTCCACTCCCTGCTAGTGTAGGAGGGCTCAGATCAAAGTCAACATCAGGTAGTGTATGAGTTTTAAACTTTGGTAATTGTATGTTTCCTTTAGGTAACGTGGCCTTAGACAGAGATGCATCAAAATCTCCCTTAATATTTGGTGTGTTTATGTTCAAATCTGGATTTTTAACTTTGGGACCAGAAAATCCAAAATTAGGCATCTTGAATTTTCCCTTAGGTTTATTGATGCCTACATTGGGGGCCTTCATATTAAGATTAGGTCCTTTCAGATCAGCATTTGGTAAATGTACATCTAAGTCAGGAGTATTGAATCCTCCCTTGATCTTAGGAGCTGAGAGATTTAAGTCTGGTGTGTTTATGTCTGCATCATAGTCCATGTTTGGACCTTTCACTTTTGGCCCAGAGATCCCAAAGTCAGGCTTTTTAAATTTTGGCATTTTGAATTTTCCCTTGGGACTTTCAATGTCAAGATTTGGGGACTTCAGATTCATATTAGGTCCTTTCAGGTCAGCTTTTGGTAAATTTACATCTAAGTCAGGAGTATTGAATCCTCCCTTGATCTTAGGAGCTGAGAGATTTAAGTCTGGTGTGTTTATGTCTGCATCATAGTCCATGTTTGGACCTTTCACTTTTGGCCCAGAGATCCCAAAGTCAGGCTTTTTAAATTTTGGCATTTGGAATTTTCCATTGGGACTTTCAATGTCAAGATTTGGGGCCTTCAGATTCATATTAGGTCCTTTCAGGTCAGCTTTTGGTAAATTTACATCTAAGTCAGGAGTATTGAATCCTCCCTTAATCTTAGGAGCTGAGAGATTTAAGTCTGGTGTGTTTATGTCTGCATCATAGTCCATGTTTGGACCTTTCACTTTTGGCCCAGAGATCCCAAAGTCAGGCTTTTTAAATTTTGGCATTTGGAATTTTCCCTTGGGACTTTCAATGTCAAGATTTGGGGACTTCAGATTCATATTAGGTCCTTTCAGGTCAGCTTTTGGTAAATTTACATCTAAGTCAGGAGTATTGAATCCTCCCTTAATCTTAGGAGCTGAGAGATTTAAGTCTGGTGTGTTTATGTCTGCATCATAGTCCATGTTTGGACCCTTCACTTTTGGCCCAGAGAGCCCAAAGTCAGGCATCTTCATAGAAGGCATTTTGAATTTCCCTCCTGGTCCATCAATATCAAGATTTGGGGCCTTCAGATTCAGATTAGGACTTCTGAGGTCAGCATTTGGTAAATTTACATCTAAATCTGGAGCACTAAGTCCCCCCTTGATCTTAGGAGCTGAGAGATTTAGGTCTGGTGCCTTCATGTCTGCATCGATATCCAAGTTGGGACCTTTTACTTTTGGCCCAGAGAGCCCAAAGTCGGGCATCTTCATAGAAGGCATTTTGAAATTTCCCTTGGGACTATCAATGTCAAGATTTGGGGCCTTCAAATTTAGATTTGGACCTTTCAGGTCAGCTTTTGGTAAATTTAGATCTAAGTCAGGAGTATTGAATCCTCCCTTAATCTTAGGAGCTGAGAGATTTAAGTCTGGTGTGTTTATGTCTGCATCATAGTCCATGTTTGGACCTTTCACTTTTGGCCCAGAGATCCCAAAGTCAGGCTTTTTAAATTTTGGCATTTTGAATTTTCCATTGGGACTTTCAATGTCAAGATTTGGGGACTTCAGATTCATATTAGGTCCTTTCAGGTCAGCTTTTGGTAAATTTACATCTAAGTCAGGAGTATTGAATCCTCCCTTGATCTTAGGACCTGATAGATTTAACTCTGGTGTATTCATGTCTGCATCGAAGTCCATGTTTGGACCTTTCACTTTTGGCCCAGAGAGCCCAAAGTCAGGCATCTTCATAGAAGGCATTTTGAACTTCCCTCCTGGTCCATCAACATCAAGATTTGGAGCCTTCAGATTAAGATTTGGACCTTTGAGGTCAGCATTTGGTAAATTTAGATCTAAGTCAGGAGTATTGAATCCTCCCTTGATCTTAGGAGCTGAGAGATTTAAGTCAGGTGTCTCCATGTCTGCATCAAAGTCCATGTTTGGACCCTTCACTTTTGGCCCAGAGAGCCCAAAGTCAGGCATCTTCACAGATGGCATTTTGAATTTCCCTCCTGCTCCATCAACATCAAGATTTGGAGCCTTCAGATTAAGATTAGGACCTTTGAGGTCAGCATTTGGTAAATGTACATCTAAGTCAGGAGTATTGATTCCTCCCTTGATCTTAGGAGCTGAGAGATTTAAGTCTGGTGTGTTTATGTCTCCATCAAAATCCATGTCTGGACCTTTCACTTTTGGCCCAGAGAGTCCAAAGTCAGGCATCTTCATTGATGGCATTTTGAATTTCCCTCCTGGTCCATCAACATCAAGATTTGGAGCCTTCAGATTAAGATTAGGACCTTTGAGGTCAGCATTTGGTAAATGCACATCTAAGTCTGGAGCATTGAACCCCCCCTTAACCTTAGGAGCTGAGAGATTTAAGTCTGGTGTGTTTATGTCTCCATCAAAATCCATGTTTGGACCTTTCACTTTGGGCCCTGAGAGCCCAAAGTCAGGCTTCTTAAAGGTTGGCATTTTGAATTTTCCCTTGGGACCCTTAACATCAAGATCTGGAGTATTCACATCTAGCTTAGGGCCCTTCAGATTAGCTTTGGGTAAATTTACATCTAAATCAGGAGTATTGAATCCTCCCTTGATCTTAGGAGCTGAGAGATTTAAGTCTGGTGTGTTTATGTCTGCATCATAGTCCATGTTTGGACCTTTCACTTTTGGCCCAGAGATCCCAAAGTCAGGCTTTTTAAATTTTGGCATTTTGAATTTTCCCTTGGGACTTTCAATGTCAAGATTTGGGGACTTCAGATTCATATTAGGTCCTTTCAGGTCAGCTTTTGGTAAATGTACATCTAAGTCAGGAGTATTGAATCCTCCCTTGATCTTAGGACCTGATAGATTTAACTCTGGTGTATTCATGTCTGCATCGAAGTCCATGTTTGGACCTTTCACTTTTGGCCCAGAGAGCCCAAAGTCAGGCATCTTCATAGAAGGCATTTTGAACTTCCCTCCTGGTCCATCAACATCAAGATTTGGAGCCTTCAGATTAAGATTTGGACCTTTGAGGTCAGCATTTGGTAAATTTAGATCTAAGTCAGGAGTATTGAATCCTCCCTTGATCTTAGGAGCTGAGAGATTTAAGTCAGGTGTCTCCATGTCTGCATCAAAGTCCATGTTTGGACCCTTCACTTTTGGCCCAGAGAGCCCAAAGTCAGGCATCTTCACAGATGGCATTTTGAATTTCCCTCCTGCTCCATCAACATCAAGATTTGGAGCCTTCAGATTAAGATTAGGACCTTTGAGGTCAGCATTTGGTAAATGTACATCTAAGTCAGGAGTATTGATTCCTCCCTTGATCTTAGGAGCTGAGAGATTTAAGTCTGGTGTGTTTATGTCTCCATCAAAATCCATGTTTGGACCTTTCACTTTGGGCCCTGAGAGCCCAAAGTCAGGCTTCTTAAAGGTTGGCATTTTGAATTTTCCCTTGGGACCCTTAACATCAAGATCTGGAGTATTCACATCTAGCTTAGGGCCCTTCAGATTAGCTTTGGGTAAATTTACATCTAAATCAGGAGTATTGAATCCTCCCTTGATCTTAGGAGCTGAGAGATTTAAGTCTGGTGTGTTTATGTCTGCATCATAGTCCATGTTTGGACCTTTCACTTTTGGCCCAGAGATCCCAAATTCAGGCTTTTTAAATTTTGGCATTTTGAATTTTCCCTTGGGACTTTCAATGTCAAGATTTGGGGACTTCAGATTCATATTAGGTCCTTTCAGGTCAGCTTTTGGTAAATTTACATCTAAGTCAGGAGTATTGAATCCTCCCTTGATCTTAGGAGCTGAGAGATTTAAGTCTGGTGTGTTTATGTCTGCATCATAGTCCATGTTTGGACCTTTCACTTTTGGCCCAGAGATCCCAAAGTCAGGCTTTTTAAATTTTGGCATTTTGAATTTTCCCTTGGGACTTTCAATGTCAAGATTTGGGGACTTCAGATTCATATTAGGTCCTTTCAGGTCAGCTTTTGGTAAATTTACATCTAAGTCAGGAGCATTGAATCCTCCCTTGATCTTAGGAGCTGAGAGATTTAAGTCTGGTGTGTTTATGTCTGCATCATAGTCCATGTTTGGACCTTTCACTTTTGGCCCAGAGATCCCAAAGTCAGGCTTTTTAAATTTTGGCATTTGGAATTTTCCCTTGGGACTTTCAATGTCAAGATTTGGGGACTTCAGATTCATATTAGGTCCCTTCAGGTCAGCTTTTGGTAAATTTACATCTAAGTCAGGAGTATTGAATCCTCCCTTAATCTTAGGAGCTGAGAGATTTAAGTCTGGTGTGTTTATGTCTGCATCATAGTCCATGTTTGGACCTTTCACTTTTGGCCCAGAGATCCCAAAGTCAGGCTTTTTAAATTTTGGCATTTGGAATTTTCCCTTGGGACTTTCAATGTCAAGATTTGGGGACTTCAGATTCATATTAGGTCCCTTCAGGTCAGCTTTTGGTAAATTTACATCTAAGTCAGGAGTATTGAATCCTCCCTTAATCTTAGGAGCTGAGAGATTTAAGTCTGGTGTGTTTATGTCTGCATCATAGTCCATGTTTGGACCTTTCACTTTTGGCCCAGAGATCCCAAAGTCAGGCTTTTTAAATTTTGGCATTTGGAATTTTCCCTTGGGACTTTCAATGTCAAGATTTGGGGACTTCAGATTCATATTAGGTCCCTTCAGGTCAGCTTTTGGTAAATTTACATCTAAGTCAGGAGTATTGAATCCTCCCTTGATCTTAGGAGCTGAGAGATTTAAGTCTGGTGTGTTTATGTCTGCATCATAGTCCATGTTTGGACCCTTCACTTTTGGTCCAGATAGCCCAATGTCAGGCATTTTGAATTTCCCCCCAGGGCCATCAATGTTGATGTCTGGAGATTTTAAGTTTGCTTTTGGTGCTTTGACATCTATGTTAGGGCCCTCGAGGTCTCCTTGAAGGCCAGGAGCTGACATATTCACACCACCTTTCACTCCTGGAATATTCAGGTCTGGACTGTCATGTGTAAAAGTGGGCATTTTAAATTTTGGAGCTTTAACTTTTGCACTTGGTCCATCTAAATTCAATTTGGGAGATTTAATGCCACCTTTCAAATTGGGGGCTGACAAGTCAATATCTTCACTTGGAATCTGACCATCTAAGTCTACTTCAGGTCCATTCAGTTTTGGGAGAACATTAGAGTCTTTGACATTCAATTTAAGAGCTTTCATGTTTGGAAGTGACCAGTTAACATCAGGGGATTGAAGGTTGCCATCAATGTCTATGTCAGGTCCATGTATACTTGCTCTAGTGGAAGGTATCCCAGCATTGGGCATATTTAGTTCAGCATTTGGAGCACCCATTTTAGCACTGGGCCATTGTCCGTCCTTCAGCTGTGGTCCTTCAATGTCTAGGTCAGCACCTGGAACGGTGAATCTGGGTTTTGAGACACGAGCTTCAGGATTCCTCAGTTGTCCATTCAAACCCTTAATATTTGGTCTTGTAATACGTCCCAGTGTAGCGGATTCAGGACGAAGGTATTTCTTGATCTTGCTGTTGAATAATTTGTCGTATTCATTATCTATACGCCCCTGAAAAACAAATGGGCACACAAATAAATAAAACAAAATGTAAAATATCAAATCAAATGAACAATAATAAATTAATAAAAACATGAACCTGTATCTTAAAATTGTGTTACATTGCCTAAGGTCATATAATGGCACTTACTCCTTTTAGAGATCCAAGCCCATAGTCATTTAGTCCAAAGTCGACACTGGCAGATTTCTGGTCCTGTTTGGTCAGGACTTTCATGCTGTTGTTGTAAGGTTCCGTGAGTTTCAGTATCTTAGAAATTTCATCTTTGTTAAGCTTGTCAAAGTAGATAGTGGCACCGACTATTTCATCCCCTACAAAATAAAGGTTAAAACAATCACAGGATTAAAGTTAGAAATAACATCAGCTATGGTAAACCTTAAATATTTGTGTCCCAATCCATGCTGGAAAAAGCTAAGATTATGCAAATTAATAAACGTAATGTGAATGAAACAGGGTTGTGTTTGTGGAATCCTCTACAGGCCTGGTATAACAGGAACATAAATTCCACAATGAATCTCAGTTTCTATCGAATATCTTACCTCTCTTCAGCCCACAAGCATCGTCTTTGATGTCCTTAACGACGACTCCGCCTTTCTCTGTGTCTTCAAGGACGAAGCTGTCCGAGAAACTCCTGTTCCTCTTGTGTCCGATCTTGGAAAAAACATACGGAGATGTTTACAGTTTAAGATATTGCAACCTTTGCATTGGTGTGTCCATTTTATAATTCTTTTCATATTCTAAGCATATCACAAGTACTTATTAAGAACATAAAAATGTAAGAATGTTTACAAACGAGAGGAGGCCATTCGACCCATCGCGCTCGTTTGGTGTCCATTAATAACCATTAATTAATACAAGAGACATATTTATATAATGCTCACCATATTTCCTCGCCTTTTATTTACTGTTGCATGTCTTCAAAAATGCCTTTGTCAGAAAATACCCTGAAAAATTAAAGCAAAAACACATATTTGTTAGTTGTCAGTTGTCAGAAACTGGACAGACAGATGGAAATCAGAAGACATGGTCTGACCCCCCAGTGGGAACAGCGTTTCTCCAGATACCCAGGACTAGTCTATCCTCCACTGCAACCCTGTCCTGACACATGCTCCATAAATGACACACAAACATTCATTGCAGATTTCAGTCTGCACTCTGCGAAACACCCCACAAAACTTAAAAGTGCAAAATAACAGAGAGACAGTGACAGGTTTCACAGGGAACTAGGTGGTTACTATGCATTGTGGTTTTGTTTTTAACTCTGCATTTAGTTTGCTTCATTTATCAAACCACATCCTGTTGATCCAAAAACGGGTAAAAGAGGATGCAGCAACACAATCAATTCGATATTCTTGGAAACACAGAGAGAAGTTCTAAAGAATTGCAGGGCAAGAAAAATGTGATTTTCCCCCTAAACCAAGGCAAGCAGTGATCATTCTCCTTGTGTCCATACATGTGTACGCTCCTGCATTTCTCTCTTCTCTCTTCACAGCGATGCTTTCCTACACCTGAACACAGAGCACGGTGACTCACTCCCTCCTGCTGCCGTAACTGCAACAATGGGGCCTGTTCTGAGATCTGAACCGAGGTCAAGCACAGTGCGAATGAAAGGCACTCTTGTTCTCAGGATCACATCAGACAAAGCATCTCTGTCCTGTAGAAGTGCGCAGGAATGCAGCTCTCGTATTTTAGACATGTCCACTGACGTGAGGCACTTAGCTGTGGTGTTTCCCAGAACTTGTGAACTCAGATATTTATGACTTAACTGATTTTTGTAATTGGAGATGCTGGCCCTTACTTTGTGCAGTGTCGGGCTATTTTCTATAATATACTGCAGACTTAGCATTATCCACAGACTACCCCTCACCCCCTTTTGCACTTGCAGATTATCCTCCTCCTCTTTGTGGGTGACCAAAATGTCTCTATATTTCCTCTTACTTTAAGCAGATGCACTGCATGTAGTATATATCTCAAGCAATGATCAAACTGCCTATGTATACTACAATTGCTCATGAAGACTTCACTGCAAATACTAATTGAAAGACATCTGACAGTGACAGTCTAGGTACAAACCTACTATGCCTTAGATATTTTGGTTCCTACTGGATCAATCTATTGACATATTTTAATCTGCAGTTTTAAATGTAAAATGGATGAGTGACTTTGAAATGGCATGGACCTCTTTTTCTCATTAGAGAAAGATTAAAAAAATAAAAAAATGGCCAATTCTAAATGACACTAAGTGTGCTTCGTGCCGACCGAGAGAGACAGACAGACAGACAGACAGACAGACAGACACACAGATATTGGTGAGGTATTTTAGGCATGAATGCAGAGTGTAAATCACAGGGTCACATGCTCTTGTGTCAGTTTACCACACAGGAAAGCACAAACTAGTTTGTCTAGTGCCCTGAGGCGATGTATGAGCTGATGTCAGTGTGCCCAGGGTCTGTGCATACTTTGTAGTACCACACCCACTGCTTTCTATTATTGTGTTTAAGAGCAGGGCCACACAACAGGGAGCTGTTCATAATGGCAAACTGCTCGATTTCAGTATCACCTATTTCAGTGTTAAAGGTCATGCAGACTATCAGTCAAAGAAACACTGCCATCAACACTCTCTGGAAACCACTAGGGGCAGCACGCCGCACTGGAGTTCACAAAACAAGTCTACTGTACGGCAACAGTTATCATTCATATCGTTTTTATATGGGATTGACCAGTATAACCTGCTTTTTGGGATTCGGTGACTCACTGACTCAGGTTTACTGTGGTTATTCAGCTATAGCCTCACAACAGACATAAACTCTGTGTACTGTAAGAGTATTTCAAACATCTCTGAAATAGAGCATATGCAGTCATAAAGCAGCTATATTATTATTTTAGTTTTTTCAATCACAATCATAGTTAGCATCCGATAAAGCTTAAAACAACGAGCTCAACAAGCCTCAATTAATTAGTGTGTCAGACAAAGCCACCGGAGAATCCTGCGCAAACAGCAACTCAAAATAAAACTTCTCCCGGATCAGCATAGCCGTAGCACACGTGCAAGAGTTATGCCAAATGAATAACACTGGTGGGAATGACATGCGTTGAGCTTCAGCAAAACATTGATACATTAACACAAAGATAATGTGTCTATCCTTCAATGCAGACTATTTACACCACATCTGAGATTTACAATTGTGTTGAAAGCAGTATGTATTTAAATGTCTTACACTCAGCATCTGTGGGTTACATGATTGTGCAGCATATCCAGGTATGACCTCAGACTCAGAAAACAAAACCGCCAGTAAAGTATATATTGGTGAAAGTATCTGTCGGCTTGTGAAGTCAAAGTGATAAACAAGGCGTTGCTCCAACACTCACACACTGAACACTGTTGCCATCAGTGAATCACTGGTCTTAACCAAAACACCTGCTGCTGGCCATGATAAGGGCTTATAGCGCTGATGTTCGGGGAGGTGGTGTTGGGTGTGTGAGTCTGGAAGCTCGGTTGCAGTCAGATACCTAACACCATGCTATTCTTATCAGATCTGATTTTTGAAAAGCTGATTTGCTGAACAGAAAGTAGGCCGAAATTCACCACAGTGTCACCAAACATTGCTTAGTGTGACAAGAAGTGTAACTGATTCTCCCTTGACAGTAGCCTTGCCACCAAAGATCACAATCGTGCAGTTTTCACACCGCCCTCTGCGCTTATTCGGAACATTTAGCAAATTATAATATGCATTCAGAAAATTTCAACTTTAAAATAATTACGTACTTTTCAGTTGGGTACTTTGTAATGCAATATATATATATATATATATATATATATATATATATATATATATATATATATAGTACACATATTTACACACACATCATTAGATATCTGTTTGTAGTATGTGGCTGTTTATGATTAATATATGTTGAATAATATACATACACCTTATACATTCAATATTAATACAGCAGAAACAGAGAGTGTTATTCAGTGTATAATTATAAACCTGTAAACTATATATACAGCATGTAAGTAGCCTTTTCGTATGGAGAGTAAAGAATCCCGAAAGTCTTACCTCGCGGAGCTCTGAGTAAAGGTTCCTGGCAGATGTAGTGATGTTGTCAGCTGCAGTATTCCTGTGACTCTGTGTCTTGGGGAGCCTCTGTCAGTTAAATGACATTCCACCTGAGCCACCTAACAGGTTTTGTCTGTTGTGCTGGGCGGCATTGAATACTCCCTCTGTACAGGGAGGGGACAGACACATTCTCGTCCTGACAGTCGAAACCCAAACTGTGCAAGAGGAGAACTCCTCAGGGACGGCCCAGCCGGGTCTCCAAAAACACCCAGATAAACACTAAAATAAAAAAATGAAAAAAGCACATACTGTTGTGGCTGCACCTCCAGTGTGAGGAAGGTGAGGAGAATATTGGGTTTCTGCCAATCGGAAGGGTTCACACGTTCCTTGAATAGCCGAACAGTTGATGGGAGTGATAGGAGAGGTTTCAGGGGTGGATAGCTGACTAGTCTCTGCACTGCATCATAAACGTAGTCTTGGGCAGACACAGCCATGGCCTTGGGCATCGTATGTGGCTTTATACCCTGTACATGCGTTCACCCATTCTGAACAATTCTCCAAATTCAGTGCCATGCTTTACAGGAGCTCTGTGGTCAGGGCAACACAGGATAAGACAGCCAATGCGAATAATAGGGTGACAATAGTGTAAGCTAATAGTGTCAGCTGAAGAATGTCCCTTTTCACTTATTTATTTATGTTATTATGAAGATCTTCTCAGATTTTAAGATGTGTCCTTAATAGTGTGAAAAAATAGCTCAGGGAAACAGATTTATTTAAAGGTAATGTGTAGCACCTGCATTTGAAGCATGCATTAAATGCTGACAACTATACAGGGGACTGCGAATGTTATTATTGTGTGAAGGGTAATGATTTTTATTCCCATACACACAAGATTTCGGTTTCCAGCTCAGGCAGTGTTTGAAAGCACACACAGTAGGAGAAAGGTTGGCAGTTTTGTGAGCTGTACAGTAGCATGCAATGGGCTTAACCTCAGGAGATCGAACCTGACTTCCATGGCGTCTGATAACACAACAGATACTTTATTTGTACAGAGACACTTCTGAAAAATGTTGCTGTAGGACAATTCTACACAACCCATCTTTACGGGGTGACAGTCATGGAAAGGGCTTCTGACATTTTTATTACTGGAAATAGATTGAGGCAACTATAGCTGGGACACCAGCCAGTAGTACAGTACTTAAAATAAATAAAAAATGAATCTGCCAAAAGATAAATATACCTGCATGTCTTTACATGTCAACTGCAGAGTATTGTAAAGCAAGGTGCGTTTGCCTGGAGGTGGGATTTTGGCCATTAGTATGAGAAATGTCTCCTTGATTCATATTTCACATGAATATTAGCATCTGGCCCTCAAGCTTTGACATGTTCTTCTGCTACTTCTCTTTAATAAAAATCGTGGTCTGCTCATAAAAATTGTCATGCCTAAACTACTCCCCTAGCATTAACGCTAAACCAGCCCCCATGCCAACAAAAGAACAAAACAAAGAAATACTTGAATCCATTCACAGGAGACATGTAAGTGAAGAAATAGCCACAAATTGTTGTCATGGGCTTCTGTGCCTCATTTCACAACATCTGAAACGATGCGTGATTTGAGAAAGTGCATAAGAACAATGCTGTGCCGGTCACTGTTAAGGGAAATAATGCTGTTTTGAGTGATATTAAATTAATCACCTTCAAATAAGGGTAGATGTCAGGTGAGTCTTGCTGACTATGTTTTCACAGGGATGGCTGACATTTCAAAATATGCCCCAAGGGCTTCAAAACTCAGCATATTTGTTTCACGGGAAGTTTAAGTTAAATCCACAGTTTATCACCCCTTACACAGAATCCACTTAATAATTGGTGTCAGCATTCAAACTGCATATAAATGGGCAAACTTGTGCAGTTACTTTCTGTTAAAACATTACTACAAATTGTTGTAGTATGCATAATTTATGCCTGTTTCCTAGTCCAAAGTACATTCAGGTGAACAGACGTTTAATTTTGCATAATGTGAGGTATGGAAGTATTTATCTGCGTAGTTTGGAAACTGCAAAACAAAACTACATTGTTGAGGAGTTAGGTGTCCTTTACACAATAACACCCAGTATGCCTAACAAGAAAAGAAAAACAATACATACATTTTTATGGGCCTGCATGCTTCATAACAATTCTTCAACTTAAAATATGAATGAAAGTACTGCTGGATTTTACAGAAAAGAAAGACCATTGCACGTTAACTGTTTGGTTCAGGACTATTTCTGATTTTACCTGCCAGAAAGTAACACATTTAATTCTCTGCAGATTTAATGTAAATGTATAAATGCACAAGGACCCTGCCTATTATTTCAGACTGCATCTTTCAACTGAAAACATCAGAAATGCAAGTGTTTTAAATGTAATTACATTATAATGGTTGTACACAACGAAAACGTTGTCAGAAACCCTCAGACATTCTGAGATCAACATAATTCAGAATGAAGTAAAAAATCTGATCTTTACATTTCTGCAAAACAGTTACCTACCTCCGAATATCTCTGTGCTCATTGGAGCAGAATGAGTTTGCTTTAGAAACGCAGGCAACAGTGTCAATATCTTAGCCTGGAATAGTCAATAACTGCAAAGGCACACATTCCACACATTGCTCTGTGCTGCCAGCTTCACAGAGTAATTCTTCACATTGTCCAGATTTCTGATTGTTTTCAATGTACCAGTGGAATTCGACCCTGGGGTGGTTCTCCCACCCTCCCCCCAGCGCTGCTTCTCTACGTAGCGACATTTCTGCAAATCAGAGAGTCATTGAGAGTGATTTCTCAGCAGATAAGGGCGCAGTGACCAGCTGAAGGTTTGAACTCCTCTGTCCCATGTACGACGCATCGCACACTTGCACAGATACCGGCTGCTCTGTCAGCCTGGAATGTGGAGAATGCGTAGAACAGGTAAAGTGACCAACAGGGAAGGAGACGGTGGACTGGCACTATGCTGGTTGCTGGTCAAGAACGTCACCCACGGAAAACGTGAACACACACCCACTTGAGTTTCTGTGTAATTCCTGGGCATGGTTCCTCTCTGTTTGTAAATGCCCCAAAATAATGGATGGATTGCTTCCTGATTAATTTAAAGAGACAAAAATACTCGGGAGTCTTTAAGAGGGAATGGGTTAACAAGTGTAGTCTAATGGAAAATGGGCATGTCTGTAGGAAAGTGCTGTTTCAGCCAGTCTGACAACTGTCTGACAACCTCCCGGGGGTTGATGGCTGCTGTTCTTGACCGTGGAGAGCGATCCTGCACCCCTAACCCGTGGCCTGTTGTTCAGGTCTTTCAAAACAATCCTGCATGAATGCTGCCACTCCCCTCTGACTGCTTAGCATGAGTTTATTATACTACGTACGTGCTCACTCCATCGTCTTTTGCATGCACTTGTGATGGATGGCTGAGTGGGCATCAGTTTTTCTCGGTTCACAGACAGGCAGCGAGACACAAGGCATAATTATTGTACTCAGACATGATTTACCCATGGTGCACTGGAGTAATGCACAGTCAAGGCATGTTGAACCCTTGGGAAAGCACTGTAAAACTGTAGTAAAACGCAAAAGGCCTATGTCCTGTAGTAAATTGGCCATGGTCTTCTTGAGTTGATTCTCAAAGGCCCTTCCTTAAATTAAAACAAAGAGAAATACCATAATAAGATGTTGTAGCCCTTCCATTGCATCAGATGTCTTCATTCCTGTGCAGGGTGTCTCTGAGGCTGAGCCATTAATTCACACTAATGGAGTGACTAATTTAAAAGACACTTAGTGGTAAAGGGACAGGCTGGTATCTCAATCTTGCTGAAATGTGAAAATCAGATTTTTTGTTTAAAGCATTGCTACAAATTCTGAAGTGGATTGAATTAAATTCAACAGCAAAGGTACAGAAATATGCCAGTGTTTTCATTTTCAACACAAAGCCGTCGATTTGTGTCGATTTAATCAGGTTCAATACAGCACACATATGTGACAGGAAAATCCTGAAATGGAGACTAGGAGTAAATTAATATCAGTCCAAAGGAAAACCTTTATCTCTTAGAAATAGACAGCTTCAGGTGAGTGTGGTCAAATAAAAAAGAAAAGAAAATGAAAAGATGACCCCTGGTTACCAGTTATTCATCACAAAAGCTCATTTTGGCCAGAGGTCTTAGCTGAACCTCACCAGGAAAAGTAAACTGCCCCCTTTGGATCTGTGCTCCAGTGCTTTGATCTTGAAATTAGATTTCTATCAGGCAAGACCGAGCTCACACAATGCCGCTGTTTAAACTGCAACGCATTGCCGGCCCTTGTGTACTTGCACAGGCACAGTAGTGGGAAGGGAGTGTAGGTGTTGGCTGGTTTAAAGGAACTTGCTTGTGCTCTTGAGAGAACAATGCTTTTTTTATTAATATGTTTTTTACAGCCATTAAATGATAAGTCCCCGGTCCTGTATATTCAGTCTGTGACTCATGGTTGCCTCCTGACAGGGTGGGTTTGCTTCTGACTGTCGATGAGACCATAGCTGAAATGGGGGAATGTGACCGGGCGACATTCTTCAGTGACGATTGAAACTGTGTGCTGGTGGGGCCAGCTAGCTTCCTATTGCACAAGACAGTGTTTTGGACTAATTGTTGTCATGTTTTGCTCAGCGAGTGGTGTCAAAAGCCTGCGAATAAACGTGATTATAAAAAAAAAACTTGCCCAGCCTTGCTAAAAAGATATGTACACATCACACGAATTTCCTATTTCTACCTTTAAATCACTGCCATGTATTTCGCTTTCCACTACGAGTCACCTAGGAATGGACATTAGTGTTGCAATTACAGAATACATTCTGCTGCATGAGTTTCAGATTGGTTACTGTTTGTTTATAGAAAACATAAGGTCAGGACTTTGTGCTCCCTCCCATTTGCTTGTGCTGCTGTAATGTTGAGAGCACAAATGCATTTTAATACAGAGCTTGAAGTCAGGGGACTCTTCGGACAGACAAGCACTGTATATGGGCACCTCCTGACAGATCTGTTGCATGTGAAGGTTAAATTTGTCTTTGCTCACCCAACTCAGGTTTGTCTCAATTACCCTTTTCACAATCACCACCCGTTTGCAGTGTGCATGTGGGTCCAACTCTTCATAAGAGGCTGGCGATGTTTACTGAAATGCACAGATTGTTTTCAGGTCTGATAACTACGTGTCAACCATCTGTGGAGCCTCACTAGATACCAAGCATTTCAGAAAGATACGGGTTCCGCTACTCTTTCTCCGAGAATGTCTCCTTGCACCGATTGGGATCTTTACAAACTACTGTAGATGAGTGGCTCATCAGTGAAACTGAATCGCCACGAGGATAAACATCTCACCAACAAAGAATTAGAAAACATAAATAGTGGCACGTTAGACATCATTCGTCAAAATGACAAAGCACAGATTGTGTGAGGGTTTATAAAATAAATGTGGGAAGCAATACTACAAAATAATAAGCAGAGCAAATATAAAAGTCAACTACAATTACACCGTCATTGTAAACCAGCACACATTTACGATACAAAAGGAGTTGACCCAGCACAGCGCTCGATCGTCATATGGTCAAGAACACGGATCAAAACACAGGAAATCCACCTCTTTTCACAATGTGAATTGATATTCAAAAGCTTATGTAACTGTTGCATACTCGGTTTGGGAGGTAAATAAAAATTTTATTCACGTATCATCTCAATGCAAAACACAACAGGGTGTGGCGTGCTGGGCCAACCCGTCCATTCTTCAGAAGTATGCATTATTTGTTTCACAGCTACAGGTTGCAGTGATTATTTACGGTCTAACCGAGGCCCGACACTGCTTTGGATATGTTATTAAAAACAGGAGAAAGTAGCAACAGCTTCTGTAACCTCCCTCACTGTAAAATATCAAGATAAGAGCCGAGTAAGCACAGGGAACAGGGGGTGTAAACAGGGCTGGCTTTAGCCGAGGGCTACAGGAATACCTAGGTCACAGCAGAGTCTTTGAATTACTATCAATGGCTTCCACTCGCTGATAATATTTTAGAAAGTCAACTGGCAAATAGGAAAGTCTGTCCTGTACCGCAGTATGACAGGGACCTACGTTCAGAGGGACTGGGGGCTGACTGACACCCTCACTAAAAAATGACATAAAAGCACTAAACAAAGCTAATAGAAACTAACATTTATTCAAAGATAATTGATAAATTGACTGTCAACAAATACATATAATACAAATATATACATACACAGTATGTTTCTATTAAAACAGCACTCTTACAGAACATCCTCTGTAAAACATTCCCATCGGATATATATTTTTTTGTGTGTGTATAAAAGTAGATACAAATAAAAAAGTCCATCAACAGCAGATGGCTTTCTGAATGGCGGGACAGTGGGGGCTGTTGTAGACGTCCTGCTCGGTCTCTGGGGTGAGGGCCTGGATGTTGTCCTTGACAGGAGACATGGGATCCCCTTTCCTACCCGAGTGCAGCCTTTCATTTTCCCTGCAACAACACAATCGAAGAAATTCAATCTTTTAATCATGACGGCCAAGTGGAGAGAGAGCGTTTTTGTGAGAAAGGAACACAAAGACAGAGATGTAATAAACTCCACCCGAATGTCACACCCTGTATTAACGAAAAGAGCTTAACCAAACCAGACAGGTTTTGGAGAAGGAGACGCTGCATGTTTGTCTGAAGAAAGAATGAAGATGAATGTGTGAGATCATATATAAAATCAGATACAAGAAACATTTCACCAAAGACTGATAAGTAGAACCACATTTGATTATACAAGCATGTGTTTAAAATATACTTAAAATTCCTCCATCCGACTAAAACATTTGAAATGCATCTTATTTTATTGCACCCTCAAGTGGGTATTACTGGTACTGCGGTCTCCAAGTATTGCTCGGATTTAATATGATGTTACTTCTTGATAAAACATACAACATGATTCACAGAACCAGATTAGAACGAGTCTTGGACTATCCGATGTTAGGTAGAGTTGTCCCAGACTAGTGCTACTCAAGGTCTGTGAAACCAGTTGCTAATGCTTCTCCGTGCCTAATAAATGAGCTCAATTTAAGCAGATACAATATATACATGTAAAAGGCCTTGAACTGCCCCATTCTGAGACAACTCATTTATTTTGAGTTTTGTTCAAATAATTACAATTTAGAGCAGATGTTTTTAATTGGACTTCAACTTGACCTGCAAATACTACAAAATAATATTAAAAAGCGGACATCTACATACAAGATCTCATACTGAAAGCAGGAAGTTCAGGAGGAAACAAAATGTGACAAAGTATTAAGTTCGAGGTGAGTGAGGGGGGCAGAGATCTCACACTCACCTCTTGAAGCCAAAGTTCTTCCACAGGTCGCTGATGGTTGCCTGCAGGCCCGGTTTGTTCTCATCGTTGCCACCGACTTTCTTCTTCCCCCCCGACGACTTCTTGCTGAGCCCGCTGGCCCTGGCCGGAGCCGAGGGCCGGATCTTGCCTGCCAAGCCTCCACCACCGGCGCCGGCTCTGGGCAGCCCGGACACCTTGGCTCTGATGCCAGCGGGCTTCTTGTCATCCGTAACAGGTGAACAAGTGACACTTTCCCCGGAATCGGACTCCTGGCTACTGAGTTCCTACAAAAAACAGAACAAGACAAATCAATACAGCAATCAAAACCACAAAAAGAGTGTATTAGAGTCAAAACGACATGATAAACGAGCAATCATTTTGATCCTAACTACAACCTATTACTGCACGGCCCTTACAGGGTCTTTGATGTGTCCAGGTCGAGCGTGTGGGGGAGTGCTGTCTCTTCTGGAGCTCCTGCTTGGCTGGGAGAAGTAAGCACTGTCCTGGGATGGTGGAGAGTCCGTCGGGCCATCCTCCTCTGAGCCGGGCCGGTCTGCTTCCTCAGGGCTTGTGTCTGGGGGAGCAGAAGTTGCCCGGGTCGGCGTGCTCCAAGAGACGCTCTCCTTCCTGCGCTGGAACTTCTGCAGAGCCGACAGGCCCGCCGAGGGCTGAGCCCTGGGTTTCTCCACAAGGCCTCCAGACCAGACGAACGCCCCCGTGCCTCTCCTGGTGGGACATGGGAAGGGAGAGCGGGGGGACTCGGCTGGCATCTCGACCTCCTCGTCTTGGATCTCGGTGTCTGGAGACGACGGCACCACGGTGGTCTCGCTCGGCTGGCTCGATTCAGTCACTTCCTGGGCCGCGGATTCCTGTGGCTCCACTGGGTCTGACTGCTTGGCTCCTGGATCAGCAACGGAGTCCGGGCTGCAGAAGAACCTGTGCAGGGGACATGGGGAGGGTTGACAGGAATCCCATTTCCTGACACAAGAGCTTTGCAAATTCAAACCAGCCTTCAAAACCAAACAGATTAAGATTAATATTCATCTTGAACTAAACACTTAGTGTGGCCCTTGCTACCACCCTTCTTGGGCCCTGGGTTGGTGCGCAGTGAACCACATACCTGCTTCGCATCTCCTGCTCCTCGGCCGGCCCTTCCTCCCAGTTCCTCCTCTGCAGCAGCGTGGCAAACCGGTTGCGAGTACCTTGCCGGGCAGCGGGGAGAGAAGACCCTCCACGGCTCCCTCCTGCTGCAGGCCTGCCCTCCTCCCTGCACACCTTTTTGTTACTTGAAGGGGAGTATTGCCCAAGCAGGTCCTCCTCTGAGATTTCCGATTCTGCTAAAAAAAAGAAAAAGATAAACGATTGGTACGGTTGGCGGCAGCAGAGAGAGTGACACAGGCACAACAGGGGAGCCCCTTTCCAAAACTGGAGGTACACAGTCCAGACACCTACCTTCCCTCTCTCTCTTGATGTTCACCGCCCTGCTGGGCAGCTTCAGGGAGCGCGTGCTGATGACCTTCACTCCTCTGGTGGACGGCTTCTCTGGGGACTGCACCACGCTGTTTGGCGAGGGCAGGAGGCCCGTGGGCATGTAGCCTCTGCTCCAGATGCTCGTCCTGCGACTGACCTTCTGATCCTGGGCATCGTTCCACCCTCGGCTCCTTGGTTTCGGTTTCACGGGCTGAGGGGCACAGGATGCGGGAATTAAATCAAGGATCACATTCTTATGTTCATCATCATAATTCAATTTTGCTCACATGGTGAAAGCAAAGTACCTTACCTGGCAGGTGTCAGGGTTGTAATCGTCAATCTTTTCCAAGCTGTTCACATCCACGTTTCCAAGAGCAATCTGCAGGCCGGTCTGATCCCCAATGTTGCTAGTATGGGTGCATTAAGGCTAAACAAAGATACTGAGGCAAACCATTATCTGTTAAAGCCTGCAGGTGGTTTAAAAATGATGTTTTACTAGCAATAGAGGGAGAAGCAACACAATAACCCAGCACTGATAGTTTCTAAACCCACGGGTCAACAGGGGTAAAATTGCGTACATGACTATCACCAATAAATAACAGTCTGACGGGGGGAAACATGTTGGGAAAGGATACCGTCCGGCATAGCTGAGTGTCTTGACATCAATGTCATCTGGGTAAGGGTTGAGTGGAACGATTTTTCTGCTGATGGGGTCAAAGACCAGCTGATACAGGAAGGTGTTGTTTGCCTTGAGGAACCCTTCGATATAGTCATCAGACACAGTCACGTTCATCTTCAAGTACTGACCCATCTTCTTAATCACCTGGGAACAAAAATAAATACCTTACCCAAGTTGAATTTCACTTCACCTCCACTGCAAAAAGGACTCAAACGAAAATACACTATTGCAAACAACAGCATTCAAAGGAAGCAGGAAGCCCGAGATTGGGGTCTGTGGTTACCTTTATGATGTCAGGGTTGTTCGCCATCTTGAGTAGTTTACACGCTTTGCCTAAGCCAATCCCATGGATGGAGGCCAGGTAGTCGCAGCCCGAGAGGATGCACATGTACCGGAACTTCTCCTCTGTGAAAACATCTCCCAGGGACTTGCACTTCCCGAAATTTGACTGGTCTATCTCCAAGCCATTCCCAAATTTGTCCATTTTCAAAAGAACCTAAGAAAAAGAAAATGACTTGCTGCCTTTTAAGAACATTTACACTAATTTACTTAAGACAATAGATAATATTTGTAATTCAAATCAGATATTCAAGGATTTGAGTATGAAATATCAGTGTAGGTTTCAGAGCTGTTATTTCATTAGTCCAGAAACTCAGAGCCCCAGTTCCCACCAGTGGAATAATCTGTCCTGTGTTTCTGCAGGTAAGATCATTTATCTGAGCCAATTATTACTAGAAGAGCTATATTTCAACAGATGTTTTCAGTTCCTTTATTGAATAAGCCAGAGTTTAATCATCAATGTCCGATACCTTCTTGCAGCCAAAAGCCAGTAGATCCGAGTCCTCGGTGATGACGGCCTGTGCAATCCCGCTCTTGTTCAAATAGGCCAGCTGGGCGTCGGCCTCATAGGGGGCCACCACACAGTCCACACCACGAATCCGAGCGGCCTGCCCGAGAGAACACAGCGCGACCTCAGTCTACAGCAGAGACCCCACAGCAGGTAATCGTACAGCGAGTCTAACAGCCATCCCATATAAACTGACATTCAAAACAGATCTAAAAGAATACCACCCTTTGTAAAATCATGAAATCACCTCTGGGGTTTGGAAGAGAAGCCTGGACCACGAGACCCCAGTGAGAGACGATAAGAAATTACCATATGAAAAATGGGAGGCACCCAAGTTGCTCAAAGGGACCATCTGACATGACTGAGGTTATTCTCCATACTGTCTGCAGAGTATGGCCTGTACTCATGGTTTTTAGAGTTGATGCAATATTCCTAGAGGACCACAGGAGAGGGACCTACTTTGATGACATCGTGAGCCATAGAGGGGGTGACGTTCACAGAGCGGGTGAAGCATTCCCTCGCCTCGGACACTTTGCCCTCCCGCAGCAGCTGTCTACCTTTCTGCAGGTTAGCCTGGCGGCGTCTAAAGGAACAATAAAAAAGATTTAAAAAATAATAATAATAATAATAATCGAGGCCGACTAGGAGACTGTACTTGAACGTTGCTCATTTACTCTCAACACTTACTCTCGGCGGGCCTTGTCCACCTCCTTTTTGGACGGCAGATTGCAGCCATCGAAGACCAGGATGGGCTTGACGCCAGATGTGAGAAGCATATCGACGAATTTCATGCAATAGGTCACATATCTGGAACAAAGGAAAATGACTAGATTACTCACGGAGGACACAAGGTGAGAAGTTCACACCGTTATCCCACTGAGCAACTACATTATGCCAAAGAGCACAGCGTCATAATTGTGTGTGTGTGTGTGTGTGTGTGTGTGTGTAGGAAGGATTGTACATCAACATGAAACTTACTGGTCAGTGGGCTCTCCTTTGGCTAACTTCTCTGCACAGGAAAAGGCCCCTTTGTGAAGCCAGCAGTAAGTGTCCACGGCCACAGTCTGCCCTTTGTACTTCTTCACATTGACAGACTCCGACGCATCCTTAATGAACTGCAACAGGCCCGATATCCCCATCGTATCGACCCCTTGCCCAAGTGATAAAATACCTACAGAGAGAGAGAGAGAGAGAGAGACAGACACCAGGCGGATGTCAGATTGATTCTTCAAATGGCGTTGAATAGCTGTGCATTACTGTAAAACCACACATACTGATTGTCACCAGGTTTTTATTTCCCCTGTATATCATGAAAAGGCCTACATTGCTTCTAAATTAAACTAATTCATATTTATACATGTGAAAGTGAACATGATTTATATGAAAATAAATACAACCGATATCTGTTGCAGTAAATAGTCAGACAATTTAATACAGTAGGAAATTCTACAAAGAAAAAAGAAACTAGTGCACTAGCTACACTCACAACCTGCAATGATACATTTTAAGGAGGGAAGTGTGAACAATCATTCATTTACAGGTCAACTGTACTTAGGTAACCACAATATCATAAACCAACCAGATTTCAACTCCCTCCCCCACTGATTGAATACTGATGACACCTATGGGATTTTGCTTGATCCACGTCGTTAGTGACCTGGTAGGGGTGTAAATAGATTGATATGAACATAATTGAGCGTTAAGCTGGAATATTGATACGTTTTAAAAAATAGCAATAAAAATCCGAGAGAACCGCTTTGGCGCCTATAGACGAGCCCTCCCCCCGGCAAGCATTGATCCCCTGTTTCCAACCCATCCCTTCAATGTGTGTGCAATCTGACAGTACAGGACATAGACATGAAGCCTAAACCCAAAGTTTAAAGAGTAATAAACATGCAAAAGAAAACGCATCTAGATGGATACATACATACACTATACACATAAAGACACAACGTGGGCGGCTGCACTATGCATGTGTCAAACACTGCGACATCATGATCATATTTAGATGCAAAATGGAAATAATGCCATTTAAAAGGACAAACACACTTTTAAGCAGGAGATCCGACGTGTCTCCTCTCAAACTGCCCGCTATTTAAACCGATGCCTAAATACTAAACCTGGAGCAGCTTTCCATGCATGTACACTGAAACCAAATGTCAGTCTCTACATCCAGCTTCTTATATTAACCGTGTAGGGACTGCATAGGTGGTATATTTGTATTACTTATTTTAAAGCGACGACTTACCGCTTCTTTTTCCTGCAAATGAAGTATCTCTGCAGCAGAGGCACTTTGTCTTTAGCGGCAAAATTCCAGCTTACGAAGGCTCGGCCCTCATTGGCCACAGCCACTCTGACGCCGAATCCTAGCCAATCACAGAACAGGGAAGAAGAAACGAGGCGGGTTCTTTTTCAGCTTTACATCCTGAGTGGCTGAACGCGGCGTCAGTCTTCCCTCTACCTGACGTATGCAACGACCACGCCCCGTTTCTGCTAGGGGCGTGTTTTAGTCTAATGAAGCCACGGCATTGGTCGACAGCAGGAGAGCGCTGATTGGATAGGTGTGGAGAGCCTCAGCCGTACACATGCTGTGATAAAATTGAATCCTCAGTCTGCTCAACACCCCTTTAAAAGTACACAGAAAAAACAAGAAAATGGCATGATTTTAAGAGGGGCAGCAGTGCTTCATAAATTCATGTAAATTGTGCTCATTGCAGGTCTATGGTACAGCTACCTGCTTCATTGTTATACAATTCATTACCTAGAAGCAGATTTATGATTGATATATGTTCATAAAACCCTTAAGACAATCTTGTTTTGATTTGTGTGATTTGTTTGAATGCTATAATGTGCATATCAGACAGAGTGAAAACATCAGGGACTTCGGATCCAGGTGAGTCTCAGGTCCACTATTTCATGCTACATGCAAAGCCCAACAAAGGTTAATTTGTAATTGATAATGATTCACGACTCCCTGTTACCATCCTTTCCCCACTGTTTTATTGTCATGATATAGTTTGTCATAAACTAATAGTCAGTAGATTTGCATTTTGGTTATGGAACTTAAACAGTAGTTTGTGGAATGCTCAGGTCCACTGATATATTTCATTGCAGCTAATTTGTAAATAAATAAATACATAAATCTATTACTACTACTAGTACCAGAGGTGAGAGTAAGTCAAACACAAGCAAGTCACAAGTAAGTCCCTACTTTCTAGGTTTAAATCAACGTGTTTTCAGAACAAATGGTACAAATGAATAGAAATCAATGGAACATTGTAAATAAAAAAAGCCTTTTGGGGATAATAGGGATGACCATGTAAATAAAGGCACTTAGAATATCTCCAAACACTTTAGAGGAAACATGCAGAATGGTCCACAGTTATGTTGTTATTTTATTTGCCATATCTAGCATAAATCCCCACTATGATACATAGCATATTTAGAATATTTTATTCATGTATTTATTTATTGTTAGTTTTGGCTGTTTAGGTCAAAACAGTATAAGATACATATTGGCGAAAAACATATATACATTGAAAACCAATAGAAGGTCGAGTACATGCCAAGTCATCCATCCCAAGTCAAAGTCAAGTCCCAAGTTATGAATCATCAAGTCAGCTAAGCAAGAGTCAAGTCTGCAAATGTGCGACTCGAGTCAAGTCATGTCACTACTACTATTTCTATTGATGATAATTAAAATAATAATAACAAGCGATATTCACAAACAGTTCTCTGGCCATGTCTCTGAGGATGGCCATTTCATACACAGAGAACCACTGCAGCCAGCAGTAGGGTGAGGTTATGCCTGGTGCCTGTACCACCAGATAGACATCCGTGTCTCTGTATCCCACGGCCGTGATGACATTAATCCACAGCGCAACATGCAGGGGGACGCAGGGCTGAAAGTGGCCTTGGTGCTGTACTTGGCATGATTATCAGCCACGTTATGACCTTGCCTGGCCCCAGCTGTGCACCCTCCAAGGAAGAGTCCATCAGCTGTCTGTGCTGTCAGGGAAGAATGTGACTTTATTACTTTCACCCTGTCCTTGCTGTAGTAACAGCAGGGAGGCACCCATGACTCAGAGGGCCTGTCCTCACCGTATACCAGCTGTGTCTGGTATGAATATCCTGGAAGGGCATTGACGATCACCAGCGTGTCATATACAGGTGCTGACAGGCCACTGCCACCCTCATGCTGCCCACCCCCAGGCTGTCCTCTCTCAGCATGGCAGCAGATTGCTGACTGAGACCACGGGAAATCTGCAGGAGAGTGTCCATGAACCAATACCATCAATACCTACATAAGAAACATCTTCCCCACATCTTGAACTGAACCTACAACGCCCAGCGGAGATACAAGCTTTTATGTGAAACCTGTTTAAACTAACATACTAACATACAATTGTCCTGATTAGTCATATATGAATGAATTATAGGAGTAGTCTCAAATAAATTAAGAAAATAATAATAATAATAATAATAATAATAATAATAATAATAAATGTGTATATGTACTACTCCTATAATTAATTCATATATGTAGGTTGCACCCCAAGTTATATATATCTACGATGCCCTGTCATAGACATGTTTCCTGTACATCATTTCTGGCATCCATTTTTACTTCCGGCAGACAGTTTTGTAACATGTGCATCTCTTTCTATTTTACCAATACCACCTCTTTTTAAACTTCACCTTGCCCTTTAGGACCACCATACATAAAGCATTTGGCATGTTGACAAGATTGGAATGAGAGAGAAAATAAAACTGAGGAGTTATTATTCATCAGGAGGAGGAACAATATTACAGATTGTGCCAGATGTGTGTTCTCCCAAGCAGATTAACAATACTAATAATAATGAATGAACGATTAAAATGGGAGAATGTGACATCTAAATAAAGGCTGGCCCAATTTTAGAAAGATCTGTAATTTTGGCATGCACAGTCCGGCACAGTACCCCAGTCCGCCCGCTAGGGGGCGCGACCTCGGCTGCCGTGTTGGCCGTGACGTGTCGTGTTTCCCAGCTCTCCCCTCACTTCCTGCTTTCTGTGCAGGACCTGTTTTGAGGCTGTTGACGTCGGGCGAGGCGATCCCAGCGCCACAACATGGACTGATTCCCCCCGAGAGAGAGACAGCCAGGCCGGTGCAGACCCCTCTCCGCGGCGGCCTTTGTTTCTGCGCGTCCTGCTTGTGCTTTGGAGACGTCGCCGCTCCGAGTAAATGACAGTCATTCCCGAGTGAAGGCGGCAATCTGTAGGTCAACAATGCATCCACAGGCGCAGCTTTTCTCCCCCACCAACGGAGATTTTACCTTCGTCTCCTCCACCGAGGCTGAAGGTACAGTACAGGCCCTGCCCGGGGGAAACAACCGCCTCTCGTTACATTATAAAGATGGGTTTTCCATATGAAGTGCGTTTTCGGCGACACTTTCTGGACTGGTTCCCGACGGCCAGCACCGTGGATCGGGACGTGTCTGATTAATAAACGAATGCAGTTCTGACTATAATGATTACACCTCTGTATCATGTCTTATATAATCGTGCGCTCACATGATCATAACACATGCGGTAATAATGAAGCACAGTGACGCGTCCGCACAAAGTAAACAAAGACTATTAGCCTACCTTATCAATATGTTTTTAAGGGCTTTTCAACTCTGATGTCATTATCTTAATATCCCATTGAACGACTGTTGCGAAATTATACTACTGTTGTATGGGTGTTTCACATTTAAGGCGTAACAACCTCACCCATTTGGGGAAGAGATGAGGTGCATCCTAAAATCTGTACTGGGAATGACGTGTATATTACACATCTGACGCCATTATGACATCATGACAGGTATACTGTGAAATTGCATCATTCACAACTTGGATTGTGTGTGTGGTTGTACGTATTGTAGGTCTACCAGCAACACTTGTATTTTGTTGCGATTGAAAGCCATATGAAGTTCAGTCTCTGTGCCGCGTGTAAAAGATTGAAAAAAATCACTTGAGTTGATGACACTCTGCAGGATACACAGTTTGTTTTCGGTCTAAGCACCTCAACACAATTTCCAGGTTATTTAATCAGTTTATACACTTTCTCTCTCTCTCTCTCCAGAACTCAGCGGTTCAATTGAAGCCCCAGATGTTAAGCTCAACCTAGGCGGTGACTCTGCCAAAGATGCCTATGCCACCACATTCCTGAGGCAGCGAGGCTACAGCTGGCTGCTGGAGGTGGACGAAGATGACCCTGAAGATATCAAACCCCTGCTGTGCGTAAAACCTCATTCTCTCACCTTCTCGCTCCGCGTGGAAACCTCATTTCATCATGATTAACTGTAGCTCAGATCAAGACAAACACAAGTATATGACATGTTTTTCTTTATTGCACTCGTGTGACATCTGCATCACTTCAGGTTATCTGGCCTAGCCTCGTTCTCCATATTATACCTCCTGCTGCAAAATCAGAGGAGATGTGATGATGTCTGATAAACAATACAGCCCCGACAGCTTTCTTATCACAGTGTGTAACTCTGTGCCCTGGCTCTGTCCTGGGGGTCTCTGTGCTCGTCCTTGTGATGATATGGGTGTCTTCTCTTCCCCCCGCCCCGCCCCCCGCTTCACCGAACAGAGAGGAGCTTGATATCGACCTGAAGGACATCTACTATAAAATCCGCTGTGTGCTGATGCCCATGCCGTCCCTGGGCTTTAACCGGCAGGTGGTGAGGGACAACCCTGACTTTTGGGGTCCCCTGGCTGTGGTGCTGCTCTTCTCCATGATCTCACTGTATGGCCAGTTCAGGGTGAGTGACACAGAGGTGGAAGGTACTGAGAGAGACCGTGTGTAGCTCTGTAATTTATAAATACACAAACAAACTAGACATTGCAATAAGTAATAACCTTTTTAGTTAGAAATTGGAGTGGGGGGTTGAAAGATTGATCTTTTGATTATATTATGTTACATGAATTAATAAAATACATTGAATGTAATTGTGTTTTGGTTTCCAAGTAAATTGCATTAATGCTATACATAATTACACAATAAAAGCACAATTGTTTGGCAGGAACTTGAGAACAATGCATCGTTTGATAGTATTATCATTGAATGTTGATTCATACATTTTCTCAATGTATCTTACAATTTAAAATGCGATTGATATTGTTCTGAAAAGGTGGTGTCCTGGATTATTACGATTTGGATATTTGGATCTCTGACCATCTTTCTTCTGGCAAGAGTCCTTGGTGGTGAGGTAAGTCATAGCTTTGAATAATTGTACTGTATCCTTTCAGCATGTTTATTGTTCTTATACACAGTGCACGGATTAAAACCGAACGAAGGGCTATACTGTAGTAGTTGCAACAAAAAACAAAAGTAATTGCATTAGACGATTACACACAAAATACTGTATTTCATAACCAAAATAATTCTGTATACTGAAGTAATTTCCCTACTTATATTCTTGTGAGAAGATATTAAACTATAAAAGATACCATGAATAAATTGTTAATTCTCACCCTTGGAGAGCATTGAGCTTGATATCGAATACTGGAATTGTGGAAAGATGTACTGCAGTGTTATTTGTTTTTAACTTGTTCTATATGTTTTAACTAGTGCAGCCCCTTTTTTTATAATATACATTCTGATACATATTGTAATAATCAGATATCGGTGCAGTTTCACTCATTGTGCACTTACTGTATATGCAATGAATCCCATACCAAGTACCATCCACCTGACTCACCTATTTCTCTTGATTGACAGGTGTCTTACGGCCAAGTCCTCGGAGTCATTGGGTATTCTTTGCTTCCACTTATTGTCATAGCACCATTGCTTTTGGTAGTTGGAGGATTTGAAATTGTTTCTACATTGATAAAGGTAACCACACTTTTAAATGCCTTTAAACATAAAAATATTCAATTTTAATGAATCAAGAACTTTGAAAACTTCCTATTTTTCTTTTCATATAATACAAACTTTGTCTACATCAGGCAAAGTACCCTTCTTTGCCACTCAGTGATTTTAGAAGGAAATAAGGGAAAAAGTAAATAATTTTAAAGAAATGAAGATCTCTCAGCTTGTACATATCTCACGAATACGAGTGTGATTATGCTCCATATTGTCAGGACTTGACCAGCCTTGAAGTTTATTAATGTCACATGTTTCACCTGTTTCTGATTCGCCTTGGTTTCCATTTGCCTTGGTAGGAAATTAAACTGAAATAAATCAAATCTGATGAGAATAGTGATGCATTCAGCAGCAACATACAATTATATTCTACATAGCATAACCATAACTGCCTATCAGGATCTGTGCTAGTTTCAAAATGTGTAATCTGTAATTCATATTACGGCAAGTTACTTATTGAAGCACGTGTTTTGCCCTAGAATGAAGCTAATTGTGCGTCGTCTTGTCTTCCTTAGCTCTTCGGAGTATTCTGGGCTGCGTACAGTGCTGCTTCCTTGTTAGTGGGCGATGAATTCAAGACAAAGAAGCCACTTCTGATCTATCCGATTTTCCTTCTATACATCTACTTCCTGTCTCTATATACCGGCGTCTGAAATACACGCGCTGTGCTCTGGAACTGTATGACATACCATGGCATCGATGGCCGAATCACGAGGAGGCAACCTAAGGAATCTGCTTTAGATCTCTGAGAAGGACCATGAAAATTTGTTTTTGTTTTTTTCCTGGTTTACAATCATGGTCAATAATGGGTCATAATGGGTCATGTTTGTACAGTGTATTTAATTATTAAATGTAACCATGACCTTTGTACTTAAATCTAAACTAAAAATCTAGGATTGGTTTAGAAACCTCTGTTATTACACCTTTTAGTTTGATTGACCGCAAACCTGGGTATCTTTGCAAGGTACTGGATGATGCTACAGAGGTTGTGAATGGACATTTACCCTGTTATTATACTTCAAATTGATACTGAGGCTTTTGTTAAACCTAGGTGATTAAGAAACTTGCATTTTCTGACCAACATTTTGGCCATAGCTTATTCCCATAGAGAAGCTTGTGCCAAACGTGCCAGCAGCACTGTGTGTAGTCCACTCCACTATGTTCAGACTAACAGAAAGTGCAATAGTTCAGACTGAGTTTTTTGGTTGTTTTTAGTTTTTTTGGGGGAGGGGGGTAAATATTTACACTAAGGTTTAGATTTGAGTGAGATTTCTCTATGTCATGCATCTTTATACTTCATTTCACTCTTTATTTATAAGTCCCGCTAGATCATATTGGGTAGTGTATGTGAAAGAAAACGGATATACTAAATTTGGGTGCCTTTCTTTAGTTATGTTGAATGGTTGTTATATTATTAACATTTTATAGATGTACATTTGTAAAAAAAATAAAATGAGAGAGCTGTAAATGAAATGCTCATTTGTATTACACCTTATCCATGAACCATTTATACTCAGGATCTTAGTGGGTTGTTTTTTTTCTTTTTTCTTTCTTCGAATGGCTAGAAGAGTTATTTTAAGTAAAAGGAACAATATGGTATATTTCAATTACTTGTCTGGAAAAAAGGAAGGTATCACCTTTAGACTTTACTTTTATCTCGCAATGAACTGAAGTTACTTTTTAAAAATCATTATGCACTTTTAAAATAAAGGTTTTGTTTGTTTGCTTGTTTGTTTCACTTAACTCCTGCCTGTCTCTTCTTTCTCAAAGTCTTCGGGAGTTTAGCTTGTATGTATAGTTTTTAAAGTTATGCTGTTATATTAAAAAAAAAAATTGCTGTACAATAGCTCTAATATTCTGGACTCTGTTTTAAATATAGGACAGGGCCATACAGAAAAAGGTGGAGTGCACTTTGCAGAAGATAGCTTATTGTGGCACACATAGCAAAAGGATAATCTACAAAATGTTTTTGCACATCATGAAATGTATTACATGTATTATTTATTTTTAAAAAATCGTCACTGTGTTCCTACACATTATATAAAATACAAAACCCATGTAAAGCAAGATTAGAAAGACGTGTAAGGTGGAGAATTGAAAAAAGTGCTGTAGCTCAATGCAATATCTGTCCAGGGCAAACTGGATGGCCAATGTCCAAACATTTTCTTATTAAGGGATTTACAATTTGTTACATTTAAGCACCTATGATTAAACAGAAACACTGATAAGTGTTTCAATAAAATGCCACATTTTACAATATTGTAATAGGTCAGTACAGCCCTGATCCACAGGCTTACACTTTCAATATACATTAAATGTGATGTAACAATGTGAATTCTGATTTAAATATTTAAGTCTTGGTACCTGTAAAAAAACCAAACAATTACGACTTTATCAGGCATTTGAAAAGCAAAATGAATGGCTACTTATAATCACTAGTAGCGAGTAATTCTACGTGACATTGACTTACAAATTATGAAATAAGCATTTAGAAAAGTGTGTCTGTATTTGTCTTCGATATAATCAAATCAGAAACAGCGCGATCGTGACGAGCATTGTACACACAGCTGCTGCAAAATAGATTACTGTGCGGCACTGTCCCTTTAAATCAATACTCCCAGAGGTGCTCTGATCTCGGCCCACAATGCACCGGCGCTTTATATTTATATCGCCATTTATAAAGATACTGGGTTGTTTCCTTCAAGTATTTATTTAGTGCTGTTCAGTGTGGCAACATGTAAGTCGGATTAATGGGGCACTTATTTAAGCAGTGCATTTTAACCCCCTCCATGCTCGCTGCTTTGTGAGCCGACCTTGTAACCATGATACTATGCAACCATGATATTTTGGAAGTCAGGTAAACCATATGCTAGCATGACATAATCGGATAATAGCGACGCGGTTTTTTTTTCACCTGGGAACGACAAACAAACGAGCTAAAAGCCTAAATAAAAATGATGTAATTGGCAGAATCTGAAAAAGAAGTACGGCGTCTTCAATGGGCCCAGAAAGGACTGGCGATCCGCGGGCGGCGCAGCGCTGCCCTGACGCGCTGTTATGAAACAAAGCACGACTTCCGGGTTTCCGCTGACGTATCGGACGCTAGGCCCGCCCACAACAGTGACGCCGACCAATCCGTGGCCAGCACAGTGTTGACAGCTTCATTGTCAGTCACCAGTGAAAGACTTGCCAAGGAACCGTGCAGCACATCCCTAAATACCCCCCGCTTCAAAAATACCCCCCACACCACTGTTGCCCCTGTGCATTTGTGGGGAAATCCTCCAGCCTTGTATTCAAAGGGGAGATGCCATTACCTCTTTTCCAACGCTCCGTCGAAAGCCACAGCGCCCCTAGCGGCGAGGAGTGAGCGGCGCCAGTTCAACCCCCCGCCGGCGGCCACAGCGCCCCCAGTGCAGCGGAGGACGAGCGAGAGCTACGCTAGTTCCGTTTACCTGACATCTTTCTGCCGGAGAGAGGAGCCCTCAGCTGCCCGAGTACTGATGGTGAATAGCTGCTGCTGCTGCGGTAACGGGAGGAGGAGCGGTAGCCGCAGAAGGAGCGCCAGCGGTGGTAGTACAGCGGTGGTCTGGGATCAGGTCTTCCCGTCTTTTTCCACTCACCCCTGAGATCTGAGCTGCCCGACACCGAGCGAGAGAGAGGGGAAGGGGGAAAAAAGAAAGAAAGATGGCGGCCGCGGCCTCGCCGGGCTCCTGCTCCTCCGCCTCCTCCGACTGGATCGTATTGAGAGACGGCTGCCTGCGCTGCGACGAGGAGGGCCTGCGTAGCCTCTCCTACCACCCGGCCCTCAACGCCATCCTGGCCGTCACCAGCCGGGGCAGCATCAAAGTCATCGACGGCACCTCGGGAGCGATCCTCCAGGCCTCGGCGTTGCGTGGTGAGTTTCCGCCCGGGGCCCCGACTGCTGGGCGGCGGGCTGGAGTGTCACAACACGCCGGTGGACGGGGAAGGGAGGGGATGGTGGTAAACACAAGTTTCTCCTTTAAATGTCTGATCACAGCCAGGCCCTGGTCTCGGCGGGGCAGGGCGTCTGTCCTGGGCTTTCCGGCTCCAGCTGTCGTTGCGGACAAAATAAAAACACGGTCTGCTCAGGGGAGAAGGTGATCGCCTTGTGTAGTAAACACACCCGGGACCAATCGTGACAGCCTGCTCCTTCACATCCACAGTCACCGGCCTCCTCGTCCATCATTTCGATATCCAGTCCCCGATGTGGGAGTGAATGATGTGCAGAAGGGGAGACGCTCATTGAGGGGCCGGGAGTGGGTTATTCGTGTGGGTATCCGAGCTGTAACCCGTCCGCACAGGCCTTGGCAAGTTGCGGTGCCGGTGTCAGGCTCTCGTCGGTGGTCTGTCGCTGTCAGTTCCTCAATCTGAACCGGCCTCCCGAGGCTCACGTTTATTGAGTTACTGCGGCTCATAGTCGACGTATCTGCCCAAGATCTCCTCCAAGTTTGTTCCCGATGTGGAAGGTGTTCCTGGTCAGATCCTGCATGTTTGCTGCCCGGATGAACCGCACTACTGCTTGGTAGACCGCAGCCAAGTTTGCCTCTAATGCAAAAGGGGAAAAATATTATTCTCATTATTAAACGTGGTAATGGACAATGCCTGCATCCCTACCCCACTAGCTGGTTTTATTTCCCCATTACAGACTGATGTATGCATGCAATTACTTGGGATTTGTATTTGAAAGGCTTCCCATTTTGTTTTCTATCGTGTTTATACAATTGTCTATATGAGATTTCAATAGATTAATAGATACACGAATAGCAGCATGAACTAGGATATTTTGACATCCACTGAGATCATTTTTTTTTTAAGCACTGACCAGTTATGCCAAACATGTTGGCGGGCATTTATAACACTGCAGGTTTTAGTGATGAATAAAATATCACACTGATCGGTCTGTTCTTTCTGAACAATATGTGACTTACAGCCTTTGGTGAATATGTGTTAATTTCTGAGTGGGTAATAGCATGACATCTGTTTCAAATGTATTGTTGTGACAGGCCTATAAAATAACTAGCTCTATTCCTTTTATTTTTTCTGGTCTTGTAACCAGTTTATTGGGCTATGCCAGACTGCAGTGCTTAACACTATCAAATACAATTTTTCCCTGTTCCCATCACCTTTCAAGCTAAGTCTTCATACACCTTACATTATGGGCATATTAAAAACAATAATTCAGAAGCCTAAATACAAAGGCCTGCCCTTATGAATGCATGGATTTACTGGCAAATGTAATTTCTCAGGTGTAGCCCGAGATATGAGACTTGTGATATGCTCAATTATCTAGTAAAAAAAAAACGTTTTTTATTTCTAAATAAACTAAGTCAAGGAACCGCTTCCTTCAGGTTCTTTAGGGAGCAGGTCATTAAGCTCATGAATATTTTCTGTTGATTTTGGTATTTTTTAAGTTTATTGTCCCAAGCATATTTCAGGCAGGATTCATAATTGCTGAGTCTTATTGGGCCACCTGATAATCAGACATCTCATCTCAGAAAGTCTTAGACAGCAGTGTTATTACCATGTTATGGTTTTGAATCACAATTTAAAATTCTAGATAACATTTCAAGCAGTTCATCACTGTAAGAGGTAGTTGTTCAACTCATTATCCTTGAAGGGGCATAGTCAGATGCTCAACCTCTGCCCAGTTAATCATAATGCCAGAACAGTCCTTGAAATTGTATTCTTGACCTTCAACCTCTCTTGGCAGTCCCTGCACAGGATCTTTTTCTGGTCTTCAAATTGTTATGCATGCTCTTTCGAAGGTGGAATAATACCCATAAATTACTACGGCCGTTTTATTTGGTAGACTGCATCTCAGCTGACCAGGCCTGCTGCTGAAACATTCTTGCAAATCAAGCCTCAAGTGATCAGTTTGCTTTCACCGGTTATTATCTTTGCATTTGATTTGTGTCTACTCCAAAGCAATGCCTGCATTCAGGGTGCGCATTGAGACAATGAGACTAATTGTGTGTTGGGCCAGGTCGGTCCTGTAGAAACATTCCACATGATCCCCGGTCATCTTCTACAGCTCTGCCGTGCTCATGTTTCCTCAGTGCGATCCGTGGACGCGCTTGTTTTCTCTTCTTAAAGGGAAGAGAAAAATACATTCTTAATCTTGGCTTGTGGGTGCAAAGGGTGATGAAAGAAGACAATATCATAATTGCCAAAGGTACTGCAGTCACAAGTGTGCACTCAGACATTCGAGTAGCATCATTAGGAACCTAGTGTAATAAAAGGTGCTCATATTTAATTAGTTTAGCTGCGGCATTTGAAATGTTCCTGTGTCTTCATGCAATTAATGCAGAATACCTATTGTGATCTTCGATATTGAAGCCCACAGTGTTACACTTGGCTTGTGCCGAGTCCAGTCCCTTGGCACCACTGAGTGCTTTAAAAACCCTGTTTATGAAGTCAGTGGTTGAGAGATTATGCTGACAGCAAGTGTATTTGACACAGAAAAGATGCACCCATCAAAAGCCTCTTGAATAATTTGGTTCATCCCCCATGTTAAGTTATGGACAGTTTCTGAAAGTGTATACAAAGCAGTTAGCAGTGCACACCTATAGAAGAACATGTTTTCAAGCTTTACTGTACAAACACTTACATGAAGGAGTAATGTATGTAAAATATGTATTTCATATCGATTTTTATGACCATCATTCCCAGTGCAGTGCTTGAAATGAAAATGAAACCGAATTAATTGTATTGAGCCCTTGCTTAGTCAGTAGTGGTTTATGGTTCTTTAGGTGATATTTGTCGTCTCAAACTACTTTTTTTTTTATCAGATAAAGGGATTGCAGGTCAGCTGAAAATAACGTATACATCCTTACTTTACATGCATTAGGTTAACTAATGGCTGTCTTAGTATACATTTTTTTTATCTTATCTTCACACCATACTTTGTCTTTTTTTGTATGGAGCTATTTTTAAGAAACTTAACGTCTAATATTCAATAGAAAAGCAGGTTTTCACACTTTGCGTGGCATAAATTGTACATTTGTCACAGATTTGAAAATGAGTGTATAAAGTTTAATGAAAGAAACCATGCTGGGTTCCTGCTTGGCCTGCGAATGCCTTTCAGTAAAACGGCAATAGGACTTTTTTCCATCAGTGTGACCTGCCAGGACAGAATCAGCTTTTACTTGTGTGAGAGCGGTCGGTATTTATTTGGAGGTGTACATTTAATTAATCACAATATTAATCGGAGAAGTCTTACTCATTGGCTCCCTGTATGATGTGAACGGTTTCTAAGCCTGCAGAGTTTGGCCACAAAGCACAGCAGCATGGTGGCACAGGGCACAGAGGGCAGCCCAGACACGTATTTTGAGGCATTCTCTCACCGGCTTGTCTCTCTCTCGACAAGGTGGCGGTAGTGCCAATAACACTGTTGTCAGTAAACATTGAAATCAAACCGCAAATTGCTTTCTGGTGTCGTTGGGTTTTGACGCTGCAGCTGGGTGAGTCAGTCTCTCTTTTGGTCTGGTCCGGTATTTGACAGGGAACGGTGTTCTGCAAAAATGTCTTCCTTTCATTTAATGATTAAAGCCTCTAAACTGGCGCTAATTGTTTTTGGCCATGTTGTTACTAGTCTACCCATTTTTGGGGCCCTGAAGAAATGTGCTGTGGAACGCAGTGATGAACAGTCTCTGATATCACCTCTAAGTATATAGAGCCTGTGAACTTTGCTTACTTTCAGTGACTGATTTATTTACAGAGGGTGGTTTGGTGTTTTGTTTACAATGACATTTGAATAGCGCTTTCTACAGGAAGTGAGGTTTCTTATTATTCTGAATATTTAATATTCAGCAACATGCCACAATCAATGTTATGAAGTGCAGGATTGAAAGTCTTCTAAGCAAGAGCTTTGAACGTCTCTCTTTATTGTGCAACAGAATGCAAACATCCATAAACTAAAGGAACACATGCTTCGTACATATGTATAGGTGTTTAACCTGTTTACCACACAGCATCCGCACCTGCGATGAATACTCTTATTAACTAGTTGAAAGGGTTATGCTTTTACGAAGAGGTAACTTCTCCCACGGCCCTGTAATTAGAGGCATGCTGTTGTCTATTGTTCTGCAGACTGGCAAAGCCCATGTCTCCGGCTGTCGAAAGTACAGTCGTGCCTCTGTGAGCGAAACTCTTCCTATCTTGCTCACATGTATAGAATTACGTAACGAAGCGACTCCAGCAATTGCTCTTGCAGACGATCGCCTGTCCTATCCGAGTTGTTGACAGGCTCTCCACGAGGAGAGGATACGGGGGGTCAAGATTGAGCTGCGGTGCCAAAATAATTTAAAACTCGGCTACTAATGTGCTTCTTTTGGTTATTGGATAATTATTTGGTTTGGTTTACAGAGATTTCCTTTATTAAAAAGATCTTTGTACATAACAGCCAAAAAAAAAAAGTGAACCAGAACCCAAGAGCTAGACCAAATCTAAGCATACAATGGTCAGCATTCAGACAAGAAATGCAAAGAGACACCTGCTGCTTTCATGAGCCGTACATGTGAGCAGGAAACGCGTTCATCGAACCTTGTGAAATGAATGATTAATATAAATGTGTAAAATTGAATTCTGCCATGACACTTTGAAAATAACTTATTTTCCACGGTTGCAGCGAAGCCAGGAGGCCGGGTGAAATGTCAATACTTCCCTGCGGTGGACAAGGTCCTGTTCGTGGATGATTATGCCGTTGGCTGCCGGAAGGACCTCAATGGCATCTTGCTGTTAGATACAGCTCTCCAGGCGCCGGTCATGAAACAGGAGGATGTTGTTCAGCTTGAACTTCCTGTCACAGAGGTGAGATCCTGAATTTGAATGCCTTTATTTGATTATTTCATTATTATGTATGGGATGCCTCTGGTTAGTCACAAAGTCAGGTAATGCTGCATTAAAATATAGTTAAGCATGAAGGGGACCAGAGTGTGTGACTGGCACAGAATTGTCCTGCATCCAGAGGTTTTGGTGTAACGAGCATTGCCACTAAACGCAATTGCATAATTCTTGGATGCCCTGTGGGAATCTGTTTGAAGAAAGTTCAGTCTTATCTGTCAGAGGAGGGTTGTGTGTGTAAGCAACTGGGAAACGAAGGGGATGAAAAGAATTTGGTTTGTTTTGGATGCCATTCCCTCAGACACTCGGCATGCAAAGTTGTATCAAAATTTCCGCAGAGTAGGGATGTTTTGGGTTGGTACTATAAACTGCTTTTTGTTTCTTGTGGTTGGTGGTGTTTCCATCAAACTGTATATTATACTCTTTTGCTGTTAAACTAGCCATTCATTATGTGCCCCAGTAATAACACCGTAATTATGTATTCAGTACATCTCCATTTATGTTTCCTAGCTTTTCTTTGAGTGACTTTTAAAGGCAGGAGACCTCTGTTCGTACAGAGCAACGTTTGGGCTAATCCTTTTATCTTTAGGCTGATAATTGTTAGTGTTTGTTTCAGGTCAGATTCTGTACATCTAGGCATGTAATATTCAGGAATATATTAATTATAGGAATTACTGAGAAATTTTAAGTCATGCTCATTATAGCCCTTAATTGTGGTATTGTGATTTTGGTACTGTACACGTGCTTGAATGTATCCAAGTTTCTATTTGTTGTGTGACATCTGCTATGACAGTTAAGCACAGTTTCAATGCACAGTGTATAATTTAAGCCTTTTTTGTTTTCGTCTTGTTGAAGTTTATTCTCCCCCGTAAACAAACACTTTATGAAATTAAGTAAAGCTACTGAAGCACAACAAGCTTTCTGAAAATAATTAGTTTTCTGCATATTCTGTGTCACTCAGTTGTTTTTGATATTTTGGAGATTTGCATATACTATGATAGTCTGCGTTGTTTGTGAAATACTTCAAAAATTTCCATAACCATCTGAAACTCGCATCTTTCATTTCAGACAGCAGTGCTAATTGGAATTTAGCTGTACTTGTATTAAAACAAAAAGCTTCAGCTAAATGTGCTGAATTAGGGATAAAGTCAGCTCCTTTGCTTACGTGTAATCCCTCATCTATTGACACATTCCCATCTGATGAACCACTTTAAGAATCTAATGCTACATTTATTGCTCTTACTGATCCATTCTGTATTTTATTATTTATCTATCCATTTAATCTTTTATGTTGTTTATTTTCTATGTTCTATGTTGTTTTAATCTTTGTAATGTCTGTTCATGCTAATGAATGCTCTTCACTCTCTGCTTTGTTAGCTTTGTTGTCACCATGTCTGTAATGACATCTTTCCCTTTTTCTTGCCAACAAATTCCTGTTAATTTCCTTTCCGTTTCTTATGCATCAATGAGTTGTAATATAGGTTTCCAATGCTTGTTCTTTTTATTAGTTTATATGAAATTAAGGAATGGAGTTCTGACATTCTCATAAATGCTAGAAAATGAGAGAATAAATACACTAGCATCCTGCTGAAAATCAATGCATATAAGACAATCCAATTAAATCACCAAGTGTTGTATTTATTAAACAGCCCCTCTTCACCACAAAAAAAAAAAGTTTCAGAAGCAAGTAAGTTGCAGGTCCAGAATGCTTTGCAGAGTATCATCTTTTGATCAGATCATGATTATTTCTAACCTTTGTCTTGGAAGGGAATTTATTAAAGTGACTACTTGCTTTTTTCTAGGCCCAGCAAATGCTGTCAGCCTGTCTGGAGAAGGTAGATGTGTCTAATACAGAAGGATATGATCAGTTCATCACACAGCTTAAAGATGGGTTGAAAAATACCTCACACGAGACCGCAGCGAATCACAAAGTGGCAAAAGTGAGTAGCTGAGAACATCTCGGAGGGTTAATACAAATGGTGACATTATACTGTAAAATGTGTAAAATGTACATTGAAAACTGAAATGTTTTGCAAGAAATCTAAATTATGATTTTGACCCCGAGAATTAGTCTGATTTTATTCCACCTCCGGAGTGATTGTGATTGAAATAATTGCTGTAATATAATTTGTAATCTAAACTGCCTGGTTTTCAGATATTATTTTTCTCCTAATCCCGAAAATATATTTTCTATCCCTGTCTGGTCTTATGGTTTTCGTTATCTCTGTTTGCTCTGTATAAGTGCAAACACTGACAAAGGCCACATACAGGAGGTGACTTAGTCAGCTGCTGTATTTATGGGACCTTTGACCTTTGCTATTGGCGATGCACCAGCTAAAAGCAGAAATAAACTAGAATCTTGTCCATTGTTGTCCTCTAGACATGTTCATTTACATTCTTGGTTGTGTAGTGGTACAACAGTTGTGTAGTGTAACAAAGGGTTCTGCCTTGTCTGGGAATGTTTGATCATTGACCTTCGATTCCTGCGTATCAATTGTCCTCTAACCCCAGCACAGTATGAGCACTTTGAATTCACCTCTTATCTGCGGTTTTAATTTATCCTGATACTATGTTTTACAGCATAAGTGTTTTATAAAAGTGAGGGGTCCTGAGTTTTATTATAAAATGTAACTCTTTTCCTCCTTGTTTCTCTCTGCAGTGGGCAACAGTTACTTTCCATCTTCCCCACCATGTGCTAAAATCCGTTGCCAATGCCATTGTGAACGAACTGAAGAAGATTAACCAGAATGTGGCTGCCTTGCCTGTAGCCTCGTCCATCATGGACCGGCTATCCTACCTCTTACCGAGTGCACGGCCTGAGCTGGGGGTGGGCCCGGGACGCTCCGTAGATAGGTGAGAGTTGGGCGGGTTGGCACAGAAACTGGAGTAAGGGAAAGTTGTAAACTCGTATCTGAAACGTGCCCTTGGGTGTTGAAATAAGATTTTTAAAAAGTGGCACGGCCCTTGGAAACGACTGCTTATCATGTTTCATAAAGTAAATAGTCACCGAAGTCAGAATGGCAGAGTGATTTATTATTTAATGCCTCAAACCTTCAGTGGTGATATGATCTCTCTGTACCCCACTGCAGATCACTAATGTACAGTGAGGCAAACAGGAGAGAAACGTTTACATCGTGGCCACATGTGGGGTACCGGTGGGCACAGCCGGATCCCATGGCTCAAGCCGGATTTTACCACCAGGTAGGCAGTGTAAGGAAACTCTACTTTACTACACGTTAATATGATTTTGTTTTTGTTCTCCCATACGTGTGTGTGCATGCGCTGACGATTGAATGAAGATGAGCTGAGCCTTCATGTGTTTTTCGATGGACGTGCGTCTATTTATTCTGTAGTTTTCCCTGGTTTTGAGGGATGTTCACGTGTGGCCCGACCTTGCTGCGTTGGTGTGTTTGGGCTGATGTTTTCTCTCTCTATTTTAGCCTGCCTCTACTGGCGATGACAGAGCCATGTGCTTCACGTGTAGTGTCTGCCTGGTCTGCTGGGAGCCGACGGACGAGCCGTGGTATGTTCAAACACTTTAAAAGCACTGCCAAATCTGTTCATTTTCTGCGAGAGATTTGTATAGAGAAGATCCTGCTGTCTTGAGTTTGTAATCGTAAGATCTTTATCCGGCAAAGTGGGATTTCAGGACTCCTCTGATGGACTTTTCAGGTCCGAGCACGAGCGACATTCCCCGAACTGCCCGTTCGTGAAGGGGGAGCACACGCAGAACGTACCTCTGTCCGTCACGCTGGCCACCAGCCCGGCACAGTTCCCCAGCGCTGACGGCTCCGACAAGGTGGCCTGCTTCGGCTTCGGGAGCTGCCCTCACTTCCTTGCCGCCGCGACAAAACGGGGGAAAATCTGTATATGGGATGTGTCCAAGCTCATGAAGGTAGGCCAGGCATATTTTGTGGCTGTGAATTTTAGAGTTGCACAAGTACAAATCTATGTAAATCTCCCTGTATATAATTCCTGTTATTTTGGCATTAACGGCATCCTGTCTGAATCTGTAGGTGCACTTGAAGTTTGAAATAAACCCTTATGATCCGGCAATTCTACGGCAGCTCATCTTGTCAGGGGGTGAACAAGGTTCTGGGACGGAGTCCAGGAGACCCACTTTAGCTTGGTTAGAAGATTCTTCCAGCTGCTCAGATATACCAAAACTCGAAGGAGACAGGTAGGTTTTCTTAAGGTGGCCATTGAAACTCAACAGGGCCTCTCTATCATTGTTTAAATCCAGTTAACGCAGGCTGGAAAACTTATCGGGGCCAAGGTGTGCATAATGATCGTGGAAATGTCTGAAATATGTGGTAGATTCTACGTGTATATATATGTGTGTATAGTATAATGTGTGTTGTATTTTCTACTGTATGAGCTCACTTTTATTCCACACATTTTAGAAAAAGGGTCTGATCATTTATAAGTCTTATTTTTTGATAGTGATGATCAGCTGGAAGATTCCGACAGTGAGGAGCATTCCCGATCAGAATCTGTGACAGGTGAGTACTTAATCCCCCGCCCTGCAGTGGTGGTCCACAGAGATTGAAGGGTATTGATCTCTGAGCAATTACAGAGCGTTAAGTCCCGTCTGACGGTGCCGTTCTTGCAGATTGAAAAAGCTATCGCCATTCCTGTGGTCTTATCACGTTCAGTGTAGATATTTGGTGTTATGGGCGCCTTTTGATCATGAATTATTGGGATGTCGGGCATTCGGATCCATTATTTACTTGTTTCTCCTGATATGGGACAATTGATTTTTGCTTCTATATGTAGCGCTTGCTAAACAGATCTATTATGACTCCATGTGGTTGATTGACAGAAGCTTTAAGGTCTCGGTTACATGGCCAACAAAGTGCTACATATCATTCAAGGACACTTTCAATACGTAGGCTGGTTTATTTCCTGTTTTCCTTAAACCATGTTTTATATTTGTAAACAAAACCCTCTTGGACCCATTTGGCCTATCTATGTTCAGTATTGTGGTGTCTCAACTGTCCCCGTCGTGTTCCCCATGACAGGGCACATGTCCCAGAAGGAGAGCATGGAGGTCAACCTGGGCATCACAGCCCTCAGCATCCTGCAGCAGCCGGAGAAGCTGCAGTGGGAGGTGGTGGCAAACGTCTTGGAGGACACAGTCAAGGACCTGGAGGAGCTAGGAGCCAACCCTTCCCTGGCCAGCACCAAAACGGAGAAAGCGAAGGAGAAGCACGCGGAGCACCACAACATTCCCTTCCCGTGCCTGCTGGCGGGGGGGCTGCTGAGCTACAGGTCGGCAGCGGCCTCGCCGCTCAGTAGCAATTCACGTCGCTCGCTGGACGGCCTGTCACGGACTCAGGTCGAGGGCACGGAGCCGGGCGCGATAGAGATCGAGACATGTGGTCACTCCGAGCTCGGCTCCCCCCTGGTGCGCAGGACTATGCCGGTGCTGCTGCTCTACAGCATCAAGGAGTCGGACGAGAAAACGGGTAAGGTCTTCGCCACCATGAACAACCTGATGAGCAAGAGCCTGCATGACGAGGGCTTCTCGGTGCCCCAGATCATCGAGATGGAGTTCGACAGCCACGAGCAACTGCTGCTGCAGGACCCCCCCGTCACCTATATCCAGCAGTTCGCCGACGCGGCCGCCAACCTCGTCTCCATGGACTCTGACAAGTGGAGCTCTATGGTACCAAAGCCGGGGACACTGGTGCAGTGCCTGAGGCTGCCCAAACTGGTGGAGGAGGAGAACTTGTACGTTGACTCCATCACCCCCTGCACCGACGGCGTCCACCTGCTGGTGGGACTGCAGTCCTGCTCCGTGGAATCACTCAGCGCCATCAATCAAGTGGAGGCCTTGAACAATCTCAACAAACTGAACTCCGCGCTGTGTAGTCGGCGGAAAGGAGACTTCGAGCCCCTCCCCAGCCTCGCCAACGGCACCGGCATCAACGTCCTGAAGCAGGAGTCCCCGACCAGCACCCAGACCCCGCTAATCATCCCCCCCGAGCAGCGGGTGGTGAGCGGGGGCTACCTAGTACTGTACAAAATGAACTACTCCACCCGGATAGTCACCCTGGAGGAGGAGCCAGTCAAGATCCAGCATATCAGAGACCCCAAGGACGCCATTACCTCACTCATCCTGCTCCCGCCTGACATCCTGGACAACCGCGAGGACGACGGCGAGGAGGCCATGGAGGAGACGCCCCCCGCCCTCAACAACGGGAACATGAAAGAGAAGAAGGTGGACGTGACTGGCTTGGGCCACTTGGTCGTTACCACTCAGGGAGGATACATCATGATTCTTGACCTGTCCAGCCTGGAGGTGTTGGCCAAGGTGGAGCCGCCCAAGAAGGATGGGGCGGAGGAGCTGGACCCCTTTGTTTCGGTGACCTATTGCTCCGGGACAGACAGACTGTGTGCTTGTACTAAAGGTAATGGCTTGGGCTGCTTCTCATTTCTAGAGTGCATTATTAGATCTTTTGTTTAAATTGTGGTCTTGCATAACCTCTTCCCTTGTGACTTTCCCACAGCGAGGCTGTTTCTTGTTCAGTGTTCACCCTGCAGCAGGGGTGTCTGATTGTCTGGCCGCAGTGTCTGCCGGGTTTTGTTCCAGCCCAGCTCTTGGCTCATTAATTGGTCTAATTAAACAACTTGATTAATTGACACTTCTCTCCAGACTCTGAAATGTTCTGTGTGTTCACTGTGTTGAGACATCATCCAATTGTCAGGTATTGGCTATACAGTATCAAATATGAGAGTTTTAGATATGCCTACCTGAGTAAATAATGACATTAATGAAGTCATTGGGAGCTCCTGTTGGAACAAAAACCAGCAGACACTGCAATCCTGACACTTAAAACTATCAAATACATTTGTTTTCAATGCATAATATGTGCATGTGACAATGATAATCGTTTTTCATGTTCATAAAATACATAAATAAGGTTTCAGCAAATCAAAATTTTGCAAATATTCTGTTAGATCGAGATTAGAATTTAAGACCTATGTTTCGATTCATACATTTAACATTCAATCTAAGCCTAGACTCTGCAGGTGTGACATACAAAAAATTAAGCTATAGATGAAAGCAAGTGGAACATCTTAGAGAGGCCTTCATCCAGCAGTGGATCGATATAGGTATAAGTAATAATAAGCTACGGAATAATTGACATTTGTATTGAGATTTTTTGTCCGGATCCCTGCATGCCTTTGTGTGGGTTTCTGTAAAAAAATTTGGACATTTCCTCATAGGCTCTGTCTTCCAAATAATTTTTTTCACGTTCATTTAATTTAAAAGTTAAGATCTAATGTAGACAAGGTTAAACGGGAGTGAAATGTACATGGAGTTATGCAGACGCATAGCTTGTGCTTTCTTTTATAAATGGGGATTTACAGTCTTAATCTCTCTCGGTTTAAACAATCAGCCATCACCCAAGCTGGTTTAACAGGAACTGTACTCAGTGGTTCATGAGACATAAGACACCGCCTAGGGTGTCAAATGGCGTGCATGCCAGTGGAGACAGTGTCAGTTTTATTCTAAAAATAAAAAACAAAAGCGTTGTTTTTCAAGTTTTTCAATACACTTCTGTTTTTTGTAATTTTTTTTTTTTTAAATGGTGAGTAAAGGTAAGGTAAGGTAAACTACGCCATTCCCCCCACCAAAAATACAATCTATCCTATGCCAAAGCCTCGTGGTCAATCTTTTTTTTGTGTGTTTTTGAAATGGTCACCTCCCATGGGTGATATCAAAATGATCCTAGTCCTCATGCTGGCAATTGTTTCTGATCAACAGGAAGAGAGATTTGTCATAATGGGGTGTTCATTTACATCTTTTAGTGAAACTGTGCCATAAAATAGAATAAACCTCTGTCTTGTTAGTCATACTTTAAACAAATCATCATCAGTCCAATAAGTGTTTGAGATTATAACTCAGAAATAATCCACTTTCTCCCTGAAGCTGTATCTTGGCCTTTGATGTGACACCTTTTCAAAACCTGCAGCTCTTCACTTTCTCCAAGTTCAGCATCCCTCTCTTCCTGTAAGGCATAATAAATCGGGGTGTGTGTGTGTGATGAGAGAAGCCAGTTTTTTCTTGCCAGGAGCTACCTGCACCTGGAAGTGCCTTTCTCTTCGTTCATGTCAGTTAGTCATTAGGAGTGTTTGTGGTTCATGGCTCTGCTGCCAGCTGTTTTTTGCCTGTAGTGGAAGTACATATTAGGTCAGAAAGGGAAGGAATTAATTATGTGATATAAAAAGCAATGGTTAAAAAAACCTGGCTTTTTATCTCGTTAACCTGTACTAGAGTTAGAATAATTTGATTGGATTTTGGGAACTCCGATGTCTTGTTTAATCTTGTATTCTCCGAAACACACTTCATATTACTGTGTTTATTTGTTCATACTTTTCAAGCTTAGTCATGCATTGAGATTAAAGCTATACTTTTTTTTTTCTTTTTTTCTGAAGAGATCAACTGTAAACCTTCTTTTGCAGTAAAAGCACATATTAGGCTATACTAATGCTGTACTGTGTGGACTTTAATGTTTGTGCAAGTGAAAAGTAGGTGCAGGTAATGTTTCATAATATCCTATAGCTACATCACTTGGCTTCTCTTCTATTGCAGTTATTCAGAGATCCTTGGTTATGTGAAAGCTGCCCTATTAACCCCAGAGTAGATGCAGTATAACTGGGTACACCATGCTCCTGTGTGGTGTAGTTTAGGACAGAAACTCAGGTTTACTCAGGTTTTCATTTTGTATAAATTGCAAAACTTAATCCCTGAAACGCTCTGTGGCGACCTTGCAAAGGGCGCTACTCCAAATATTGATGGATTTAACGGTTTTAAAGCTGCAAAAATACATTTTAACAAGTTAGGTAATATGCCGCTGTATATTTCCCTGTTTTTCAAGGTGGAGAACTTCATTTCCTTCAAATTGGAGGTGTGTGTGATGATATAGATGAAGCTGACATCTTTGTTGATGGCCCACTTTCCAAAGGGGTGGAACAGTTGTGTGAAGGGACGAAGCCGTCCTCGAACCCCTCCAGCCCAGGCATCACAGGTGAGAGCCTTGCAATTCATCTGGCCATGTTTCTGTTATCGCAAAAAAAGTAAAACGGGTTTGACGTGGGTTTTTACGAGAGAACGCAAGCAGAACTCAAATGCATCGGGCGAAACTAATTGAGCAGCTTTTTCTGGCCCCCCAGGAGTGGACATTCTGGTGGACCAAACGTTCAGTGTGGAGACGCTGACGTCCCTGGTGGAGCTGACGCGCTTTGAGACGCTGACCCCGCGCTTCTCGGCCACGGTGCCACCCTGCTGGGTGGAGGTGCAGCAGGAGCAGCAGCAGAGGAGGCACCCCCAACACCTGCACCAGCAGCACCACGGGGATGCCGCTCAGCACACGCGCACCTGGAAACTGCAGAGCGACAGGTGAGGACGCGGGGGGGCGGCGACGGGGTGTGGCACGGCGCTCAGATCGCGTGTTTGTGTGAGGTGTGAGCATTTCTTCCCCAAGCTCGTGTGATGATTTATGGAGAGAAAATAATTTGCATATGAAGCCATTTACTTCACCTGAAATGCTCTCCTTCACTGCATTGTCGCCCATGTTGTTGGCATCTGCCTGTATTGATGGTTCTAGATTACGTTTGATTAATTCACAGCTAACTGTTAATTCCACAATCGTGTTCCTGTCTTCATACAGCTCGAGCTGGGATGAACATGTCTTTGAACTGGTCCTGCCAAAGGCATGCATGGTTGGACACGTGGACTTCAAGTTTGTCATGAACTCCAACATCACAAACATTCCTCAGATTCAAGTCACCCTGCTGAAAAACAAAGCCCCCGGGCTAGGGAAGGTGAACGGTAAGTTGGGACTCTCCAGTTTGGTTTTAGTAGCAGGTGGTGTCCTTCAACCAAGGGCTAGCCCAAATCCAAACCTTGACCTACCCATGAATCGCAAAGCACAGACCTGTATCCTGTCGTGCTTTGATGTATTGTCAGATTTGGTCTAGCCTTATACAGTGTACTCCAGGTGTTAAATCACTGCTTGAGAAGGAGTAGTTAAGTGGTTGAAGACTCAAAGAAGCAGCGTAACGTCATGGCTGTAAGATTTGTCCTCCAGTCGTTGTGGCTCCTCCTTCGTTTAAGCCCATGCTTTTAAAGACGACTGCAAAGTCCAGCTGAGAGATTAATGCAGGGGTGCTGGTGTTTTTGCAGAGTCAGCGGTAGACAGACAGATCTCCTTCCCCCTGTCCCAAGTCCTGCATGCTAACGGAGAGAGGAATGGCCGGCCGCTGCTGGCAGACTTCGGGGAAGACATCCAGTTCATGGATATTGAGGAGACACCAGGTTAACCCTTTTTAAAAATCAAATGTCTCTGAACCAACTGATTTCTTGTGCCAGCTGAAGTGTGCCGGTCTAAGTGTCCTCTACAGCTGATCTGTACAGGCAGCATTACCTGGACCCTGGTTGTGCTTCATTGCTGTAGGCTGGGAGCTTGCTTTCTCTTTGCAAAAAGTGTCCATTGTGTCATCCTTGACCTTGATCAGAACCTCTGCAGAGTCTAAGAAAAGCAATGAGGGCCTGTAGCAAGTATAGCTACTGCTTCCCATGTTCTTGTCTTATTTTAATATCTTTATAAATGTCTGATGCTTTTCCGGGAATCCCCCGAACTGTAATGAATAATGATACAGTCCAAAGTTTAACTGCGCCAAGTAAAAGGAGCTTTTATATCTCTTGGCAACCCTTTGTAGTAGAAGATGGCAGCGATTTGATTTTAAATCGGGCCTTAATCAATTTTATAATTGCTCGTCTGTCTTTTAAGATCTCTTATTGGATTCCTTAACATTAATAGAGGTTTCTTGACACATTTACACAAATGAATGTATGGTTTTAGATTGACTGACTGGTTTTCAAGCCCTCATTTCATCAACTCGACTCCATTTGTAACCATCTGTACAAAATATTTTCTTGACATTTTTTTATTCCCAAGGTTCGAGACTCTGCTCTTTTTTGGAGGATCACAAGGAAGATATATTATGTGGTCCAGTCTGGTTAGCCAGTGGCCTGGATCTCTCTGGGCACGCGGGCATGTTGAGCTTAACGAGCCCCAAGCTGGTCAAAGGTAAGTGGGGTGGAGCAATTCGCTAACACTTAGCAACTTAAATTCTGTAGATTAGACTTCATAAGCGTTCGTTTCCAATAAGGACTTCCGAACGTCTATGAGAGTTTCATTCGCTTCACCTTCCAGGCATGGCAGGGGGGAAGTATCGCTCATTCTTGGTCCACATCAAAGCCGTGAGCGATTTGGGGGCAGAGGAACACACCAGGCCGGTGGTGAGAATGCCAGCGGCCAAGCCATCGAGCAGTAAAGCCCACTCCCTGTCGTCGCTGCTGCAGAGAGCCCAAGCCAGCAAGGTACCGGCCCGAGTATTGAGGCATTATTTATTCATGAAAAAGCCGCTTTGTTTCTCCTACTATCTGTGTGAAATGAGGACTATTCTCTGGACTCGATATGGTTTTGTCAGCATCATTTTGCCACCACCTTAACTCATCGATTGTTTTCACGTTGGTGTGCTGTCAGTTATAAACGGGGGTGTGTGTGTGTGGGTGTGGAAAAGCAGAAGTCACACATGAAGAAAAGATACTGATTTTAATAAATTAATAAACAAACTTCTAATTTATCTAAATTAATAAAGTTCCGCCCAGATTGCAACAACATCTGGACAAGATCAGGTTTCTTAATGAGCCGATCCGTGGAACTTCACTGTTCTCTTTTGTTGCCACCTGCTGGCTGTATCATGTAACCGCATCTAAGAATTAAGAATTAAGAAAATACATTAGAGAAGAGAGATGTCTTTGATACAGAGATGCAGTTGAACAGTTTATAATATAACTTTGTTTACTTACAATTTTTGCCATATATATTGTTAGATGCCAGGCCAAATTCATATTTTACCATGCATTTGCCTTTGTTAATATTTCCTTTTCTCCGATACAGGAGAAGGCATCCACGTCAAAATCGGAACCGTCCTCGGCGTCTAAGAAACCCGATAACCTTCGAGGCTGTGACTTGCTGCAGGAGGTCTCTGTCACCATCCGAAGGTTCAAGAAGACCTCCATACCCAAAGAAAGGTGCGAACGCATGTTGGTGTCACCATTTACACTTGTTTTTGTATCTGTGTGATTTTTTTTTTTTTTAAGAATGATCTAGGCTGTGGATGATCACACAGTGTCTTCTGTCCCAGGGTTCAAAGGTGTGCGATGCTGCAGTTCCCCGACTTCCACGAGAAGCTGTTGAACGGTCTGTGCAAGAAGGCGGAGGACGGCCCGGTCTCGGAGCACTCCCAGAGCCTGGTGCTCGACATACTCTGCTGGCTGGCGGGAGTTTACTCCAATGGACCATGCAGGTGGGGGCTTTCTGTGTTCACGGACAACTCGTTTCATTAGGAGTTGGGGTTGTTCCACAAGCTAGTGTACGTACGTTAATTTTTTATCTTTCTCTCTGTTTTTCTATTGTCCTTTCTTCGTCCCTTTAGTATGAGTCAAGGAAAAGAAGGTTTGCTGACAAAAACGAGGAAAAGACTCACTGACATTGTGCGGGTGTGCTTCTTTGAGGCCGGTCGGAGTATAGCTCACAAGTGTGCCCGCTTTCTTGCACTTTGTATCAGGTAAGCTCCTGTTTTCACACTTTCTGTAACTGATTCAACTTGAACTGTCTTCCTTCCAGATCTCTAACTAGAACAGAACCCGGTCTAATTTAATATTTTATCGAATACACCCACACAGAATAGCATGAGAAGTATTGATTGTTAGTGGATGGAGTGCATATCACCCAGGTTGTTGGAAGAAAAAAAAACGCAACAAATGAGGATGTTCTTGGAATCTCTTGCTTTTTCTTGCTGCTGACGTCCAATAGACTCAAATCATTTATTTTTGTATATACAGCTGCTGCATTGATGTTAAAATAATATTTTTTTCCCCCACAGCAATGGAAAAGGTGACCCAAGTCAGCAAGGATTTGGGTCAACTCTGCTAAAAGCTTTGCTGGATAACATGCCTTACTTGCCTGCAGCAGCAACTGGTGGTAGGTACCTGATTATCGACAGAGGTGACAATCACACGGAGCATTCAGCAATTCTTCACAAAGGCCACTGAGAAGCTACACAACAAAAAATATTAGTTTTGTGTTGCTAGTTCTCAACACCTGGGGGCTGTAAAGTTGGACCTTTCTTTTGCTTAGGTATAATTTCAGCATTCAGTAATAAACACCTGAGAGGTTAGACAGTGTGTGGTGTTCTGGAGCGGTGTCTGATGATGTGTGTTTTTAATCCCCCCAGGGTCGGTGTTCTGGTATTTTGTGCTGCTGAACTACGTGAAGGACGAGGACCTGGCCGGGTGCAGCACCACGTGCGCCGCCCTCCTAACGGCCGTGTCCCGACAGCTGCAGGACAGACTCACACCGCTGGAGGCTTTACTGCAGACCAGGTGAGCGTGTGTGGACGACCCGGATCCTTATTAAAGATGGCGGGGAATTGTACAGATGCATACTGTTGCTCGTATTCTTACCGTGAAGAGATGCTAAAGAGGGAGAGAGAGTGTAGAGGTTCCGTTCCCGCTTCAGAACTGTTTGGTTTTCACTTTGCACTGCTCTTGTGTCCCCAGATATGGGCTGTACAGTTCTCCCTTCGACCCGGTCCTGTTTGATCTGGAAGTCAGCGGCTCTTCCTGCAAGAATGCATTTAACAGCAGCATCGGTGTGCAGTCCGATGAGATCGACCTGTCCGATGTGCTCTCAGGTCCGTACAGTCATCCCGATCGATTGAAAGCATTCAAATGTGTGTCCCTTTCATGCCCACCGTTCCCTCCAATACCAGAATTCCCTCTGACTTCACCAGCCCGGCTCTTCTCTGCATCTACTGGACATTGTGCAGTGAGCTTTAGACAGATCCAGAAAAACTTGTATTCCTCTCACTGGCAATTCATTTAATGTGGCATTGCAAGCAGGAATGAGGGTGGGAGGGGGTCTGACTATTTGAACGTGGCCTTTTTAAATGTCAGTTTTTATCAATGTAATAAGTGAGTACTGCCCTCTGTGGTTTCTGTGATGTCACACCTTTATTATAACACCAGTTTGTGTCTGTGACCTCCGAAGAAGAACAAATGTAGCAGCCAAATAAGTGTGTGTCCCAGTTCCACAGTGTTTGCGTGTGTTTTAACTGTCTGTGCTTCACAGGGAATGGTAAGTTAAGCAGCTGTGCAGCGGCGGAGGGGAGCTTCACGGCCCTAACAGGCCTCCTCGAGGTCGAGCCTCTCCACTTTACTTGCGTTTCCACTAGTGACGGTACTAGGGTGGAAAGGGATGATGCAAGTATGTTTACCGGTATATACCCTTTTTTCTACTTTACATTTTTGTTTTTTTGTTGTATTTCGCTGATGAAAGAACTGTCCTACTCTCTCTCATTTCTGTGGTTTTAAGAATGTAAATCAGTGTTTTATATGGGATATTGGAGAAACAGAGATGTTGAGAATTTTATCTGGTCTCAGTTCTTTGCAGACCAATCACAGTCTAAATATAAAAGCCCGTTTTTATTTGTCTGCATGTCTGGTATAGTGTCTAGCACTGTCCCCTCAAGTACCGTTCCCTGCCCCAGATAATCAGATGTTATTCTGGAATCTATTACTGTAGGACTCAGAGGTGTGTTGTTGAGGTCTGAGCGGTGTTGTCTTGTCATGCAGTGAGTACGTTCGGGGTGACCCCGGCCGTGGGGGGTCTGTCAGCCGGCACGGTTGGTGAGGCCTCGACGGCGCTGAGCTCGGCGGCACAGGTGGCCCTGCAGTCGCTCTCCCACGCCATGGTCTCGGCTGAGCAGCAGCTCCAGGTCCTGCAGGAGAAACAGCAGCAGCTCCTCAAATTGCAGCAGCAGGTCAGACGCGCTCTCGAACTCACTGACATAGCACGAGCAAAGGGTGTAGACCGTGTGTCTGTGTGTTGCTAAAATCTTCATTCAGCACATCACTCTCCAGATCTCCTGTTTTGTGTGTTGTTGTACTTAGCACTGGGTTCAAGGGCATTCTGAGATGATGGAAGAAACTGTGATCTCAGTCAAGGACTTGGTTGAAAATCTAAATATATCCTTAAGATATCATCCATTATCCTGTTTCTTTTTCATGACTGTGACCCCATAGCTCTCCATCGGCCATTAACCTTCATTTAATGTATGCGTGCTCCACTCACGTACACTGTTTTAGATCTCCTACTGATGGAGAACCTGTCTAGTGGAGCGGCTCAGCTCTGTAGGGCCTGTAATCACTCTCGTCTTCGACAGAAGGCCAAGCTGGAAGCCAAGCTGCACCAGACCACCTCGGCGGCCGCGGCGGTGACGTCCGCAGTGGGCCCGATCCACAACTCGGTGCCTTCCAACTCCTCCGCTGCCCCCGGCTTCTTCATCCACCCCTCAGACGTCATCCCCCCCACGCCGAAGACCACGCCACTGTTCATGACACCGCCCCTCACACCCCCCAATGAGTCGGTGTCGGCCGCCATCAGTGTGGAGCTGGCCCAGCTCTTCCCCGGCTCCGTCATCGACCCCCCGCCCGTCAACCTTGCTGCACACAACAAGAATGCACACAAGGCCAAGCCGGTCAGTTTGTTGCTGGGCTTGGATGTGGACAGGCCTCTGTTGGGGGGGGGGGGGGAAAACTTAAAAGTACTAATATCCTCCTTTGCTGTTCCACAGAATCCTATCGGGAATGGTCTGGCTCTAGCGATCTCCCACGCGTCTCACTTTCTCCAGCCTCCACCTCACCAGTCCATCATCATTGAGAGAATGCACTCTGGTAAGCAGCCAGCGGAGGCCTTTACAGTCAACGGTCCAGCGCCCCCCCCCCCAGGCCCTGTTGATTTATTCTCCCTCGCTTCCTCCAGGAGCCCGGCGGTTTGTGACTCTGGATTTTGGCAGACCGGTCCTACTCACAGACGTATTGATCCCCACCTGTGGAGACCTGGCCTCACTGTCCATTGACATCTGGACTCTGGGAGAGGAGGTGGACGGGAGGCGTCTCGTGGTGGCCACAGACATCAGCACGCATTCGCTCATTTTGCACGATCTGTTGCCACCTCCGGTCTGTAGGTTCATGAAGGTATGTGTGTGTGTCCAGATACAAACAGTATACAATGTCTTTGAACTATTCTCTGATGTACAGTGAGGGAAAAAAGTATTTGATCCCCTGCTGATTTTGTACGTTTGCCCACTGACAAAGAAATTATCAGTCTATAATTTTAATGGTAGGTGTATTTTAACAGAGTGAGACAGAATAACAGCAAAAAAATCCAGAAAAACGCATTTCAAAAAAGTTATAAATTAATTTGCATGTTAATGAGGGAAATAAGTATTTGACCCCTTCGACTTAGTACTTGGTGGCAAAACCCTTGTTGGCAATCACAGAGGTCAGACGTTTCTTGTAGTTGGCCACCAGGTTTGCACACATCTCAGGAGGGATTTTGTCCCACTCCTCTTTGCAGATCCTCTCCAAATCATTAAGGTTTCGAGGCTGACGTTTGGCAACTCGAACCTTCAGCTCCCTCCACAGATTTTCTGTGGGATTAAGGTCTGGAGACTGGCTAGGCCACTCCAGGACCTTAATGTGCTTCTTCTTGAGCCACTCCTTTGTTGCCTTGGCTGTGTGTTTTGGGTCATTGTCATGCTGGAATACCCATCCACGACCCATTTTCAATGCCCTGGCTGAGGGAAGGAGGTTCTCACCCAAGATTTGAAGGTACATGGCCCCGTCCATTGTCCCTTTTGATGCGGTGCAGTTGTCCTGTCCCCTTAGCAGAAAAACACCCCCAAAGCATAATGTTTCCACCTCCATGTTTGACGGTGGGGATGGTGTTCTTGGGGTCATTCCTCCTCCTCCAAACGCGGCGAGTTGAGTTGATGCCAAAGAGCTTGATTTTGGTCTCATCTGACCACAACACTTTCACCCAGTTCTCCTCTGAATCATTCAGATGTTCATTGGCAAACTTCAGACGGGCCTGTACATGTGCTTTCTTGAGCAGGGGGACCTTGCGGGCACTGCAGGATTTCAGTCCTTCACGGCGTAGTGTGTTACCAATTGTTTTCTTGGTGACTATGGTCCCAGCTGCCTTGAGATCATTAACAAGATCCTCTCGTGTAGTTCTGGGCTGATTCCTCACCGTTCTCATGATCATTGAAACTCCATGAGGTGAGATCTTGCATGGAGCCCCAGACCGAGGGAGACTGACAGTGATTTTGTGTTTCTTCCATTTGCGAATAATCGCAGCAACTGTTGTCACCTTCTCACCAAGCTGCTTGGCGATGGTCTTGTAGCCCATTCCAGCCTTGTGTAGGTCTACAATCTTGTCCCTGACATCCTTGGACAGCTCTTTGGTCTTGGCCATGGTGGAGAGTTTGGAATCTGATTGATTGATTGCTTCTGTGGACAGGTGTCTTTTATACAGGTAACGAGCTGAGATTAGGAGCACTCCCTTTAAGAGAGTGCTTCCCTTTAAGAGAGTGCTCCTAATCTCAGCTCGTTACCTGTATAAAAGACACCTGGGAGCCAGAAATCTTGTTGATTGATAGGGGATCAAATACTTATTTCCCTCATTAACATGCAAATCAATTTATAACTTTTTTGAAATGTGTTTTTCTGATCATTTCTTTGTCAGTGGGTAAACGTTCAAAATCAGCAGGGGATCAAATACTTTTTTCTCTCACTGTATTTGAAATGATTCAAGAAATATAGGAAAGTGTTTTTGTGTTTAGTACGTTAACTCTTAAGGCCAGGGTTTCAGGCGGTAAAGAAACTGAACTCACTCTTCCTGTCTGTTGCACGATGATTTCATCATCCGGCAGGAAAATGGAGCAGGAGTTGCCTCTCACAAATGTCACAGATTCCCTTTGATAATTAATACCTCCTACTTAAAGTGACTTGAGATGAAGCACTCCAGACAAAAACAACTAAACAAAGCTGGTGGAGCATCTCTAAGCATTAAGACAGCAGTCTGTTCTTGTGACAGCAGTCTGTTCTTGTGTTACCTCAGATCACCGTGATTGGCCGCTATGGCAGTACCAACGCACGAGCCAAGATCCCCCTGGGATTTTACTACGGGCACACGTTCATCCTGCCGTGGGAGAGCGAGCTCAAGCTAATGCACGACCCACTGAGAGGGGAGAGTGACCCGGCCAGCCAGCCAGATGTTGACCAGCACCTCGCCATGATGGTGGCACTTCAGGAAGACATACAATGCAGGTGAGCGGGACCCGAGATGTTTTTTTTACTTCGTGTTTCTAGCACTTTAACCAATATATAGACCAGTATCACTTTGAGGTCTGTGAAACCACCTGAAAGAATCTGAATTGCTTCTGATATCCGTGAACTGCTCTCGCTGGATTCCCTTTAAAAATTGTCTTTTTACCTTTCGGTGCATTACAACCTCTTTGTTTTCCCACGGTTATAGTCTTTGGGCGACAATGAGGAGAACGAGATGTGAATCGGGCCAATCCTCTGATTTCTGACTCACTCCCTCTAGGTACAACCTGGCGTGTCACCGGCTGGAGACGCTACTGCAGAACATCGACCTGCCACCTCTCAACAGTGCCAACAACGCGCAGTACTTCCTGCGGAAACCGGACAAGGCGGTGGAGGAGGACACCAGGGTCTTCTCGGCCTACCAGGACTGCATCCAGCTGCAGCTCCAGCTCAACCTGGCTCACCACGCCGTGCAGAGGCTGCGCGTGTCCCTGGGCGCCAGCAGGAAGGTGCTTCCCGAGGCCTACGACCCCAAGGAGCTCATCCAGAACTCGTCCACCGAGCAGCTGCGCACCATCATCCGCTACCTGCTGGACACCTTGCTTAGCCTGTTGCACTCGTCCAACGGTGAGTGGCCCAGCTCTCGGTCCTCTGGCGTCTTGGCACGGCTTGTTTTTCTTTTTTGACCTGGAGCGTTGTGTGTGTTTGTGGTGGGCAACGTGGCCTCTGACTCCCTCTCTTCCTCCAGGCCACTCCGTGCCCTCAGTCCTGCAGAGCACATTCCACGCCCAGGCCTGTGAGGAGCTCTTCAAGCACCTGTGCATCAGCGGCACGCCGAAGATCCGCCTGCATGCTGGGCTGCTGCTGGTGCAGCTGTGCGGGGGGGAGCGCTGGTGGGGCCAGTTCCTCTCCAATGTCCTACAGGAGCTCTACAACTCGGAGCAGCTCCTCATCTTTCCTCAGGACAGGTACGTGACCCTCAGTCCGGTTCAACACCTGGCACACTAAATTCACAGACAGGCAGCTGTTGAGGCAAATTGGCCAAATGGTCATCGTTTCTAGTTATTTTTATGTTTTTTTTTTTGTTGGTTTTTTTTTTTAGAGTTTTCATGCTGTTGTCCTGCATTGGCCAAAGATCCCTCAGCAATAGTGGAGTCCTCGAAGGTTTACTCAACCTTTTGGATAGCTTACTGTCCCCCCTTCAACAACACACGGTTGCTCAACGGCGGACTGAAGGTATGGCATCTCAGATCTGCGTTACTGATGGGTTCCTCTCGCATGTATGAGTTATTACTTCTGATAGCTGAGCAGATGTGCATCATGGTGGGTTTTCCCTGTGTCGCAGGTGTCCTGGACATCCCCATGATCAGCTGGGTGGTGATGCTGGTTTCCAGACTGCTGGACTATGTGGCCAGTGTGGAGGACGAAGCGGCCGCTGCCAAGAAGCACCTGAACGGAAAAGACAGAGACAGAGCGATCACAGGTACACCCTACCTTTGTGTGACCTTATGTCCTGTTTAATCTGTGGCCTTGTTCAAGCTCGGGATGTGTAGATATTTATATATAGATGGAGGAGTGGAAGAAAGTTTTCTTTAAGTATTCTACAGTGAAGCCTCTTAGAGAAAGTGAAAGTGGATCTTGAAGCTGCTCTATTCTGTAGGGTCTGTGTTCTGCTGTGAAGTTTACAGCTGTTCTCTTCAGACACTGCAAACGATGTACTGCCATGTCTTCAATCCTTTCTCTTCTCTTTCCACCATGAAGGAAATCAGTGGAGCTTTATTAATAACAGCCTTCAATCTCAGAGCCTAAGCAGATCAACCAAAGGCAACAGCAGCTTAGATCGGTTATATTCAAGGAAAATCCGGAAGCAGCTGGTCCATCATAAACAGGTAATGTGCGCATAATGTGCTCCTTCACCTGAATTTAAAGTGTAAATAATACAAGTTGTTTTGTTTTGATTGTTTCATTGTAGAATACCTTGCCACGTTTCTTTATGAGATTGTTTTTTCAGTCGGAAATTTAAAAAACAAACCATAAAAAAAAGTGGCGAGTGCCGAGGTTTCTTGGGAAGAATGTCTCCATGCTCTGACATGTTGGAGGCATGACCGGGGTCCTGTGCAGAGCTCTTATAGTGTCCTTTTCCTTGCAGCAGTTAAATTTATTGAAAGCAAAACAGAAAGCTTTGGTGGAGCAAATCGAGAAGGAGAAAATCCAGAGCAACAAAGGGTCGTCCTACAAACTGCTGGTGGAGCAGGCGAAGCTGAAGCAAGCCACGTCAAAGGTGATCATCCTTGGGCACCTGTGAACGTTGGAGGCCTCCTGAGATGCTCCGCTCTGGGCATCACGCTTCCCTTCCCCTTTATTGACCACGGACATAGCTGAGTGCCGGGTCACCTGACACATCTCCCTGCTCCTGCCTCCCGCAGCACTTCAAGGACCTGATCCGTCTGCGGCGCACGGCAGAATGGCCCCGCTCCACGCTGGACACGGAGGCGTCATCTGTGAAGGAGGCCCCCGAGGTGGAGCCCCTGCCCTTCACGCTGGCGCACGAGCGCTGCATCTCGGTGGTGCAGAAACTGGCCCTGTTCCTGCTGTCCATGGACTTTACCTGCCATGCCGACCTGCTGCTGTTCGTCTGCAAGGTCAGCGCCACTTCAGACGCACACTCTTTCACGCCCCGGGGGGAACCTGTTCCAGTTATGGACCCTTGTGGATAACCCCCTGTTTTGTTTTTCTGGACAGGTCCTCGCCAGGATCGCGAATGCCACCAGGCCCACCATCCACCTGTGTGAGGTGGTCAGTGAGCAGCAGCTGGAGAGGCTTCTACTCCTGCTAGTGGGGACGGACTTCAACCGGGGGGACATCTCCTGGGGTGGGGCCTGGGCCCAGTACTCACTCACCTGCATGGTGCAGGACATCCTGGCAGGTACACGAAGCTCAGCCCCTCCTCTTGACTTGTTTTCGGTATGTTTTTTGGCAATCCTGTGTTTCTTGACCTCTGTTGTGAGGTTCTGTGAGATTGGTCAAGCACTGTAAAAACAAGGGGTGTCCGTGCTCTCACTTTTCGGTGCGGGGGCAGAACTGTCTGCGTTTTTTTGCCATCTTCTTCTGTCGCCTTGACCCTGTTTGTGCCCCCCAGGGGAGCTGCTGTCCCCAGTGTCGGTGGAGGTGATGGAGGAGGGGGCGGTGGGGGAGGAGGCGGGGGCGTCTGCCGGTGACTCGGATGACTCCCTCCAGCAGCCGACGCCCATCCCGCTGGTGGAAACCATCGACGAGGCCCTGACCCCGGACATCATCGCAGGTATAGCAGGAAGCGTGTCCTTACCGCGCAGGGCGTCACTGGGGTCGTCCAAAGGGTCTGCACTGCATCGGTGACTTTATGTTGATTTGATGTTTTAGCATTTATTCAGGCAATGCAGTATTGTTTAAAATGTAATTTGTTTGACAGAAATATTTCCAAATTCTGTGTTTCCTACAAAATGAGACTGCTAAAAACTACAGGAATTTTTTAGGATTATATAAAAGAGCGTAGATTTGAATTAATGTCCAAAGTGAAGAGATAATTGCTTAGTCTGTGTGTGGAATAAGGGAGGGGGGGTCCGTGACTTTTTTACATTGTTGCACAAAATAAACTGATTCATAAACTGATCATTCCATGTTTTCATGAAATTACCCTCAATTCAGTTTAAAGATTAATATCCCAATAATGTAATGTACTGGTTTCTCCTAACTTTGTAAAGAGTGCTTTGTAAGGGACTTGAATGTATCCTTACAAATAAGTTTTTGTTGTGTTTCAGTGGAAATGTGAGAAATTTGTTAGAAATAAGCATACAGAAGTGGTGAGCAGATGATTGTTGGACCCCCTCTTCCACTCATCTTAGGAAAAAAAAAAAAAATGTGCAGTCTTAAAATTGCCTAGTAAACCCTAAACGGCTTCTCTGATTCTTCTGCAGTAGTGTGCTTGCTTGGCAATATTAAAGCTGTTTTCGTTATCCGAAGGTGCTCCACCTCTGTCATCTTTGGAAAAAGATAAAGACATAGACTTTGACTTGCTACAAGACCTCATGGATGTTGATATTGATCCTTTAGATATTGATTTGGAAAAAGATCCCCTCGCGGCCAAAGTCTTTAAGGTATGGTTTGCATGACTTATATTGTTTTTTTTCTTTTCTTTTTCCTTCTTTGCATGAAGTGCAGTTCTACTGTCTAACTGATTACTGTATTCATTTTAGAAACTTTTCAATTCCACATTTTCCTTCCAAAGCTCTTATCAGTTGATTGACAAAATTTGTTGGTTCTGTACATGTTGTTTTTACACAAAGTGGGTTCTGTTTGGCACCATGTTGTTGTGGGTGTAATCAAAATGACACTGTTGATAGAAAAACTTCTGTTTATTTTTGTAACAAAATGTCAGTCACCAGTGCAATATCTACACACAAAGGAGAAATTGTTATGTGTTGAGGTTAGTCCCAGAGTTTGTCTTGTTTTTTGTAGATCCTTACTCTATTTAAAAAATAAAAAGTTAGTATTCTTTAAATTTGATAAGCTGAAAAGCACGTACTACTGCACAGATGGTCTACAGCTGGAACATCTGGAGCTGTCCTCCTTGGGCCTTGGCTATCTGCCTATTATACCGATCTATGAAAATGGGATTTAAAAAAAAATTGAAAGCCTCTTTGCATAAGTCGGACACTGGCAGTGTTTAAGGTTTGACATGTTGTGAAGTGAAATGATACATATGTAACTAACTTTTAATTTTATTTGGAAAAAAGCCTATAAGCAGCACCTGGTATGACTACTGGGGGGCTGACTACGGCACGTACAGTTACAACCCGTACATCGGCGGCGTGGGCATCCCGGTGTCCAAACCGCCTGCGGCCACCGAGAAACCCGGGTCCCAGAGCCTGTCTGTCTCCGTGTCTCAAGGTAAGGCCGCCATTATCTTTCTGACTTGAGCATTTGTATTGCGTTGTGTTGCGAGAGCTGGGGAGAAGATGCACAATGTTCTTGTGTTGTCGTCCCCACTAGCGCTGGACGCCCGTCTGGAGGTGGGCCTGGAGCAGCAGGCAGAGCTGATGCTGAAGATGATGGCCACGCTGGAGGCCGACTCCATCCTGCAGGCCCTGACCGCCACATCCCCGACAGGTATGCAGAAAGACATGCAAGGTAATAACATTTTTAATGGCTTTTTTGGTTTAGTTTCTGAAGTTCGGTTATTAGAACTGCATTTCGATCAAATATAGTTATTGTCCTTGTTAAATCTAGAAGACTTTGGGCTGCAGAGTCCGAGGTTTAGCTTTTTGCTCCCCTGGCTTCGCTGGAGATTTCAGTGGCAAGCTACGATGCATGAAAAGAGAATTGTGTGCACGCATATATCTCGAACACCAAAGATCCAATTTTTTTTTTTTTTTTTTTCCTGCAATAACGCATGGATGGGTATTTGATTTCCAGAAAAGATCAGTAACAGAATTTGGAAGAAGGTGTTGCATAGCTCATGTGCTTCCCAAGTTAATCAGTCTGCATGTCTCTTCCCCCCCCCCCCCCCCCAGTCTCCCAGGCCTCAAACGGAACGGACGACTCTTTACTGAGGGGTCTCCACGTTTCGAACCAGGGTGGCCAGCTCATAGTGCAGTCGTCCTCCATCCCCATGCTGAGTGCCTGTTTCAACAAGCTCTTCTCCATGCTGCAGGTGCACCATGTGCAGGTATAGACACCCCATCCATCGTCCAAACAGCAAGTGCTCGTGTGGGTAACTGGGAGGCGGATTAACAATCTCATGGGTGTTGAAAAGCAGGATCAAAGGCTGTTATTAGACGTGTCTGGCTTGCAGAGCTGTAGAGAAGTGTCAGTGTTTGATGTTGACTTGTGTGTCAACGTGGCATCACGCGTCTCTGAGGTGGTTTGTTTGTGTTCGCTAGCTGGAGTCTCTGCTGCAGCTCTGGCTGACCCTGAGCCTGAACTCCGGCTCCCCGGGCAGTGAGGACAGCGGCTCGGACGTTTTCCTGTTCAATGCCAGCAGGGTGCCCACCATCCCACTCAATCAAGGTCAGAGTCCTTGGCTTCGTCCTTCACGGCCCGAGTGTAGTGACGGGCCGGGGTATAGTGCGTTGGACAGATGAGGGAAATGTGTCATTGGTGTCTACTAACTGTACGCCATGGAGCCTAGCTTCACAGCACCTCGTGTAAATAAACTCTCCTATCTTTACACCACAGCCTCCATCACCAGCTTTCTGACGGTCCTGGCCTGGTACCCAAACACCTCATTACGGACCTGGTGCCTTGTGCTTCACAGCCTCACACTGATGACCAACATGCAGTTCACAGGTGAGGTGCTGGTGCTGGTGTTCAGTTTGTATGACACTCATTTCTGAAATATTTTAAACTTTTTAGGTTTAATTATCTTTAAATCCTTTTTCTTAGAAACTGGAGTTCCATGGACATATTGTTTAATTGGCTTTAGTTCCAAGTTGTTCACTGTAGTAAAAATGACTGAGTGACATTTATTTATTTCAGCTGCTCCAAGCAATGCAATGGGGGCCCATGAAAGCACCGCTCAGCTGATGGTGTCAGACTCCAATCTCATTCACGTTCTCGTCAGATTCTTGTCGGGGACAAATCCTCACGGCACCAGCCAGCATAGCACACAGGTACAGCCTGGCGTTACTCTTCTGTGGCAGTGGGGCTTAGAAAATGGACACCAATGATCAGCCTTCTTGTGTGTCCGTGTGTGTCATTGTCAGTTAATCCAAGCATGTGTTTCTGTGCACCTGCAGGTTGGGCCCACGGCTACACAAGCTATGCAAGAATTTCTAACCAGGCTTCAGGTGCACCTGTCCTCCACCTGCCCCCAGATGTTCAGTGAATTTCTGCTGAAGCTCATGCACATATTGTCCACAGAAAGGTATTTATTTTACACAGTTGACAAAAGAGGCTGTTAACGGACTAACGAATCTTTGTCCTATACTGACACTTTTTTCATTCATCTTATATATGTGGAATATAATTGATCTGGTATACATCTTCATAGGGTCTGTTATCTAGAATTGGTGTTATTTGTACACTGACTTACTTTATTTCTTCCAGGGGGCCCTTCCAGGCAGGCCAGGGGCCACTGGACGCCCAGGTGAAGCTTCTGGAGTTCACACTGGAGCAGAACTTCGAGGTGGTGTCCGTCAGCACCATCTCCGCCGTGATCGAGTCCATTACCTTCCTGGTGCACCACTACATCACCTGCTCGGACAAGGTGGTCTCCCGCAGCGGCTCGGACAGCTCGGTGGGCGCCCGCGCCTGCTTCGGGGGCCTCTTCGCCAACATCATCCGCCCGGGGGACGCCAAAGCCGTGTGCGGGGAGATGACCCGGGACCAGCTTATGTTCGACATGCTCAAGCTGGTCAACATCCTGGTGCAGCTGCCCCTGTCCAGCGACCGCGAGTTCAGCGGCAGGATGCCCGCCGTGGGCAGCAGCGCCTCGGACAGCGTCTCGGACGAGGAGAAGGTCTGCGGCAGCAAGGAGGGCAACGGCGGCGCCTCCCTTAACCAGGGCCCGGCGGCGGGCGTGGCAGACCTGGTGCTGGCCAACCAGCAGATCATGAGCCAGATCCTTTCAGCACTGGGTCAGTGCAACAGCAGTGCAATGGCGATGATCATAGGTGGGTGGGCGTCATCTTGAACAGCTGAGACCATTTTTAATAGGTGCAGAAAACCAATCTTTACTTAAAGGTAACTTGAAAAAAATACTTAATTTTTTGCCATTAAATGCCCATGAATGGTTTGCTTTCAGGAGCCAGTGGCCTACATCTCACAAAGCACGAGAACTTCCACGGAGGCCTGGATGCCATCTCGGTGGGCGATGGCTTGTTCACAATCCTGACCACCCTGAGCAAGAAAGCCACCTCTGTTCAAGTGATGCTGCAGCCGATCCTCACCTACATGGCCTGTGGGTACATGGGGAGACAGGTGAGGACTTCACAGGAAGGGTTTAAATCTAGATGATAGCCATTGAGCCACTGGTGAGGCCAGTTTCTTTCTTCAGAAATCCAGGAATGTGATTATTCCATTGCATAAAGTAAAAACAAGTTTGTTAGTGTTTTGGTTACAGAGTACCTACAAAATTGCTACTGATCTATATGCTTTATTTCTGAGAGAGTTTGTATGTTCAGTTCATGATAAATGTGTGTTTATGTACTCAGGGGTCTCTGTCCACCTGCCAGCTGTCTGAGCCGCTGCTGTGGTTCATTCTGAGAGTCTTGGACACCAGCGAGGCTCTGAAAGCGTTCCACGACATGGGTACGTCACGTGACATTCACTACCCTACAGCTCTTTCATGACCGCTTTGAGTGTCACAAGAATACATTACAAACGTACATAGGAAATAGTAGTAGTTCAGGTTCAGATTAATTCAACTTGGATGGATTAAATTAATGAATTAATAAAGGTTTGGATGATCTTCCTTTAATGGGGAACAAGATGTTAAGTTTCAAAAATAGTTCTTGGAAGAGTGGTCTTGCTAAGACTAGTTACGATTTCCACTGAGGGGAAAAAAAAAGACAGCTATAGGAAAAAGACAAAGTTATATCCTTCGTTGGGAAGGCCTTTCTAAGTGTATGTTCTAAGCTCTTTAATTAGAAATCCCTACAGTAGCTGACATCTCACCGGCTGTCCGTCTCTCTCCAGGGGGGGTGCAGCTCATCTGTAACAACATGGTGACCAGCACACGCGCCATCGTCAACACGGCCAGGAGCATGGTGTCCACCATCATGAAGTTCCTGGACTCGGGACCGGGCAAGGCGGCGGACGGCAGTCTCAAGACACGAGTGTTGGCCTCGGAGCCGGACAACGCGGAGGGGCTTCACAACTTTGCGCCTCTAGGTACGAGGGAGGGGATTCCGGCTAGTTTTGTCGTGGTGGGACGGTTCAACTCAGAATTCATTTTTGGCCCAATCTCGTTATCTCTCCTTATAAATGTCTATTACTTGAAACATGTATTAGCATGGTGTGAGACCTCATTAATCGAAAGTACCAGAATTTGAGGTCCAGGTGTGCAGCTGTCATTGTTCTTTATTGGGCCCTTGCAGGTACCATCACCTCCAGCAGCCCCACAGCGCAGCCAGCCGAAGTGCTGCTGCAGGCCACACCCCCTCACCGCAGAGCGCGCTCGGCTGCCTGGTCTTACATCTTCCTGCCGGAGGAGGCCTGGTGTGACCTCACCATCCACCTCCCCGCCGCCGTTCTGCTCAAGGAGATCCACATCCAGCCACACCTGGCTTCCCTTGCAAGTAAGAGCTCCCTGCCACTGCCTGCACTTCCTTCTGAGCATCTCTTTCCTGCGTTGCCATGTGTAGAGGGTTCCTCGTGCTTCATGCGTTTGGATGCTGCATTTCTTAAAGCTCCTTCTCATGCGTTGTAGTCTTACGTTAAGTTAGTGTTTAATGCAGCGTTCTTCATATGTTCAATCATTAAAAAGGACACGATTCCTATCCAGGGCCGCAGTAAATCATGGAAACGTTAAGTAAACTGAACACTGAGGTGCGTTTGATAGCCCTGCGAGCCAGTGGGAAGGTTGACATAGATACAGAGTTGGGTGATCCGTCCTCATAGGTTGGCCGACAGAGTAAAGCATTAGGTCTTTCTTTATTTCACCTTTACGTAACTGTTCGCCCCGCAGCCTGCCCCTCTTCAGTGTCGGTGGAGATCAGTGCCGACGGGGTCAACATGCTGCCGCTGTCCTCGCCCGTCATCACCAGTGGCCTCACCTACATCAAGATCCAGCTGGTGAAGGCGGAGGTGGCGTCGGCCGTGTGCCTGCGGCTGCACCGCCCCCGGGATGCCAGCACGCTCGGGCTGTCGCAGATCAAGCTGCTGGGCCTCACCGCCTTCGGGAACACCTCCTCCGCCACCGTGAACAACCCTTTCCTGCCTTCCGAGGATCAAGTCTCCAAAACCAGGTAATGGCTCCTCTTTCTTTTCAATAGAGAGAGTGGATTTGGGTCTTCAATGGGATTTAAATGAGTTCTTTCCCCCACTACATGTGTTTCCTGACCATCTCATGCTGCTCTTTCAGTATCGGCTGGTTGAGGCTCCTCCACCACTGCCTGACCCACGTCAGCGACCTGGAGTCGGTGATGGCCAGCGCGGCGGCTCCTACCGCCAACCTGCTGCAGACCTGCGCAGCGCTGCTCATGTCCCCGTACTGCGGCATGCACTCACCCAACATCGAGGCGGTACTGGTGAAGATTGGCCTGCAGTCCACCCGCATCGGCCTGAAACTCATTGACATTCTCCTGAGGAACTGCGCCGCCTCAGGCACCGATCCCGCAGGTAGGCCGCACCCCATAGCGTGTCCCAGGCCAGGAAGAAGCCTGCAGGGTTTGCTGATCCTCTTTCCTTAAAACAGATGATCAGTGACTTCCTTATGTGATCATGAATGTTTTGAATTAAAACGGTTTATCCCCGTTTATTATGCAGAGCTGTTTTTTGTTTTAACGTTTTAACGACTTTGCAGATTTAAACAGCCCCCTGCTCTTCGGAAGACTCAACGGGCTTTCCTCGGACTCCACGATTGACATCCTCTATCAGCTTGGGACGACGCAGGACCCCGGCACGAAAGACCGGTAAAGCCTCGCCGTTTTTATATCGGAAAATAAAGCCACGCATCTCATTAAAGCCAATAAATACCGGAGTTCGTTCAAATCTGGGTTTGGTTTGACATTCTGAGCACGTGACTCAAATGGTGGAATACAGTCCTTTTCATTTGACTTCAGTGCTTCCCCTCAGACCCGAGTGTGTTTCTCTCTCCGGCTAATTCTCCACCGTTGTCTGTCTGCAGGATTCAGGCTCTGCTGCAGTGGGTCCACGACTCCTCGCGAGTGGCCCATCTAAAGAAAAGTGGCCACCTGGGCTACATCAACCCCAACAGCTCCACCCGTGAATACGGCCTGCTCATGCCTTCCCCTTCCCACCTGCACTGTGTCGCCGCCATCCTCTGGCACAGCTATGAGCTGCCCGTGGACTACGACCTCCCGGTGCTGCTCAACAGGGAGCTTTTTGAGTAAGGATTGTGTGTCCAAGTATCCAAGATGTCTGTAGGCGTTGTTCTGCTTTTGCTTCCTGACCTTGATATGAACCCTCTGTACTCTCCTGCAGGTTGCTGTATAATTGGTCCATGTCCCTCCCGTGCAACATTGTGCTGAAGAAAGCCGTGGACAGTCTACTGTGCTCCATGTGCCACATCCACCCCAACTACTTCTCCCTGCTGATGGCCTGGATGGGCATCACGCCCCCTCCCGTGCAGACCCAGCACAGGCTCTCCATGACGGACGACAGCAAGAAGCAGGACCTGAGCGCCGGGCTGACGGACGACTCCAAGAACGCGCAGCCGCCCATCGCACTCACCGAGTCGCAACTGGCCACGCTGGCGGCCGCCTCCCAGTCGCCCGAGGCCATCAAGCAGCTGCTGGACTCGGGCCTGCCTTCGTTGCTGGTGAGGAGCCTGGCCAGCTTCTGCTGTGGCCTCCTATCCAACTCGGACTTCTCTGTGCCTTCTGCGGAGGTCCCCGCGGATAGGAACCGGAGGCATCACTCCCAGCAGCACGCGGCCAGCAAGGTGCTCCTGACCGCCGACCTCGTGGCTCCGGTGCTCCGCTTCCTGACGGACGTGGGGAACAGCCACGCCATGAAGGACTGGCTGGGGGGGCCGGAGGTCAACCCCCTGTGGACTGCCCTGCTCTTCCTGCTGTGCCACTCCAGTGCCAGCGCAGGGGGCCACCAGGCCAACGCCCACCCCTCGGGGTCCCGGTACTCGCTGGCCTCCTCCACGGGTGGGAACGGACTGACCACTCAGCAAAGGACAGCCATTGAGAATGCAACTGTGGCATTTTTTTTACAGTGCATCTCCTGCCATCCAAACAATCAGAGGCTTATGGCTCAGGTTAGTTTTTTTGTTTACATTTGTTCTGAAAAATGTTTTGGTTGTGTAAATGGAGAATATATTTTTGTGGGAGACTTGTTTAATGGTTAGAAAACCGAAGTCAAAGTGGAAGTTCAGGACAAAGTTTGTGGAAGTGCGCTGTGATGGACCAGGCGATGTGAAGAGTTCCGAATTGCATTCTTTTTCTAAGCGGGCAAAGATTAATCTCCGAATCGCTTCTCCCAGGTACTATGTGAGCTCTTCCAGTCGGCCCCCCAGCGAGGCAATGTGCCCACCTCGGGCAACATCTCCGGGTTCATCCGCAGGCTGTTCCTGCAGCTGATGCTGGAGGATGAGAAGGTCACAGTCTTCCTGCAGTCCCCCTGCCCGGTGCGTATCCTGCCTGTTGAAGAATTTACTTGAGTTTTTCCAGTTATTTATTGCCGATTTTGTTTAGTTTCCCCATCAAATTAATCAACATTATGCCTTTGATGGCCACCAGAGGGGGCTGTGTTCCGTAGTAGAAGTGTTTCAGGATCTCAAGGAAGGAGTTTAAGAAGGAGAAATGACTTGACCTTGACAGAGAGCCTGACGTTTGAGTGAAAACCCCTTCTCTTGTTGTCTCAAGAGTGCAAGTTCTCCGTTTACTTGCTCTGAGTTCACCTAAATGGTAACCGCTTAATCATATTTTCTTCTGAAAGGAGGCAGTTGGAGTCCTCTTAGTTTATTTATACATTATAAACATCTAATTATATTGGCTATGGTTGCACTTTAACAAGCAGAGAGGTTAACATTTTCACGAATCATGTACTGTACACGCACGGGCTTCAGTCTTCAGCTATGATGAGGTTTTACCCCTTGTATGTTGCATTTTCTTCAGTCTGAATACTCTCTTCCTCTCTGGCACTGAGCACAGCAGGGTCCCATATTAAATGCTTTTAATGAAAAGAGGCCAACCAGTATTTCTTTCTGCCAGCAGGGAATACCATTGAGTTGATAACAGTAATGAAGCCCCAAAACATACACTTAATGGAACGATTGAACAACAACAACAACAGTCTCATCTGTATTAGTCTGTCTTCTTCAATATAGAATTATTAGGAGCTGAAGTACAGTGGAAATTACAATCCCATTGGCAGCTTTGCAGAGGGAATGAGCATCAGGCTTAAAAAAATCACTAGGCAGGCTGGGATTGGGCATGATTGTTTTTAGCATGGTCTTCAAACTTAATTTCAGGACATTGTAACACATTTTCTGCTGAGCAAATGGATTTATTTTTGCAGCCCGTGACATTTTTTCCCCTTTTTTTTTTTCCACAACGCGGATGAATTCTGTTGTTTGCAGAAAATGCGTTTCTCTGCCGGTGGCTCACATTTTTACTATTGGATATTGGAAGTAATAATCAACTTGATATGAAATTAAATATAAAGGCAAGTGATGACACCACTCAGAATTAAATAAGACGTAATAAAAATCGAAACAATTTCTCTTTAAACGGTTAGATTGGATCCTCATTGATCAGGAGGAGACATCTGGTGCGGCAATGGTTAGTTTTTTATGGCTGGTCTGGGGAACTCTTAACATTTGAATCATAGCTGCGGGAGAAATGGCTGTTGCCCCAAGGTAGAGAGAGCAATAAATGTCACAATGAATAAAGCGCACATATAACATTTATGCTGAATGAGAACTTGTCATGTTTAATAAACCCCAAACCGAAGCAGAATGAGAAGGTGTAAATGCCTATCCGGGGTGAATTGTACCCTTTGGATGTGTTCTGTTTGTAATTGTGTTCTAGTCTTGTATTGTTTTTTATGTTGATTAATAAACAATAGCAGCAAACAATGTATATCCTTTAGATTGAAAGTAAATACCTTTGATTGTACAACAAGTTCTGTGCTTCCATTTTCCACCAGTTTGCATGAGGTGTTATTCTTTTCCCAAATGCTGCGTCATCAGATCGCCCTGATTGGCCAGCTCACAACACTGTATATCCGTTTCCCAGGAGTAGTCTTTGTGTAGGACTGCAGGATATGAGCGAATTTATCAGTATCCTCACAACCCCTGCTTCTTCACCATCTTGTCATTTTAAACTGCCGCTGTGCCAGAGCCTGCTGTTCAGTGCCATGTTGTGATCACATTGATCTTGCTGTCAGATTGGGTGAAAAGCAACAGCAGGAAGGCAGGAGTCTCGGCCTGGTTTGGGGCCACACCGGGGCCCTCCCGGACAAGCCCGCTGATGCATCACCCCCATGCGCAGGGCAGTGATGCTCCTTTTCTCCTGTCATCCTATTTAGCTGTACAAGGGAAGGATCAACGCCACCAGCCATGTCATTCAGCACCCCATGTACGGAGCGGGGCACAAGTTCCGCACCCTGCACCTGCCCATCTCCACCACCTTGGCCGAGGTCCTGGACCGCGTGTCGGGTAGGTGGACTCCGCGAAGAGATTGGATTTTGAGAGTTTGAGAGATCGGGAGTTGTCGAAACACCCTGCATTCCCCCAGATGAGCAAACCTCTTTGATAACAATCACACGCATAGACATAAGTAAATATGTAAATAGACAGCGCACACGGGCTGACAGTGCCGTGTGAAGACGGCATGCCTTATCAAAACGCCCATTAGCATTATAGAGGGGACTGTCTGGTGTGGCTGAGAGGCATTTGATTAATGGGTAGAAGATCACTTCAGTCTGTAATACTTAACAGCATTTAGGAGAGCTTTTCCTAATAAGCAGAACTTGTGACTATAAATAAACCCAATTTGTACTTGTCTGGGAGGTGCCCTTGTGAAGCTGTAATGTGGAGACGTTGATGACAACGTTAAATGTGGCAATAAGACTTTTTCTGAGTTAGAGATCTCACTCTGGTCGGGGGGCTGGTGGAGACAGTGCCTCCAATTTTACATTTGGCACTCTTCCTAAAGAGTTCTTATTTTCCTCGCCTAAAATAGCAAATGGACAAGTTTTTCAGACCAGCTCGACGATAAATTTAAAATCTCTCTCATCTGAGTTAAAGGTCCCATAATTTAAGTCCTTGAGGGTGTCCAAATTGGAATTGAAACGGTGCCATTGTACACAGCAGTGATTATAAAAGTAAGAGAGTGATGACGGCTCGGCCTGAAAAATATATTTTCTAGACATTATCCACCAGTCAAGGTCAATAAGCTCAGAGGAAATGGTTTGTGTGGCGAGTGCATGGAAGTGATAGATTTAGCAACTGGTGTGCGGAGTGATATCTCGAAGCAGTCGATGCTTCTTTGATGAATGTCTCTCCTTTCGAGACCTTGAGGAAGGCAGAGTGGTGGTTAACAGTTTCCCTTGGGGACGGGGGGGGGAATAATATTTTATGGTTTTATTTGTATTAATAATACAGTATTGTATTCCGGCAACGTCCCTGACAGAGAGCTGTGGAGCATTTGGAAATCCAAACCACCATTTATCTGGTCAAATAGATCTGACTCTGCTGATAACAGGCTTGGGTGTTATGATTTGCTTTTTGTTTAAATTAGCTCTCCATTCGCATCTCTTGACTTACTTCCTGCACCTAGTTTAGCTCAGATCGTATAAAAATAATCCAAATAGTGTACTGACTCTGTCAGATCCGGTTTTGACGTGACCCGTTTTATTCTCTCGCCGGGATTCCCTTCGTCTGACCGAAGACACCCCGAGCATAACTGCAAAGCTGATCAACGAGCAGAAGGAGGACAAGGAGAAGAAGAATCACGAGGAGAAAGAGAAGATGAAGGCTGACAACGGCTTTCAGGACAACTACAGCGTCGTTGTCGCCTCAGGTAAGCCATTCCCGCAGATTGCAGACTATAGAGGGGATTGAAATCAGAAAGGCAAAGTGTAGGGAAGATGGGGGTAGAGTTCCTGCTTTATTGCCAGTTAATAAGGTTGACTTTTTAATCCCCGGCTCTCTTGTGTGTCTTCCTGGCGCTGTACTCGTCCCGTCTGCTCAGTTTAAAGGAGGTGTTTTCCCCAGGTCTGAAGTGCCAGTCGAAGAGGGCAGTGTCCACCCCGCCCCGCCCCCCGTCCCGGAGAGGGAGAGTGATGAGCGACAAGCTGACCACCTCCTCGGCCGGTGTGGACCCCTCCAGCAAAACCATCAGCGTGCCCGTCTTTCATCTCTACCACAAGCTGCTTCCAGGTGTGCTCACAGTCCGCCCATCCTTCAGCATGCCCCCGAGTCAACAGATGAGGGCTTCCAGTGAATCCAGTGGTTTGAGACGGTCTAGTTTTCTGCTGTTTTCTTTAGACACACCTTGAAACACCTCAGTCTCTTCTTTCCTGAGTCACAGTCAGTCTTTTCTTTTCATGCTCAAAAGGAACATCGAGCTAATTATCTGCCACGAAGTGGGAGAATTCCGAAATAAATTCTCTATTTTCCTTTCCATTTAATTTCTCTCTCAGTTTTAGTTATTATTTATAAACCTATATAGTCACAATCCATACTCGGAGTCCGCTGGGCTGCTCTCCAGCTGCGCTCCCGCCACCGTCACCAGCCCTAACGCCAGATGGTTAAGTGTTGCCTGGAGAAGCATCACAATGGTGGCAGTCTTTGGCGTTTGGCAAAAACACATTTTAATATACAGACGGGTCAGCGTGGATATTTCCCAAATTGCTACCCTCGCATAGCCTTGATGCAGAAGCATATAATTACTTTTTTGTTTGTTTTTCACCCCTTAATCTCTTCTTCTCTAAAGTCCTCCTCTTTCCCTTTTTAGTGACAGATCGCTCTTGTTTTACATTGTGAGGCTCATGACATTGTGCTCCCTTGACTTTGGAGGCAATAAGTACTATTTCTTAAACACAGTGGGCTTCCTGGGCACGCTGATGGTTTTGCTGGAGGGGTGTGGGTGTTTATAGATGCTCGAGCTTTCCAGTGCAGAGGGAGGGGTGGGCCATCTGTAGGTCTGTCTGTATTAGTGTGTTGATATTGATCCCGGTGTGGGAACATGACCTCCCGCTGTCACTCCCCAGGCCAGCCCCTGCCCGCTGAGATGACTCTCGCCCAGCTCTTAACCCTGCTGTACGATCGAAAGCTCCCCCAGGGTTACCGATCGATAGACCTGACCGTCAAGCTCGGCTCCAAAGTCATCTCTGACGCCAGTCTGTCGAAAACGGACTCCTTCAAGCGCCTTCGGACAGAGAAAGGTAAAAAGCCTCCATGTTTTCCCCCTTTTCTGGTGCCCATAAATTCCTCCATTGCTTTGGAGTTATTTTTTTCCAGCAGAATTCACGGCCAAGTATAAAATCAGACTCGAATTTTAGCCTTGAGATTCCCAGGTTATACATTATGCAATAGAAGTGAATCTAAACGTAAAAATATTGGTCATACTGTCCTCCCTGCTATCAGATACCTGCCCAGTGCCACTGGTATAAATGTTAGCCCAGTCGAGCATAACTGTTTTAGTTTTTTATATGGTCAAATCAACCTTCTGTAGCCCAAATATTCAGTTAAGGTTCATAACAATATTATTGAAACAATCACATGTGTATATGCAGCTTTACCATGACTTTGGGGGTGAATTACAGTATTTCAAAGCATCTTCCCTTGATTCACCATCTTTTCTTTCACAATATTGTTTAGTTTTTTTCCTGATCTGTGTATTGGTTTCTTACGAATTACTGATTACTAATGCAATCATATTCAATATCCTTTTTTCATAATGTTATTCTGTAACAATCCCACTCTTCCCTGTTCATTGTTACAAGCTTTTGTCCGGCCTGTATGTGAACTCAAAATCAATTTTTAAAGCATCGCCTCCACAAGAGTGGAAAACCTCAATTTATTTTCACGCAGAAATAAATAAAAGGGTGCAGCAGATGTGGTTATCAATAAATTACAATCCTCTCCGTCTCTTATAGTGGATGACAGTGGTTATTATAAATTTAAGACCTGCCGCAATAACTTTGAAGCGTATAAATTAATCATACCAACGTGTTTAAATCATATTTTTAGGTGACTTTATTGTGTAGTCTGCGTGGGTCATTTAATTTCAAAATGGATTGCAGAGGGGGTTATCTAGTGCTCCAGCTGGTACAGAGCTCCGGTCTAGGTGCAGGTTTGGCGTTGTCATCCATAGATCCTGTGGAGCCATTCCAGCAGCCTTCTCTTCCTGGACCCCCCGACAGAGCAGATCTTGGGTGGTTTGTTTGGATACGGGCCTCACGTCATGGGTTTGGTTTCAACCCAACCTTTATCTTGACTGAGTAATAAACGCACACACACACCTCTTCTGCTTGCTGTGTTCTTCAGAAGAACGAGGGATTAAACAGGCATGCTTCATGTAAATGTTGAATATGACACGCTTCTAATTAATCCCAAATAAAGAGTTAAACTATTATCCCCCCGTTGTGACTGTAACACAGCAGCGATGATTATCAATTTGACTGGAGCCGTAATGACCAGTCGAGCATACCGATGATCCCATGTCTGAAGATGGGTGCGTTGGCCCACGGATGATTGAAATTCTGGGGGAAGTTCGTCCGGGGACTGTATGCCCGTCACATCGCTGCATGTAATTATATATTGAGAAAGTGTGGACAGCATCCAAATGAACTCCCCACAATGACGACGAGTACTTCTCAGCGATGCGCCGGGCCGCTGCTAATTTTCTTGGGCTTCACAGGTATAGATGTCAAAATCATTATTGTATCTCTGCGGGTGCTCCCAGGCATTTTAATAGACGTATAACCGGTGGAGAGTTAAATTGACTTGCGTACCAATGTCAGTTTATTTCCCTTAATTCTCTCGTAACGACAAACATTAAAACTTTCGGTGGCAGAAAAGGTATAATCTTTTTCGATCTCTCCTTCTTAGTGAGGAATGCTCCAATATCGCATATACAGTATGGTCAATAAAGCGTATTTAATAATTTATTGATCCTTTGCACTTCGTTCACCTTGTTTTTTTCACCCCATGGGTATATGCTCCTGCAATCTCACAGGACAAATCAGCTATAAAGACTATTTTACACGTTTGAATCTGCAGACCTCTGATAATATACACTCCTCTGTGATAAACCGGGCAGTCAGTGAGCTATAGAAATGTGAGTAATTTGAACTGTTAAATCGGTGCAGAAGAAGTAGCTAGGTAGAGACCTAATTGGCTCTTTTATCTGACTGCCGATGCTAGGGCTCCTGTGAGAGATCCAACTGAAAATGTTGATGAAAAGCTGAACTAACAAACTCATTTGCAACCCCTTTTATCAACTGCCGCACAAAGCCGTGGGCAGTTTGAGTGAAAGCAGGAGCAGAATGTAGTCGTTTGTGAAGCCGGTCCCTCGGTGTAGTGACTTTCCCAGGACCGTGGAGACCAAAATAAACAAATGGATTTTTCATCTTTTTTTTTTTGGGCTCATTTATAATTTTATTCAAATAGCTTTTCCTACTTGCTCTTTATCTGCGGGAATTCACAGAATCTGATACCCAGAACCCTTTTTCAGCGGGGGCGTTGCAGTGAGACTTTAGTATTAAACTGGCCGGTGACACGGTGTCTCAGGATGACTCGGCCTCAGGGGGATTTGTCTTGGTGGTCAGCTGTGGTCCCCTACCCATCTGTAAAGCTCTGCAGTTAACCCTCAGACTCGCAGCCTGCCACTATCCCATCCAGTCTAATTTTGCAGTCTGGATGGCATGGGCCGTTACATACCTTATTAGTCGGGACTCAAGAGACTTTCTAATTCCGCATAGAAATCCCTGTAGAGAAGCAATGAATCATTCATTTTCTTTGCTATTCCGTGTTTGCGGATGACCTGTTAGCTTGTTTTATTTTTATAAATAGAAAAACTGGGTGGGGGGGTAAGACCCAAACAAATGAATCCCCCTCCCAAACACACACACACACACACACACACACACCCCTCTTCTATTTCTACCCAGCATGAATCAAACCTGATGCAAAACAATAACAGAAATACGAGACCGACAGTACATGTTAAGAGGATTAGGAATGGTGTTTTATTTTTTATTTTTATTTAACCCAAGCTAGGTGCCGTGTCATAACCTCTCCCTCTCTCTCTCCAGTCGTTTGTGAGGTTTTGTTCGATGTGATGTCGTGCTTTTTGCTTTTGATGCTGCCCGCCGGTCCAGCCCTCTCTCTGTTCAAAGATGGTTCATTTCTGGTTCCACTCCTTGCACAGAGCACGGGGAGATGCTGAACAGCTGCCCGGAAGACGAGCCCATGACGCAGGGCGACGAATGTCTCGACGCCGCCATCGACGAGTCTCTGCTGGAAACCAACCCCATCCAGTCCCCTCTGCAGGTGTTTGCAGGGATGGGAGGTCTGGCTCTAATAGCAGAGAGATTGCCGATGCTGTACCCCGATGTCATCCAACAGGCAAGTCGTGTTTTTTTCTGGTCAGGGTCATATTCTACACATTGTTTCTAAAGCAGTTTGTGACCACATGGTGAAGAGGCCCGATCCGTTGACCTTACCCACTAAACCATGTGTGTATGAAGCAGTGGCAGTCCATTTCTGTCTAGAACCCTCCCAGCTCCCTCGATTGAGCCCATGCCAGTCCGCTCCTCTTATCTCTCCGTCTCGCTCTGTGTGTTAAAATTATAAATAAATAAAAATAGGCTGAATATGGTGACTTGTTTATAGTGCACTTGTCTCTAAATGCTGTCCATTTTAATATATTTAAGTCAAGCATTGACTAACATACTCTATAAACATAACTCCTTTTGCTAAAAATAAATAAAATGAAAGGCTGCATTTACCCCCGAAGTCCCAGTTTTTTCACGTTCCCTCTTCTCTTTGTCCTGGCTGTAGGTCAGTGCGCCCGTGGTGGCATCCACCACGCAGGAGAAGCCCAAGGACAGCGATCAGTTCGAGTGGGTGACCATCGAGCAGTCGGGGGAGCTGGTGTACGAGGCGCCGGAGACCATCGCCGCCGAGCCGCCGCCCATCAAGTCCTCGGTGCAGACCATGTCGCCCATCCCCGCACACTCCCTGGCTGCCTTCGGCTTGTTCCTGCGGCTGCCGGGCTACGCCGAGGTGCTGCTGAAGGAGCGCAAACATGCCCAGTGTCTGCTGCGCCTGGTGCTGGGCGTCACCGATGACGGGGAAGGAAGTAAGTGTCCGCCGGTGGGGCATACCTCCTCAAATCAAACCTAGCTGTCAGGTTTCCATTCCATTCCTGCTTGCCGTTCCCCTGATGCTCTGAAGTCTAGGTTTGTGGAACATAGTCTAATCAACTAATTCCTGTTGACGTTGAACTAGTTAAGTGTTTAGTAATCCCAATGTATTGTATCCCAAACCCTTCATTTTCGTGGGGTCCCCATTCACTGGGCCTTCCGGATCAATTGCAAAGTTCAAGACCCTGTTATCGTAGTGTCTCTTTCCACAGAACAATTCTCGGATGCCATCGTAGATTTTATCCTTAATTTTTGAAACCCTATACGCGCCATTTGCAGGTCCTGCTAGCTGATGGTTGATGGGGCCGCCTGTAATGCAGTTGATTTTGCCCGAGTTAACCTCTGTACAGCTTGTCTTGTATTATCAAAGTGCATTTAGCTGAAGACTCCTCATGGGGATGCAAAAGTAGATGTTAGTCCTTGAAGTAGAGAGCCTTTTCTAGTAGGTAATGACTGATAAATAAACGCTATCGACCCGCAGCAGCCCCCTGTGAGAGCGTGCTCATTAAGATAGATCTGCCACTCCGCACGCTGTACCTGAGTTGCTTGCTGACTTGTTTTGTTTGTAACCAGGTCACATCCTGCAGTCCCCGTCAGCCAACGTGCTGCCCACCCTCCCCTTCCACGTCCTGCGCACTTTATTCAGCACCACGCCCCTGACCACCGACGACGGGGTTCTTCTGAGACGCATGGCTCTGGAGATCGGCGCGATTCATCTCATCCTGGCCTGCCTGTCGGCTCTAAGCCACCACGCGCCCCGTGTGCCCAATGCCAGTCCCAACCAGACGGAGGTGAGTTCAGCCCGAGGTGCACAACCTGCTTTCCGATGATCCCAGGTCTTTAATCACTGCGAGTTCAGTGAAGCAAGTCACCCAACGATCCCAGTTCGAATCTTCTTCAAAAGCACCAAATTACTTATAAGAGTTTTGAGGGAAAGCAAGGTTAGCACTTATCCTTCGGTCAACTGGATTAAATGCTCTCACTCTGTTTTCCCCTCTTGACTTGGAGTAATTACACTGATATGTTTTAGGTTTTTTTCTTGGTTGCAGAGACATTTCCTTGAATATCAACTCTGAAGTGATTTAGTATAGTGTAAATCAGTAGCCAGTGGCCTCCGTTGTTTGGAATCTGCTACCTGATGCGTCTCCTTTGTCCTTAGTTCTGTTCTTAATTGTTCGTTTAAGGTTACGATTCCCGTTGTCAGCTGTTCAGATTGGCCCATATAGTTCAGAGTTGTCCGTTTCAGATTCAGGCCGGGTCATTGGCTGACTGCGACCCAGGTTTGACACGGTGAAGTGTGTGCAGAGTTCAGAGAACGTGTGTGTGTGTGTGTGGCCTTCAGCATCCTGCCGAAGTACAGGTCTTCTTCAGTGTGACCCCAGAGAATAGGATAGAAATCCCAGTTTCCCAGCTAGGGGCAAGAGTATGCGGGACCGGGGAGAACAGCATGCACCACTAAACAGACACGGGCTCTGGGAATTTGCTCGAGCTTTAACATCTTTTTGTTTTCAAGGCAACTGATGTCTGCACAATGCCAGTGGTGTAACAATCCTGTCAGTGTTTGAAACAAATGCTGTCAAATGAAAAGCGCTCTTTAGTCAACACACTCTGCAGCATAGTCGCTGCTCACAGATTCGACAAACGAGGATCGGAAAAAATATATACATATATATTGGATGTGTGACTCTTTGTACCATCCTGTGAACCTTGATGACTAGTAATGTTACCCAAAGAGGGACTTGGAAGTTCTGTAAGAAAGAAAAGAACACAAAACAGATGACACAGCAAATCATCAATTGATTCAGTGCACTTTTTATGCCTCCCGATTCCACAGCTACTGTCAAAGGTTCGTCTCGTTTCAACTCTTCCTTGAGTTCCAACATCAAAGTAGCAATATACTTGTGTCTTTGAGAAAGGGCTCTTCATTCATGGCAACGGAAATCAAATAAATAGCCGTTAAACCCCTGCTGTTCCTGGCGTGAATAGAGGACAGTAGGATTATCTAACTAGTCCCAGGTTGTAGAGAAGTCTTACGGCTTGTATAGATGGTGGAAAACACCCCCTCTTGGCTGTCAGTGACCTGCTGTCTATCTCACTCTTGATTTATTCTTCTCTTTGGTTACTGGGGTTTGAAACTGCAGTTATAGTTTTGTTACCGATATCCACACACAGCTCGAGATGTAAGATGTTTTGCTCTAGACTTAAACCGCAATACCTACCAGATTCTATATAAGGTTTGTGTTTTATAAGGGAATTTGTTTGCTTATTAAATTCATATCCCGGCTGAAATGAATCTGTTTAATGTTTCAGTAGCTTTATAAGAATGCTGCCTGCATTTTAAGATTAAAAAAAGAATGCTACACCTTTTTTGAGAATATGCTTTTTTAATTGTTTTTTGGAATTGAACACAAAAAGTAAAGAGAAACTTTGCAAGAAAAGGGGACATATGAGGTTTCATCCTGAACTTGGTGCAGATTTAATATAATGCTCCTGCAGCGTGGGATGACATATAATTGTAGAGGAGTTTTCAGCAGTGTTACAGATTTCATATCAGTCCTTTTTGGCCTTGTGTAAAGATAGGGAATAAGCCGTGTCAAGCATGATAAATGTCAACGGTTTCATTGGCAAAGGTGAGGTCTCTTGATGCAGCTCATCAGATAACATTTTGAAGCTACACCAGTTTAATTTCTCTCTGCTTGCTTTACAAGAGACATGTCTGTCCTTTCACTCTCAGCTTGCTATTATCTGCTGCTGCTTTCTGAATAGTTATAATCTATGGCAACACTTGTGTTCTTGTGATTATAAGTTAATTCCAACCTCCTGCTGCCTTCATCTCCCAAACCCCCACCCAGCACTGATGAAGTCTGTCTCCAATGTGCTTGACTACATCTGTGCCCTTTTTCCCAGTCACAGATGTCCAGTGGACATGCTGGTGGGTCCAGTGAAGAGCAGCAGCTGTACTGGGCCAAGGGGACGGGCTTCGGGACGGGCTCCACGGCCTCGGGCTGGGATGTTGAACAGGCCTTGACCAAGCAGAGGCTGGAAGAGGAGCACGTCACCTGCCTACTGCAGGTCAGCACCGGGGGGTCGGGGAGAGGGAGCGGCGTACATAAACACACCCATCCCGTCCGGAGAAGAGACACTGCACGGGTCAGGTACTGATGGGTCTCTCACCCTCCGTCTATCACAGGTCCTCGCCAGTTACATCAACCCGGCGGGCAGTGTGGGGTCGGCAGAGGCCCACAGCGGGGAGAGCCGAGGACAGAACAGCAACGCGCTCCCCTCCGTCCTGCAGGAGCTCCTCAGCCAGTCCTGCCTCATCCCGGCTATGTCGTCCTACCTGCGCAACGACTCGGGTAGGCCCCCCACCATGTGGCACTTTTCTTGTATGCTTTTTAGATCTGTGTCTTTGGAAAGACCAGCAGCTGTGGAGACAATAGGGAGTGAGCTTTATTGACAGTTGCCCCGTTACTGTTTGGTGATCTGAAAGTGTCTTGAAAGTGCTGCACCTGGGCGGTATAAGATGGTTTCTGATGCCTCCATGAAGAGTTGAATTGCGAACCTTTAGTTACATTTGGAATCTGTTGTGTTGTGTGGAAAATGTGAGCCCAGAAGAGCATGTAGTTGAATCCGGTACAGCATCGGTACATTGTGTCCTGTTTGCATCAAGTGAAAATGACTTTCAAATGAATTAAACATTACTGATAGTGCTTGTTATACCACCATTTTAAAATTGTATTTATATATATATATATATATTTAATCATTATAAAGGGCTTCTTTAGCAAGAGACCTTTTTTTTTCTTTTTAAATATATAATACTGTAAAAACATCTGTTACGTTGTCATGCCAGTGTGTTCTCCAGATGGATCCTCATCTGGGGTTTAATCTCTAAAGCAAGCACTGCTCCCGGCCCGGCATGATTCATCCCCATGAATCTCCAAATTCGAGTCGGAGAGACAGCCTATCGATAGTAATTGTGGGGCGGCAGTTATCACAGCCCACTCATGAGGCAAGGAGCCAGTCAATTCACGTCTCCTCCCCGGCTGGACGCAGCACTCGCACAGCACAATCTCATTTGGAAATAAATTGGTCATCTGTGCCTCTCGAGTCCCAACACTGCTGCCGGTCGGCTCTTGCTAGTTAAGAAATGAGCTGCTTCTGTACAGTGTCTGACGGATGTGTGCGAGATGCGTTCTGTGGTCGTTGCCATTTCTGTCGGCTCTGCTCTGTTGATTGGGAGGTTTCTTTTTTTGTCATTTAGTTGTGTATATTTGTGGTTTTGCCCGATTTGAAGATGAAGTCTTTTATACATTTTGTTCTCTTTCCTGTGTGTGTTTATTTTTATTTCTCTTTACTTCCGATTACCTCGGCAGAGCTGTCACTTTTTTTATTATGATCCATTGAATTTGTAAATGCGTTCAACTGTGCGTCTGGAGAAACAAAACGCATTATAATTGACTCGATTGTTTCAGAGTTCGGATGCCACCTCAGCTGACATCTTTCAATTTAAAATATGCGTTTTGTTTGAGAAGAACATATTTCCAGCACAGTATTATACAAATTTCTCTACCTATGCCATTTTAAATTCAGCAGTACTAGCCTGTGGCCTATGAAAGGCAATTACGGCATATGTAATTTACTGCATTTAAGTTGTTATCTTGTCGTTTAATGTTTTGAGGTTTGTTTGTTTAAATTGCTTTGCGGTTTATGGGTATGTCTGCTGATGGGAGCAGACAGACAGATGGGAGTGATTTTTTTTTTTTTTGAGGGGACAAGTTCCTTTCTGAAAGCTTTCGGCAGTCAGTGTTTAAATGTAATCCCAGGGTTGGCTCTAATCAAATGTGTGAAGAGATCTAAAAGCACCCTGACACACACTTTTTTAATAACGCACTGTAGATGTGTGTGTAGGATATTGCTTCTAAAATCCATTAGAACGAGGGCCGGGCAGACAATGAAGAAAACGAGATAAGGGATCTGTGGCATTTGTAGCTCGCAGTGTAAGTGACAGGGCAGTTATTCAGTCAGTGTGTTTTCTTAACACAGGGATAAAAATGACATTGTGTTACAGAGCACATGGGCTGACTTACTGGATTGTGCTTGGAGGAGGAATAGAAAAAAGTCAATTATATTTTGTCTCTTGATATATGGCTGCTTTAGCGTTTTTGTTTCCCCACCCCCGTCCTTCCTGCCTTCCATTTTCTAAATTATTCATTCAGTCTGCACTAAACAGATTATGTTTTGTAAATAAATTGCATGGTGAATTCAATTCTCATGTATGTATGTGTAGGTCTATTTTAAACGCGGCCTGTCTGCTTGTTTGCTTTGTCTTGTCCTTTGCGTCGGGAAGGGGGTATTTCCAGCGGCTCCTCCTTGCTGTAGCCTGCAGATGATGGAGGAGGATTTCTGATCTATAAATCCGGCCGCAATCATACTGCCTGGGCCTGACTTGTCGTGTTTTTCAACCTCTTGGGAAATGACATCAAACATAGTTGTCTAGATGCACAGTGTACATTAAAAGCCCTGTTGAATGTGTGATGTTGCAGGACTGGTTTAACAGTGGAAACGGGATGTTTTCTAATGATTTCCCCTCGTTAGTTTTGGTTTTTACCTCGTTATATCTTCACTGTGCTTCCGAGGTGGCAGGAACCCATATATATGGAAATTGTGAAGTACTTTAGGCTGCTGGGGTGTTAGTCTGTCCTTTTATAGCCTCTCCTTTTATTCCTCTGTGTGAAGCAGGTTGAATCTATTGATTGGCCAAGACACGGCCTCAGTGTGGCAACGCTGTCTAACCACGTTTTACTGACATGGCTGCGTTCCCCTATCGATCGAGGTTAAATTGTCCATCCTTTGAAAGTGCTTTGGCTGAGTTTCTCTGTTGTCTAATTAGAAAATTTGGTTAGCATACAACCCTTAACAGCTGATGGCACAGTGTTCCCTTTGGGGGTAATTATTGTAATTATTACTATTACATTCTGTGTCTGATAAGTCAAATTAAGTAACTTGTAACATAACACTGAGAGGTATGGTTTTAAATGTTGAAAATAAAGTGCACATTTCACAATGTGGCTTTCAAAACACCCACCTCCTATAAATATGTTCTACCCAAGCTGAGCTCTTTGAGGTTTATTCTCAAAATCACGTATTTCACTTTCTACATTTCTTTCATGCAGATATCCTGACTTATAAGACATAATTGCTCTCCTTTAGAGTGTGTCGCCAAGATGAATACATTAGCAGTGAAATGAACGAGTTAATGAAGATACAGATGAGTATAGTTCAGATGAGGTATTCTTTTGAGATGACCATTAAATTTTTCTAATTCGCCAAGTCCAGCTCAAGTTGGAAAATGTGTTGTTCACTTTGCAGTTTAACAGCAATTTTTTTTTTTTTTTTTTTTTTATTTTTTATTTTTACAAAACACTATTCATATTGTGTATTAATCCTGCAAATAAGCAGTTGACTGGGTATTGTTCCTCATTAGTCACCAGTGTCTCTGCAATCCTGTTGGGATCCATTACAACCCTGTTGCATATTCCATCACTGCAGTAGTTAAGCCATTAGACAGTAATGCTAGTGGAAGGCAATGCTTTTTAATGTCACTCTGAAGCTAATTTATTTTAATTGAAATCTTCATTTATATGTTAAAAAAAGAAGTGGAGCAGCCTGTAAAGCAGAAAAGCAATTAGGAGAAGGCTTGTGTTGTGCTCATAAAACCAGTCTGACACTATTTGAATCGAGCGCTACAGCAATATTGTGCATGAGACATTATCGAAGATCATGTAGCATTTGATGTTTTCTAATGAATTAGGGCCGTTTTCGGTTTATAATTTAATATTTCGTTGGAGCGCGGTCCCTGTTTGCGAGTCATCGGTTAGCTCAAGCACACTGAAGTCCTAGTTGACATATTTAGCAATCCATGCAGCGCAACCTTCAAGGACGGCTGCCGATGATTCATCCTGCAATCCACCCCTGTGTGCTCTGGTGCTTTCTGTTTGTTGCTGTAGCAATCGGCGGGACTGACTGTGGGTGCTTTCACCCCAGAAGTCGCCACACCGGCAGAAGAATACACCGCCGAGTGGAACAGCAGAGAACAGATGAACGTTTGTTAATCGTGTGCGTGCGTTTACATATTTACCTCGAAGTTATCAGAAGGTGATAGGGCGTCTGGTCAATCGGCCTTTTTTCCCCCTTCCTTCCTTTTTAGTTTATTTTTCCTGGTTGCATTTCTGTTGTTCTCTGTTCCAGACATGACAGGTCGCAGGGGGGTGAGGGGGAGGGTGGGAGGTGATGCCTGGCAGGCATAGGGAGAAATATGTCTACTGACAGCTTTCGAAAAGCTGGACGAATAGCAGGTTCAGCAAACATTCAGATGTTCAGACAGCCAAAGGTTTACTCTTGCATGTTTAACCCCCCCCCCCCCCACACACAAACAAAAACACACACACACACTAGGCATTCACTCATCCCCTCTTCCTGAAGCTATAGTTCAGCTCTAAAGGATAACTCCAGTCCACTCAACTAGCGGGGAACTTCAGAGGTGTCTGATGCCATACGCCCACAGCCTCCAACCGTGTGAGACTAATCAGTCAAATGGTTTACAAAAATTAAATAAATGTAGTTTAAAATATGTATAGATTTCTTGTTGAATGTGCACATATTAGACTTGCTTATACAACAATATTGTAATGTTTCAATACAAAAAACAGATTTATTAATACCTTTATACAATTGTTCAGAAGAAGCTGATAAATACATATATACAGTTCATTTTTTTTCTGGAGGAGGCTTGTACTCTCGAATAACAGCTTCAGAAATCTAGATTTAATCAATTAGGAAAAACTGCTTTTTATTGTACCATGTCTGTTATAAATTCAGATTTATGCACTTTGGAATGGTTTGGTTTAACCTGTAGTATACTGTTCTTAAAGCAATGTTTTACACCGGAATTATAAGCATGTTTAGAGTAAAACTGTTTTGTTTTTTTAATGTAGTATTAATAGACATTAACCATTTAATGACCCAGTCAGAATAATTTCCCCCATAACAGGAAGTGCTGTGTTCTGTCTTTTGGGGATGGTCAGTCAATCAATTTATTAACTTTATAACTTGACTCACCTTTCATAAAGTGTTGCCAGGTTGCTTCATTATTATTAATTTTGATTTAATTTTCACCATGTGTCGGTTGCACTGAAATCAACAGTAATGATATAAAGAGCAGCCTTTATTCCCCGTGTTTGTACCGACAGTGAGCTCATTCAAATTCTTATTACTGGTTTGAATCAGAATAAATGTAGGCCTCCACATGAAGTTGCTCTCCGATAACCAGTGTACAGTCTACAAGTATCCATGATCGTACATTTCTGAGATGTGGATATGCTTCTGTTGGAGCTCAAAATGGCACATTTTAACCCATTTTGTGATGCTTTTGTCATAGTGCTCTTTATAAAAATATACTTTATTTATTGCGGACCGCCATTCCCAGTCTGGTCTTGAACAATAGGCAAAAATGAGAGCGAGACAATTTGCGGTTTGGCAGCTCGGCACATAATTTTAATGTAACAGATCAAATGTTCCTCTCTCTGCAGAAGTCACTCTTTGGCAGCTGCCCTTGCCATAGCTTGAAGGTCTTACTTATTTTTCTTAGCCCCCTACTCAAGCCAGGGTGTCACTACTCTTATAAAACATATTGAAGGTAAAGAAATAATGCAAGTGCAAGTCAGTAAAAATATGCTCTGTAATGCTATAAAAGTGTATAGAAGCATACCAGTTCTCCTGTTAGGGTTTCACATTCAGTGGGTGAATAGCTGGTTTTCAGTCTCTCAGTTCAGTCCTGTTACATCCACGGCAACCTTGTTAATCCAGAGTAGCCACCCTTGTATATTCCAATTCAAATGCCACCACCCCCACCCCCACAGACATTGTCTTTACCTCCTTACTTGGGGATCTTATAATGAGGTTGGGAAAAGCTCAAAGTATTTAGAGGCGCTCTCTCTGACTGGCACACACCCAACCCCCCCTGATCCACATCTAGTCATTTGAGTGCATCCGTGGTGCTTGCAGCCCGGCCCCAACAAGTGGCAGACTGAATATTTTCTCCACCGCCTGGACATCGGCACCAAACACTTCAGATGCCTGATCAGTTTCTGTCCTGCTGGTCCCATTGTGCCCCTTGTGGATATGGAGGGGAAGACCCTGCTAGCTAATGAAGAGTTGTTCTTTTGTAGCTGGCTCCTCTGCTCGTATGTGGTGAAGCTCCGTGGCCCGGCGGTCACGGAGCTGGAGTTGTGGACCAAGGGATAGAGGGTCCTCACAGGGTGGTGTAGATGTAAACAAACACGATGACAAAAAGGTTGAGCACCGTCCCGATGATGCCCAGCATGGCCAGAATGGACTCCTCTTTCTCCCCCCTCTCTTCCAGCTGCTTCACTTCCTCTAGAGTAATGACAGTTGTGCCCATTTTTGTAGCTGTTAACTTGACCAGGATCCTGGTAGTTATTTAGTAATGATAAAAACAAAAACAAAAAAGTGTGCCGGGAGAAATAAATGATGTAAGACGGACTTCAGCAACTCCTCACCCTCCCACACCCTTTTCTTTTAAATAATCAAAGAAAGATTACCGTTTTGTTAGAAGAAAAAAAAAAAAATCCTTTCAGCTGTTCACTCTCGTTTGCCTACATGTAGTAAATAAGATCACCTGGCGAATACTGTGTTGGTATGTCTTTGTTAGCTGTAGCAGGATGTTTTGCACCTCCAGATCTAGCCCCCAGAAAAAAAAAATCGAATTATAAATTACCGAACGCACGAGACATCGGAAAACAAATATCCTGAACCGGGTGTCTTTTGCAAAATCGAAACACTACCGATCCATTCCCCCCTCCGTCCAGGACATCTCTCTTGCAGTGCGTTGCCCAGAAAAAAAGAGGGAGAGAAAAAGGCTTAGCGGAATGAGTAAATACATGTCATTCCTCCGAGTCTGATTTGTGACCCTCAGGATCTGCTGGAATGTAAACACGGCGCACGGAGCCGTCGCTCACAGAGCTGGAACGGGGTGCGAATACCGTAGCATTGTGCACAGTGGGCACCGAGGAACAAGAGCACGTTTGCTCACGCCGACATTGTTCTACTCTGTCGTGCTGCTGCATCGGAAGAAGCGGAAAGAGTTGCTTACCCTACGCTGCATCAGGAATGAAATGATATCGAGCATGCTTCTCAGTCTTCGTGGATGTGTGGCAGCTCCGTGTCTTCATGGAGGGAGCTGCTGCTCTGTGCTGGGGAGGGGACTGGAAGCAGCACAATAGCCCGGTAGTCCCAGGGAGGAGGAGGAGAAGAAAAAAAAAAAAAGGAAAAATAGCTTCTGAGGTATTAAAACGCACAGCTCTGCTTCGATAATCCTGTGAGGCTAAGCGATGTGGAAAAGATGACCTCTTCCAATATTGATCCTCTGGTATGATTCTTCTTCCTACCTAAGCGATGATTTTTCACCTACGAATGATAATTGCTTCCATTCAGGGCTGATAGAAATCCTTCTCCTCCTCCCCCCCCCCCACACACACAAACCACCTCCTTCTTGCCTCCCTCCTCCCAACCCTTTCGCTGTCTCTTTGGCCCTCTTAGCAGCTTTTAAGGGAGCAGCTGTCTCCTTGGTCCCGGCCCCTCTTAGAGTCGCACAATTAGCACCCTTTATAAGAGTTTGCCTCCAGTTGAACCCTATGACCAGCGTGCATCGTCGCGGCACTCAGCTTTCCCTTTTTTTGCCTTCTGTCCCCCCGAGTAGAAGAACGACTGGTATGGGGGGGGGGGCGGTGGAGAGGAAAAGAAAGCAATAGACGTTTTTCCAGCTCAGGGTTAAAATTAACAAGCCCAAAAAGCTGACAAAGGACAAAACGGCGAGAGTATTAGCCAGATATTGCTCTCCAGAACGTGGCACCTGCAGCCTGTCAGTCCGTGGTCTGCCCCTCCATGACGGGCAGCACTGAGCATTGCATAACTTAGCGGCCAGTTGTATCCAGGCGGCGGAGTGACGGAGGCTTTAGTCGCGCTGCCGTCGCCGACTCTGACATTGATTTAATATGCTTTTGGCAGTGACTGTAACAAGGAAGGCGCTCCGGGCGACCCTGCCCAGACGCCGAGCGGCAACAGCGACGCACGTAGCTCTCCAGTCCCCCTGTCAGGCACGGCGGATTCGCAACCGGTGAGGAGGAGACGGCGGGGAGGTGGCTTAAGTGCTGAGGGGGAGCAGAGAAAGATCTGGACTCCAGGGGGTCTCTGCATTCCCGCTTGAGAAATAGTGACATTAAAGCAGTCAGGCTGAAGTAGCAATTCTGCCTTTTGTCTCCCTGTGCCTCTGCCTGACAGGCTAATCTTTTATGAGGGCTTTCTCCGTACATTAATACACTCCCCTTGTTACCCACTGCCAGCTACATAATGAAGCATGGGTGAAATTTCTACCGGGAGTCCATTCTTACCCTGTGGTTGTGTACCTTTACAGCACGTTGTTTGGTCTGTTCTCTAGCCTGAATCTTAAGTACACCACGTTAGTATATACACATTATTTAAATCTTATCAGCCTCAGTCAAAAGAGATCAGGTATTGTTTTGTATTTGTTTTTTTATTCTGTCTCCTATTGTGCGTTCCAGATTCTATTGTTGGTTCTGACTTTTTATTATCTAGTCAGCGGTTAGTGCTTTCTGCTGTCTGTGGAGAGTGATTCACTCCTGTAATGCTACCTGGCCCGGGGCATGGTGTTCAAGTCATATTGCTGGAATCGCTGGGTGATGGTGTGTTCTGTAGTTTAATTATCTTTTCCTTTCTAATCAAGAGGCGCAGCAGATTTTATGGACGGGAAAATGCCCTTGTCATCTGGAGAAAAGGGAGGTACCCTAACCGTTCCTCTCACAATGGAAGAAAAACACATTATTTACCCCCTTCCTTCCTTCGGGTACAATTATTTATTGCTTTCATCTGTGACAGTCTGTCTAGGGAGAGATGAAACGGAAGGAAAACTTCAAGGATTCATTTAAAATGGCAGTAAAGCCAGTTATCTTGTCTTCCCCCCCCCCCCCCCATTTGTGCATAATCCTAGTGGGGTTAAAGGTTAAGGAAATGTGTGGTCTGTGCTATTGTATTTTCTAGGACATCGTAAAGCCTGCTTCTCTTCTAATTATTTTTTTACACAGTGACTGTCATGGCACTCCGTCTCCTGCCAGATTCTTGTGGTGCGGCAGATTGTATTTCCGTTGTAGGCAAGTGAATACACTTCATTATGGAAGATATCTCCTTGTGGAGCTGGAGCGGTAAAAGGATGCAGACAGTTTAGACAGATGGTTAATGCTCTCGGTGTCCTGCAGCGGGATTGCACAGCGAGAGGCCGGCACTGAGCCGGTGTTAAAATCTTCTGCTAGTCCCCGCTTTCAGGCACATCATACAATTGTTAGAAAAAGTACGAAAACACAAGGGCAGCTTGTGAAGGGGGCATTAATGAGCCGCCATTACATTCTGGTGTCGCCACAGTCATGTGATCAGTTCCTTGGCATTTTGGAACCAATTATTTGTTTTGGTTTTTTTGGGGGGATTTTTTCTTTTTAAATGGTGGGGCTCTTACGAAATATTCCCCCCACTTAAATGACCACACGGGTGTGATCAGCACACCTTTTCGGGAACTTTTCCTTGTATTGTTATCATTCCTATCGACCCATATCGGTATAATGTTAATTGTATTTTCTTGCAGTAGTTAATCTGAAAATTCATCTTGGTAAATTAAGACGGTAATCGTATTTTTACTATGACGTTTGCCAATTACCCTGAAGTGAATGGTGGTGGGTCCTAAAACAAATAAATAAATGTATCACTCCTTCTAGGATGATTACTACCTACCTACAGACAGAGAGCACCACCATTAATAGCAAATTACCATGCAGGGCATTAAAAAATAAGTAGCAATACAAGTCTGATGCAGTCAGCTATGTGCACATCAGCCACTAATTAAAATGTATCAAATACGAGACCTTGAATTATATCTGCTGAATGGCTGATTAAGATTCCCAATGTTTTGCAGCACTGCGAGCACTGGTGGAGTAATTCAGGAGTCTCGGTGGATCTGAAAACCGTTCTTTTTAATATTATCCTCTGCATGAATTAAAGAATCACTGCAGTTTAAAAATGTAATCGCATCTTTTTGGCATTTGGGAAACCTCCTGTGCCAAACAAGGGAAGGTCATATGAGTTTACTCCATGTCCCTGTGTATTGTCTGGAAAAACATCTTCTTAATCCAGTTTTTTGGATTAGGATCCTGCAGCTGTACTCTGCTCACTGAATTGATCGTAAAACAATGTTATATTGAAATATCTTGTAGGACTACCACAGTGCTGTCATATGCATATCTGCACATGGGGAGATTTTGAAAAGCACAACTTTACATTAGCACAAGTGCCTTTGTTTTAGGTATTCGATTATATTATAACCTCCTTTTAAACTGTATAAGTCACAATTTGCCTTCAGTTTTGTTGAGATGGATCCAATTAAAACAATTCTCAAATACTGCTTTAGCTCCACCCAGGTTGACAACCATTCATAAAGGTGAATTTCCTCTAAAAAGCTGTGAAAGTCCTGTTATCAGATTTTAAGTAGCTGGGAGCTTGGATACTTCAACTCAGTGGTTCTCAACCCTGGTCCCGGACGACCCCTACCCTACTGGTTTTTGTTCCAACTGAGCTCTCAATTACTTAATTAAACCCTAAATTGAAGTAATAATTTGCTTAAATTTGACTTTTTAATTTGTGTAACTGATAAAAAGTTGGTTCCTTAATAAGATAGTAAGTTCTTTATACAATGTTATACTTAATTAAACCCCCTACTATTTAAAATAATTAAAAGGCTCTGATTTAGGAAATTATTAGTTACATTAAGGCTCCAATTAAGTAATTGACAGCTTGGTTGGAACAAAAATCGGCAGGGCAGAGGGTCCTCCAGGATCGGGGTTGAGAAACATTGCTTTAAACTTAATGAATTCATAGGCTTGGGAAAATTAATAAAGAATCTTACAATTAAAAAAAACTAGGTCATTCTCAAATCTCGTGGATTTCCCTCTCCTTATTCATGTACAGGGCCGTCACATTCATACAAGGCTCGTAGGGTCTGAAACAGGGCCTTCCACTCGGGGGGGAGGTGCTTTGATGGACACCACTCGGTCACACCCATCTTGACAAAGCAAGGAGAAACTGCGCTGTGGAGTTCAGCGAGTGTTAGGAGTCACTGTGCTGCCCTGCATGGTTGTCCGTCTTTGTGAAGACAGAGCCCCTGTTGGGGAATTCACTTCTCCTGCCACATCAGAGCCAGAAGGACCGAGCCGAGGAGAGGTCTTTCTGCTCATCACAGCTGACATTTTCCATCTTGTCTTGGCTTTATGATGAAACATGAATACTCCTCTCTTGTGACAAGATCTTTTCTCCCCCATAAAACATTCTAATAAAATACCGAAAGAAGATCCAGAGTGGTGTAGCGATGGAGTTTTTTATGTATATAACAGCCCATATTAACCAGCATAGTGGAGACCGTGCCCTTCCCCCGTGCAGAATAGATCTGCTCCGCCACAGCTGAACGATCGTTACAGCCCGTGTGGGAGCCGGGCGGAGGAGAGCCGAGCTCCAGTCATCGTAGGTCATCTTCACATGGCCCCGGCTCGTCTGAAGTTTAGCTATCCGTTGAAAATCCACTCTCCGATCAGAGCCGCCTGAGAGTCTTATCGACGCTCATTTCACTGCCTCATTCATTCCTCCACAGCGCTCCTATCGATCTGTGGAGCAGCGCGGCAGTGCCTGTGATCTGGAAATCATGAAAGGTTATAGTGTTGCCGCGAGACATAAAACCCGACACGACTCAAGGGCTCCTCGGCCCAGACCTGCCGCAGTTTAACCCCCGTTGAGCGTGTCCTCAGAAGAGTATCCTTGGAATGCCTTCCTTAGAAGAGTAAATAATGTGTTACCTCAAGGTTTTGGTTCAGCAGGATATCTAAATAGTGTGTCCTTTAAAAGTGTTGTTTTCAGATGACTCGGGTCACCCTACTCCAATCAATCTTGTGGAGGAGGAACTACTTATCCTTGCAAGTTCTGTTTTCAGACCGTAAACGGTGTGCTCCTGACCTGAGAGCTGCCACCGTGCCTTCACGCCTTCGCACCAGCCGCCCCATCACTCTTGACATCTGTAAGCCATGCTGGGGGGTATCTGAGGAGTTGTGAAAGGGTGAAAATTGACCATTATTGAGACACCAGAAGAATGCTATGACAAATAATGCTTTTAGTTGCGTCTTTATTGCTCAAGGGACCCCTCCTTCGAGCTGTTCCTTTGCAGGCATTACTGCTGATCCCACCACTAGTAAGAAGATATATTGGTGCACTGTGATGCAAATGTGAAAAATGTATTGTTGATTGTTTAGAAAAGGTAATTTGGAATCACAGAGACGTCCAATGAGGTTTCCACAGCTGTGAGTGCAGATTAGGATTTTAATTCATCCACAAATTACTCCAGAAAACGTTCCATCTTTTTCTGCAAAGTTATCTGCACTTTCTGGCACGTTCTTTGCTTCTGTGCGTTTAGCATTTAAATAGTTATACACTTTCTGATGAAAGTTCCTAGCTTAGAAAATTAGATCCTTGCTTTCCCTTAGGGAAATGTAGAATGGCATGCAAGCCTGGGCTACACTATGCAAAGTGTGCAACGGTTTATATTCAATTGGAATATTTCTTTTCTTGTTCTTGTGTAAAAGGATTCTTGGCAGAAGTAGAATAGTTAGTGTCTTTTTTTTCATTAGGGTTTTACAAAAGTGAGACATTTTCATGTATTGGGATTTTTTTTTTTTATATATATATTTTAGGAAATAAATAAAAATGAAGAGGGGGGAAAAACAATCCTGTGCTTGTATAACCATTGACAAAAGCAACCGAGACGGTCCTAATTTTATCTTCTAATTTAGTAATCGGTTGAGTCTCTGTAACCTATAGGCTATCCTTTAAAGTTCATAGAGGCATTTATCCTCTGACTTACTATGCTGTAAAATACCAAATGTCAATTCTGTACGTGTCAAGTTTAATAACGAATCGGGGGGAAATGAGATGGAAGTTTCCCCAGTTTTGAGTTGTCACTGACAGGTTCAAGCGAAATCGGAATGAGGATAATGTAGGAGACGGTGGTTTAGAGGTGCGTTAATTAAAAATGAGCATGTGAGGGTTGTGACTGACTGCACCCTTGAGGGATAGGTTCGGCCGGCCTGGCTGGTCAGAGACCGCCTCACGGCCCACAGTGGCTCCATCTGTTATATGGCTACCGAAGAGGAGCAGGGTTTGACAGCTGGAGCCACGACAGCAAGTGGGCACAACCACATCTGTTGCTCTGCTGTTGGTTATCTGAACTGATTGGCCCTCAAGCGCACTTCCTTGGCAATCGGTTACACGAGTGATAGCGATAATGGAGAAATGTAATAATTTGCACGCTGAATAATGTGCTCATCAGATACGCTATTAGGTCTAATGTGTTAACTTTAACACATTCTGTGCTTGTTCAAGGACAACACAATGTGGTGTTAAAATTCACCATAGCACAACACAAGTCTGTGTGGGAAAAACACTTGTCTTAAAAAGACACATGACGCAAAGTTGTGATGTCCTTGAACAAACACAGAATGTGTTAAATGTATCATTAGTTCTAAGAGTGTATCTTTATTAAACCTTTGGCGTTTAAAGGTCTATGCTTCAGTTTTACAAGAATCTTCTGCAGGATCTATGTATTATATATTTTTTTTATATATATATATATATATTGAGGTGTGCTTTAGTACAGCTCTATTTCACATATAAGAGATTCTGAGTTGCAAAGCGTTTGAGAGCTTGTTGTGATCAGGCTGTGTGCTACAGGCACTGATTCATAATGAGTATGAGGCAGGCGGTGGTGTCGGTCTGCGCTCTCCAGGGGGACAGTGTTGTGCTCACGCTGGCCCAGGACAGAGCGGCTGCTGAGATGGACCTCTGCCAAAATAAAAATCTTATCGCTAAGCGTAGTTAGACAGACAACAAACATAACCTGTGTCAGCAGGTCCATTAAAAACTGAAAGAAACAGTGGGCAGAGAAGACTGGGGTTTGTGCTGAGGTGACAACTGTGTTTGTACATCAAGTACATAATCTGTTTCTGAGGGTCTGGGAGAAAACGGCCTGCTTAGGTTATACCCCAGAGCTGTGAAAGACGTGTGGGGTGTTTCTTACCGAAAATGTCTGTCCATTGACTGACTGCCATGGTTGGGATTCAGTCACCAGTGAGACTAAAACAGGAAATCTAGGGAAATAATACCAGGATTGAACAATTCATATAACGACATGTTTTATCAAAAGATTATCTTAAGAGTTGATTTGAACTGATTTGTTTATTTGATTTTGTAATTAATTCTAAGCCTTCCCACCCTAAAGAGAAATTGCTTGTCAAATAAACTAATTTGTCTACATCTATAGCCAGTGCATGAGAAAGTCATCCAGTGGTCTTTACTAAAAGCTCAACCAGGTACACCCTTTAGAACGTAATGTAAATATTAAAGACTCGTACTGTGGTCTTCAAAATGTCAAAAAAGACCTGATTCTGTAAGGGTCTCGCAGGAAAAACCAGCAGAGATGGTGATGTACATCACATTTCGTTTTAATAAAGGCACAGAGTTGATCAATTTTCCTCGGCGCACAACGGTTCTGCACAAGTCACGTACGCCATGTTTGCCATTAAGAGTTTTTATGCTTGTAAGCTCATACCAATTAACATGCCAATATTGAGGAACAGAAACCTATAGATTCCTGCTGTGTGCGTTCCGCATGTCTAGTGTTGATGAAAATTATAATTTAACGTCCCGGTAATGTGTCGTAAGTTTAGTGGTATTGTCATTCTTATCCAATTAAGCTGTACTGAGGATGTTAAATGATATGGAAAAAGAATTCGGTGCTGCTCAATACTACCTATTTAACGGCTCATCAGGTCTGGCTATTCTTGGATTGAGCATTTTAGCATATAACAAAGAGGCAAAAGAATCATTAACAACATTAGGGCGAACTAGCTAACGCTCTGCCTTTAAAAGAGATGTATTCATTAGGAGCTGTTGTCGACTTCTTGTGTACAGTCGAGGCCATTTATTATTTATGTAACTGTTTTATTGTTTTGCAGACGCTCGATGTGACCATAAATTCAACAACAATTTATATCGAACAACGGCATTAAATCTCGCTCCCCTCGAAGTGTCAGTGTTAATAAAGTCTTATTTTTTTCAAAATGAATACATTTGTAGATTTTATGCAACGGCTGCTGGCGAATTTTATGACTGTTGTATAAACTTGTGGGTATTTCGCATTATTTTATCCACGGTGATTTAAAACTTCAGTGCCTCTTGTGTGCAAGAAAAATTTGGAATGTGATATATTTGTCTCCTCGAGGGGTTGTTTTGCCTTTTTTAAAGTTGCTTATTATCGCTATAGCCCAAAGCACTGTGTGGTCGTTTGTTCTGGAATCAACAGAGTAATTAAAGGTTTTGATTGGATTTTTGCATTTAGCTAAAAACAATAGTTTTTAATTTAATGCCCAGTTATTCATTCGGTGGAGATCTGTATGAAGTATGGTTACATAATGTATCTGGGCAAACTGGAAACCCATCATCCAAGTACTGGTTTCGGAAATCTGCGATTGACTGCAAAATGTCAATATCTACAGTGCATTCATATTAAAGCAGCAAGGAGATTAAAGTTTCGGGGACCTTCTCAAGCCATTTGTTTGTCTGTGCGAAGATCAAAATTAAAACTACTGTGAAGACTTATTCTTATGTTTGTGTAAAATTTAAAGAAGTAATATCCTTTTTTTGGGAGACCCTCAGCTCTACAGTTTAGCATTGGCAGTCCCCAACTCGCAGGGAATCCTTCCCCTATGGAGGTGACTCACTTAAACCATTACTTCTGCTTCTTTTGACGAGCTGTCGTTTGTGTTCAAACAAGAGATTAGTTAATTGCTCATAATCTGATGACAGATACGCCACATCAAATATGTTCGAAAGTTAAACCTGTGCGACAGAGCCAGTGTGGCGGTTGAGTCGAGCTGTGGAAAAATCCTACGGCCTGAGCGACTGGAAAGAATTCTCAGAGGATTTCTGATCCAGGTCGCGTAGGCAGCACTGAGACTCTCGATAAATCCTCTTCTAATTTGACACACTCCTGTCAGTCTTGGCTCAGCCGAGCTCTTAGGCTGAACGTGCTGAAATATAGTCTCTCCCAGGCGCGGGGATTTCTACCACCCCGGCCGCTTTCCACTCGGGACCCATGCTTCGGAAGGCCACCGCTCGGGACACGGCTGATGAAAAGTGTCATAAATAAATTGAATGAGATTCCTGCATTCAGTTCTCCTTGTCAGATTAGTTTTTGCACACTGTAAATAACCAGATTAAACTACAGCCAGCCCCCAGAGGCAAATGACAAATGTACGTTACAGGCCTCAAAGTGAGGATTTGTATTCCGTTGACAGCTGGTAACCCTGGCAGTGACCAGTTTCCCTCTCTGGGACGTGCACCCCGAATCAAAAGGCAAACCCCAAAGAACCGCACATTGGGGCGGGGGGGAGTGTGTTCATGTTTGTGTTTGTAGGAACAGAAAATTAGGAACTGTGGCACTCATGTATAGGTAATGAAAATTGAATATGACCAAGGCGTTACTTGATCTAATTTCCTTGCTCCTGAAATAACCCCTCCTTACATGATCTAAAGTCTTGAGCACATTGATTATTCAGATGACTAGGGTAACAGAATTTCAAATTTACCCTCCCACACCCCCTCTTACCTCATTGAATGTATTCTTCCTTGAGGAGAATTAGTCTTAATGCTTGCCGACTCATTTTCATATTTATTGCAGTGTGTAGCAGGTCTTTCCATCCTTCTAGTTAATGCTTTGTATCATGTGCATATCAAGTGAGCTGCTAAATTAACCACCCAGAAACTGGAAAACAGTCTTTTTTTTTTTTCTGTTTTCATAAACATTTTCCTAAAAAAAAAAAAAAAGCTCATGGTGAAATCGGATACTGTGCAATGTCTTAGCCAATCGGGTAGCGCAAAGGTGATGACAGCCTCTATAGAATTTGTTCTGTTCTACCTCCTACCTCACCTCACACCACCCAGCTGTATGACATCATCACCCTGCTTGCAGCAGCTCAGACTCACTTTGTCTATTTGTCAATAGGTGACGTGCTCGTTAACCACAGCTGTACAATGCTTTATTGGACCTTCCAGTATAGAATGAATTGGTTAGAAACTGCAGATATTATTTTTCCAATCTGCAGATTATTAATAAATCACCCCGTGCCTCTGATATTTGTTTAAAACAAATCCCTGTGTTTTGTTTTGATTCATATTTTAAACTTCTAGATGAATTCTTATCTTCAACACGGATGCAGTTCTAGAATTTTCTTCCTGTCGTTTTAGAATTTTCAGATTAAAAACTGAATGAGTTACAACACATTGCCCCCAGTGAATTAATCATCGAGGGCTGCAAGTCTGTAATTTGTAAGTAATTCTCTGATTACTGCATTGGAAGCAGCATTTGCTAGTAGTATACAGGAATATCTGCCAACGAAGCAAGACGTCGAACTGAGTTTCTTGGCAAACAGACGAAGAAGAAGAAAATAGCTGATTTTAAATGCACATTAAGCGAGGCGCTGTGATGAAGCAGACAAAATTATATTCTTTATTTTAAGATTACAATGTATGCAAACTGTCTCATTGTGCAGTTTGCAGAGGCTGCCCCAGATAATCTGCTTTTCGATAACTCTCGGTGCTGGTTTGGCGTGTCGGGACAGCCTGCAGGGCAGTATATCAGTCTCTTCTCTCTTCTCTCTTCTCTCCGCGCCCCCTCAACCCTTGGGAGAAAATCCCTCATATTTCTCATGTCTGCGGAGCAGCCGAGCGTGCCGTGCATCAAGCACCCGCAACGAGCCCCAATGCTTGTTTGTGCCACTGCGTTTTATTGGGGGGAATGTATTGGATGGCAGAAGCCTGCGGACCAGCTGTAGAATTGATTGCCCGTTCATGGTGTCACTGCCTCTAGATTGATCGTCTCATGAGCGGCGTGGTCCCTCAGTAGTCATTTCCCACGTTTGATTGCCCTCATTTTATTTGATTTTATGTTTTTTGTTCTTCCACCCAATTTTTCCAAGTATATTTACGATTCTGTGCGGCATCATTGCGGTGCTGTCACTGCTGTTCAATTATTCTGGCTTTTCTGACTGAGCAGGAACAGAGTGTGTACTCACACACACGCACATGATTCAATGCCATTAGACTTGTCTATCTGATGAAAATGAGTGTGAGAGACAAAGACTTAGATTTTGCTTTGTTTATTTTTTTTAAAGCCCTTGATTTATGGGAAGCTATTTTTATTTCTTGGTACTTGAAGGGGAATCCAGGGGTACAACCTGCACTACTGGGCTGGCAGGTTACGAAACAGTAAGTGCATTCGGCACTTCGCATATGTAGCCAAACCAGTTGCAAGAGCTGTATGTTCACTCGGGTACAGACTTTAAATATTAAGCATTGCTCCTCATCTGCTGCCTGGAGCGACATGGTTTTGAGAGTTTTGAGAGATGGCTGCCTTTGGGACTTTTATTCTACCCCCTCAGAGCCACAATCTATTAGACACAGAAATAAGTACAAATGGGTGAATAGGATATTGTATTTGTCTTCTTGGTTTTATTCTCTGCCTACATTTCCACTCCTACTTTGCTCCACAGTGTTGAAGAGGAGGCTGACGTAAGATGTCCATCCCCCCTTGCCATACTTTGTCACTGTGTTTGTTTTGCACCTGTGCTTGGTCTGAATGTCTGAGGTTTTATTTCTCCCTCTCGGAACAATCTTATTTCTACCAGCCATAAATCTGGGTTAATTAAATAATGGTAAATGGCCAAAGTGACCATGAGATTTGAAGGCGTGTAAAGTGTGACATTGAGAATGTCCAGTCCGCGTCTCCCCAGGATGGCGTTTGCTGGGACTCGCCTGCGTCAATCCTGGGCAGATGCGGCCGAGATAGATTAGGAGCAGATGCAGACAGAAATGTTACGGCATCAATCATAAATGTTCCTGTCGTTTAGCGGTAATTGCTGAAATGGATGCGGCACTTCGGCAGTGGAGGGGCTTCCATGGGTTCTTAAGGAGAGGGGAGACAGTGATTTGAATACAGATTAAAGCGGGAGGTCACCATGTCGTTCAGATGCTTGGAGAAACCTTGCGCCACGTTGCCTTGAATTCCAATATAAATGTAAAGCAGCCGAATGAAGCCCCAGGACAGTACCACGGCAGTGCAGCTCGATTGGTTCTGCCCCCTTAGTTTTTGCTTCTTGGAACTCCCCAACTGGTATACATTGAGTGACCCATTATGGTCGCAATTAAAACAAAGTGTTATATAGTGTAAAATTAGATGTACAATACATACATACACATATCAAAGGGAAGGAAGCTGCCTCATATACGCTGGATCCTCAAGCTCCGGCCTCGTTTTTATTGGAGGTCCCTGTTGATGCAGATTGCTGACCAGACACGGCTGTGATTGCCACTGCCTTAGCAAATTTCATTAGACTCCAAGGAGTTTAGACAGCAGTTGCAAAAAAAAAATACAGTGCTGATCTGCTTAAGCATGTGTCTTAATGCTTATACCTTTATGATACATATTTTACTTATTTAAACTCAATAAATCTTATTGTTTTTATCGTCCCATGAAGACACATCTGTCGGGAGCCCCTGTGTTCCAGGTAGATGTGTACGGATATTGATGGGAATGCGTCCGAGATGCTTTTCAAAGCCGTTTCACAGAACTTCTGCTTCTGAGCTCGCGACTGTCACAGTGTCCAGCTCCATGGGTAGCAACTGCATTTTGAGATGTCCATGGGTTTGGCTATGTTCAGAAAAGGCTTAAACTGCATTTGAAGAACATTCCCTGTAGGGGATGTTTTCTAATTTACAATTGCATAATTGGTCCGATCTGCAGTGTCACTGCTCCCGCTCAGATGAAAACTTGGTAAGAAATTGCGTTATAGGAAAGAGGAGCAACAAAGCCAGCATGGCCATGTGATTTCCTGTGTATGTAATAAAGTTCACCGAAGTCTTCCTGTTGCAATACACTATTTTGTTTTGTGTACAACAGGAATGCTCAGTATTTTATGAAACTAATTTACTTACTTCGCACTTATTGATTCAGTTTTGGTACATGGAAGGTAAAATGTTTTTTCTAGATTGTATAGTTTTTCTCATCCTTTAGTGTCACGCTTTAAATCTCACAATTTTTGTGTTCTCTGATCTTCTTGGGAAATCTAATTCTCTCACATCAAACAAAGCTGAACACCTGTCTTGTCATTCAAACAGCAAGAGGGTTGGCGCTCTTTGGTCTGGTGCTCAGTTAGAAAGCACAGAGGATGCACCCTAGTGGGGAGCACCTTGTGCGAGTCTGAGCGCTGTTGAACGATCTGTTGTTGAGGTAACCGAGTCTGTGAACAGCTGGATCACGTAGTTCTGGATCCCCGGGGGACAGTGGGTCTGCTGACCCATAGTGCGACTGGAAAGCAACAATAACAAAATCAAGGCTAGAAGAATACACCTCATGGTGTAATTATTGCAGTATATTAAAAAAGCCAGGAGAAAAATGCACTCTTGGGTAATTTAAGTGTAAGCAAGGAAAGAAAGTCTTGGATGGATGGGGCAATGTGTTATTTGAACAGCTATAAAACAGGAACTTATTACTGAGGGGGTGGGGAGGGTGTCTTAATGAGGCATGAGAATAAGCATGTGCACTTTTTTATATGTTTATAATTCAGAGAGTAATGGATTATGCAGTATCGTGGTATAAATTAATTTGGAAAGTAAATCAAAGCTGTATCAGTGGAAACCAATTCCACTCGGCTGAACAGAACTAGAGCTGTTGATGCCAGCCTTTCAAGACATATCCTAGACTCCAGTCATTCACATTGACCGTTATGTTTATTAACGCATTGTGTGTCGCTCCCTTTGGCAGTGTTGGACATGGCGAGACACGTGCCGCTCTACCGTGCCCTCCTGGAGCTTCTCCGGGCCATCTCCACCTGCACCTCGCTGGTGCCGTTGCTGCTGCCGCTGTCCGGGGAGCCGGGCGAGGACGAGGAGGAGCGCTCTGAGAGCCAGACCTCCGTGGGGATGCTGCTGGCCAAGATGAAGACCTGTGTGGACACCTACACCAACCGGCTCAGGTGAGAGGCCCGGGATGACACCCACAGCCCCCCCGACATCTGCCTCGTGCAAACCTGTACCCTCAGTGCAGCTGGAAATATGAAATCTAAGCATATTCACACGTATTGAAGCTTAAGGTATAATGTTTTACTCATGGTACTTCTAGAATGACCTTCCCACCTGCTTTGTGATCCACCGATCCCAGACGGAGGTAGAGGATTCACAGGTAGCCATTTCTATCATGGCTCCTGGGGTTGCTAAGCCCCACAGTGTCATGGGTTCATTCTCACACTTTGTTTTTTCCACCTGTGGAGAATTAATAAATCCAACGCAGATGTATAGCATGTGACAATCTTTATGCATGCGAGCGCTCGCTGGATGCCGGAATTATCGGTCTTAAGAAAGCGGACGGTTCATATCCCTTGGCCTGTCCATCAAGACAGGTTCAGCACCCGCCGTGATCCGGTTTAAGTCCTGATATTTCCAGCATGAGAGAGCAGCAGCCAGCGCCAGCTTCAGACCTCACCAGGGATAGATCATCATTCATTATTCATGCAGCAAAGTGCGGAAGCTGAAATGTCATCTGACGACAGCAGCAGAATTAACAGTTTATGTTATTAGCTGGTTCGCGGCTGCCAGTTGTCCCATATATCATCCAAATATTGCGCTACGTGGACCGTGTGAATTTATAGACGTAATGCATCGCCGGTCCTTTGCCAGAACCTGCCCGCCGTGTGGAGGTTTGGACAGTGAGTGCACCTGCTGTGGTGCCAACCTGGGCTGATTTTGTGTGATTGTCATGCACTTTTAGCTCCCTATTCATCTCACTGAGAGGCCTGATTATAGTTTGTGCAGAGATATCCCTCATGATCCATTGATGATCTGTGATTGGTCTTTAAATTTGGCTTGGATGTTATTCATAGGGCCTCATTATAATCAATATCTTTGTCATGAATGGTGATACTGGGCTGTAGTGTCAGACTGAGACACCCAACCCTAGACACTAGGTCAACTTCGCTATGAACGTCTGCATTTCAAGCCCTAATAACAGCCTGAACTCCAACACCATTGAGGTTCTAGCTATGGCCTCCTGCTCGCTTATATGAGGTGTGTTTTTGTTTTTGTTTTCAACGATCCTCTTACTCTTTCTAACAGGTCCAAAAAAGATAAAAGCAAAGGCGTCGTGAAGGCTGAGGCGTCGGACCCCGAGCCAGAGGGCCTCACTCTGCTCGTCCCTGACATCCAGAGGACCGCGGAGATCGTGTACGCCGCCACCACCAGCCTGAGACAGGCCAACCAAGGTACGGAACGCACAGATCAAATCATGCTCCGGGCCGTGGGTCCCCCGTTTTACTTCCTTTCAGTAATCCTTGTGCGTCCTACTAACAGCTTTGTCCTGAAGCCGACACTTTGCCTGCTGCACCCGTTAATAAAAAATCCTTATTATTGCAGGACTCATTTGTTCGGTTCTCTTTCTTCTTTATTAAAATGAAATTACTGGATCAAAATAGTCTCTGCCATGGGAAATGGCTTCAACCATACGCTCAACACACTGCTAAACAGGGTCGTGTCTCCCTTCGTGACTTCTCTGAGTAGTAATTGGTCGGAGTAACTTCAGTTTTAAATGAGTTCCCCAGACCTGGAGGCTGAATGCTGAAAATGCCTGCTTAACCCGTAGTGACAGTATTGAACTCTCCCGGTCCAGTCTCCTCTGCCGGCTCTGTCTATTGCCAACGGAGCGATCTGCATTCGGTATAGGTGCGTCACAGTGCGTTGTGCTCCAGGCCCTGATCAGGAATCTTTATTTTTTTTTCTTCAGTATGATTAAGCTATTCTTTTTAGGAGGTCAGTGAAGGGATTTATTCTGACATGCTAGAAGACTGGAGCGTTCTTTACTTTAAATCATATTGTCATTTTACCCTCCACCTCCTCTCATCATTTGAGGTCAGGAGATTGTTGACTGGAGATTATTCAGAAGACCGCAATATTAGGCAAAGTGGGTCAAGAAACTTACCACTTTCTTAACTTAAAATGGACCAAATGTTACTGTAAGATTTTAGAACTATATGTTTTGTGCATTACTATAATAATGTCTCACAAATTGCCTTTAATTTCACAAGTAATATAGATTTAAGCTGCAGGTGCAATAGTAAGTAAGAAAGTGTTTAGCAAACGGTTCTTCTGTGTGTTCAGTGCTGAAATAAACCTGACCCATAAGATTTATTCGTATAAACACTAATGAAGCCAAAAGAGATAAATCCTCGTGGAATCATGCAGCTAATCGTGCTTTAAAAAGTGTCCAGGCTGCACAAAGTGGCAGGTGAAAAAGGAATGCAACGTAGGGCTGAGAATCGCCGCCGGAAGGCTTCGGTCTAATGCCAGGTTCCCGGGCTGTAAATGTGGCGATCTAACCCCTGGTGTCCCATTATTCAAGGGAGATAAAAAGCAGCTTATCGATGTGACCGTAATGTTTGATTGAACGGGCTCACCCTCCTTCATCCGCACTGTACACATTATTAATTAGCCCTCTTGCCTTACCGTCGCTCGTGACACACAGCCCATCAATGGCGAGTAAGTAAATGTTGAGGGCTGTCTTGATCCAAAGCCACAAATCAATTGGCTGTCACTTCACATAAAGAAATCTATATGATAAGAGTAGGTAGATTCACAACAAACTCCCCCCCCCCACAGATTCCCCGTAGAGCGATGCGTTTAATTAACTGCTTCATTACTACTTCATCTTTAAAGTGTAGACAAGCTGACGCGAGCGGTATTGATGTGTCTGATACCTAGTATGATATTGTGTAAAATATATTCAACCCTGTCAATACTGTGCAAGAAATATTAATATATCGATGTCTGGTTTTATGTGCTTCTCGCCCCACAAACTCGACTAATAGACCAATTAAATGCACCACTAATTTAATAAGTACCTCCTCTCTAATGGTCACAGCAATAGCTAGACAGCGTGAAAGGATAACCCTGGTGAAAAGAGCAGCAAGATGCATCCCAGCTAAATTTATTTTGTATACACTTGCTAATTTCACAGATTGTATTCAAATTGGTGGGGGATGGGACGGTTAATTCACAGGCAAAAAATAAATAAATAAACACGCTTTTGTCAGATTTTGACCGCACAGGAGCAGATGGTGTTTTTGCAAGAAGTCAAGTCACAGTGCCTGCTTTTAAAGATTTTAATGTTCTGGTTTGTTTCTGTCTTTGTGTTTTCTCCAACAGAGAAGAAGCTGGCGGAGTCTTCAAAGAAATCGTCTACCAGACCCAAACCGCTGTCGGTCCTGCGTTCCCTGGAGGAGAAATATGTGGCTGCTATGAAGAAACTGCAGTTCGGTAAGCTGAGAGCCACCGATTGGGGATATCACAGTCTCCCGTGGCTGGCTTTTGTTTTCATCCTTTATTGCTTAAGATGTTTTTCTATACAGCATCCCCTTTGAAACCGAACCAGACTATCGTCCGCACTTGTGTCAGATGTCATTCTAGCGCTGGATTGATTACTGTACTTTGATCTGTTGCGATTGATTTCGCAAACCAGAGACGTTGGCAGAAATCACTATGGGCATTGTAAAGGGTTTGTTTAGGCATAAATACAAAGTAAAGCCACTTCTTTCAACTGAAATAAAAACCTAAGGAATGCCAGGCTGCCAAGAAGGAAGATTCATTGTCCATTACCTCCACGAGCAGAGACATTTCAATCCTGCTTTCTCTCCTCTTCCAGACACATTTGAAATGGTTTCCGAGGATGAGGATGGCAAGCTCGTGTTCAAAGTGAACTACCATTACATGTCTCAGGTGAAGAATGCCAGTGATGCCAACAGTGCTGCCCGCGCCCGCCGCCTGGCACAGGAGGCAGTCACCCTCTCCACCTCCCTGCCTCTCTCCTCCTCCTCTAGCGTCTTTGTCAGGTGTGACGAGGAGAGACTGGATATTATGAAGGTAAGGCACCTAGACTGAATTGCTCTGCCCTTCGTTAAAGAAAAGAAACTTGTGGACTGAAGCTGTGGACAGTTTACTGTAGCGTTTGTGCTTTTATTTTGCAACATCGGTAGCACATGTTGTTTGGAAGTGTTGCGTCCTGTGTGTCAACACAACTGCGCAGCTCCACACAGCTGTCCTGAGTCTGTTGCCCAGCTTGTGTCGAGATTGTACAGTGAACATGGCACTGACTGTAAGCCCCTAGAAAGTGCTTGCAGATGCTGTTGTGTCCCGTGCTGGTTCAGCACTCGCAGAGCATGCAGGGAAATATGATCTTCAAGTCTTCTCCGATAAGAGTCAAAAGCACGCGTCTGTGAAGACCTGCTTACTTGAGGATTCGGTTCCCTCGTTTGAACTCTCGAGAGGCCGCTCTGAGTGGGGACGTGCGAAGGGGCAAAGACAAGCCGAGTGTCAACAGGTCGCCGTGGCTGTGCAGTGCAAACTCCTCGCCTTGGTCAGGTATCCTGACCTCCCGTGGAGTTTTTTAGGGCATTGCACTCTGGGATTGCGTTCGATGAGCCGAGCTTGTGAGTGCTCCGGTGTCAGAAGACGCTTACCGTCTCGGTGACACTGTTGCCCTTAAGCAATATAGACTAAATGCCAAGACTTAATTGTTATTGGGATTTAGAAGTGGTTACCTATGCCACGCTTAGTATAGCTTTTCGCAGCGATAGGTCACAGAGCTGCTTATTTCCTTCATTGCATGTCTGCCCTTTTCATGTTAAACATCTTGCGGCAAATTGTCACGTTTCGCTGCCATGTTTTACTTCCCCGTCTGACGATTTCAATATTCATGCCCATGCCCTGGCCTGCTTTGTCATGCCATCGCTCAGCTCCACCGTAGATTCCACGCCACGTCTCTCGCTTCTGAGAGCCATCAGACACCACCCTGTCGATATCTCGGGCGTGTGCTGTCTTCCCCCCGTATCTCACACGCCCATGTGCTCAGGACTGAGGAACTAAATTAACATTGGGCCACAGGCGCAGACATTGATTTCCCGAATGTATAATTTCTTTGGACCGTAAAGTACACAATGAGAGAGGAAGAACAAAATAAAAGGTTATTGTGACCAGCTTTCAATATATTCATTGGTTCAGGCAGAGTACTTGCTGATCAAATTAGTCTGAACATATATTATGACTGAGGAAAGACAGCGGAGAGTCCAGATGTTGGTTTAAACTCCCTCGTCTCTGACTGCGGTCCTGGGAGCTACAGTATCGCTCTGACAGCGTGCCGTGTACCTGCGACCTGTTCGTACCGTGCCGCTCAAGGAAATTAATTCCAGAACAGTTTATGTAAGTGTATTCGCAGGCCGATAAGAAATATCTCCTCGCGTTAATTAGAAAAGCTTTTAATACAAGGACAATGCCACTCCATTTTTAATTGCGCAGAGAGAAATTTACAATTTGCAGTGTTAATGCCTTTTGTTTTCATGCTGTATTGTTGCAGGTTCTTATCACGGGCCCTGCAGATACCCCTTATGCAAACGGCTGTTTTGAGTTCGACGTGTACTTCCCTCAAGACTACCCGAATTCACCTCCTCTCGTCAACCTGGAGACCACAGGGGGTCACAGCGTGCGCTTTAATCCAAATCTTTACAATGACGGCAAAGTGAGTAACACCGTTTTTCTATCTATCTTTGGGCAGGTCTTGTTCTCCAGGCGGCGATTCTCATTAATCCTTCCTTTCGCATGGCAAATGATGACATCACTCCGGAGGACCTTGCTTTGTGCCTTTTCAGGACAAGACACTGATTTACAGAAGCTGCGCTGCCAGTGAATAAATCACAGCAGGGCAAGAGACGCCAATGATGGCAAGGGAGATTCTGTTACTGTGTTGTCTTCTGTGAAAACTTTATCCGTTTCATAATTCATGAAAAATTATTCATAGCCTGGTATGTGCACGGGGGGTGTATAGTAAGGTAACATCCATCAGAAACCATGCTGGTGTGATCCTAGTGAAAACAACAAGGATTTAACTTTCTAAATAAATCACAGTGAAGGACAACAAGTAAAGTGGCTGCAGTCTGTTGACCAAGCATTGTTAAGCATGATATGTTATTACTTTTGTTTAAGATGTGCAGTGATTTGGATGTTTAAAGAAGCTCCTCCGGCCTCTTGGATCTGCTTTTGTTCATTAGCAGCACTTTGACAGTGAACATCTATATTCATAATGGAAAGAGACAGCTGCCAAAAGTCCTGTATTGCCATGTACGTGTGAGGTAATCAGGTACAAGGTCTTAATGTGAAGTACATACACATGATTGTTGGGACGAGAACAGCGATCTCTGTGTGTCATCATTCATCTCACTGGCACATTTTTTATGAAGAAAGGCTTTCAGGGCATATAGAATAAGGAGCTCTCCATTATGCCCTATTAACGATGTGTTTTTCCACCATTTCCAGGTGTGTTTAAGTATCCTCAACACCTGGCACGGGAGACCAGAGGAGAAGTGGAACCCTCAGACCTCAAGCTTTTTACAAGTAAGTTTAGTTTCCTCGGGTTGGGGGGGGGGGGGGGGTTGGAAATGAACTCTTGCGAAGTTCCTCAATTAGTGATTTGCATCTAGGATATATACAGGAAATAAGAAAATAAAAATACCAGTGTACGTCTTAGAGTCAGAAAACTCCCACCAATACGCTGCCATACAGAGAGCAGTACCAAGTAAGTGCATCTTTTGGCAGGAAGGGACTTGTCATCTATTTAGATATATGCACACATGTCACAAATTAGAGGGTGTCATAATTGAAGAAAGGTTTACACTCATTAACATGAGCAGCAGTGCTGTGTGTGACTTTTCCGCCACAGACGTGTGATGTGTGAATTGTAGAAGCCCTGTTGTTGTCTGTCTGTTCGGACTAAGAGCTCGGCTCTCTCCGGCGGCGTCCTGAAAGCCTGTTGGTGTGGTTACATTTATCAGTGTAATATAGCCATAAATCTTGCGGTTCGAGAGGGAAGAAATTCCGCAACCTGTCTGGAAACAATAGGAGCTGTCTACGCAGTGCTCGTGTTATAGCGTGCTGCTGAAGAGAGCTGCTCTCAGTCGCTGGGTGGCTCAATTAATCATGTAATGCTTTGTAAGTGCAGTGTGTTCTAACTCACAGCACAGCCAATTAGCTCATTGTGCGCCTATTATCTTTTAATTAAAGTGGAATGGGAATGCCGCACAGTTACCAGTCCTTCGGTTCCAATTCGCTTTTAATAAGCTTTTACAGGGGGAGATTAGCAAAGCAACTGTGCGCTGTGTTGTGCACATTGATTTTAAATATGCGCAGGAGATTCATGGAGTAGCCCTTTGCTTAGGCCGAAGAGAGACGGTCAATATTGTAGTCGATGCAGATGTACCTGAAATATGGTTATACATACACAATTATTAACATGATAAGGCCAGTCTGGGCTTTGAGTTGAAGAAATATATTAAGATCTGATTACAGAAATGATTTTAGTCCACGCAGGCATCACTAGTCAAACCAAGACCCTTTCCCACTGGGATTGACATCTCTTGCATCCCAATGGGAAAGAAACTGCACATTGGTGGAGCTCAGACCTCCAAATGAGTGGAAAAACAAAGGCATCCGTCCTTGTTGTTCCCAAAGTGGGCCGAACACATTCCTCCCTCTATCTGATTTGCATAATAAAGATAACCGCAATCGCACTGACGAGGGCACAGATGTTAATTGAAAACATGATGCGTGCACTCTTCCCCGTTTCCCCCTCCTTTGCCGGAGCATTAACTTAATCGTTAATAATAAGGGATGCATCTCCGAATTGGGGAAGGGATTCTGTTGTGAATGGTCTCTGACGCTCTGTGGTCCTCACCCTCCGTCTCTAGGTGCTGGTGTCCGTGCAGTCTCTAATCCTGGTGGCTGAGCCCTACTTCAACGAACCGGGGTACGAGAGGTCGCGGGGTACGCCCAGCGGCACACAGAGTTCCCGGGAGTACGACGGCAACATCCGGCAAGCCACGGTCAAGTGGGCCATGCTGGAGCAGATGCGCAACCCTTCCCCCTGCTTCAAAGAGGTACGTGGTGCCAAGGCTTAGTGGGATGGGCGGTGAGGGGCCGGTTTCATTATAATTAAAGCAAATTTACTGATAAACAGACACAGCATGACATGCAGACTTGTTGAATGTTCGCATCAGTGTGAACATTCAACAAGTTTGCATGTCATGCTGTGTCTGTTTATTAGTTCCCAGGTAGACAGGATCCTTACAGATCCAGTCATCTTTCCTCTCTCTCTCTCTCTCTCTCTCTCTCTCTCTCTCTCTCTCGTCCTTGACACCGGATAATGTAGAGACAGATTGTGATCAGTTACTTTTCCAGCCCCTGAGAACGAGCTATATTTGTAATGCTTTTCGCGAGGAGGGCGGCACGTAGCCGGACTCTGATGGGGAACACGCCTGGAGCGAGATAAATCCCGGTGTAGTTAGTCTCCGAGAGGTGTAATCACTCAAAGGAGGCCAGATAATGCTCACCCCCAAACCTTCTGCATTACCTGCCTCTGATGGAACCGTAATTGAAAGTGTGGTTGGAGGCCCGTGCGTCTGAGCTCTTAATTGAATAGGATTGTCTTGGGGAAGAGGGAACAGAAGTAGCTGTAACTTTTCAAATCATTTGTGCCCGTCGTACGAGCTGTGACACTGCGGCGTCTCCCGGTGGGTTTTTCCACGCGGAATCCGCTCATGTCCGTGTCTGTGGGGATGTCTGTAACCTTCTCGAAGTGGTTGAGATCATTTCTCTGCTGTGCAGCTGTACAATGACAATCTCTGCAAGGAACAGGCATAGCGTATTACAAGAGCTTCGGATGCAATGGAGATATTTTGCGGGCTCCGTACTTCAAATGTAATTGGTTTCATCTCGCGTCTCTATTTAACGAGTCAGTGCATGTCACACACTTATGGCAATGTTAAATGGCTTCTCAGAAACTGTGGAACACTTGTATCTGTAGAGAACATTTCTGTAAAAACCTTGGTCTGTTATTGAATTGATAAGGAAATTAATTCATTAATCAATACCGGCTAAAAGCCAGCATGGGTTGAAACATTAGTTATGGGGGAAAATATCTGGATGAAAAGGGAAGAAGATGCAATTACATTCCCAGATGCCTGCATTCTGCCAAGTGCCTTGCTTTTGCCAAACAATAATGCATTTTCCAGCTCCACCTGAACTCTCCTGAAAGAGACAATCACTTTACTTCTTTTGAGGTGCAATTTATTTTCAGCGAGACATCATTTAACGAAACTCAGACAGCGACGAGGCATCTCTGTATCTGTGCTTCGTCTCCGCTGTGGATTGGGCCGTGTGGGCCTCTCGAGCCACATGATAGTTTTGGCAGTGTATCAGAACTAAGTGAGTTAAGAAGCCTGGTTGTATTAAGATTTCAACTGTTTTCTGTCGTTGCCTCCAGCAAACATTAGGGGATTCTAGTAAGGGGTCAGGAAGCATTGCTTTGTGCAAGTCAGTCAGTGTTCCCACAGCGATCAAAAGCAGTCTTCTGAAGAGGGAGCGAGACTGAAATATCGTGGCAGGCTTCGCGTTTATTAGATTTCTTTATGGAGTATTTTCTGTTTCAAGGACACGTCCAAATACAGACATCGTTTGAAAAAACCACTGCCGCCCCTACCTAGCGTTCGCCAAGTCCTCCCATACAGTACTTTCTAATGAGTCCACTACACGTTTGTGTCCCTGGAGCGGAAACAGTGTGTTTGGAGGTTCACTCTTGCTTGTTACTTAGTGTGTCGGTCGTCGCCCTGTTCTGATGCATTCTGGGTAGGGAGCCAGGATGTCAGTTATTGGGTGGCCCAACAGGAGTGCGTGCTCTTTCAGTAGTTAGCGAGTTAGGAGGCGTTTGCTTTTTGTTGATGGTAATAGGCGTGCAGATTGCATTGTGTTTAAGCACAGGTCTGAGTGAAGAATGATGAGCCCCTGACGTAAGAGCTGCTTGTGAACGGAGAGATTAGATTTGAACTGCAAACAGCAGGTACTCCAGGAGCGCCCGAAGATATTGCTTTCTCGCTCTCCTGAAATTCAATTAGTCTAATGTGACATTCCAGCTTCGTTCCCAACTGTCCTTGCAGTGTTCGGGTCTGACATCACCGAGATGGCATTGTTACTGAGATGTACGGCTACCGGCTCCATCGGTGTTCATCTCATAATCGTTTGTGCGTCATTATTGTTGTCAAAAGTGACTGTCTGTTTTTAAATGAGGTGTCGGATCTTTAACACGCGCACACACAGCAGGGAGAGTCAAATCTCCCGTTTCCACTCCCCTACAACACAAGGAGTTTAATAAAAATAATGATCATGATTCCCCCCCCTTTTCAGAGCAGACCAACTTATTTTACATTGTTTGATTATCGTTCTTTGAGTTTTTAGTGCTTCAGAAATCCTGACCAATGTGTTTCATATCAAAGCCCTGACCTTTAATAAACCTAAAAATCATGTTCCTGGGAGTGGTGGCTACTGATTTTTATTTTGCCACTATTCTTTTTCATTTTTTAATCTGTGAACCCGACGCTCCAATGTGTTGGAGTGCGTTTGTGTTTTTATTTCTATGCCTGTTGATAGGAGTTGTCTTTAAAAGAGAGAGGGGAAAAACAAACAAACAAACGAACCAAACGTCTTGTATGGATGGCTGGCTCCGTGGCCAGCTGCAGTGTGAAGTGTCGAAGCCCCGGGCGTTGGAGTTAATAATAGATCCGTTTCACTAAGGGATGCCCCTGGTCTCCTCTGTCACAGTGCACTATGGGAAAGCGTGGAGTCATATGTGATGCTTCATAGCTACCAGGGTTTCTGTGGTGACAGTGGTAAGTAGATATACCATCCTCGTCTGGTGTGTGCCAGCTGTAGCTGTGTAACGTGCACACACTTACAAGCAATCAAATAAAAACACGTCATGCTTGCATAGATGCATCACTCCACTAGTTTCCCTTTCCATACAAGATATCCTTGCATTTGTGTATTGGGGAATTAAAGGCAAATAAAGCAACTACAAGTAAAACGTGTACAGTGAGGGGAAAAAAGTATTTGATCCCCTGCTGATTTTGTACGTTTGCCCACTGACAAAGAAATGATCAGTCTATAATTTTAATGGTAGGTGTATTTTAACAGTGAGAGACAGAATAACAACAAAAAAATCCAGAAAAACACATTTCAAAAAAGTTATAAATTGATTTGCATGTTAATGAGGGAAATAAGTATTTGACCCCTTCGACTTAGTACTTGGTGGCAAAACCCTTGTTGGCAATCACAGAGGTCAGACGTTTCTTGTAGTTGACCACCAGGTTTGCACACATCTCAGGAGGGATTTTGTCCCACTCCTCTTTGCAGATCCTCTCCAAGTCATTAAGGTTTCGAGGCTGATGTTTGGCAACTTGAACCTTCTGCTCCCTCCACAGATTTTCTATGGGATTAAGGTCTGGAGACTGGCTAGGCCACTCCAGGACCTTAATGTGCTTCTTCTTGAGCCACTCCTTTGTTGCCTTGGCTGTGTGTTTTGGGTCATTGTCATGCTGGAATACCCATCCACGACCCATTTTCAATGCCCTGGCTGAGGGAAGGAGGTTCTCACCCAAGATTTGACGGTACATGGCCCCGTCCATCGTCCCTTTGATGCGGTGCAGTTGTCCTGTCCCCTTAGCAGAAAAACACCCCCAAAGCATAATGTTTCCACCTCCATGTTTGACGGTGGGATGGTGTTCTTGGGGTCATTCCTCCTCCTCCAAACACGGCGAGTTGAGTTAATGCCAAAGAGCTTGATTTTGGTCTCATCTGACCACAACACTTTCACCCAGTTCTCCTCTGAATCATTCAGATGTTCATTGGCAAACTTCAGACGGGCCTGTACATGTGCTTTCTTGAGCAGGGGGACCTTGCGGCCGCTGCAGGATTTCAGTCCTTCACGGTGTAGTGTGTTACCAATTGTTTTCTTGGTGACTATGGTCCCAGCTGCCTTGAGATCATTAACAAGATCCTCCCGTGTAGTTCTGGGCTGATTCCTCACCGTTCTCATGATCATTGAAACTTGAGATCTTGCATGGAGTCCCAGACCGAGGGAGACTGACAGTTATTTTGTGTTTCTTCCATTTGCGAATAATCGCAGCAACTGTTGTCACCTTCTCACCAAGCTGCTTGGCGATGGTCTTGTAGCTCATTCCAGCCTTGTGTAGGTCTACAATCTTGTCCCTGACATCCTTGGACAGCTCTTTGGTCTTGGCCATGGTGGAGAGTTTGGAATCTGATTGATTGATTGCTTCTGTGGACAGGTGTCTTTTATACAGGTAACGAGCTGAGATTAGGAGAGTCCCTTTAAGAGAGTCTCAGCTCGTTACCTGTATAAAAGACACCTGGGAGCCAGAAATCTTGCTGATTGATAGGGGATCAAATACTTATTTCCCTCATTAACATGCAAATCAATTTATAACTTTTTTGAAATGCGTTTTTCTGGATTTTTTTGTTGTTATTCTGTCTCTCACTGTTAAAATACACCTACCATTAAAATTATAGACTGATCATTTCTTTGTCAGTGGGCAAACGTACAAAATCAGCAGGGGATCAAATACTTTTTTCCCCCACTGTATATATAGATGCATTGCCTCCGAATGTGTTCCTTACGGGACATTATTCTGTTTGTTAGAGCTTCACGGCGTTGATCCCCAGGACATCAGTGTCACAAAGAGCTGCTAGACTTCAGTCTCCTGGCTCATCCTGGAGGTCCAATTTTGTCTATTCCATAAAAACAATAAATCTAAGTAAGGAAACCTAATTGCAGTTTATTGTTATGTTATTGTAGCCTTCTCTGCATCCGAAATATTAAAGTCGTAAATCACGGTGGATTTTATTGGCAAGCCCGGTATCGGCACACCTATCCTGAGAGCCCACTGACCCCGCAGGAAACGCAGCGCTCCGGGATTTCATGTTACATACGTGGCTTACGTGTGCTGCGTTCAGCTGCATCAGTCAGTATTGAATTGTTTAATTTTAGAAACCATTTAATGTCAGATTAATCTTGATTTTTGGATTGAGGAGTCGCACTTCAGATGTGATGTCCTTGCAACCCCCCCTACTTTAATAAATAAATACATGAGACACAGCTCTTATAATGTTGTTATGTTGAATATTAGAAGCAGCACACAACCCCTGGGCTAGGAAATGACATCGGAAACGTTAGGAGTATATGTAGTCCACTTTGAATGTTTCTCAAAAGTAAGAAGAACAAAGTTAATGACAAACAAGTGATTCATATATGCCCTTGACTTCCCTCCTCTGAGGATATTGAGCCGCCCAGGCGGTGTTTATCAGGTGTGTTTGAGCGTGCTCCGCTCGGTGGTGTGGCGGGGGGGGACCTCTTGTACATGTCGAGCGGTCTCTGTGATCAGTGTGAGTAAATGAGATGATTCATATTGAAGACAACGCACTGAAAAGGATCATCCCGGGAGAACAGGAAAAGCATGGAGTCCATTACGTTTTCAAATTGAGCTCATTCAAATAAAGCAATACATTAAATGGATACATAAATACTGATTTCAGGACTTAAAATGGTGCCGAGTTATTAGTCACTCCTGGCTGCAAAGGCGCACAGAAAAGTGACGTCACAGAGAGGTGAGGCCGGACTGCGTCTCAGTGGCAGGTGGATGGAGACGTGGCGGTGTCTCTGCTGCAGCCTAATCAGGTCACTGCCTCAACGGGAGCACGGCCCTGCTTGACGTCTGTGTGGCAGAGTAATCAGAGCACCGGTGTGAGAGAGGGATAAATCACAGCTCTGTCGAGGCGGGGGTCTTCACGTGGGAACGTAGACCCAACCTGAGACGTTTGCAGGGGAAAATATTAATAATAACAACAATAATAAAGGAAGACTAACAGAACCCTCAAACTTTCTTGCTATATAAATTTGTTCAAAGCTGGTTGCGATTGCCTTCTGCAGAGGTCAAACAAGAAAAATCTAAGTTGTCATGCTTTCCAGTACAGATAGAAACACCATCCTCTCCCCTGCTGTTCGGTATTTAAATAAAATATATCTTTCAGATTTATCAAGGCCTGCCAGGGGATTGGGGGCTCTTGGGGTATTTTCACAAAGAATTTTAACTAGCTAAGGGGAAAAACAAAAACATTCACTTCCACCTCCAGAAACTTTCTAACGTGAGATTGGATCACCACGTTATTGTCTGACATATTTCTTCTACTAGGCAGTGAGAGGACAAGCCGCTTCAAATGTGCAGTGAATACTAATAGTAAGATTAGTTGTGAATCCTTTGAGAGACGGGAAACTTGGAGCTTGTGATGATTGTGGCGCTCGAATCTCGGTGCTGGTGGCAGGGCAGGGCAGGCTGACTGTGCCTCTGAACGGCACATCCCTAGCACAGCCTGCTTTGTTTGGATTCTCCCTTCGCCTGTCATCGCTAAGCTTAAAAATATCCAGTGTATAAACGTGTAACGTGTACAAAGTATAAACTCCAGACGAATCGGAGCGTCTGCCAATAGTGCAGGATGTCACAAATATGCAGCTGTTGAGCGATGTGTCTGCCCCGCATGCACAGCTTCTTGCAGATGTTATAATCTACATATCGCCGCGGACAGACTTGGCTTCAGTCAGACGGACTCTCCTCGCGCCAACTGCATCACTTTGTCATATTTTATCCCCTATTAAACCCTGTCTGCCAAGAGCATGGTGGGAATCACATTGCCGCTTGTAACGTGTTGATCTCCATCTGGCCGGGGGGCCTGGAGGGGGAATCCCCTCGGCCTGGGACCGCCGTGTCTCCGTGGGTCTTTGTGTCTGATGTCTTCTGTGACCTTGTCTCTCCAGGTGATTCACAAGCACTTCTACCTGAAGAGAGCGGAGATCATGGCGCAGTGCGAGGAGTGGATCGCCGACATCCAGCAGTACAGCAGCGACAAGAGGGTGGGCAGGACCATGTCTCATCACGCGGCCGCACTCAAGGTACTGAGGGGTGACAGTGGGAGAGAGGAAAGGTTCCCCCTATAGCAAGGTTTAGGCAAAACTGGAGGCACTTCCGATTCCCTGCAGAGCTGCTCAGCAGGGAATCATTAGTGCCTCCAGTTTTGAAGGGTCCGACAGTCCGGACCGTCTCAGACACGTGTTCTGTGCAAGTCACGGCACTGGGAAAAGCAAAGTCAATCATTTCTCGCGTGTCTTTGCAGCGACACACGGCCCAGCTGCGCGAGGAGCTGCTCAAGCTGCCCTGTCCTGACGGGCTGGAGCCGGACGGCGAGGAGTTCTCGGAGAAGAGCGCCACCCTGCTGAGCGCCGCCAAGGAGCCCCCCGGCCACGAGGCGGAGAAGCCGGGCGGCAGCATGGACTCCCACTGTGGCGACGGCAAGCTATGAGCCCCGGACCCCGGAGTCAACCCCATTCTTATCACTATTATTATTAAATAGACTTGACGGCTTCGAAGCACAAGCCAAATTTTGTCAATATTTGTATGTAAGAATCTAATTATGTAACAGTTGCAAAGAAAAACAAACAAAACCGACAGACAAACAGACGACAAAAACCAACACGAAATGAAACAAAACGACCCCGAACCCATGCTATGCCCTTAAGGAAATACAGTTTAAATCAAACGATCTTTTATTTACCTGTAAAAGAGTGTAAACTTTTTTTTTTTGTGCTTTTATTTTTCAATTGTGAAATAACCACTGATTGGTATGTTATTAAACTTGTTTATGTATACATAATGACAGAGGACATCACCGATTATATAAGGGAACTACCTTTAGAAAAGAATGTTTACTGAATGTTAATTTTCATTTTGGACTGTTAGAGCAAGGACAGTTGTAACCAAGAATATATTGGTCTTTCTTTAAGGAAACTATTTAAAAAAAGAAAAAAACTAAAAAGAAAACACACGCACACACATCAATTGGAGAGATCTTATGGTTGCCCATTTACATTGCTTATTTGATTTCTACAGACTCCTGTAAACTTCAATAAAAGCTAAATGGACATTCTTTATTGCTATGATTGATTACTTGTTACCTTTTTACTGGCTGGATTACATGTCTGATGAATACATACACTTGTAATTACAGAGTTGGAATATTTTAATTTTGCCTATACTCGTTTTAAATGCAAGTTTAATAAATGCAATTTGTTTTACTTTCTGCGGATGTATGAATCTCAGGATGCTTGAGTGGAATTGGATTGTATATAATGAACTGACTTGGCGTGATATGGCAGTTCTTGCTGTGCCTTCTTTGATGGTATAACTCAAATTGCACTGCATACCACCAGTCAGAGACCATTACCACGCTCAGAAACATGTCATTTACTGTTATTTGCTCTTTGAGGTTTTCTCTCATTAAATATTTAATTTCGATGGACAGAAATCTCTTGCTGTAAATTGTGAAAGCTTTTACCTGTGGAATTGTAGATACGGGCTACACTTAAAAATGAGTATTTATTTGTTTCTCAGTGGAACATCTAAATGCACATCCAACCGAGTCCTTTTCTGTGTTTTTCAAGAGTGTTTTGAGAGAACTGTGCTGTGAAAGCAGACGAGAGTAAATCATATTAGCGTCAGAATAGTCTGTGCCGCACTGTGGTGTAACTAGCCTAGTTTTTCAAGGAGAATGGTCGATTCATTGTAATGGTCTGAACCACTGTTGATTTTAAATACACCTTCTGACTAAGATCGATGTTTTTTTTGTTTTGTTTTTTTTTGTTTTTTGTTCACATGTTTTACAGAGTAATTACCTTTGTAAGAATGTAATAAAAGGTTTTCTATTTAATGGGTTCTTTTCACCATTTAATAGGCATACAACGGCTTTTCTTTTTGCAGCGTATCACATAGCAGACTAGTACAGGCCGATTGGGTAGAGTTTAACTTTAGAAAAGAATGAAAACCCTCTGGCTACCCCCCATGGTGAATAACAGGTCAAAACAACCCTCTGAGGTGCGTTAGAACGGCCACAGTAATTGTACACAACAAGAATAGGCCCGAAAGGGCAATCTGGAAATCCAGCTTCTCAAACAAGGCATGCATCGATACAGAACTATAGGTTTTACTTCCCTTGTGCTGGATTCAGTGTCAGAAAGTGTATTTTTCATAGGCCCCCCCAAGAGAAGAGTTCTGATGAAAAATGATTAATTATCCAGTGATTCTCTGGATCGATCCTTCAGGTGAACTCGGGTCTCTGCAAAATGTACGATGCGGTTCCCTGAAGGTGGGGGGGGATTCCCAGAATGCACCGCGTGGTGTCAAGATTTGTGTTGTGATGAACTTCTGAGACACTTTTACTATAACCACTGTTACAACTACCTTTTATTTGTGGGAATTCTTAACTAGGAGGAGTGTATAATTTGTTTTAATTATTTTACCACCCTACATTACTTTTATTTCCTTTTGTATTATAGCATTTTCACTAGCAGCTTAGTGTACAACCACCTGGAGGTACCAACTGCAGTTTGCATCTTTGTGTCATCTTGGATTTCCCCAAATCTCTGAAGGAAGTGAAAAGGAAAAGAACTATCAGTGAATGCATGTATGTAATGTATATATTCACCCTGGCATTGGCAGTTCAGATCAGATGACAGTGTTAACATTCTTTGGCAAAACATCCAAAAATGCTTTTGACTGTGTGTGAGTGTGTGTGTGTGCACGCCCTCCTGCAGTCCTCCTCTTTGAGCTTCTTTATGAAAACACAGAAGTTACCAATGGGGAAAACGCATATAAATACTGAAGTGTGAACTGAGGCATCTAGACTGAAAGGGTGTGGGTTGCCGAGCGTTTTTACGAGATTCTCGGCCCCCCAGCACTTGAACAGGGTAAACACTACAATACAGATGGTTACAGATGTGGAAACAACTAGAGAGGAATGCAATTGGTGTCATTTCTATTCATCCCCTTCTCATGCCATGACAAATGCTTCTGAAACATAAAGCAACATGACCACCATTGCCCCGGGATGACTTTGGAAATACTCCCACGAAAGGTTAGCTTCAAGTTTGCATTATTGTCTATTCTAGATACTTCCACAGATGGTGAATGTACTGACATCTAACTGCACGGCTCAATAAGAAAGCAAGCTTTTTGATTTCCTCATTTATGTGCGCTCACTTGTCTTCCTTCTCTGTGGCTCAAAATGAGTGTGACCTTGTGACACAAATTCCCCGTTTTCTTGTTAAATCCACAGGATATAGCTGCCGAACGTCTCCAGTTCCCTGCGAGGCCGGAGTCGAAACCAGCACGGCTGAGGTAGTATCTTCACAATGTTGTTCTGGCTTGACTGCCGAGGGCCTGCTTGGTTCAGTTCAATTACAGCTGCTCTGAGCCGACCAGATGTTTTCGCTGGCAATCTTTCACAATGGGCCCAGACTCAGCAGCTCACATCTTGACTCACCTGGCACTCCGGCACTCCATGCTGCACTTGCACACTGTCCACCACTGGCATCCTCGGATCAATCATTCACGCCAGCATCTAATATACTGCCTACAATGATTAAAAATGCCTAGAATCTCTAACTCTCATCTCCTTTGACCAGTGCAGTACGCTATGCTGTGCTGAGATCATCTCTCTAATTGCCCCTCCAGTTGTTGGAAGCTCTTCACAATAGGCCAAAAGACATTTAGGGATATTGTTGATGTTTGCCACACACACACACACACACCACACCGCTCATAAGCTGGACAGGGCCTACAGGAGATGTGTGGGACTTCAGATAAAGCATTCAAAAGCCCGTCCCTCTGCTATTTAAACACCAAATATGCCTGACTGCTCCATACTAAACACAAATCTACACAGGTCCCTTTGTCTTTTTTTTAAGGTGGGAGTTGATGGGAAATCGGCATTTGTTCCGAGCACCCAGACCCGGTTTTGTTTCAGACAGATGTGATCTTTTTTTGTTCCTGTTGTTTGCATTTCTTTGTAGACTTGGAAAAAAACAAAACAATTATCCCTTATAAACGGTTGTCTATGAAGGGTATCTCTAGATGGGAGCCTCCATCCTTGAAGGCAGGGAGAGAAACATGAAGTCCTGCTGCTCCTCATCGCTCTCCTCTCCTGCCCAATCGCAGGCTTTGTCTCGCTGGTTATTCCCACGAGCAATGTTTACGCGCTCCGTCGAGTGAACCAAGATGGGATGGACAGAAAGGTCAAGCCAAGATACTGTTCATTACTGAAGCGCAACATGACTTTTCCTCAGGAAGCCGGTTTGCAGATTGACGTCCACACCCTGATGGCTGGTGTAGCTTCAAGTACGACTCCTTATTAAAATCCCCATTCAAATGTGTGTGTGTTTTTTTTAATATATATTTGATTCCCTGAAAAAGGTAGAAAGTTATCATCACAAAGCCACTTTCATTACTGGTAAGAATATATGCTCACTGAACAGTAAAATTGCTTCTTCAGAGCCCTGGTGAAAAGAAAGCAGAGCCCCTCCGCTTCCCCTGTATCACCCACAGCCTCCGATCGCTCCCCCACCCTGAGTCAAGCACACGAGGCACCGAAGGACCTCCTGCCACTTGGGATAATCAAGACAAATTACACCTTTCATTTTTATAAAAGGGTGCTCTGCACGAGGGTGAACCAGATGGAGCACGCGCTCAAACTGCCAGGAGAGAAATAAAAAGGAAGAAAACAATACAGAATACGAATAAAATAATCATTCAGGAGCCAATTAAAACCAGAGAAGTCCTCGGATCCCTAATTTCTTTGATGGAGGAGTAGAACGCATGACACCGAGAAGGGCCTCGAGAATAGCGCCTTCGCAAATGTGCATTTTAATAATTAACACACATCTTCATCCGTTTGCCAGACATACGCCCCCGCGATCGTATACAATATGTGGTGTGAGGGACAGAACCCGTTTGGACAGGACAGCTGTTTTCCTGGAGAATATCCATCCAGGGCAATGGTCCAATGGTCAAAGACGACCACACAGAAGATGAGAAGATGAAATCATAACCGTTTAAGGTGTGACATGGAAAAGAGAAGCCCTTCATCAACAGCAGTGGATTGACATAGGTTGATGGTGATGATATATATATATATATATATTTGTAATACAAGTATATGCATGTTAAAGCCATCGCCACTCTACCATTGCAGTGCATGCTTGGATATGCACTCTGCAAAAAGAAGGGACATAGTAAGGGATTATGTAAGATTGTAAAGCCGGAGAAGTAGTCAACAACGACTTTGGTTTGTAGCTTGGTTGCATAAATAAAGCACTATAAATGAGCATAAAACACAAGACCAATATAGCGATTTTGAATGCATGGGCGAGAGTGACCAACACACGCTGTCTGAAAACGTCTCTGAAAACGTCTGTGAAATCACACACGGTCCCTTAAGCGGCCAGCCGCACCGAGCTCCACTCCCACAGTGCACCGCGACACTGTCATGGCCGCTCACTGACGCTGTCCGCGGCACATGGGCGAAAATAAACAGAGCGGCGGTGCGACCGAGAGGCAGACAGCCAGCGCAGGGGAACCCGGGAGACATTAACAATTGCATCTCTCTGCCAGCCTGAACAGAAAAACCAGACAGCCGGCCAGGGAGGTACGGCACTTTCCAGAGAGATGGTGCGGGACGTGGAGGTGCCGGTGCTGAGGGGGTTTCTGACAGAAAGCGAAGCCCCGGGGTGGAAGCAGGACGTGTTGAGTGCTCCAGGTGGGTGACAGGGCACCTTCATCATATGCGCACAGACAGCATCACACACCACCACGTCTTTTATTAGCTGTGCCGAGGCTTATACCCTGCCTACATACTCTAGCGGAGGATGCGGGACTTGGTTTTGAATGATCCACACGGTAGCGGTGTGGATTATATGTGAAAATGTTATGTAATTGCACGCAATCATTATTCGCACTCCTGCCAATCTCAGCATTGCAGGCTTCTCGTAGGAAGTGTTACGATTATGTGAGCCGTTTTTTCCAGCCATGTGAAGTCCAGTACAGGCGCATTGTGGCTCGGACGGGCTGTGCTCCCTCGCCCGGTGGCCTGGACTCGGTGGGAAGAGCATTTTTCTTTGCTTGCTTAAATATGACCTCTTTTAATACCGCTATGATTGGGAGAATTTGGATTTCTGTGAGCTAATAAAACATGACAATTGTTATTGCCCCCCTGATTGCGTTTTGATGATCTATTATTTCCCCCCTCAAACTGGAGTACATCAGTATTGTGATCTTTCATTCAGATGTGAGCCCAGTTAATAGGCATGGCTTGGTATGCATACAGATATCTAGTAATGGGAAAAACTGACCGATTTATTGGTAGAAACGAGGCATTATTGAAAGCATGGGGACTCGACACCTTTAATAATATAAGTTGCAGGGCTGTGAGCTCTCAGTCCTCCTATTTGTATTATAACAGGGGGACTTTATTTAACTAAGTGCTATTTCACATTTAAATAAGTGAAATTCTATATATATTAGAAGAAGCACAGTGCAAGGGAAGGTGATTATTTGTGATCCCCCATTTGCTTCTGCAAGACACCATGACTAACAAATTGTGTGGCTCCATCCTTCTCGGCAGGATTGCAGGTTATTCCTAGCAGAGCATGTATATTGAGCATCCCCAGAATGAACGGATTTACTGCAATACTTCGCATGGATCAGTTGAATATCTACAGGGATCAGGGCTGGGGTCAATTCCAGTTTCCTTTCTCAGTTTCATTCCAATGGCAGTAGATCCTTTATGTCAATGGCGAAATAATTGGAGTTTGAAAATGGGGGATTTGGCAGAAAAGGGATTTGAAAAAGTGGAATTTTTCAAAAAAAGCTGGGGCTTCATCTTTCACAGAAAAAATGCATACACACATACACAAGTCACTTTAGTTAGGACAGGTGACCAGTCCAGTCCTCTCTGGACGGGAGATAAAGCAACACAACAATAGTGTGAGAACCTGGATCCACTGGAAGATGCGCAAGACGGAGTAATGTTTGTGCTTCTCATTGCAGACAGTTCGTGAGGTGGGGGCAGATTGCATCTGGTCCATGTATTAAACTCCATAACGTGGAGATCTCCACGTGGAACCTAGACATGTTCTCCGATGGTCCACAGTTTTGGGTTAACCATTGGATCATCGTGAAATTGAATGTGTGATTCAGGATGTCACTGTGCTGGAAGTCTCTCTGACCAGGCTTGAGCTTCTTGGCAGAGAAGCTATTTTGCCTTCAATATGTGGGTATATTTTTGGAATCCCTACCATGGGCACCAGGGATGAAAGAGACGCAGTGCAAGACAGATCTGTCTCCGTGCTTCACAATGTTTGATGTTCAATAAACATTCTCATATGTATAAGCACTGTTTGTCTTGGATTAAAAAGAGGCTTGGGTTTGACCAAAAGCATCTGATTTCCTCTCATGTTCATTGGTTGGCTCTTTTATTAATATTTGATTAGACCTGAAATATCTTTACACATCTGCAGGCCAGTAAAGAGTGCAGTGTTATGACCTCCTCAAATCCCTCTCGCCCACAAACGAATGCCTCCCACGTATCACTTTTGAAGTACTTCTCTTCACTGGGACAATTCTCCTTGACAATTAAGTTCCAAACTGCACACTGTTTGTAATTAAGATCTTTAATATTATGCGCTCATTATGAATGACCTAATATCGAGTGTTATTAGCGGTGGCAGAGCTGTTGTATTTTTAACTTCATTTAACACAACCGTTCCTTCAGGGATGTTGCTCTCCCTCCGCTATTAAACCTCCTCCTTTCCCCTCGCCGGCCTCCAGTCCTCCCCGCCTTAATGACTGAGAGGAGCACGGAAATGTAGAATATGAAGATGGGGTGCAATTACAGCAGCGCAAGGAGAGACCAGCTGATCTTCGCTAACCCACTTTTTCAATAATGCTGATATTTGTGTTGCCTGTGGGGTTGTTATTATTGTGTTTAAAACCCAATACCGTCTGTTGTCTAATGATGTTACAACCTGGCTTGACAAGAGGTAGAGCACAATTTCAAGATGCCTGCTGAAGAGACGCCACCATCTGCCGTTTGCCTGTGTTTCCCGGGTGCGAGCTTTTACTGGGGCAGTGTATATCACCTTGTCCAATCTGTAATGACTCGGGGAGGCAGGCAAGGTTAATGCACATTGTTTTGTTTGACCACAGAGGGCGCAGGGTCCCAGGCAGCCCCTCGGCCGGCACCTCGCACAGCTGGCACGGCGGGGCAGCACCTTGGGTTTCTGTTGAAATAAAAAACAGCATTTTCTCAATTGCCGTTACAGCTGTGTTTTTTTCTGTGTGTTGCAGAAAGCGGCCCTTTGCTGCAGTCTCTGCTCGAAGGAGAGTTCCAGGCGGTGTTATGCAGTCCGGTGGTCCTGGCCGTCCTGAGTGCCGGGGGGGTGGCGGACGAGAACATCGATGTCTTCCTGGAGAACATGGTCCTGGCTTATCTGAGCAACTCCACGGAGGAGGACAAAGCCGAGAGGTACAGCGTTACAGGCCTAACTGTTGTCTCTAGATTAGTCTGCTATCCTAGCAGTGCCACTGGAAGTATAGTGTTCATACCTGTGAGATCTGAATCGCCGTTGCTGCCACTCGGCGTACGAGCAGAATCTGTGAACATCCAGGACGCTGGTTATTGCAACTGTAACGACGGCGGTGCGTGCCGAGCTTCCTGAGGCAGACGGAACGCTCCGATGAATTATGCATTTTTCGGAGGCACCGCTTCACATGTAATTCTCTCCTGTGTTCTTGTTTAGCATAATACACACATTTAAAATGACTTTGCAGGCGCATTTACATTTAAATGGGGCCATGTAACACTGCTTAATTGCTCAGAGGGGAACCGGGGGAAGGGGGAGCTGCGTCTTGTAGGCCTCCGTGACTCCACCAGTGATCTGATGTATGGAGCGGGAGAACATGGGAACTGGTGGAAGTCAGACTGCTGAGCTCCGCCGTCTTTCCATTTAGCGTATACGCATACCGAAGCGTGTCTGTCAAAGTGAGCATTTGGTGATGGTACTGTGACGGTCTTTCACAGGGAGACGGTGCTGTTTGTGCTGGCGGTGGCCTGTCTGCAGCTCTTCGCCCAGAGTAACTGGACTGGCCCACCTGTTCACATCGGGACCCAGGACGTCCTGCCCCCGGCTTTGCTGCAGCGTTTCTCTGAGGTGCGTGTCGTCCTGGGACAGGGTGTAGGGGAACTTTTGTTACGGGTGATACGTTTACAATGGGAGTTGCCCCTTAGAGACATTAAATCTGCCCTTGTTAGAAAGGAAAAATACGAAGTTCAGTTGAGTTGGAGCAGTGTTGGACAGATGGTGGAGATGACCTTCGCCCTTGCTACAGTTCCACTGTTTATCTGTTAATCTTAAATGTTTAAACCCCAGTGACAGTGCGGTGGGTTATTTCTGTGGGCTTCGTTCTTCCCTCAGCCCCACGAGCTCGATGCCGCTGTGCTGGCCTGCCTGGTTCTGGACGGGGAGTCTGTGTACGGCCTGGTCTCCAATCCATTCCTGCTCCTGGTAGCCCGAGTGCTGCTGGTCAACTGCAGCTCCAAACTGGAAAGCTTTCAGGTGTGTGAATACATTTGTTCCCCCATTTTCTTTCGACTTCAGTATGATTTTCAGGTTTTCTTGGCCGTACTCTTTCTCCTGTAAGCTGTTTGGATAAATGTAACCCCCATCCTAAAGCCCTAATCAAATTATAATGTTTATGCCATATTATAATGTTGCTTTTAAACCGGGTTACAGCAAAGACAATTTTTTTTATTTTTTAAGTGAAGGAAGCCGAATCGGCAGTGATTTTCGGTGTGTTTTTCTTAGTTTTATTTTTGTACTTTTTCCCTCAAACCCCTCGTCTAGCCCTGCCTGTGCCCCGTCTGTGAGAGAGCACCGGCTTGTTTAAATTATTCCTGCTCCGAGCTGTTAAAGTGAGGAAACCTTGGCGGATACCTGAACGGAAAAATAACGCTGAAAAAGCATTTTTGTTCCAGACTTTCCATCGCCTGTCACTAAGTGGACAATATGCGATGGTAAATGAGAGACGTATGTAATAATGTCACTCCAATTCACAGCTAAACCAATAAATCGCTCCTTTCCCCCCCACCCCCCGCTAGATTTGAGCACGAGCATACATCACGGAGATTAATTCGGTTGTGAAAGATCGTGGTGTAATAAAACAAGCAAGCCGTAATTAATCATGTTTTCTATTCAGGTTCATTCGGCACAATCTCGTTTCCAGAAAAACAGAAATATTTTATAGTCAGGGAGTGACTTTTCTGTAACCCCGTATTTCAGTTCTTGCTTTGTGTAACCGCCGTAATTTTCTCGGTACGGTCAATTAACAAAAGGAGAGGATGTTGCAGCTAATGTGTTTTTTGGTTAGGTAATTTTTCTTTTAATTATTAAAATGATTGAAACTGCAAATAGCCTATTTACATTGGCGGGTTGGGGGATTCATTAGTATAGTTTTGTTCCAGCAAGTTTACTGGGAGATGACTTGCTTTCAACAGCATAAAGGACTTGCCCATTATAGTCTGAATATGTAAATGCGGCCTGTCGAATTAATAATAGGCTCATTTCTGGAGGACAGCGAACAGCAAACCTGAAGGGTAAACCTGTGTGTGCCTTATTATAATGTATTATATTATATTATATTATAGGACCAACCAGCACTCCAGTATCATCCTTGATTTAGAAATAATAATAAATAAAACTAATTATAAGCAAACACTTTTTTGTGAGGTTTGTGCCTTGCTCATTAATTACCCTTTTACTTGTTTTAAAAATACGTACGAGTGATTTTTTTTGGGGGGGATGCCCTTAGCCAGGATGATTAGCAGTTGTCACAATGTACGTGTTTCAAGAAACGCACAGTATGAGCCTGAACTTCGGTCCTGATGAGAGTTGGATCGACCTTATAGTGGCAGAAACTGATCACTGTACAGATGCCGTATTCCCTTATGAAATAATACTTTTTTGCTTTGGTTGATTCAGACCTGTAGCTTTTAAAACGAAGAAACCTCAGGATGTCTTCAGGCTGTTATCTGGAGTGCCACTTTGTGTTACTCGGCCGCTAGACCCCCTGTATTGGGAGAGGGAAGGGCTCGCCGTGTCAGGCGCTCTGGGGGTTTGTGCCGACCTGTGTCTTGTGCCTCCGCAGCTGCTGCCCTGGTGGACTCTGCGATGTGTCGCCCTGCACCAGCAGCTGCTGGAGGAGCGCTCGCCCCGGCTCCTGCACGAGGCGCAGGACAGCATGCAGAAAGGTAGGACTCGCCCTGCTGTACGCCCCTCGCTCCGGTTTCTTATTGATTTGGGCGGAAAAAAATATTTCTATAAGAAGGTAAATGATTGGGCATCCAGTGTTCTTGTTAATGTGATGCTGCCGGGAGGAGGGCTTGCCTCCGTGGGTTATTAAATTAACATGGTATTTTAAAGATCAGATCTCTTCAGTGCAAGATACAGCAGAATCAAGTGTTACGCTGAAACCAGGATCTTTCTTTATGCCGATGAGGGTGGTGTTTCTGTCCCCACCAGCAGGGGTCCTGATTTTCTAATGCAAGCAAGGAGTCCAGTTAGGGAAGATCAAACACTATAGTGGCATTTACTTTTGAAATGAGGCATCTATTGTTATTAAAATTGTGTTAAACTAATGGTAAATTAATTCCTCTGGCTTTTAATTAAAATTTAAAAGAAAAAAGAAATTAAAAACTTAAGCAGACCAATATCCACACTGTCTCCTGTGCATGAAGGAAATTGTCAGTATAGATGTTTTATAGGTGACATTCGCCGTCCCTGTTAGTGCGTTGGACGTCCTTTTCACTGGTGTGTAAAGACAAGTTGGTGGTGAAGTCAGCCAGCTGTTCCACTTCCTAATTAAGCACCGTGTCCTTGCAAATGTGGTGATGTAATGGCTAATTGACTGTGCCCAGGCATTCCTGGAGGATGAGAGCTCAGTGTGTTCTCGATGAGCGCTCTCGTGGGTTGACAGCTGTGTTCTGTACATGGGACCTCCCGGAGAGACGGGGGTCGGGGTGGGGGGGGTGCCAGCGGTTTGTGCCAAGCCTTCGTCCGCTTCCCATGCTTTCAAACAGCGGGCGGTGGGGCTGTCCTGTCGTGATGTTTTGGAGGATAGATGCACCTGTAATTGCTTTGTTCCTGGTTCTGCACAGCCTTTAATACCGTTTATTGCATTTTAAATTGGAGCTGGTGCTCTAAGAACCAGGATAAGCATTTTAAAATTGGTGCATTTGTTTATTTGACAGCTCTGAAGTAAAATTTAATGAGAATTCATTTGTAAGCATAGTCTTTTCAGCTGTGAAATACCTGCCTGTCCATAGATATGCTACGGAATTGTGCTCTCCCCACACAGCGGGCATTGCGTTGGAACGTTCATGTATTTTCCCAACAAAGTGTATCATCAAGATGAACACACTCTTATTGTCCCGCTCTGTGGAGTATAGCACCATACAGTGACTGCTTTAAAAGGTGAACAGTGTAGCTTTATCTGAGATAACAGTTCCATTCTCTCTCTGTGCGCTTTATGCTCTATTAACAATATGTTTCGCTGCCACGGTGCAAGATAAATGTAAGTTACTCTGAGCGGCAATCCAGCATCTGTGTCTCAGCCTTAATGTGGAATCGGATCCTGTGATGAAAACATTGGTCTTGCTCTTGCCCCCCCACACAACCCCGCCGGCCTTTTATTAAGATTACAATTCACAGCAGTGGCAAGGACCCGGTGGGAAAAACGCATTTGTCACTTAAGGGAAATAATACATACAATTAATCAGGTGTTTCTAAAAAAATAAATTCAAAAAATCTGATCTTCCCTTGTGGAAATTGGTAGTTTAACTGAAAAAATGTATATTATGCAAGATAAACGTATGGTTGTTGTATAAATTTACATAACACAAATTGTTGATTTAATTTTTTCCCTAATTTGTAAGGTCGTTAATCTTGGTACTTCTGAAATATAATTAATAATAATGTTGAAAGGTGCACTTCCTATTCATCTAAACAAAGTATTCAGTCAGGAGGTTTTCTTGTCCTAATAGTGTTTTTTTTGCATCATGTCTTTAATGATTGCAATTAGCTGGGCTATCTTCTCAATTTCTAGCCTATTAAGGTTGTAACAATGACTAATTTACTGTGGTGTGTGTCTTCAGTTCCGTTATGCTTCAGTCTACATTGTAATTTTATTCTATCGTGTAAAAGTTGAGTTGTTCAACATGAATCCCTGGCAAATCACATCTTCTATCTATACAGCGTTTCAGTTTGACATCGCGCTTATAACAGACCTCAACATCTGTGTCAGATCTTTATGTCTGTATAACAATCAGTTGAGTGATATTCTGCATCTCGCCAGCGTTTCACAGTAATGAAGCACGGACTGGATAGTGGAGAGAGATTTGAATAGGTCTCTCCTACACGGGTCAGAGAAACTTTATTTTTAATTAGGGAATAACCCAAATAGGTGGAGCTAGACTTGATATTTAAAGGTTGGTCAGAGGAGAAGAATGTTGACATTCCTCATTTTTCTCCAATTGAAAACCTCTGTGAGCGGGTTACTATCGATCACTAATTGAAATGTCAATTCTCAACTTTCACTTGCGAGGCAACTGGAGAAAAAGGTCAGGTAAATGTTGATTTTGTTGCATTTAAACTTAAAAATCCAGATATTTTCTATAACAGAATCCCTCATAAGCTTGTATTTAAGTTGGCAGGTTTGATCCAAACCTTTATTTTCCACTTGGAGTATTTTGAGCACCTCTAAGCATCAAGAACTGGGATCCAGTTTAGAGAGCTGACTTGGCCAGGAGTTTGTGGCAGCTTTTTTAATTATTTCTGGAGTGAAGCTGTTCACATTTATCCTGCACTCACTGGAGGTGAACCTCCCATCAATCATTTTTTTGGACTAAAATGAAGCCGTGTCATTTTAATTTACATTTTCAATGTAAATAAATTTCATTCACCGGTGTCTGCATTTTTTTTTTATTTATACACACACACACACACACACACACACACACACACAGGCTACTTTATACTTATATACTTTATACATTTTCTTTGTTTCCCTTCCTGTAATCTGGATGCTGGAGCTGTAAACCGACCTCCTCGGCTCCCGGCTCCCGGCTATGTTATTTATGCTTGTCTTCAAGGGATCCTGGTGACTCAGTGGCAGTGAGGTCTCGTTGTGGTCGGGCTTATGTGCTAATGGTCTTGTTTATGGGGAATTCAGTGTTGGCTTTGTTTTGCTGTGGCATTTAGAAAAAACGACAACATTCGAGAACAATGTGTTGGCGTCTCTGCCGAGCAGGTGTCCTCGGAGACCAAGGGAGGAATGACGGCCGAGTTGAGCACCTAGGGCTGTTTACGATCTATTTAAGGCAGAGGGGGGAGGTGTATAACTATTCTAAATTAGTATAAAACGACTAAACGCAACAACAATTAACTCTCCCTTCCTAATGAGACTATATTTTAAAACTCACATTTTCTAGAAACACCTTCTCTTGAAGTAGCCCAGAGCATCGGCCAAGAATAACAGTCCCCGTGTCCACAGAGAGCTCGGGGAGTGGATGTGTGCAAGACTGAGTCGCTCAACCCCGAAAGAGACAGCGCTGCTCTCGTTTCACAGCTTTATCCCTGATGTATTTTTTATGCTTGCCTCTAAACAGCAGTAAGAAGTGCAGTGTGTGTCAAGATAGCATTTCCAGCTGTATTTTCTCTGGGGGGAGGAGGCAACAAAATTAACCACAACATCATGTGTCATGTATTGAATAAAGTATTGACGAGACATGACAATGTGCTCTAATATGCGCACAGACTAGCGTTATAAATGCACTGTGAGGATGAAAAATGGATTGGCAAAATTCCTTCCTTGGTTTAGATCTACCCCTCATATCAATTAGTTGCTTCAGCCGACACACACGAATTGAACATTAGCGTCTTTCACCTGGTCCTGTCGCTTCTTGCGTCGCCCTCCATCTCCAGCGTTTACTAGTTGTTAAAAAGCCCCGTCCCTCCCCTCCCCTCCCAGGTGTCTCCACAGAGCCGCCGCAGCCGGTTATTGCTGCTTGATTTGTAGCTTGACAAGCTGGCCGGGGCCTTGGTGACGTCAGGAGACACCATTAGGGCTTGTTCTGTATGAAGCGCACATCCACGGCCGATGCTTTCTGTTCGAGAGGAAGGGATGCCAAAAGGTTTTTTGACATTTAAGAAGGACGTTGCATGTGAGTGTAGACTGAAGGGCTTTTTGCCCGCCATCTGGTTGAACGGAGAACATGGCCGGGTGCTGACGTCAGCTGTTCGCTGATGGACCGTCTCTGTTTTCTTAAAGGAGGCAATATAGCAAGATTGTAATGTAGTAGACTTACACACACCCACCCAAGATAGAAAGTGAATGTACTATGAAAAGGCTGTGTGTGTGTGTGTGTGTGTCTGTAGAGGCTTTGTTTTATGTAACACTTTCTCTCCAGTTCCTATGAATATTGGTCTACACACAGAGCCACAGATACACTGTGTGCTTCAAGGAGGAAAACTGTGGAGGTGTAGCAGTGACAGGCTGCTCAAATTATTTCATATGGACTCGCATCTTGTCCTGGCGTTCCCGTCTTGTAAATCCCACTGCTCTCCTCATAAACAACTCCTTACACGGAGGGGAGACGAAGTGTGGAAAGTGTCTGGGAGTCCCAATGCCGCGAGAGACGCCGGCGGTGGAAAGCCGGCGCTTGGTGCCGGAGTGAAGGCCCTTTCGTTTAGTTTCTGTCCACACACTGGCCGCCATATGTAGCTCATCAAGCGCCTGTTGACATGTTAGAGAGTGGCTTCCCAAGATCCTGCTTCTCTGTGATTGCAGGAGGTGATTTATTCTGCTACCTTAGCTGGATGTTATTAAACACAATACAATTTTTTATTTTTTTCTTCCCCTCGTCAGATTTGGAGTACTGTGAGGTTCTGGGTGTGTGCCAATAAAACGAGTAAAGGAAGAATATTAAAATTAGTGGCTTGTAAAACAAATTGAGCCCCTTTTATTGTGTGAGAGAGTAGTTTTGGAAGACAACCTTCGATTCGTCATATGGTTATTAAAATGCATTGCAGATATTCATCTTTGCACAGTGTTGCTTTTTTTTTTTTTTAAAGCGTCTAGATTCAGAAATAAATTACCAATGGTTTTTACATAACTTTTTTTTTTATGTTAAAATCACTTTCACGTGTTTCTTGTTAGTGCTTTATTATATCATCCCCAGCAGTTACGTAGTTTAAATGAAACGGGCAGCCAGCAGAACACATCTGACTGGCTTTATACTGATCATCTCTTCGGGTGATTTGAATTGAATGCTAACCAGTCTAATTGTTGCAGGGTCAATCTGATGTATGTTTTTCTTTACCCTAGTTGAAATCTCTGTTTTTTGTGTTTATTTGTACTCATCCCATAGTACAGGGATGGAACGCTAAAGAATATTTTTCACTTTTATTTCCTCTCGCATCAGAGTGACAGTTGGTAGTATAAGTTACTGCATAGGTTTCGTTCACAAATGACTGTGAAAGGAATGAATCTTTTTCATTTCGTTTTTTTTATTTTTTTTTAAACGGTTTGATAAACCTTTTACTCCGCCTGAACATGTGACCTAATTTCACGTTCCAGTCGAGCTTGCTGAGCATTTAAGTGCCAGTGATTTCACAGTCTGACAGGAGAGAAAGAGTATTTGAAGCTGATGCTTGTTGGTTTAAAACTGTAATTTTTTTCCCTCCTGTCACTAAAACCGGGACTCGGGAAAGAGATTTCATCCATAAAATCATTCTGATGAAAGAGACACCGCTTGAGTGAATGTAACGACAGACTTGGCCGGGCTGTAAAAGCTGTGTTCTCCACCACCATATGGCACGTTATAAATTATACACGCAGCGAGCGGTGTTTGCTTATGAACTAGTTTGGACTGGATATGGGCAAGATGCTTTTCATGGGCTGCAACTAATAATATCACAATAAAGCACAACAAGTAATAAACTGCAGGTGATGCGCGAGAACGCCAAATCTCATCCCTTGCACTTTGCAACACATTTACCGCTCTGTTTAGAGCCAAAGAAACTACGTTGTTACCTTTTATAGCTAAGGTTTAGAAGAATGAAATCATCTAAGTCCTTGTGTAATAAAACTGAGAAACATCTGACTTCTTCTCATCATTTTCTAGTGCTGAAAACAGAAGTCTTCTTCACCATGGACAGTTATCGCCCCTTGGTCATCCAGTTCCACCTGGAGTCTGGCTATACCTCCCTGACGTACTACGACTATAAGAAAGCCAAGGAGCACTTCGATCAAGCACGAGAGCTGTCCAAACTGGAGATTAACGTGACAGGTATTATTATTGTGTCAAGAGCTGTTGACATGCACAGTGCTTGGGTATTATTTCTGTTCTGAATGTGAGGAAGTATGACATGAAACAGAGTCTTACTTTGCTAGACTCTTCAAGTGCACACCTCTGTTACAACTTCAGACTCGTGTTGAATGTTTAATCTCCCTGACTTCCAGCAGGTGCATGGGATATAGATGTCTAAAGTGACAGTGTTACTCTGGAATTTAAAGAGTCTTAGGGGCTCTCAAAGTCCAGCGTGTCCCAGTCTGTTTCACAGCATGAATGTGCGTCATAAAGCTGCCGTACCCTGTTTATTATAACTTCAGTATATACATTATTAATTGTGTGGCACAACCCTGCGATGACTCATTTTCCTCAGAGTTGTTATGCACTGGACAGCAAGGCCGATACTGCGAAAGCTCTCGGAGAAGCCACGGGTCCAGGTTTTTCTTGGACAGCTCATGGCAAAAAGATGAATATTGATCAAACTGTCTTCAGAAAGAGTTGCAATGTACAGAACATTTTGCAGGTCATCTTCTGGTTGCGTTTTCAGTTTAATCGTATGATCTGCCAGGCTCTTGAGCCTTAAAACAGTGGTGCACCATGGGACTTGTTCCCACTGTGCCAAAGTGGCTAATTATGAAGACCATTTACCATTTTAATTTAACTTTATATTGTATGTTGTCATCAAAGAAAGCAATGGTGGCATTTACATTTGTAAGTGTTGATAAATACTGGTAAAATCTATATATTATCACATATACAAAGCCTTAGGATGAAGTTGTTATTATAAGAAATAAAACCTTAAATAAATAAAATAATCTTACTCTGATATTGGCGAGTGTACCTTTTCTTTAAGTCACAGTCTTCACTGTACAGTGCACTTGAGCCGAGATGTGAAGTAAAAGTACAGCATTTTTGTTTGAGACGATAATTTATTATAATGCTTGGAGGACGGCTCGAGAGTTTTGCACACTTGACGGCACACCAAGAATTTTCCAGTGGCTTGTGAACCCTCGCCAGCCCGTGACAGCTCATAAATAAATAAGCGATGTGTCTTGATTTCTCCTAGGTGCCCTGGGGAAGCGCACACGGTTTCAGGAAAATTACTTGCCTCAGCTGATCCTCGACGTGCAGCGAAAGGAGGACGACCTCTTGGAGAGCGGACCCACCCCGGCACCGACTCCGCGGGAGGGGCTGCCCAAGGTAATCCGCAGTGTCCCTGCTCACCTGCCCAGCACCTGCTGACCCCACGGGGAAGGGGGCAAATTCGAGAGATGGCTCATGTTCCTACCAGGGGGCGATCTTATCTTCTTAGGCCTGGGACATGAAATAGTGTCACTGAAAGCCTTGCAGTGCAGTGTCAATGGTTTGGGCTTTTTCTCGCTTTGTGGTTCCCTCTGTTGATCGTGCCGGGGGGTCGTGCCCTGCTTCGCTTTGTCCGTTCGGTCTGCCGTGCAACCCCTTCCGTGGAATTTGGCCCGTCTGTGCTGTCCGTGCCTCACCCCCTGCCCTCACCTCGCGCGTGTGAGGTTTTATAGGCAACATCTGTAGAACCTATAGAATTCACCGCTTCGCTCGCCGACGTAACGGCCTTTTACGAATGCCAGACGCGGAAAGATCCTCCAAAAATAAATAGAGGCAAAGCCCGACGGAGTCGTAGCCTGGGTTGAGACTGACGGGCGCAACCGGGGCCGGAGCTGTCGGGGGCTGTAAACGTGTGCTTTCTTCTCCGCTGCCTTGCTGTGCGGCTGACAGGTGGGAAATTAGTTCTGCAGTTGACGACTGGGGCTCGGGTTCCCCGGGGGGGGGAGGCTCTGATTCGTGGATAGAGCCCTGATGAGTATCAATGCACACACTTCCACTGGTCCCATCAGACAGCAGAAAATGGTGGCAGGGATTGATGCCTAATCTATCTACTTCTATATTCACAGTCATGGGCACAGACCTCATTAAAGGTGGATATTGGGGGGTAAAAAAGAAAAGTAAACCAATAGATCTTTTCCAGACCCAAGCGATTTGAATTTGAGCGTTTGCTGTGAGTTAAATGGACCGATCAGACTTGGTGTGACATTGAAACATGGACCACAGTGACACGTGGCCCTGCTGCAGAGAGAGGGTCTCCAGCGAGGGGTACAGAGACGGGGAGAAGACGAGCACCTTTATCTCAGCCATCACTCTTCAAAGGCAACCTTGAATAGTCTGACAATTAATTCTCACCTCAGTTATGTAAAGCTTGTAAAGGCAGATGAGCAGAGATGTATATTGTCACAGGAGAGCTCACTATACCTTTCTGTGTGGAAATTGAAGGCTTTTTAGACTTACACCTCAAGACTGCTAATAAGTTGTACGAAATGCATGTCTAAAAATAAGTTTCAGTGTACAGACAGGACTCATTTGCAATTAGTAAAGCCCCTCATGAAAACGCACAATTTGGAAGGTTTATTTAAGACCTCTGGTTATGGGCCATGAGAATTCCTCATATTGGTAGATCAGCGACTATATTGAACTTATCCAAATTAATTGTGTGTGTTTGCTCTTCTTTCTGTGTCTTGAAGTCTGTAGCAGACAGAGACATTTGGTTCTCAAAACATCTGATTTCCCTGGCCTTGACACTTTAGGTGGACGTGGTAAACATGGTTTCATTGATAACGACCCTTCCTGTTGTTTCTGAGGGTCGTCCACAAGGTCACAGCAGTGCAGATGTTGCAGTGTTGACTGGACCCATGCAAGACTCCAACTTGCGCACTCGCTGCCTAATGCCTTTGGGTTTGTGTTGTATACAGTACTGCTCCATAATGCTTCAGTTCTGCTTCTGATTTAATAAGTATACAGACAATTTTAGGTCAAAAGTTTGAGGTTAAAGGCAGGCTGTACTTCGAGACAATAACATCAAATGGCTTTGAGCCGCTCTCGTCTGAAAGATTAAGTGAATCCTGTCTGTGACAATGAAGAAAACCTACAAATAGGCAGACCTCTTTATATCCCCGATGTAATGCTGATGAAGTTGCAAAAGATGTAATATGAGGTGTTGCAGAAGAGACGTAATTTCCAGATGTGGGCCAAGGAAGCCGTCGTTGGTTATTTGTCTGTTTCATCAGGGCTGTTTTTACAGTAATATTTCATGCACAGCATTTCTCAATTCTTTAGAGAATGAGGGATTTCAACAAACTCGGAGACAGGCAGGGCTCTGTGCATGTTAAGACCTGAATCTGTTTTTTACTTATGTTAAAAAAAGAAAAGAGGAAAAATAAAAGGGTGGTTATAAACTAGGTGTGACCTGCTATGCGTCGATTTATCTTCTCCGGGATCTCTCTTCTCATGTGTGAGTTGCAGTCTAGTGTATATTTGAGTTCTTGCTCTCAGCAATACAGTATTCTCCTCAGATGGAGTATTTTTTCCTCTAACATTCGTTTCCCATCCAGCGATGACGATGGCAGTCTCGAACTGTGGTCTAGACGCCCTTCTATTTGGCATACGTACACTGACAATGTCTCTGTAAATTGAGAAAACAAAATTAGACTGTTCTCGTCCTGTTTATGTTTATAGCAACATTCCTCCCAAGAAGTCGACGAACTGCCGGGTATTTCATCATGTTAATGAGTCCGAAAAACGCAGAGGTCGTCTTTGTCTATAGTTATGAGCAGTTAAATGTCATCACGGTTATGCTTTGGTTTACACAGTACAGTCAGTCTTTGGAAATCTTTAATTGTTCTGCTGAAATATTCCACTTGGAAAGAAGACAAAGAGCTCGGACACATTTCAGTCGTGTAAGAAGGTACGAGCTGATGGGAGCGCTGGCGCGTGGCGGCGTTGGCGTGCTGTCAGACTGACTGGTTTTTGTTCCCGCCCACAGGACCACGATCTGAGCGACGATACGGTGCTGGACAAGATTCACTTGGCAGAGCCCGGTCGGTATCAGCTGCCGGAGCTCTGTGCGGAGGAGCAGGCTGTCATTCTTGGCGTTTGGTAAGACGACCGTGACCCCCTCCCCTACGCTCCCCTTTCCGAAACCCGTACCTCCCTGGGAAACTGGGTCCAATCACACCGGCCTGCTGGAATGGAACCGCTTACAAAATTGGCTTTTCTCGTTGGCTTGTTCACCACGGTTGCCGTAAAGCTCCAGTTCACAGCGGAGATGCGAGCGCCGGGTCGCCTGATCAAGTCCGTACCCACGCCGCGATGGAGAGGGATGCTCTTGGGGGTGGGTGGTGGGGGTTTGAATTAAAAAAAAAAAAAAAAAAGTCCAAAAATGTAATTGTAGGTAGGTTTGAAAGATTCCCAGCCGTCGGTGTCAGAGGGCCGTTGATAAATAGTCGGCAGAGTCGAAGCGTGTCCCATTTACCTCTGCGCTCGCTGGAAAGACGGCGTCTGTACACGTCTGGGGATTGCTGGCTCGGGGAGTTTATTATAAACTGTTTTTAGAGTCTGGTTCCTGCGCGAGTAACAGATTCATTTTTTAAGCCTCGTCGTCAGGGCTGCAGCCAGGCGCTTTACGAGGATGGTTTTTGCAGTCGTTTGGAATATCCCATCCAGCATGAGAACAGATAAATTAAAACCGACAACTTTTTTTTTTGTTTTTTCTCCCCGCCCCCGAGCAGTAGGGCTAAGTATTTTTATTGGCAAGACTTATTATTATTGTTGTCATGGTCGTCACTTCTGTCACTGTCTTCACCATTCCAGCATCATTAGTTCTTTCCCCTTTTATTTTCTGCGAAGCCCTGTGTTTCTCTTGAATAAATTGGTTGTATCCTTAAGTAACTGGGGATGCCTAGAATAGATGTATCATTTAGTCCCATTTTCTTGTTTAGACCAGTTTTCATAGTGAGAATCATCACATAATGGGCCCACACAAACTCTGTAAGAAATCCTCCGCCTCGTGCTCATTCCCGTTGTGTTTAAGCCGCTTGCAGTTTGGGTGGTCGTGCACCGCAACCTCTGCATGTTCGACGGTCTGCTCCCATTACATCGCTCCGTGAGGGTTTCTGTCTCGGACTGCGGTGGGCCGACACAGGGCGGTTTTTATCCTCTTTCCATCTGTGCGGCTCATTGTGCGTGGGGGCCTTTTCTGCTTTTCATAAGAATCGCACACGAGGGACAGATAAAAGGGTGAATCTACAGTTACTCCTGAAATGCTGCAATTAAATCAATGAATAATCATTTGTTTATGTATTACTGCATTGTGTAATCAGTTTATTTTGTCTTATTTTGTTGTTGTACTTGGTAAAACTGTTTATATATCTGGCTGTGCTGTGCGTGGATGTGTTTAAATGTCACATACGTCAGCGTGGTCCTCTCTGGGACTGGCTGATACTGTCAGGAGCCACGTTACATCGATGGATCATTAGCTGGTAACACAATTCCTCCCACCGCCGAAATGGAAAAGTTTAGTAACATTAGAACAGTTCTGTAAACGGAGGTCACCTGCAGGAGGATATTAAGTGTTTCAGAGGCATCGTGGTTCAATATTCCTGTCCTGAAGAGTGGCGCGTTGCCAGAACTGGATGTAGTCAGTTATACCTTTTCACATGATCGCGTACGACGAGTCCCGTTCTCTGTAGTTGCTGTCGCAGGCTCCGGTGGTGTGTTTTAATTGGGCTCCTTTCTCCTGCGTATGGAGACCAGCAGTTAAACTTGTCATCTCGTCTTGCTGCTGTAAAGGACAAATTGCATGTGTGGAATAATTAGCAAACATAATTATGCTAGCTGTGATATAATTGAATTGACTGATCACTTGAAATGGATGACTGCGGTCCCATGGGGAACTGGCGGCTCGGCGTTCCTCTGCTTGGTGCCTGTAAGCTCCGGAAGATATATATGCATTATTCAGTAGGGGGGGAAGATCTTGATTTGTTTAATTTTCTATTCATAGTGGGCATAAAGACCTGCATTTTTTCCACACGTATGAAAAAATGCATCTTTATTAACAGGAAAAATGAATTCTCCTGAAAGTAGAGCTTGAGGTGCTTTTTGTAGCATTTCTCCTAGACAAACCTCTCGTTCCTGACTGGCACATTCTCAGCTGGCCTCCTCTCGCACAATTTCACACAATCATCAAGTTGTGAAGAGTGATTTGTATATGTACATATAGGAATCTGCTTTGAAAGGTAAGCAGACTGATCAGGCACAACGTTTTCCTGAATGAAGATGACAAACCGGATAAGCAGAGTGTTTTAAAGGCATGATGGGCCGATTTTGATTTTTCTCAAAATGGGAATATTTGATAGGCTCTTGGCGAAAAGCTACTTGGTGCAGTGAGGTGTGCTTCCAGAGGATCCCAATGTGTCCGTCAGGATTTTCACTCACGATGTGGAACGCACCTCAGGTATTAGCATTTTGAGCATTTCGGTGGCCCAGAGAGCGTGTTCGGAGACTGCGTTTTGCTTTATGATGTTATAAATCTCCATTTTCAGGAGTTGCGGTCTGTTCAGGGAAGCCCGTTTTCCTACTCTCCTTTCCAGAACGCATGCCCCGGTTCCCAGCTAGTTTTAACACGTTCCTGGAAAAGAGCGGGCCGGTGGACTCGTGGCAGCTGGCCAAAGCTACAGCTCCACCTGAAAACAGTAGTCGTTTCCCCCAAACCTAGCCGGAATCGCTAAGAATTGTTTTAAAGCGTGTAGAGGGGGGAAGAATCCTAATAAATATAAAGCTACTGCACTCTCTTGTATGTGTTTTTTTGCTTAAATAGCTTTGGCATGTTTACCGGATAGTTTAATAGAGGTTTGGGATGTGGAGCGCGTTTAAAGGCCAAACTAATGTTAATGTGAAGATGTCCATCCATCCATCATCCAGGTGGTGTTACACACAGCAGTTATACTACATTGACACTTTGTCTAGTGACATTTTATCTTAAGCATCAATGATTTATTAATAAACCCTCCTGTCCCCAGTTTTAAATTGAGCTGATCTTTGTCGTTTGCTCTCAGTCTCTTTGATAAGTAATTCTGTAAGTATTTGTAGTTTATATAGTTCAGACAGGCCACCAAATTGTTAACTGTGCAGTTCATTCATTTTTCTACCAGCTACACATCTAAGATCTGTCTGATTTTATCTTGTGTTCGAATGCTGCAATGACATCAGGTCTTGGCAGTGCCGTTGTTGTTGAAAATCTCTTCTAAGTGGAAAGTTTGCATTAGGTTTGTTGAATAAATGCACACAGATGTCAGGTGAAGGGCTTCTTGAAAGAGTGCCTTTTATTTGCCATCATTGTTCGTAGTGCAATAGCTTCTCGGTGACCGAAGGATTGGGTGGCTCATTTAGGGCTCTTCATTGAAGACAAATGCAAAATCTATTTCACTTAAATCAATTGCTTTACCAGCAGCACGAGATTGATACAATTTGTGAAGTATGGGCAATAAAATCGCTTTCTCATCTTGCTCGAATGACTCTGTATAATGTGAAGCACACTCTCACTGCATCTGTGATTATAATGATAGACCCAGGCTGTGTATTAATCAATAGAGAAACGTACCTATCACCGTAGATCACTTAACTTGATAGCGTCATGGGATCGGATCAGTGTAGGTACCTGTGTTAGCCGTATTATAGATGTAGTGTTATTAAATGGATATGTGAAGACTGTTGTAAAAGGTCACGAGAAAATAGCTGTGCAGACTGACACACGTGCTCTGTGTTCACAGTACGGATTTCCAGAAGAACAATCCAATTCACAAGCTGACTGAGGAAGAGATCCTCGCCTTCACATCAGTAAGTAGCTTGTCCTTTTATAAATCCTCCTTTTCGTGGCTTATGTCTGTTCTGGCTGGAGATTTCCCCGTTAATACTGAACTGTGACCAATCCATCATTTTAATGGCACGACTGTTTTTATATTAAGTTGCTCCACCGGGTTTGAGCTGTGGCTCCCAGAATTATTGGAATCTGAAAAATGCAGAAGCTCAGAGTCGTCTCAGAATATGAAATGGAGGTGACTGTATTTTAGCTTTTTCTCTCTCCTCACTTCTGGTGGCATTTGTTCTTTATTGTGCCACAGTGTCAATAAATGAGATAAAGTGAGAATGGCTTTAGGTACCAAGAGCTGCATACCGGGAGGATGCTGGTGTCAATGTAACTTTACCTCCGTCTTTTCATTTTCCTTCTTAATTTTACTTGTGATCCAAAATGATCCTGGCTCCTGTCATAATCTATATACAGGGTGCATTTGTGTGACGTCTGCAGTGTTTGTGTCTTCACCCCTTCTGTTTTACTGTGTGTGATTGTAAGGCAAACAAAGTTCAATGCTGAATCACAAGGTCTTTTAGTAGTCAGACCTTTACAAATGAGTAAATTATTTCAAGCATTTGGTTTCAAGCTAACTGACAGAAAAAAGCTTGCTAGTACAAATACACTTTGTAGTTTAAAACAATGTAATCTAAACTCATCTCCATGACACTAAACGTCTGTTATAGCTCTGCTTCATTTCAATAAGGGGCCTTGTATTTTCAGCTGTTTTGGCCTGTGTCAAGATGTATCTTTATCTGGATTGGGTTGCATATAGTCTAATGGAAAGCTGAAAATCAATGTAATAGGAAATTACAGGATGTGGTAGCAAAGAGAGAGGGTAACCGTTTCAGGGAGATTACACTCTTGGTAACACGATGGCCATCTCTTCCACTTACGTCAGCTGCTTTCGGTGTTGATTAAAAAAAAAAAGTGGGGGAAAAACGCTTTAAAAATAGAAAAAGCAGAATGAAAAATCACCCTGCAGTCTCGTATAGCTGAAAAGCAGAACCATTGTCATGAATAACCGAGCTAAACTTCAAAATTGTAGTCTGTAATAAAGGGAAATCATGCATTAACAGACCCATATGTCTTTTAAATTACATTAAACCTAAAATGAATCAATCATGGGCAAGTATTGCGTGCGTGTGCCCATTGTGAATAAGTATGCGGATTAACCTGAAGTAATGTTCCCTCGTTCAGATCGGGAACTCTCTTGGCAGAGCATTAGCACCGAAGCTGAGGCACCGCAGATGATGATATTTCGGGACTTCGCTTGTACTTTAATAAACCCAGTTCTTTGGGGAAGTCTGGCATGCTTTATCACAGGGGAAACAGACCTAATGAGTGCTAATGAGCACCAAGAGCTGAAGCTCGGCCGGCTCTTGTGGCCCTCGATGAGGGAAGACACTGTACTGCACTGTGATTGGTGGAGTGGTTGGAGTCATGTGATTGAACAGTCATCGGGTTTAGGTTGGGAATTTAATGCTACATTAATGTTGTATGTCTGCTAACAGGGATGAAGGTGGAAAAAGTGTTAGTCCTGACAGGTTTTCATGGTCTGTGATGCCTTTCTTATATTTTTTGTACTCTTCCTTACTGGTGCTTACCACATTCAAAGGCCAACTATCTTAACATCTCCTTTACACAAGTGCTCAATTCCTATCTTTGTTCTTCATCTTACCAGCAATCCTCTCACAGTTAAATTGCATAGTATCCCATTTGCGTTATCATTCCATTTATTTTTGTGTGCATCGCCAATTCGTTTTATTAAATTTGAAATCAAATCACAATGCTGCATCCTGTATTTTAAAGCAGTGGGTTGAATGATCATAATCCGTCTCGTAGTTTGTAATAAATATTGGCCATTACATATATTAGTTTAACCGACCAAGCGAGCAAGGATTTCTGTGGATACGTCAGCTACAGGGATGTTCATAATTCATGACATTTCACCCCAAAATAAATCACACTCCCTGAGGATATATACGTATTGTACACAAGATGGCCATTTTCCAAAGCCCTTTCTCTTTTAATACCTTTGATTGAACTAGTACGTTTTTTTAACAAGCTGTAAGATCTGTAACGAGATGAATTATGTTTTCCATACCGATATTCGTGATAATTTACAAGTCTGTTCTCGTGCTTTGCCCGTTTTCTCAATTTATGACCCTGTTTTCTCCTGCAGTTTGTTACTGATTTCATTTGCATTAATTACAAAATACACTGGCTGTGCTGGCCTGAAAAAGCACGCTGTGTTCAAGGCCTGAATTGAAAAGCTCCGGTAATATCTTTATTACAAAATGCAAATGCAATCTTTCCGAACAGAGGTCTACCACTGTGGAGAGATCTGTATCAGGCCCCAAGTCTCTCTTGCTGTGCCTAGATACAGATCAGAGGGTTTAATGAGTTTGGAGGGTTAGGCTGAATGCAAGACGGACCTGGTGTGAATAGAAATTGTGTTTACATTAAGTATTTTCATTACTATTTGTGTAAGACACTTCTTGGCATATAATCTGACTCCACATTAATATATTGTATTGAATTCATTTTCGAGAACCATTGGATACTCTTGTGCATGTTTCATTGATGGACTATAATGGACCGTTGAAACTACAACACTTTTTAGAACGCAGTGTCTTGTACCCGAGAGAATTTGAGTTGTAAATGTAACCTGTTGTATTTTGAAATAAAGGTACAAGCCAAATAAAATCTGAAGAGACCATTCCAGCCTTTTGTCTTTTGCGGACGGATCTTCCAAAATATCTTGGCACTGAAATGACTTTGGCTTGGGATGGTCTTCTCCAGTTAATGTGTTAATTTCCTCCTCTGGGCTTGGTGAGGTTTGGGGAGAACCCCCTGCACACTTGTGCTGACTGACGGGATTACAGTAGACTACACCGTGCCAGCAGCCGGCGGTGGCTGGATGCAATAGTCTAAATTGATCGCGTCAGAAGTGACAGCTGCTCGAGAAGTGATCGCAGTGAGAGTGGGAGTGTTTTAAAGCAGGAAAGTGGAGTGGATTGCTTGTGGAAAAACCACCTGGAATGTTCTCTCTCCCCGGTGCAAGTGACTGTGTAATAACCTTCGTCGATGTTTAGAAAATCATATGCACGTTTATTTTCACATTTATTTTAGGCTGCTTGCAATATCGGGCTCATTTTTGACATCGGGGAAAATAGTCTGCCAGGCAATAGAATAAGTTTAGGCTTCAGGATGTGTTTTTTGTCTTCTGGGTAATAAGATAATCATGACAGAGATAGTGGGCACTGAGGAATAGCCCTGGCAATACGAGAGGGAAGTTAATGAACCTGATTTACAGTGTGGGGTTGACCTAATATGGCATAGCTTCGGTGAAACTTTGAGTATAAAGTATAATGTTCGGTCCCTGTGGAAAAATAATCGCAGCTTTTTCAAAGGATCTGCAAAGTAAACATTTGTTTCCTGTTACTCTTGTCTCGCACGTTTAGTCGTCTCCTTGTCCTTGAGCAATTTGATTTTGAGTTGGGTGGTGGGCAGTCTGTTTTTGTCTAACTTTTTTTTTTTGTTCTTTTTTATAATTAGATTTTTTAAGAGCTATTTTTAAGTAAGTGGATTGCTCTACAGAAAACTGCAGTGTTTTTTTTCCACTCTGTTCAGATGTGCCCCCAGAGCAGTCTGTGATGTATCAGAGCAGAATATTTAACTGGCTTCCTACGCTTTCATGTCGCAGGCGCATCTCCAGTGCGTTGAGTTCTGTCCCCCATTTATCTCTGCTTCTTATGGAGGACGATTCTAGGATTTTGTTCCTGATAACCAAATCAAATCATCTGTGCTGTATTTCTCCCCGTTGAGCACTTGTGCCATCGTGAGATCGAGATATGAAATGGCCAGGCCTCTCGTGTTGGCCAGTTATTAGATAGTTGCTCAGTAGGAGTACAGATGAAGATGCTAATCAGATTCCTGAATATTACAATCCCAGGAATAATCATCGAGCTAGCCTGAAATGTGGAAAAGAAAACCACCATGTGAAAAGACAAAGGAAGTATTTTGACGAACATCCAAAACAAAATGAAATGTAACCCGAATGGTGGTGCAAATGATAAACCTGGCAAAACCGTGCCTTTAGAAATAAACGTGATGAGATTGTGCAATGCTGGCTCTTGTCATGCGTGTCGGCGGCGATCCGTTCAGCACGAACCCGCATGGGACTGAAACAATGACTTTCTTGTAGCGTTTGACTCTTTTATGTTTATGCCAGTTATGTAGTTAATACTGTTTCATATTTAAACGTGGGGTTGTACATCCTCTTTTATAGGGCTGTGGGAGTCCAAGAATAACCCGATCAGTGGTCCATAACGCAGGGGAGAATCATAATTCATGAGAGACGGCGTTTGTAGATGAACTTTGTGTGGAGACGGGGAGATGGTAAACGATATTGCAGCTGAGCCAGCATATTCCCGGGAACGAAACATCCAGGCATTGCACTACATAGTCACTTTGTGGATTAAGTATTTTTAAATTATGATTTTGTACAAAAGCTGTAGAGCTGTTTCTATTATTTTGTGAATGTGAAGCAGTCTTCTTAATGGGATTGGGGGAGAAAAAAAGGTTATTTATGACTGGAAACTGTTCTGTATGGTATAACGGTTACTGGAAACGGTTGTGTATGACAGAGAAAGTTAGCAAGATTTTTTGATGTGCAGTTTAATTTCACAGGAATGTTTCTGTTGCTAGACACGTTTCTCCTCTGGCACTGTGAGTCTCTGTACGTTTGGACGCAGTGCAATGAGAGAGCTTAACATATTTGCACTTGCGTACCTTTAAAGGATGTGAGAAGTATTTTATTTATCTTGCGTGATAAAGATTTCAACCATGAGGTGTATATGATTTGAATATCTTTTGGATTCTAACCAAAGGGTTTCAGGAACTGGCAGTCAATGCTTGATCGAAATATCGCAATGATGTGTAGTAGGGCCTTGTCAAAGTGTTCACTGGCATCTTAAAGTATCATGAAAGAATCGTGGGAAGTCACTTTGTGGAGGTTGTCAGTTTTTCCCCGTTGGTTCACGTCCTCTCATTCTGGCTGCAGATTACCGCCCATGGGTGTGTCGGACTTTTACAGTTTATATGTCAGCACTTTATTTCCTATTATTGTTTAATTTGTAACATTTTTCATACAGATGTTTTATTTTTCCTCAGCGAGAACAATGTCCACGGAATACAGTCATAGATTATTTTAAATACAGACCTTTCCATTGGTAATGCCTTGATGCTGACAGAAGTTGAACTTGTGAACACAGCTCTCAGGGCAGGGTCCGTTGTGCCCCTAAATAATTCTTTATTGTGTTATTTTTAGGGGTTAAACCTACTTATTTGCAGTGCAGTTGTTAGTTGATCCTAAGCTGTGGTTGAAATCCGCTTGTTGCCTGAACTGTGTGTGTGTTTTGGGGTGGAGGAGTAAGGTGAGTTTTCAATGGCATTGTTAAATGAAACAATATCTCTGTAATAAAGTCCTTCTGTGACCAAACCAAGCAGAATAGCTTTCAATAATATAACACTCTTCCAGGACTCGTGCAAGATTACATGACTACGAGATTACATGGTTACAAGATTTTAGGTGTGTGTTAAAGGACAGTGTATTTGATGCATATTTATTTAAATTGGGAATTAACATAACAATGGCAGTTGGTGGCCTTGATTTCAGTTTTGCAGTGGAAGGGTCTGGACTGGAGCGAAGCAGTAAATATGGTCTGGCTTGCATGGAGGAGAGCGTGGGCCCTGCTGAGCTGCTGGCTGTCAGGATCTGGCTCTGTTTCGCAGTGAATATCTGTCTGTTCCCGGAGTGATGAGAGTAGCCCCGTCTCATCACTGTTTCACAGCCGCCCGGGGAGGGCAGGGCGGGGTGCTGTAATATTCTGGTGTCTCGGGGGGCTGGTGGTGTGAGTGATGGTCGGGAGGAAGGCGCACCTGAAGGTGTCTGAAAGCTGTTTCCTCTCGCTGGAAACTCTCAGGATGTGATTTATGGCACGCGCTCTCCTCTGCCATCGCCAAACATGGAGTTCTTGTCAACACACTGGGACATCCTTATGGAAGTTCAAGCCTTGCTGATGTAGCGTTCTTAAAAATAACCAATTAATGGCATCACAAGGGCAACGAGGGTCTGCCTCTAACGAAGCAAGGAAAAATAAAAACCTACATCAGACTGTGTAAGAAATTAATATTTCCTAGTCTGTGCAATTAAATGATCTCCTACGTTCGTAGTATGTTACGCAGTGGCTCTGTATTAAAGGTGTTGTTTAAGTAGGAAATACACAGAAAACTACTTATTCTTGCACAGCACGGAGCCTAGAGGACATCATGAGACGATGCCTACCAAAACATAATTGCACTGTGGCTTTGTAGCAACGGAACAAGGAGTCTTTTTTTCCACTCTTAAGGACATAGATTGCTTGATGAGATTCATATGCTTGGATGTTAAATTATGCTGTCTGTTTCTCCAAACATCGGCAACGCGGATGCAAAAAAGTTTCTGAGGTTCTGTCTTCGTGTTTCACATGTTTATGAAGCAGCCGACACTGCAGACAAAAACTCATTCTGCACTAAATCAACTTGTTTCTGTATCAAGGTCACAATCTGCCAGCCTGAAGGTGACATGAAACAGAAACGAGATTTCTATATACCAGGCTGCCTGCTCTCCACGGCTTTTAGTGCCACCAACAAAAACGGCACGGATCTGTACAGTCCTTCTGCGCCGATCGTACATTTCCTCAGCTGGTGACCGTGTTTTGCCTCTGAAAGCAACCAGATCGTCTGAAATTCACTGCGTTTAGGAAAAGATACTGATGCATCAGTGCGTCATCTTTATAGGCTTGTTAAGAGTGTTTCTGCTTGAGCATTTCCGTTTGTTGAAGGGGAGGAAAGAAACGCAACAAGAACAACTCGGATCAAGTGCTGGAAATTGGGATTCTGTATTCTACATGAGTGGTGTGCTGTCGGTGCGTCTGTCGCACTGCTGTGTGTGTGAGCAGGCATCTTCCCAGCCTACATGTGGATTCATGAATCTGCAGGCTGGTTAGATGGTTGTCATGCATTCAGCTCATATCTACGTCATTCACTTCCTAAAGCTAGATCTTAAAGAAGTGACTTTAGTGACAAGAAATATATGTAGATAAAACGGTCAATACATTAAAAACTGGGGTGTCCGACTCTGTTCATCTAGGCCTACCTAATTGTGGTTTTCTGCAGGATATCTTTTGAGACCGTATAAACTCAAGCCACCAAGGATTGAACGTAGTTGTCCAAGATCAGCAAAACTTAACTGTAATAAATAAGTCTCACAAAGCCAGTTCCTTTAATCTCAGAAGGAGAGAACTTTCTTGCAGAGAATTGACGATTTTTGTATGTGTGCGGGAGAGCTCATTCATTAATTCTGGAAAGGCTGACAGTTCATTAGCAGCAAATGAAATTAACATGTCTTTAATCAGAGAAATTAACTGCTAAGTCTGGCCAAACCATTTGGTCTTCGTAAAGTGAAACTTCTGTATAATAATTCATAAGATCGATGACGCATACATTTTTTAAATTTAATAAATTAAGATAAATTTACTAACTGTGGCTCTACTCTCCCATTTACTTTTGGACTCTGCCTTTAAGATGATCTGTTATTGTCTTCAAGAGGGACGTTTCCCCCGTCTCCTTGAGTAATTGAACTTGCACATCTACTTTATACTTTCCCCAAAGGCTGTGATTACCGCAATCTATGGGCTGAGCTTCACTTAGCATTCTACGATTAAACAAATCAGGGAAACTGTTGCATACATTTCCTTCAATGTCTGTGAAAGGCCTCTCGGAGCTACCCTAACATGCTTGCACTCTGCTTTTCGGTTTTATTCTATAGGCACATGAATAAAGCTTTTCGAGCCTTTGGGATTAGTTTTTTTTTTTTTTTTTTTTTAAGTCTGTAAAGAGAGAGTTGTATAATTAATCCTTTCTTGTCTCGTAAAGTAAATGGGTGCAGCTTTGGTTTTGCAACTGCAGGGGTGGGGCTTGCACAGCAGTTAACCTGAAAAATACAATAAAGGCATCATTTCTAGTGAAGAAAGTGCCCTGGAGATGATAGATAAAGGTATTAAGATCAGTCACTTCTTGTCAGACCACTTTTCCTTCGTGTTACTTGAACGTAATATTCAGGCATTAATCCATAACATTTTCAGTATTGTGCATCAATGGACAGTATGTGTTGCCCTGTGGTAAATTATATTTATATTTAACAGCATCTACAACTTGAGAAGATCTTGTTTCTTCATAGTACTCCATTTTGGGCTGGAAGGGATGAAGAGTTGGGAAGGGCAGGGGACCGTTCTGCCCTCTGTGTTGCTGAGGGGTCTCCTCTCATCAATGTAATGAAAGTGCTGTGGCAGATTGTAGGTTCTCTCCAGAGGCATTATCGGTGGCAGGGCACTAGCCTCAGATTCTCTCTCCAGCAGCTGTTTGTGCTCGACTTTTGACATGGTCCCTGTTGTCTGTGTTTGGTGACTGTTCTAGGGAAGGATAGGAAACGTTCTCAGTGCCGTTTGCTCTGCCAGACCTTCCTCAGAAGGGTTTAAAAAATCGGAGACATCAGCTCACTCCGAGAGGACGTAAAACGGCCACAAACGCTAATTTATGGCCACTTCAATTCTGAGGTTATTCCTCTATAAATCGAAGCCATCCAGAAGAGGCTGATGTTTAAACCAGAGCTCACTTTAATGTTTTTTTTTTTTTACTTTTTATGTCTCTTAAAATGATAGATTGTATTAATAGTCGCATTAGGAGTACTTAAAAATAAATATATATGTATACTCATTTAAGACATCCTTCAAGACATTTTTTTGAAGCTAAGCTAAGCTTCCGCACTTGGACATTGTCAGTGTTTATATATATATATATATATATATATATATATATATATATATATATAAAAATACAACAAAGGACACCAGGCTGCCATTAATTTCATTTTTTTTTAAGTTTTCAAGAGTTTAATGGCATTGTTTTCCGAAACAAAAACCAGGTCATCTTATTGGGACTTCCTTGTAAAGCAGATCTCTAGTATCGTATCTGTAAGGCTCATCTCCTTGAAGGTGGCATTTGGTTTCTCGGGAGCCGATTGGCGATGTGTCGAGCGATGCCGAAGTTACGTCACCGCGGATGTGATTTTGGACCGAGCCGAGGAGCATCATAAAACACGGAGAGACATCTGTTTCCGAAATAAAACAGCAGGATTCCTCAGCCTTGGGGACTTCGAAATCTCTAATTTAGCTCCTATTAAACCCAGAGATAGGCCTTTCTGAGTACTTACTGCACAGAGATAAAAGTGAAAAAGTGTTATTGTAGCTGTCACTGCTCGTTAATATTCTATTAGCTGAGCGTGCGTCCTGAGAGACCAGGAAGGAAATCTTGATGTATTCCCTGTGACAGATGAGATTAGTCATTGCCCGAAGTTTCCTGCCCCTTGCCGTCACTCCCGTTCCCATATTTGAAATGTGAAGATTAGGAACTCCGAGGTTAAATGACTAAACCCCAGAAATAATTTTGCGTCACTCTGAAGGACAGCAATATCGAAATAAGTGGAAGGCTAAGGTGCTTGTCTAGAGCATTAACAGGGTTAAAAAGAAACATTTTATTATTAACTCCTAACGTTAGTAAGGCTGCCTCTGGAATCTAATGGCTACATTTACAGCAGAGTATTTTGTTTTTGTTAGAGGTTGACTTAGCTGGTATAACTTTATGCAGCTTTTATTATTGATTGAACTACAGGAAAACCCACATCCTATTACTGCAGGCCACTACATCTCATTTCAGAGCCTCCTCAGTGGACCTAGTCATGGAAGTGTTTATTGGATATGGTGTATGCTTGATTACAAAATGTACCTCAATTAAGAAATGTTCTTTAACCCAGTGATGCATTACACAGAATACAACATGTTCCAGTAAAATAAATACATGGAAATAAAAAGTCACATAAAATCGCCCATAATTCATCAGACATCATTATAATAGAACCTTTATCATCTGTTAAATAAATCCGTATTTATGACTAATGGAGAAAATGCATCATCTGTAACAGACGGTTGTTTTGTTGTCTGTGTGGGCTGACCCTCTGGTGAAAATGCAAATGAAATGCTGATCAGGTTATAACAGATATGACCTAATGTCTAATTTGCTCAATGCTGAATTTTTTATTCTCCACGTACATCTACAGAACCCTAGTGGAAATAAATAAATAAATATATATGGAATACGTACATTTAACAAATCTATAAAGAAATCCAAAGTGACTGTTCCCCCCAAAAAGAATTACTGGCCATGTAATGAAATTTCTTTTCCAAGAGCCGGCTGGTAATGTTTTCTCAGAATAATTTCCTACTTACATCCAACCTTCACAAAATCCTTTTTTTTTTATTGACGTAATTGATTCCCTCTTTCTAGCAGTAAAGTTTATTGGCTGGTGTTACCGAGGATAAAGAAACCTCTTTCTTGGTATGTAGCCTACCTATTATAAGATAGTTGGGCGCAGCAGTAATGCCGGTGGAGTTCCAGCTCGCCTGGAGAGCCATGGCATTCATATGTGCTTCAAAGTTGACCCAATTGGCACGCTGTTTGAAACCATTATTTCATTAGGAGCTTTTGGATGCACAAGTGCCCCTCATATTTGGAAAACATTTTAACAGCAGTGCCTTGTAAAGAAGTGATTTTCTTGCGGTGTCAGGAGGTCGGGATCTGAAAGCAAGTCTAGTCTTTGGATTCTGGTGCTGGCTGTACTGTAGGAATCTATATAGATATTGTAACATAAATGTAACCGAATTTTATAGAGGCATGTGTGGGAGTAGTGAATTAAACGTTACTGTTCAATACCAATCCTTAGAGACATCTATACATTCATGTGCAAAGGTGATATAGGTAGGTAATGTGTGTCCGTGTAAATTAATAAATGTGCAAATATATACCATTAACAGCTTTTTTTGGCAGCCATCCATGATCCATGTGGTTGTGGGGGATCTTTGGATAACTTTGGATGGAGTGTCAAGTTTGTCATTATAAATGGTAGCCATTTTAATGCAGTATCACTTGACTGCTTCAGAACAGGATTGGCAAAATACTTTTGGAATTAATATTTATTCTGTAGCTTTGAAATATAGAGTAAATGCAGTGGATTTTAATTGTTTAGCTCTTTCCAGTGAAATGTGTTCACACTGGAACTCAGCCATGGAAAATGTTCTCTTCTTAATTAGATATGTTTGTGTTCCCTCAATGTCCTTTATTTCATCCTTCTGCTGAAGTGAAATTGTTAGTCTTCCATTTGTGTTTATTCTCTTCTTTGTCTGACTGCAAAAACTGCCGTGCTTCCCTGCAGCTGGGCTTCTGCAGAGACCAGTGTGGGGAGGCCATTTTTAATTAAGCTGGAGAAACCATGTTTTAATTAAGGTGCTAAATGACATGATGTGGACTGCCGAGCTAGGCCATTTCATTTACTGTACTTCACTCTCTAAATTCTCGCATCCGTCTTCGACAGAGAATTGTGAGGTCTTGAGACAGAGGTTGCATTTTAATTTTTGCACAGGCCGGTGCTCGAGAGCCCGAGGCACTTGGTATCTTATCCAGTTTAGTTATGATGGATCTGGATTTAACATGGGACCTTGAGAAGCGACAGATCTCCCTTGGGATTAGCTTCTAGGTCAGTTTAATTTTTGCATTATTTACTTCCCTCATTTGGTCAGTCAATGAAATCCATTGTCTCTGGAATCTTAATGATTTATAGAATGGTTTTCATGCTGTTAATTATTTGCCTACTGTTTGGTATTGATTAATCAATACCCAGTTATTTAAAACCTGTTAAAAATAAAAATACCAGAAATTTTCCCCAAATTAGATTTTTAGTCTTACATTTATCTGGATTTTCTTTTCTCAATATGTTCATATTGACCGACTTTAATAAGCACCACCTATAATGCTCCTAATTGTCTTCCTGTATTATTTCAATACATAAATAACTGAGATCTAATTATACAGACTTGTTTCTCGTCATTTAATGAACTTGGTTACAAATGGACCTTTTCTATGCTTTGGTAGAATGTCATTAACTTTCCTTTGTGCATGTACCCTTAATTGTGACTCAAGGACTCGTGTTAACGATGTTTCTTAATGTGCAAGGGCCTAGAAATATATTTAAATGAATACACATTCAAATAAACACTAAGTTCTGCTAATTTTTCTGTGAACAAAATCTGTTGTCATTAATTATTGAATTGCCTGCCTCTGCGAGATGAGAAGGGGGACTCCTCAAACCTATCTGGTAATTATGTCTTTGCCAAATGAAAAATAGAACTGCAATAAAATATTTCCGTTATTACTCACTCATTTGCATGTTTTGTTTATTTATTTTTTAATCTTATGGTGACTGCTTGTCATTCTGCTATATGTGCAGTTGCACACGAGGTGGATATGGTAGCGTTGTAGCTTGGAGAGAAGGGGAACAGGTATGCCTCTCTTTGTGAAACAAACGCTTCATTTCCAGGGACAGGACAGATATGAAATAGCACTGAAATCTTCCAGAGGTAATCCTGTCCAATTAACTCCTCTCCACCCATCTCTGATGCACGATTGGCGTTCGTTCATATCGTTGCGTGTCCTCACACATGGAATTCCCCTGAGGACGTTTGTAGAAATGTTTCCCGTTTCTATGGACATCGTGCCAAAATGTAGAGCAACATGATATGGAGCAATAATTCCCAACATAGGTGGACATTCTTAAGTTTTAGGTTTAAGGTTATCTTAAGTTTTAGTTAAAGCTTAAACATCTTAAGCATCTTGGAGTCATTTTTGTAGAGATTTGACGGAGGTACGGGCTGCCTCGTTTCTCCAGTAAGTTAGTTAAATTGTACTGCATCCCTTGGAAAGTACCAATCCGTGAAAAAATATTGTTCGTATTGTTTGTTTTTTAAATACCCCTCCACATTATTATCATCATCATCTATCTATTATAATATTTGTATACTAAAACTTAAGGACCTAGGCCTTCTATCCCTCCAGATGTGACAGCTTTACTGATTAGATCACCTAATGTAATAAGTCCTAAATTAAGTCATGGTTACGTAAGCTTGGTGTATTCAGCAGTGTCTCCTTTCTTCAGAAACACTGAGTGTCATTCAGTGCACATGCTTTAGGGAAGAAGAGCTTTTTTTAAAATATATACACGTCAAGCAATCTGACGGGCTGTTTTGTTTTTAGACGTGGGGTTTGGTTTGAAAAGATTTCAGACCGCAGATACTAACTTGGAAGTTGAAGGCGCTTTTGTTTTGTTGTGTTTGTTAGTTTTCTTTGCTCGTGAAAAAACGCAGCAGTAACAGCTCTCAACTGGGCACTTAGAGTCTGTATTATTTTATTAAATATCTTGCTTTGTCCTGGCATTGGTTTATTTTCAGCTCCTCAAAGGGAATGTGACATTGCTCCTGTGTGGCGCGGAGTGAACAATGGCTGCTAATTCCTCGGCTCTGGTTACGCGCTGGAATTCAGTGAAAAGGTGAAATATCTCGCCTTACGCTCCAGTCTCGGCGCAGACAGAATAGGTTGTCACTAATTTACCTGCCTCTTATCACTCCGAGCGTGTTCAGGCCATTCCCACGGGCCGTGTGCCAGGAATACGGGGAATACGTTTGTATTTAAAGGACAGGGAATGTGTGAGAGGAGAGAGTGTGTGAACAGCTGCAGAATCGGGTACCGCAAAACCGGTGGAAACCATAAAAGTGCCCGTAGTTCTTTTGTATTTGAATACCGTGGTACAGCCGCTTTGCTTCTGTCCTCCCCTGTAGTTGGACAGTTCCGTGGGTTTGACGAGCGCTGTGAAACCACACCGCGAAGCAGTCCTCGATGCCTGCAGTCTGATGGATTGAGTCTTTGCACGGCCGCTGCGTGTGCAAGCTGCCAGAACTGGCACGCTTAATGTTTGACAAGGATATAGTTGTTTTTTTTTTGTCCACTACATCTTAAAAGTAAGATTTTTATGCAGCACCAGTGCAAATAAACCAATTTCATCAGAGAGATAGAGGGTCTCGTGTAGCTGCCGTCAGGAGGCATATTGCATTTCAGCAGCCCTCCGCCCCACGCTTGCTCAGAGTTTACATGACCAGAACGGCTGAGGCAGCTTTGATGGTCCTTGCCAAACGTATTGGAACAAAACCGGGACCTTATTCCTCTCCGCCCCCTCCCCCTGCATGTTATTTTACCTCCTCGACGATGGGAGATAACGGTCTTCTGTATCACCATTGTCTCGATCCTCGGAAAGAGTTTTGCCACGGTCAGTTTATTCTAAACTTAGCAGTCCCAGGGTCTCCGAGGAAGGCTGGAATACTTGAGGGGGGAATTCCTTCAGATTTAAGTTATTGTGTCTTAAAGGGAAGGCTTTTGTTATTCATCCTAAGTGATAAACAGATGCCAGCAGGGTCTGAAGTAATCGTGTAATGTCTCCTTCCTCTGGCTTCATCCACTTCTTACTGTCCAGCTCATTCTTGTTTGCTTATTCATTTAATGTATTTATATGTGTATCTGTTTGCGGTAGAAGTCAGTTCTTGGCTAGAAGCTGCACTTGTTCTAGAAAGATATTGGTTGGATGCCGTGTCAAATGTTTCGAATCATCCACAGACTGCTGCCGTGAGGGGGAAAAAGCAGAGTTCACACTATCTCAGTTAAATGAGGGGAAGGAAATGTTCAGAAGCCAGTCGTCCCACTGTGTTTATAAGCAGGAAGACCAGCTTCTGCTGCCTGCCCCCGCGGTTTATACAGTCCCTTCTCCTGGGCCCTTTGGACTCCCATTACAGGCCTGGCGTAACCTCATCTCCCTGCCCGCTCTGCTGTTGTACTTGGAAGGGGCTTCAGTAACGAAAGAGGCAGAAGGTTTGGCTTCAGAGGTCCAGCATTATAAATTTTGCAGTGCTTTGATTTGTGCAGTAATTAGTGACATGACTGCGTCGTTGACTGCACTGGGAGGAAACTCTCTGTAAGCTTTTTAGTTTAAGAAAGCATAGTCTGATGGTATAGGGTGTGCACTGGCTTTCCTGACGTTCTCTCTGCTTTGTGGTTCAATGGTTTAGGTTTTAACTACACCCTGGTAGTTGAGTTGGTGATATTTCTACCACTGAATATCATACACACATTTGTTTTCAAACTCAGAAGTGGATGTGTTTTGTCCGAGGGCATCTCCCAATGAGTCACGGTTGCCTCTACAGACATGACCTCAGTCCTATCAGCAGTGATGTGTATTTCCTAGGGAGGGTCTTACAGTTTGAGTGAGTAATGGATTTCCGTTTGCAAACTGTATCACCCCCTGGCATCCACATGCTTGGGAAATGTTACACTTTTACAATGGAATTTTTTCTAGTCAAATAATAACCATAAAATATTCGCTGCAACTCTGGTAAAAAAAAAAAAAAAAAATTGTTTGCTCTTGTTGAAAATAGTTCACTTTTCCATCTCTGGGGATTCCCTTATGCAATCTTTTTTCTCTCTTTTTATCATTGCCGTTTCTTTACTTTTCTGTCAGAACATGTGCTTTAACCACCATCATTGCCGCCAGCTCCGAACCGAACTAAAATGTGAAAAATCTGAAAATCCTAACGCAGCCACACCACCAAGTATTGGACCGACTGAGAGCAGGCTGCAATAATTACATTTAGAATAACTGGAAAAAGGATTATTTTCAAAGTTTAACAGGCTAATTTACCACTGGGTGAAAGAATCCAGACATACTGGTGGTTGTTGTAATCCTGAGGAGAGGGACTGTAAACAATGCCTCTTTTTGTTTTACTGTTGGCAAATTAGGGTGAAACTAATTCATGTGAAATGTGATACTTGGAGGGAAAAATCATTAAAGGCTTTGCAAGAAAACTATCAATATGTTGTAATTTAGGCGCTCGTTGAATAATCGCTGTGAAGTAATACTTATGCATTTTTTTAACTTAATGAAATCTAGTGGGTGGATTTCATTATCTTACACCGTGCCGAGAAATAGTTAGACGGCTAATTATGGTATTTTACTGAACCAGGGAATTCTACCTTCTGGACCCACACACGTTGTGATAATGTATTCATGCTCACTAGACAACCCGTTGTGTTGGTAAATGGTCTTCATACACGATGGCGTGCAGGTGTGTTTGACCTCTCGGCTTTGTGTTTTGTCCTCCTCAGTGTCTGCTGTCCCAGCCCAAGTTCTGGGCCATCGAGGTGACGGCGCTGATCCTGCGCACGAAGCTGGAGAGGGGCAGCTCTCGCCGGGTGGAGAGGGCCATGATGCAGACACAGGTAACCACCCCCCGCCCCACCGTTTTCCTTCCCTGCTCCGTCAGGCAGCCGACCACTAAATCCGTGCCTGTCAGATCCAGTCCTCCAAAGCTGCAATCCATATAAGGGTCTATTTTTAATCACCGACTTCATTTAGACCTGGGAAATAAAGGAATAAATTAGGTTTGGTTCGGTGTGTAATTGTTGCGGTTGATTGATTTACAAACTCGGGTGGCACGGAAAACGGAAAGGCTCTGACCCTCGACTGGATTCGTAGGAAGTGGACAGAGTCAAATTATAACAAAATGAGATGGCAAAAAAACTGAAAAGTAACATGAATAGTTGCTGCAGGGAGGAACCACTAACATGGTTTTAAGTAAGAGCTCAAGTTGATTCTCCATGTATGTGCCACGTGTGTGACTGGGTGATCGACTCTGAAGTGCATGTGGCTCTGCACAGTGTTCCCAAAAGGATATTTGTCTATGTATCGGTTTCCAGATGGGAAGCCGCAGGTTGTTAAAGCTCCTCTTGTTTTGGTTGGTGTGCGCTGCTGGTCCAGAGATAACAGGGAAAGACCGGGCACATCCTGCCCCTGCCCAGACTGGGACTCGGTCTAGACTTGTGAGACTCCCCGTGTCATCCCTGGACTCTTTCACTCCAGGAACAACACGGGGAGTGTGTAGTGTACGTAGGGCAATGTGTGTAGTGTAATGTGACTGTGCTGCAGGTGTTTGCTTTGGTTTTAATAAACTAGGCAAGGCTAGTCTAAGAAGTAGCATTGAGACCGCTTAACTTACTATTATATACAAAATACGTAAGTATAATAATTGGAAAACAAATGTAGCTTATCCACAGTGACACATGGGAATAGGTCTTTAAGAAGCAAAGTAATCAGTGGGCTACAATGTTGAAATCGGGCCAGTCAGTGGAGGAGAAAGTACGGCGCAAGTTGACAGACATCCGTAATCTGAAATAAGGCCGCTTCAGGACTCTGTCAGAGAGATGCATTCTGGGATTGAGTTCTGAGATGGAAGATGTGGTGATTTGCTCCGGCATCATCCCTCACCTGACGTTTATATCCCCCTTAAACAACACAATCACTAAAACCAAAAATGTAATTAAATTGAAGGAGACGGCATCTAAGATGAAAAGGCTTATTCATATAGTACAGAGAGAGAGAGGAAAAAGTTTATTCTCTGGATTTGCTTTAAAATCTCCTCTTTGGATTTGTTGTGACTTCTAATCTCCTTAGCTCGTTATTCTCGTGTGTGGCAGGGGGACTGATCCCTTCACTGTTCCACGACTTTAACAAGTCTGAAATGGGAGCCGTCATGTCCCCGGTGGGACTGCTCGGGTGTGTGTTCGTGTAGCGTGATGTTTTATCTCTTCTTTCCATCTTGATCGGGCCCCTCATTGCTATGAATAAATAGCGGAGTCTAATGGCTCGTCCCCAGGGAACAGGAGATTAAAATAAACTGTGTTTTTTTGTTTTTTTCCCCCTTCATATATATATTTTTTCTTCTCTTGACAGTTAACACCCTTTGCCTTTGTCACGATTTTAGTGTTGTTACAGCACAAAATACCACATGGCGCATTCCAGGGCTAAATTATTGTTTTGAATAGTGCCTGCAACTTATTGTCATGTAACTATCCGACTTGGAGGCCTCGGCTTCTGTTGTGTAAACACTTGTTAATTCTATTGTATGATTTCTAGAATGCATTCGTGCCCCCCCCCCCTACATTTCCAAGTTGCACTTCAGATTTTTCAGCAGCTTTTAGCTCAACTTCATTTGGTGACTCATTCATTTGGTCAATTTAAAGTTATTACTGAAAGGAAAGGGTTTGCAATATTGTGTTATTTTTCCTGTTCATTTTTTGTATTATTCTTTCAGATTTTGTGTGTATCCCTTGTGACACTTTTGCAAACTTTGTGTTTGTGCAGTAAATCTCCTAGTGGACTGTAGGGAGCAAGCACATTTTTCAGATCAGGTTGTGCACATTGTGATCGATGGTTTTAAGAACTGCACATAAAGTTGATCTAAAGAGATGATGGGAGTCAACAATAGTGCAAGTTAATAAAGGTGTCACTGCTAACTTCCTTCACAAGCCCTAATTAACTGAGGAAGGAAAACGAAACACGCGAAAGCGCGTCTGAACACACACACACACACACACACACACACACACACACACTTGTCTCTGAATTGCATAAAGCTACCCAAGCTCATTCATAAATAGGAACAGTAGACAAAGCCTAACAAAAAACAATGGTCTTGGAGTTGGATGTTCAGGTTGACTTGGAAGATTTGGTTGGCATTATAGTTATGTATTTTGTATCTAAAACAATTTAGTGAACAAGCTGGGCTGCACTTTATTTTCTATGCTGCAGTGCCTGATGGGAACTTGTACTTCTGTTGCAGTTCAAATAAGCTTGTGTAAAGATAAGCACACCATCTTCAATAATTAATGGTGATTAGAATTTAGTCTTCAGTCGGTGAAGGCGCTCTGGGAATGGCCATATTTGCAACTTGAAACACCTGCTGTATGACCTGGTTTAGTACCTTGCTTTTGTTGGGTAAAAATCATTCCATAAAGGAATCGCAGTCTTTGCTAAACACAAAGCTTCGGTTAGGAAACAGAAGCACATTTTGTTTTCAACAGCAGAAAGATTAATCAGAAGATGCTCGAGGGAGTCGATGCATCTTGGCCTGCTAATCTCCAAAATGGCTGCCATTTTGAACACTGACTGTTTGTTTTTGTTTTCTGTGGCTCCGACTGACGCCGCACTCTGAATTGAGAAGAGCTGTGCTAGGCTTGTTTCCCTCCTCTTATTTTACATATAATTGCTTTGTCCTGAGTTGACTGAGTCTTTTAATTAAACGTTCGGGGGGTAATTGTCTTCCTGTGCAGGCACCAGATTACTCCAGCTTAATACTGCGCCTCCTCTTTCTGTAATATCACTCGGGTTAATAGCTTCATTTTTCACAAATGTGAAATATTACACTGGGGAAATTATTAATTGTACGATTTTAGAAAGTTCATATTAAAGGCAAATTTTACTTTTGATGAATTTGTCTTGCTTGAGGCCAGGATAGATATGTACATCACATGGTTGAGTAAACAAACTTTAATCAGATTAGATCGTTAAAGCTACTGATCTCTGGATACAATTAACAAGTTGCTTAATGTTTTTAATTAAAACTCTCTTACTCAGCTAAAGCTGTAGCAGTTTTACTATACCTGAAATAACAGTTGTAATATGGTCCATAAAAATAACTTATGGGAGCTTTCCACATTTGATTATAATGCTTTTCTTCATGTTTAACCAACAGAAAAGTTCTTCAAAAAAACGTTAAAAAACCCTTTTAAAAAGCATGAACAAAACTTCTGAGAAAAGTTATAAATAAAATGATGTGCCAGACGTACAGCTTTGTACTCAACAGAAAGAGAAGCACTAAGCAGTATATCTTTTGTGAGTTATAAATAGGTATTTGTGTTCATAAAGGTCACAGACTAATTCAAACTTGGCTGTTATTGTTGATTAATGAAATGTTCTCTTGCACATCCCTATCAGGCGCATGGGTTTTAAAAAGATGTATCCTCTGCTAATGAACTAAACCACACCAGTCCTCACTGTGCCCCTGTCACATCTCTGTTCCTGACTACTGTCCAGTTGTCCAATGAGGCATGAACCTGTGACCTCCATTTTGTGCTCTTGTGCATTTTACCATTTTGCATGATGTACACCAATCAGCCATAACATTATGACCACTGACAGGTGAAGTGAATAACACTGATAATCTCGTTATCATGGCACCTGTCAGTGGGTGGGATATATTAGGCAGCAAGTGAACATTTTGTCCTCAAAGTTGATGTGTTAGAAGCAGGAGAAATGGGCAGCGTAAGGATCTGAGCGACTTTGACAAGGGCCAAATTGTGATGGCTAGACGACTGGGTCAGAGCATCTCCAGAACTGCAGCTCTTGTGGGGTGTTCCCGGTCTGCAGTGGTCAGTACCTATCAAAAGTGGTCCAAGGAAGGAAAAGTGGTGAACCGGCGACAGGGTCATGGGCGGCCAAGGCTCATTGATGCACGTGGGGAGCGAAGGCTGGCCCGTGTGGTCGATCCAACAGACGAGCTACTGTAGCTCAAATTGCTGATAAAGTGAATGCTGGTTCTGATAGAAAGGTGTCAGAACACACAGTGCATCGCAGTTTGTTGTGTATGGGGCTGCGTAGCCGCAGACCAGTCAGGGTGCCCATGCTGACCCCTGTCCACTGCCGAAAGCGCCTACAATGGGCACGTGAGCATCAGAACTGAACCATGGAGCAATGGAAGAAGGTGGCCTGGTCTGATGAATCACGAGTTCAAGGTGTTGACTTGGTCTCCAAATTTTTGGAATAATCTTGTTTTAACATTTTAGAAGCTTAAAATGTATGTGCACTGTCAGTCTGCACCGATTTCTGTACCCTCTCCTCGTGTGCAGTATTTCAGCATTGGGTATACTTTAACTAAAAGGGAAATTACCCAGCCTCTGGCTTTATACAATTGTATTTTAAAGAGGTTTTGAATTCCAAACAAGTACTTTTATTTATTTTTTTGAAACAAATACAGCAGAACTGTTTAAATCAGTAATCACTGAAGTGACAATTAAATGTTGATTTGCTTGGGGATCTGCTCTTTTCCCTGGCCTTTTCTCATTGTAAACAATGTTTTTTTACTTAGTGATGAGCAGGTTTAAGCGGATCGTGTTGTGATGAATTTATTTTTATTTCCATATTTAGTGATGTAGAAGCAGAGACTAAACAAAGCCTGGATATGTTTTCAGACATTATTCAGTACACAAAAAATAAAATCTAGGAGAGAAGGATGCGGTCATTGGTTAATGCAGTTTCTTCGTCTTCCAGTGTCTCTCATTTTATGTCTTTGTGAAAAACTTTGATCTTCTTGTGAGAGAGAAAGACCAACGGATTAAAGAACGCTTTAACCACCATTCTCTTTCAAAGCCACCAGAATGGGAATTTTATGACGAAAGGCGGCCTCGATGTCCAATTTGTGTAATTCCTGTGTGAACTGCTGCAATGCAACACATTGGAGTGATTTTGGATTAACTTGTTTTGTTTTCCATTTGCAATTTGTGTTGTTTGATCATTCGGGGTTGACATTAAGATTCACTAAGTTTTTGTTCTGGCATGTTCTAGTACTGTTGGATGTTCTTTAACGTGGGCCTGGTGCTCTGGACCTGCTCTTCCACCGTTAGGGGACAGATGGACAGACTTTTATTTACAGCATTTATTCTTTCTATCTATGCTATCTGAAAAGGTACACAATTAGGTTGTGCCCTGGATCAGGATATCTAAATGTAGTTTCGACAGTCTGTCTCTTGGTACCCATTTGAAAACACTTTTCAGTTATTTGGCCTGCTCTGAGGTGAGGCTGCAAGTCTAGTTTTTGATGTGGTCCCCTGTAAAAAAACAAAAAAAAACAATCCCCCATCCATTTCCTCCCAGCAGTCCATGACTCCAGTTTTACCTCTTTTGGGAATGTTACAGCGCCAAAAAGGGACTTTCTGAGGACGCATTCAGCCTCGGAGAAACCCGTCGCCAGGCAGATTCACAGCAGGTGCGCTAGTTATTGAATGGAGTCGGCCTGCATTGTCCTCATCTGGTTTTTATAGGCGGCTCCTGCAGGGTCGTGAGTCACTGCTTTTACAGCCTGCGTGATGGGCCAAAACGAGCTGCTCACGTCAGCCGGATAGAAGTGGAATTACGGTGTAGTGTCCAAAAAATGTTAAAATCGTGAAGCGGTTATTCTGCCTGCTGACCACAGTTGTGCTCTAACTCGCCTGTTCAGCATTAAAGGAAAATGTGCCATTATGATCCGTTCGTTCAAACCACAAACATGTTCTACCTGTAATATTATGCTCTTATTGTGCGTTGCATAAGAAAGTAAAAACTACAATTTAAGAAGCTGTTGAAATGTAAATGACAAGCCGTTCTTCGTTGGCAACTCGTGCACTCGGTCCCACTTGTACTACAAATCGTGAGCCTTACGTTTTGTTTAAAGTCAATATAATGGTGACTAATACTCTACCCTTTGCAGACTCTTGTAGATCACTTTGAAGAGAAGAACTCCCCCGTGTCGGAGCGTCTGAAACTGTTCCACAGCTGCCAGGTGCCTCCCCGATGGGACGTCCAGGTAAGTGTCCTCAAACTGTCCTGTATGGATAACCAAAACCTAAAGGATGTCCAATGCGATGACTGGTACCTTTTTCTTCCATTCATGTCGGATGTATTGCTTTTTCGGTAGAGTTGGGAACAGGAAGAGGTTAATATTAGTTACCTCTTCACATTCTATAAAGCCGAGATCGAAGTGATGCGTGGGCTAGGACTCGAACACCCAGCGCTGTGGGAATAACGCAATCTCCCGTTTATTTCTTCAGTATCGGGAGAGTGCAGTGTTCTTTTGACATCACACATTATCATTCGGGGGATTGTTTTGGTCCTTGTTGGTTTATTTTTTTTTAACTTTTCAGTGGTGTGTTTTTCTTCATTCTCTTGTTTACACTGTTGGCTGTTTGATGTGGTTTCTGTGGGATGCCGGAAACTGCAGAATGAGCCTGATTGTTGTGGGAACACTATCCCCAAGTGCCTAAGATGCTTGAAATTGGCAGTAAAAACACAATATGCTTCAGTCTTGCGATTTGTATTCCTTTTTCCTCCAGAATTACAATTAAAAAGTTACAGCCATTTTATTTCCAGTGCATCCCTGCTAATATAACAACACTAGTACTCTCAGAACATATGCCTTATTTATATTATACATCTATATTATCCTGAGAGACACTTACACCTTCAAAATGGAGGCTGTTTCTCTCCTGGCGATCTTATTTTCAAGGTAAAACCTATAAACATATAGATGCCATCTGTCAAGTCATTGGTATGCTGAAAATGTTACCCGATCATCATCGCTATTTTTATTCACCGAGCGTAATAAAGAACTCGGCCAGATTGTAAGAGACGAGGAAATGGAAAATAGAGGCGGCGGTAAAAAGATCATTTGGTGTTGTTGCCGAGGCCCAGTGTAATAACCGTTAACACAAATACAGTATGAACGGAGACGCTCATTGCTGTGGGTTGTGAGTCAGGTAGCCATGTGACGGCCTACCTCCAGACATCATTTACACTCCTGATGCAGTAGAAAATGCACTTTACATACACACACTTATTTAATTTCTCTTTAAGCTCATACAAGCTGCCCTGATTACTATTGCATCCCCTTATTGTAAAGTAGGGTCGAAACCTCCCATTTTTCTTTAAGGTTCCTGAATGGATACAGGAATAATCACATGGAAAACCAATAAAATGCTGCAGTTAATGGCCGTGGGGGGTGTGTGTGCGTGCGTACAGCTGTTTGTTTAGAATTCATTTCCACAGTTTCTACTTCTCGGTTTCCTTGATTGTACTCGGCCCGCACGTGTGCCTGCTGCGCCGTTTAATGTAACGGTCTGGTCACGTGACCATCAATCGCTGCTGTGCCGGTTTGGGCGATGCTGTTGGGGAGGAGAGTGTGCGGGTTATTTTTTATTGTTATTGTTGCTGGACATCTGCCAGGCGAGTTATAGAAATACTTGCACGGCTATATTGACCCGGGCTTCCAGAAATACAGTAAAACATACGTGCGCAGACTTCCTGGAGCCCTCACACTCAACATGCACCGCACCTCCGTCAAAACAGGAGCAGGCCTCTTTTTCCACTTCATCACACCCTTGTAAAATATATGGGTGGGTTTCACTGCCATAGAGGTCTCTAGTAAATTTGTGGAATTCAGATTAAAACTAACTTTTAGTAACATTGAGTAACATTTAGTGCAAGCTGCTAATTTTGCTGCTTTTGGGAGCTGTGACACTAACGTGGGAGGCACTTAACATCCTGACATCCTGTCATTGCTGGACACACGTGCTGTCTCTCACTCATGCACACGTCAAGCAGGGTTGGAGGCTGCAGAGGAACTGTCAGGGGCTGAGGATGGATCTCTGTCAATAGGGCGTCTTCTGATGAAACTATCAGTGTGTGTATGTGCCTGTGTATATGTGTTTTTATGTGCGCGCACGCGTGTGTTTTACCTGTGTTGGACGACCTCTCTCTCTCTCCTTCCCTGCAGCGCCAGCTCGCCAGCTTGCTTACTGACCTGGGCTGCACCAGCTCTGCCCTGCAGCTCTACGAGAAGCTGCAGATGTGGGAGGACACGGTCATCTGCTACGAGAGGATGGGCCAGCATGGCAAGGTCAGGGATTCGCTGCATTGAAATGAAAGCCATAGTGCTACACACTTCTTTGGGCTAACTTTACCCTGAACCAGGTATCGAAGAATACCACTTCACAATGGAATAAAGTCACGTTTAATGCGAGGACTAGACCCTGCTTGGCTGAATTTGAATATTAGTGATTGATTGATTGATTTGAAGTGATTGCTTCTCTCAGAAAGCCATTTGTTCTGGGTTCGGTCTTGAAACAGACCTAAGGATAGCCATGAGGTTGACTGTGCTTTTAAAGAACAGGATACTATTTTTATTAAGTGTATTAATCATTCATTAATCAGTTGGACCAGATCCTGGGGAAACACTAGCACTAGACTCTGGACAGAACGGGATGGCATGCAGGGAGGCTTACAGTGTAGGGGAAGTGGGGTCATGATTCTGAGCTGCTATCTTGACGGATCAGGCCGCCTCCTCGGTTCACTGAGCTGTCTGCACTGAAATGATCTCGCCTGTGTGCCTCCGAGAGCGAGAGAATGCGTCCAGAGTCGGAGCTGTACAGTGAAAGAATGGGCCGTATCACATAGGATCGACAAGCACAATCCTCTCATCCCTTCTGTTGTGCAAAATGTTCTTTGGATGTCACAGGGATACTTTGGTGTTATTAACCCTTTGACCTCTGCAGTTTTCTACAGTCATAACATACTGCATTGCCTCTACAACTATATGACTTTTTGTTTTGTCACTCCATAGCAAATGAGTTATCCCAAGACAACATTTTAGGGATTTTCACTCCCGGTCTTTAATACACGAGAAGAGTCCAAGTGGGAAACACTTGAGTGTAAATGAGAGAGGCACATCATTTATTGTAATTTTTAAGCACGTTTCCTCTTTCTCTATAAATCCCAGTGCTTATACAGGTGAGAGCTGTGTGATTTTTGGTATTCATGAAGAGAGACAGGGCATTTGGAAGACCAGCTAAACACTGCACCATTGAGTCCTAACATCAGAGAGACGTCTGTAGAGCAGGTCTCATGGTTTTCCACGGCTCTGCAGAGACATGGCGGTTGTACTGTCGTCATTACTAACACAAACGTCCTGACTGAACAGAAACGTTGCTCCGGAGCAGCCACAAGATAGACATCTGGAATACTTCCTGAAATATATAAACAGAGACGCAGAGGAAGCATTGTTCCTTTGTTTGACCTACTTCTGTAGTTGAGCTTAAATAGTTACCACGGGGTCTTCCTAGACACCGCTCTCTCCAGAATCATCCTCTCTGAATAAACACCCCGATCTGTAGACATCAGACGTCCTACGTTTAGTTTAAATCAGGGTTGTTGTCTTTTTAATCCAAACATCCTGAGTGTCCAGATGAGCTTTGCTTCTCTGCATCCGAGAGTTCTAGAGAGAGCTGCACGTACAACACAGTTGCGGGCCACGGGGGTCCCGGGGCAAACGCTCCACCACAGGCCATCCTGACACTGAAAAGGTTAATCACTTAATCATGTTACTGCTGGGAAGCTCCGCGCTACGGGTGGCACTCCCGCTCCGGCAGGATAAAGACTCTCTCCAGTTGGCTGCTCAGAAATGCAGAACTGAATCGGATTCCTCTGGGCCTTTTGTGCAGTTCATTCAATTACAGCTCGTTTTATCTGGCAATCTGATTTGCGTGGTGCATTATATTCATTTCAAGACGATGCAAAACCTCGGTTTGATCTGAAGCAGCACTTTGTGTAACTGGATAAAACCTGCGATGAATGCAAACCCGGTCGTCTGAATTCCTTACTTCTTGTATTCATGTCCCCAGTATGTGGCTGTCGGTCTGTGGGGCTCTGATTTTTGAATGCATTCTCTTCAGTATATTGACTGGGTTGCCCTAATCCAACTGTAAGCATAAACTTGTGGAGAGCCCCTCCGTTGACCTATGGTCTCTTACTATTGTTGGTGAGTTTGTTTCTTTGAAGCTGAGACAGAGTTGAGACTCATAATGTTTTTTCAAAGAGTTGTGTGTGCAGGTGAGGGGGAGTTATTAAGATCTGACCACGTATCTTGAGGTCTATCTAGAATTGCCTTTCTGTATGTGCCAATTTGTACCAACGTGAGGATAATTGAGCAGTAAAAAGTCACAGAGCTGGTTTGCCATATACAACCAAAGGTCAAATCCTAAATTGTCTGTTGGTTAAGTAGCTGGACACTGGGTTACTGGCTTGTGGCCATCCTCCAAGGTTATGAAACGGTATCCATAATCATCCCATTAAAGTTATGTCATCAAAAAGTTGTTTTAATAAATCTGTTTTAATTTCTCAACAAGGTCTGCTCAATTGATTTTTGTCTCCTTCTGAATATATTAAGAAGGCACAAAAAAGTGTTTTTTATTTGTTGCAATGGCCTTGTTATAGACTGGTGTCAAGAGCATGTCAAGGGTAATTGGGAAGCTTTTACTAAGCACAGGAGACGGCTAATTGAATAATCTCTTGGCCCATGTGTCGCTGGGTTTCTGTATTAATGACTGGATGTTACCTCTTAACCTGCTGTTGTTGTTGGCAGTGGTCCCCACCCCCCCAGCCTTGCGCCAGAAAGCTTAATCCTCAACGGTCGTTTATAACCCAATCACTTCAGTCTGAGAGACCCCATCTGTCTGCGGGGGCTGGTCTCTGGTAGCCATGTAGAACCCGAGAGTGGATCTTTGCAGCGACTAATTGGATCTTGTTTCCTTGCGTACAAGTTAACCCGTGGCAAGTGCGGGCAGAGGTGCGTCCTGTCTTGGTACAGAGGTATCCGTTTTCTGTCCTGCAACAACAGCTTGGTTGATGGCCCTGTAATTACTTACTGCTGGGAGATCTTGGAAGCAGTTCAGTTTGTTATAGATTTTAGTGCCATTAAAAAGGGTGAATGACCAAAAGCTAAATCTGCACTAACTCACAGTAATGACTCACATTAAGTTTGTGTGGTTAAAAGTCTGTCTATCAGAATAACAGGTAAAACTATAAACTCACAAGATATTATACATTATATAATACATTGTAAATTTCTGATGTTTTTTGTCATTAACGAAGTGCTGTGCTATGCAAATACTATTAAGGCCTTGGGGTATCGCAGATTACCTAATTTAATGATTTTAACATCAACTAAGTACATTAATTCATAAGCCTCGAGGAGGTATCAGAATCTTGCAATTTCATTTTGAGGCGAAGTTGCTCACAGTTGTGTCATATAAAAGAGAAAACAATCTTTGGAGGTCCTCTAAATACCACTGCACCCCTCCGAAGGCAAGGACACGATTCGGGTGATCCTGTTTTTGTGTTCCCAGTTTTTCCACTTTCTATCTCAATGTAATCTACCTGTACCTGATGGGCTGCATCTCACACATGAATGCCAAAGTGAAACAGATCATCTTTCTTAGGAAATGTTTCTCTCCCTTGTCTCTCTCTGTAATCCTGATTTCAAAATGAACACTTTAGGTCTAGGTAATTCACCTAGACTCACCCCCACCAAAAAATGCAGATTGTTTTCATCAACATGGCAAATAAAAGGCACTTGTTATCCAAATGGGATCTTTGTAGTTAGTACAATCCGTTTGACAGCTAGGTGTCAAGTCTGCTGTTTCAGGCGCTGCATGAAGGGAAAGCTGTCGTTTCAGCAGTGGCTTAAGGTTTAATTCTCCACTGTGCGTCTGGCCACTGTCCATTGTGAGGAATGGCCTGAACTTTCACTGGAACTGGGTGTGATTGAGCTGCAAAGTCTTCTGTATTCTAGCCAGGTGTTAGCTGGGGTAAGGTGTTATCCGGCTAATCCTTTCTTTTTTGATTTACTTATTTTTCCACCCAGGTTCGTTGCATTGCGGCCGTTTATTAGGACATCCCTGTTGCTGAAGACTTTCTTCCCTGTTCCTTATTTCTGTCGGTCTGCTTTTGCTATTCCCGTGCAGGCGGAGGAGATCCTGCGCAGGGAGCTGGAGAAGAAGGAGACACCCACGCTGTACTGCCTGCTGGGGGACGTGCTGAGGGACCACCATTACTACGACAAGGCATGGGAGCTGTCCGGCCACCGCAGCGCACGCGCCCAGCGCTCCAAGGCCCTGCTCCACATGCGCAACAAGGAGTTCCAGCTCTGCATTGACTGCTTTGAACGCTCGCTCAGCATCAACGCCATACAGGTACCCCCCGCACCCGCCGTCCATCCAGGAAGGTACAGAGGAGAGCGCTCCCTGGTCCGACGCAGTATTTGTGTTGTCGTCCGTCCACCAGACAGAAAAGTTTGACGCATATGAGCGATGGAAAAAAAAATGAACCGCTCCAGTGATGATTCTTGGGTTGACGTTGCTCAGTTTTGTGAGGCTGGATCTGGTGTTTGGTCAGATGATGGGCTTTTTATGTTTCCTCAGGAGAGGACGGTTCAGGGGCCAGAAGTGAAAGTGTTATAACAGGCAAGCATGCTTTTATAAAACTGTCTGAGATTTCCAGTCCAGACTATGCTGTGGTGCTGCTGGGGGATTGCTTTTACTTCTGTGCTGGAAGGATGAATCAATTTTGCTGACCCTCTCTGTCAAACCCTGTGAACTGTACTACTGCCCGTTGTGCATCGGCCATTTGACCCCTCTGTTTTTAAAAAGCTGCAGGAGGGGAATCCAACCCCCGCCCCCTCAGCTTTTCAGCCTATTGGTGAAAGTAACTCCTCTGTGCTCAGAGTTTTTTCACACACCTTGCTGTCCCTGTCCGCGCCTTTCAGCTCTATTTTCACTCGCCCTCTGTGTTGTCATCGAGTGTTTGTAAACCTCTGACCCTCGGGAAGGTCAAGCCTAAGAGTATTTGAAGAACAAAAGCAGCCTGGTGGACCCTCGGGAATTCCTGATCTGTGACTTAATCCAGCGCTATGGGATTGACACCAAAGGGCTCGGTGAAAAAGAGAACCTGCCATTGTTCAGTGTTTTTTTCAGGGGCCTCCCCAAGTCCGTTGACTAATGGAGACGCTAATAACATACGGACATCTCGGGTATAGCGAGCAGGGCTCCTGTTTCTGTGAGGAAACGAGGAAGAGAACTGCGTTTGTTTTCTTAATGAGTCATGGAGTCGTAACACGATACTGGAATGCCACTGAAGGGAGATCATCCCTTTTAAACTTTCTCCAGGTTGGTGGTGAAAGTTACTTGATCTGGCTGAGGAGATATCCCAGCTCCCCCCCAAAAAAAGGAAGTCCTTTCTAGTCCCACAGTGCTCCCCCCGACAGGCGGGCTGAGAACTCAATGACAGGTGGCGGCCAAATGTTAGTAAACAGAATGTCTAAACTTGGAGGGGGCGCAAAGTTTCCACACAATTCTCAAATGGGGATTTTTTTTTTAATATTATATTCCCTGCTCAACTTTTATTTAATTCCTACCCAATGACCACTCAAAAAATCAAAAAAGCAGAATGTGCTGCATCTTTTTATTTTATTCAATTTCTTAACACAACAAAGACAGCAAAGGAAAAAAAAGTGTCTACGGTGGCATTAAATAAGCACCTTTATAGACAGCGTTTGAGCACACTGGTGCGTGCCTTTTTGTGACAGGGGAGGATTTATTCATCAATTCTCTGTTGAATGATTGAGTGGCCTACCTTATAGTCAGCATTGGCCTGCTAACAGATCTACCTGACTGGGGGAGATTGACATTTTAACTTATTTGCGTTAATGCTGCTTGTCAGCTGCGTAGAGCTGTGTCACGCTCAGCTGTCACTCAAGTGGAATGACAGATCGGCATTTTCTAAATTAACACCCTGATCCACACAAGGGAGTCATTTCGCTACTTCCGTTAAACTTCTCCCTGGTGGCACCTGTTTGTTTCTTTTGAGCAGAACGAGTGAAACCTTTTTTACGGCCCATGCCCTCTTATACCAATTTCCACTAGTTCTCAATAAAAACAAGGCCAATATTTGACTTTGGTGGCAGGTCTATGACCATGCGAACTGCTGTTCCGTGTGATGTTTGTGAGGCTGTGGAAAGCTGGGGTCTTTTACAGAGGCCCTGTGAAGCAGAGATGAGCGTCTTGTGTGGTAGGATCCAAATTCACGTGTAGCAGGGGGTCGGGGGTAGGAGGGTATTTGAGGGGGAAGGGTGTGGGGGGTGGTCAACCCAAAACAGCGTTGTGATGTTTAACGTATAATCCATCCGTCCCTGGACAGAAACATTCCAGAGACATGTATCCGACCCCAACTATAAAATGACAGAAAGATCCATTTGTGGTGCTTTTTTTTTTTTTTTTTCTCGAAGGAAACATGAGCTCACTGTTGAACAATGTCCCCTCTCTCTGGCCCGCAGCTCGGAGTCTGGTTCTCCCTCGGCTGTGCCTATATCGCAGTGGAGGGCTACGAAGGGGCAGCGAAGGCATTCCAGAGATGTGTTGGGCTGGAGCCGGATGTAAGTGAAGTATTTTCGTTCTGTTTGGTTTGGTTTCTTCTTCTTTGTTATTTTTCCCATGGGAGTAGTTCTCCGACATAAGTTACGGACCCGGCGCTGATGCGATGAGCGCGAGGCGCTGGCGATTACGGGGCTGTGGAGGAATGTACCGGTAATGCGAGCCACAGCCGCGCCGCTCTCAGACCCCGTCTCTGATTCGAAGGGTCACGGTTGTAGCGAGGGAGCCGTGCATCACCCTGACAGACGCTCCTCTCCCGCTTGGCCCGCTGTACTCCAGCCCCCCCTGGCCAGTGCGGTCATTTCTGAGTCAGTCTTGAAGCATCCCGCTTCAGTTCCCCTCGCTCTCAATGCGAGCCTCCCGTCTGTTACTCACGCTGTCAAAAATGCACACATCTGTCTTTATCAGAGACAGCAACGCTGGCGTGCAGCTGAAAACAGAAGACCACGATCGGTCGGCTGGGTTTCTTTACTGTATGTCCACCATATATAGTACATTTTAAACCCAGGCTGGAAAAGCAGGACTCTTAGACCTTCATCTGCTAATGTCTTATTCCCAGTTTCATTGCCGTAAAAGTGGACAATGTCCTTACAAGTCCTGACCTCAAGGCAGGTAACTGAAACTCTATTTAAAGTTCTTCTCTAATTGTGTTGAGAGAAATTGAACTAACTCCCATTTTCTTTTTCACAGAATGCTGAAGCTTGGAACAACCTGTCCACCGCCTACATCCGTCTGCGGCAGAAGTGAGTAGAAGCACAACTCAGCCCCCCCCCACCCCCGCCCAAAATTTCTGTGACTTAACTTCTGTTTTTACTTTTCCCTCAGCGCTGCTCGCAACTTATAATTATTCCTTAGCGTCTGTGACTTGAATTAGGCTACGCCAGCCCGAGGTGCAGAGAGACCAGAGATGGCCCTCAGTCATCTCGTCTGTCAACTTCACAAAGCTCCCCACAGAACCAGCTGTGCGGCTCGGCAATCTGTAACAGCTGACAGTATTGATTTTGGAGCCCTGGATTGTAGTAGAGATTTCAAAGGGTAGAGCTGGTGTCTTGATATGCGAGCTCTGGGAACTGCTTCACAGTATGCGTATGAAACATCTCTCCTATGTGGGTCAGTGCCGATAAACAGTTGTGAGATGGTGAAGATGTAGAAATGTAGTTTGTTGATTTTTTGTGCTTTAGATGCTTCAACCTAACACTGTACATTCGAATGCACCTTCATCTTGGCTGCATCCCAAGGTATTTGAAGATGCGTACACTCATTAATTCTCACAAAGCTGTCTTCAATTACTTCATACGCTCGCACCATCTGTATCCTAGCAAGCGAAATGGGTAGGACATGAACTGCAGCATGTTTTCTTCTGCGTACAAGAGCCCTCACGTGAACGAGATTTGGTAGGCAGACGTCAGTTGGAAACTTCCTGAGAGGGAAGCTCTTACAGGAAAGTAGACAGGAGGTTTAGGTTATTTCCCTTAAAACATTCTTCCCAGAAAGCGTACGGTCAAGGCCATCCTATTCCTTTATAAGTTACTGAGCTGTTTTATTATCAGGAGAATCCCTTTCTGAGAACTTTTCTGCTGGTTCCTGTAAATATCAGCTGGACTCCAGAATAAAGCTTTGAATAAGTTATAAATAATAGTAATTAAAAATATTCTGCACAGTAATGCAGTGCGTTTTGAATATTAAGATGATACACAGGGAGTAAAGGAGAAGGACACGTGTGGTTATCAGATATGTGTTTAGTATTTATTTTTTTAAATTGTATTTCGATATGGGTTGCAGTGACGTGTCAAGCCCGTCTTGATCTGTTCTCGGTCTTCTCTGACAGAACCAAGGCGTTCAGGACTCTGCAGGAAGCTCTCAAGTGCAACTACGAACACTGGCAGATCTGGGAGAACTACATCACCACCTGTGTGGACGTGGGCGAGTTTTCAGAAGCCATCACAGCGTACCACCGGCTCCTGGACCTGAGAGAGAAGTACAAGGATGTCCAGGTCATTTCCATGATCTCAATCTGCAATTTAAACAAGATTAGCAAATACGCACATAGTATAATCCAGGACCCTCCACCCTGCTAGTTAATTTAAATAATATTTTCACAGTAGGGCTTTTACGTATACAATTCTATAAGAAACTTATTAAGGAACCAACTTTTTATATTCCATTATTAAGGTTTCTTGCCTAATAAGTTGGCAGTATGCAGTGAAATGCCTTGAAATGGCATTGCTAAATGTACATATAAGGGCGGGAAGAACAGGAGAAATTGGTGGGACTGGGAATTGTAGCCGTCTGAGTTGGGCTTTAAACGTTCCTGTTTTTCCCTGGAGAAAAAGCATGGTTATTTTAGCCTGACAGAAGAAATAGGCCACTGTATTTACTGAGCAAGGGGCAGACGCTTCCAATGCATCTCTCCTGTTTAGTCGTGATAGCACCATGGGTTATTTTGTGTGTTTTTTTTAATTACCTTGGAAGTCAGTGGGGGTTTCCTTAAATGTTGTTATTTTCTTTTCCTCTTCTGGTTTAATAGCTTAAACTGTTTGGCAGGAACGGCCCTGGCTCCTCATCAGTTGAGAATTAAAATATGAAACCACGCAAGTTTAAAAGGTCACGATTCCATTCCCCGCAGCGCCAGATACATTCCAGTAATTGGGACCGTACTGTATTTATTCATATATTTATTTATTTTATTTAAATTGATCAGTTTCTTACTTTGGGGAAAATGCCTTGCTCTTTTTCTTGTGGGCAAATATGCTTTAGCCTCCAGACTTTCACTGTCTCTAGACACAAAGCAGTTTGCTGTCTTGGAAGCACTTTAATGGTCTCTTGGACACACTGGATTTGAGAGCATTTCTCTTAAGATCTCAAGCTTTCACCCTTCCCGAGCCCGAACTCCTCTCCAGCCCGGTCTGATCCTTTCGTGATTAATCGAAATAGAAACTTTGCTTGTTGGGAGAACTCCATCCCCTGCGACCTTGGCGAGATCTCACTTAAGATTTCACATATACTATATTATCACTGGAATAATGAGAGAGTCTTTAGAGTTGTATTAATGAATTAATGTACACTGAGTGAGTGTGTGAAAGTGCTCTTGAAGCCATGTTCTTCACGTCTGTTAGTTTGAGTGGGCCCTTCAGACTGGTAGCCATGTAGCGTTCTGTGATCACATGACAGATCCACAGTGAAGTTTTCCCTGACAGTGAGGGCCCTTGAAGAAGTGGCATACACACGTTATTGATAGGGTACAGCATTCGGTCTGAGATGGGAGGTGACCGCATGAGGAAAGAGTTATTGCTGGAAACCAAGGGAATTGTTCTACATTTACACAATTGTAGCTACATTCTTATATTGACATATAACATTTTTATGAGGTATGAAAAAGAAAAGCTTGTTCTGGTATGGACCACACACATTCAGGGAAGGGAAGTATTCATGTCTGAAGAAATGTGTGTAATGCAATCCCCGGTGATTTGTGACTGCACCTGAGACTGAGCTATCGAGTTATGTTTTACTGTTGTGCTTCCTGTAAAACTATTTCTAGTTATAATGGGTTTATGTTTTCAGCGTTGTCCACGGTCTTTTTTTTTTTTTTTTACGTCCAGGTGGTAATACAAACAAAGCCGCTGAACGGTCTAGAATGAGTTGGCAATGAGGAGGCTGGCTGCAGTGCTTGCTCACGACAGCTCGTTTGTTATACAGATAAAAACTCTGAGATCCCCCCCGTGGAGGTATCTGGGGGGCTAAGTTTACACAAGGGAGAGTGGAGAAAAACTAGCTTGCACACACAGGATCCAGAGAGCGGGAGCAGACGCACATCCGCACAGGCGAGAGGCGGCGATTGCCTTTTCCTCGGCTGTATTTCGGTCGTTTTCACGCCTCCTGGAGCTGAGCGTCTGTTTCTCACGATGGGCTCCTTGTAGCAGCTCTTGAAAACGTCCGGCTCCGTCAGGTTCACAGGGATCGTGTAACAGGACTCTGCGCTGACCCCCCCGGCCCCCTCCCCCAGGGCTGTCAGTCTCTTTCATGACACTAGCCAAACACAAACCGCTCTGCTGATGCACTTCTTAGTGGTGAGGTAGGTCTCTGTCACATCTGTTTTGGTGTTTTAAAGTGTTTTCTTAAGAGATTACAGACAGTTACTGCTTTTTTGTGGAAAGTTATTCCTGCTGTACAGTTTCCTACCCCCTCATCATTTGGCTACTCCTCTTTTTAGTACTTCTATTAAGTCGAGCTCTGCAGCTTTTTTTTTTTTTTTTTTTCGGAGGTGCTGCATGATGCAATGCTCACTGTTGACTCCTGTTTTGTTTGTTTGATTTGCTCATTGAAGAGGAATGTATTATTCGCTGAATTGCTGCTAAGCGTGTGTTCGGGTGTGGAGTGCACGGTGGTGTGGGAGGGTTGCGTTTGTGCAGTTTCAGTGCCCTCGGGCCTCAGTGTCCTGCTGGGACCTCGCCGGGGATTCTGGGATTCATGCCGTCACTTTTTTTTTTTGTGTTAAACGCACAGGGACCGGGACATAAAGAACCCAAGAGATTTTCAGCACAGATCACCCTTGTGACTCTTATTGGTACTAATTGAGGTACTTTATCTTCATAATGCTTTCTATAAACGACAACAAACAACTGCTTACGTAAAGCTCATCTGTGAAACACCCAGGGTACTTAATACATTGAACTCTTGTGTGGTAAAATAGAGAGGGGAAAAACACCCAACTGACATGCACAGTTTGTGTCCCTTTCCTTTTCTGCGGCTGGAAAGGTTTGCACCGGGAGTCAGCACTAGATTTCCCGAAAACAATTAAAAACCTCCAGCAGACACCTGTGTTTCAAGCTGTTCACCAACAGCCTTCAGCTCAGTAGTACGGGTCTTCAAAGAGGCCAGGCTCGGCCCACTTCTGGGAAATGAGCCCCACTCAGGAGCTCCACCAGCTGGCAGGGCTGCGCTTGGCCGGGCTGTGCGACTTCATGGTCAGACACTGGTGCTGCCCAGAGCCAGTTCATTGGCACAGGTGGCACGATACCTTGATGCAGCACCAACTTGAATGTTTCCGAGGGACTTGAGCAAAAGGGGGGTGTGCGTGAGGGGTGAATTGAAGGGACTGTGGTAGTACGAGGCTCTCGCTCACCTGTGCTGCTGTGCCGCTGGGCTGCAGGTGTTGGGGATCCTGGTGCGAGCAGTTGTGGAGGGGCTGCAGGACCGGCGGGGGGGGCAGGCCTCCTCTCTCAAGGCCAAGCTGCAGGAGCTGTTTGGCCGCGTGACCTCCAAGACCACCAGCGACGCACACATCTGGAGGCAGTATGCCAGGCTGTACGGAGACGGACACAGTGACAAATCGGAAGACAACGAAAAGGTGAGTCCATATCTTTAATTGAGAGGCCTGGTTTATAAAAATGGGTCTTCACGGGTTTTACCCCTATTTTGATGCCCCCTACATGACGCGAAGTGGTGCCATTTTCCCTTTACTGATGAATAACTAAGGGATGAACCTAATAAACCTGGGGTTATCTCAAATTAATTCTTCCCGCATGGAGCTCCTAAACAGCCAGATGGGTTTAGTATGAGCTGATGTATTCAGAGCCCGTCTGGCGTGCCTAGTCGACACATTAATGTGCAGGACGGGCGTACCCTGCTCGGGAGAATGGGGTGCACTGTGTCAAGAGAACGAATGCATCTGTGGGACGGCCTAACAATCGCCTGGTGTCTCCTAGTCTCTGCAGTTCCTGGCCAAGGCCCACCGCTGTGACACACAGGTCAGCGGATGGGAGAAGGACATCGACACATTCAGGGAAGTGGTGAAAGGAGCCATAGAGCTGGCCAACGGTGCGTACCTCGCCGATTCACATCACAACCCATATTTTGTGGGTCAATTCCGAGAATCAAGATCTTTCATTGTATTAATGCAACGTACCAGCAAGGCCCAGTCCACGGCCAAGCACGATTACAGTCAAGTACAGTGGAGCAATTCTTCTCAATTTCTTTTTTAAATAAACACATAATTAAATACAAGTATATATTATTTTTTGTTAAATTTCACCCTTGACCAAAGGGTAAAATAAATATAAATTAAAACTACAATATAACAAGAACGCTTCCAGTAATAAACATGGGGAAACCTCTCATAGTAGATGAATGAAACATGCAGGCTGCGTTAGGAAACCCGGTGGGATCACACTTCTGCAGCTGCTGCCGTCACCAGGTTTAATCAGCAGCCGAGAGGCGTCCCCCTGCTCCCCTATTATATGCATGGGCTCTCCTTGCGACGTCTCAAAGAGGGCTTTTGTCCTTCAGAAACGGAAACGGGCGCAGATCCTAATGATTTATAATGAGGTGAACCTAGCTAATGTATCGGAACTTAAATTTTCCCTCCCATTTACAATATATTTTATGTGTACTGTGTACCTGGGGGGGAAGCTGAATATGTAATGCAAGCAAAGAAAGGAGTTTAATCTATAAATCATCCATCCCTCACCTTCCCTGCCATGCGTTGATTGGGCGCTTCCTGATAGAAGGAATCAGCCCGAACAGTTTTGCGCTCGATCAGTGGAATTAAGTGTGTTTAATCAGCTGACAGGGCTTGTGTAAACACGTTGTGCTGATCAAATAGAAAGGAAAAAGATAATTGGAGCTGTTTAATATGTTAGCTTGAGTACAGCTTCTCCCTTGCTCTTAATTACTTTTGCTCCTGTCTTCTCTGAGCCGAATGTAACGTCAGCCCGAAATTGCTCCATCTTTGTTTTTGCCGGTCTTTCCAAATTGTGAGGGTGGAGCTCGAAGTGGGGATTAGTGGAGAACTGAAGACATGAGGGCCGTGATTAATGGTATCGGCTAGACCCGGTAGCAGCCGTGCTCAGTGCTCATTGTGCTACCCGCCTGCTGTGAAAGCCCCCCTCTAACGAGCGTGCCTCCTCCTCCTCCTCCTCCACTCCCACAGTCTCCCTAACCTGCAGCCGGAGCAAATCCAATCCTCAGGAAGCCGTGCAGATGCTGTCGTCGGCTCGCCTCAACCTGCGCAGTTTATCGTCGAAGGCAAAGGTAATCCTCCCCGTCAGGACCAGGCACCGATCCGGTGTCTCGGCCTCCTTTGTGCACAGGGCCCCGGCCCCAGCAAGCCAACGCACGCGGCAGCGGCTGTCTCGATTGGGCCGCTTTTAAAGGTCACGGCCCTATTAGAAGAACAGCTGAACTAAGGTATTTCTCCTGAACATCTTGATGATGTTGGCTGTGGGGAAATCGGAAAAATAAAAGGCATTATGGTTCTTTGATTATTCTGTATCTTGCATGTGATGTTTGTTTGAACTGCTGCCCTGTAATTTCAAAAGCACTTTCTGAGCACTGAGTCTTACTGTCTCCCTCAGCAAATGTACACTGATGTTGCCACGGGGGAGATCCACTCCGCCCTGGCTGATGACGTCAGAACCGTGGAAAACCTGATCACGGAGCTGCAGGACGTGAGCGCCCGACTGAGGACTCAGTGAGGAGAGTTCGGCCCATCTTACTCACCACAGACTGGACGGTGACAATCCCACCATCACAGGCGGCACTCGGGCGTTTTTATACTGTTTTATGTAACCAGCATCATAAATATGAAATAAAAATAAAAGATTAATTTGTACCAAGCGTTTCTGATTTTGTTTGCAGCTTTGGCCCCTGCTAGGAACAAGATTTGTTTTTTTTTTACCCCATCTAAATGAAACCTTTGTCTTTGTCTTAGTATAATTACAAGTCATTCTAACGATAGACACTCTGTTAAACCGGTTGCATAAAACAGTCTTTCCTTGGTCAACCTCCCAATGCATTCTGGGAATGTTAAGACGGACGCTTCTCTAAAAAAATAAGTGATGATCCCAGTTCACTGTAACTGGAAATCTATGCTAGTTATTTGGGATATACTTTGGGGGAAATGTTCTGAAACATACATGCACTCAAACAAGGCGTGGGATAAAATAAAGTTAACAGCCTCAACCCGCTGTGAGTGCAGTCTATAAAAGATGGGCAGAAACTAAGAATATGCTGAAACAAATATTGAATAGGAATCCTCAGCATGGATTACCTCCCTCCAAACTTAACGGACCACAGGTTTGGTTATTGAAGTCTCTTGGGGAGGAGTCTCTGTTTTGTGGATTGTGGGTGGGCGGGACAACAGTTTGTGCGAGCCAATGGGAGGCTCCAGCTGTCAACATAAGTGACACTTGTCATAGTCTCAGGCAAGCAGTTTCAAGGGAAAGATACTTGTATACTAAGATAGCCTGAAAAGTTAGCCTCCTCACCCTCTGGTTAGTCTTAGTCTTTAATACACTATTTTATGCTACTGGCCCCTGTATTGCTTTCATAACCAAGCTGTCCAATGAAGGTAACCTGAGGTAAGTCATATCTGTGCCCAGTAGGCCTTTCAGTGAGGAAGTCTTGGAGAATGAGTGAACCTTGATAGCATCGTTTGGGTTTTCTTTGTGTAAGGAACAGTATATTTATATTTAGAGCTAGACTAGACCTCTGCACCGGGTGCCGGGGTTTTGGCCAGGCGGGTCTGGGGTTGTGCACCGGAGAGGCAGAGACCTGCTGGTTGTACGTGAGGCATCCAGTGCTCAGACCCCGCTGTGTAATATTTGCACATCAGTCTCTGTCTGAAGGCAAGAAGCAGACAAGTCCATGTTGCTCATGCGTGCCGTCTTGTTTACTGATTACATTTGATTTTATTGCAGATGAAACCTGAGGATTTCAGGGCAGGGAAAGGATCAGACAGGAAACCCGTTTTTGTGCTTAACGGCAGTACGGTTTACAGTGCGTGAAATGGGACCCTTATTATAATAATAATAAGATGGCGAGATCGTAAAACGTCGAGCTCGTCCTATTAATACAAAATAAAACGTTTTTCCTTTTTGCATGCCGGTGGAATGTTTCAAAGTCAGTTCCAATTACGTTTATGTTTGAGATCATTATTCTTCCTCATACATAAATAATCATCGGGGGATGTTTTATGGAGCTGACGATGGACTTGGCTTCAGCTGGAAACAGTCGGAATCCTAACAGCGCAGTCGCATTAAATGCTAATTAATCTCATTTATTAGCAGTCTCACTGTACTTGTAGAGGGTGTGGCTCAGCTCACAAGGTGTGAGAAGCGTGGCGGATTCCTCCCGCTGTGAACGCGTCGATTCGGCGGCTCCGATTACGTGAGCGCCGCTTCCCTAGGATGGCAAGACCAGGCCGAGAAAGTAGTGACAGGCCGAATGTAAACATTAGCTTTCTGAAAGATCAGGCTGCGTTCGTAGCGTGAAAACGGGCCTGCCATCGCCTCATCATGGAGAAGGTAAAAGGGCTTTAGACGACAAGACGGCAGTAAATGTTCATTTATCATCGGGGAGGCATCGAGCCGTGAAAATGTCATTCAGCAGGAATGAAGATTTGGAAATGATAGAGAACTGCAAACGGAGGCTTCCCTCTGGCTTTCAGTATGAGAGGGACTTGTCTGATTAAAAATGAGTTTGTCTCCAGCCTCTCCACTCGAACAGTAGCCCTCTCTCAAAGGAAGCCAACCCCTCAGATATTTTCTTTTATTATTGACATCTACTGAAGGCTGGTAAATGCGTGGCCCTTGCTGAAATCATGGATCAGGGATGGTGTTGCACAGCGTTGGTTTAATTTTAGCTCTTCCCCAGCTTCTTGGGGGACCACTGCACACATTCACAAGCTAAAATAGTATCTGCCAAGGCCTATGGGGAATGGGCTTCTCGAGGGTTTGTTGAGGGGACATTCTTCCCCGTTTTAGTTCTAGATTGTTTTCATAAGCATAATTCGTCTCTGTGAGATTTCTAAATACTTTACCAGGCAATGTGGAAATGACATTTAAAAAGTAAAATCTATATAAATACAAAAATAATCTCTCAGAAACCATTAGTGGTCTATGCTGGTACACACAAAATGGGAAAATGCAGAAGTATTTCACATTAGATGAAAATCGGGAAACGAACGGTCTGGCAATATTTAGCTCACCGCCGGCGAGGGGCGGCACAGTCGGGTGAGTCTGTGTGCCGGCCGAGTCTGTGGTGAGTGACTGCAGTTTTAAATATAAGGAGTTACTGCATTGTGGGATATTGTGTGACCGGTGGTTCAAGTTCCTATAAAAAGTTTTGAAACTTCAAATTTCGACAGACAATATTTTATATCACTGAAACCGGTTTGGTTGAAATGTTTAATAAACAAATGACTTAGCTATCGATTTTGTGTTTTCTGGTCAGATCTGTCAGATTCATTTTTTAGTTTTTGCATTAGATCAAAACAAGATGAACTTAAGAATAAGTAAATAACTCTGGCCAGACGGTAGTGGTCTTTTGATTTCTCTCACCGTCTTCATAACATAACTGAAGTCTTCCTTATTATGTATACATAATGATTCACAGACGCATGCCACATGAAAGCCAACGTAATTGAAGCAAACTGTCTTTTTTATTTGCTGGGAATGAGTCCATGACCACATTTGTAATGCAGGGAAGTTTATTACAATATCAGTATGTTGTCATGGAAAACCTCAGTGTATATATATAATTTCTGTGTTTTTATAAGGTGCAGTAAATTGCTTCAACCAGATTCGCCAATAATTGGATAAATGATCCCTTAATCAGATTTTAACTATTGGCCGTTCTCCCCTTATTCCAGTTTCATCACAGGCAGAGCATTTGTGAAACTTAGGAAATGCTCCCTATGGTGCAAAACCTGGGAACAAACACATACGTGGCAAATTATCGCATTCATTTTTCAACATCAGTTCAGGTGCAGAAGATTAGATTGCAAGGTTACACAAGTAGCGGAATGGTTTCTGTCTGTTCAATCAAAGTTTAACTTGACTTCCGAGTAAATGAATCTGTTTCTGTGAGATTCTTCAAGTTAAATATTGAAATACAATGACGTCCGAGGAGGTTTCTAAACAAGTCAGAGAAAAAGTGTTTGGAAAGCACAGATCAGGAGGAGGTTACAAGAAAAAAAGAGGTTACACCAGCCAGTCACAGTGACTTTGAAAGGTTTACAAACTTCTGTGTCTGAGATGGGAGTCAGTGTTCATACATCAACAATATCCCAGTCCCTACACAGCACTGGCCTGAGTGGTCGAGTAGCAAGGAAGCAGCCATTGCCGAAAAAGTCCCCTCTTAAATCTTGTGTGGCACGATACTGCAGACATGTCGCAGAAGGAATTGCTGTCAGACGAGAGAAATTAAAAGCATTACATCTGGCACAAGCCCAACGCAGCACGTCAGCCAGTCAACACCATCGCTTCCATCAAGCGTGCTGTCGGGAACATCATGTAATGGGGATGCTTCTCATTAGCAGGGACTGGGAAGCCTGTCAAGACTGAGGGGAGATTGGAGGGTGCAAAAACAGGCGAAACTGAGAGGAAAACCTCGAGCCAGCCAAGAATCTGAAATGGGGGCGAAAAATCATGTTTCAGCAGGACAATAACCCCGAGGTACCAGGCCAAAGCCACACTGGAATGGATTAGGAAGAACAAAGTGGATGTCCTTGAGTGGCCCAGTCAAAATCCAAACTTGTATCAAATAAAACAATGACGACGAGACTTGAAGATTGCAGTGCATGACTGATCCCCAATTAACTTGTCAGAACAGGAGCGATTTTGTGAGGACAAATTAGCATAAATTACACCATCCCAGCAGACAATTGCTGCCAAAGATGCTGCCAGCAAGTACTGACTTAGGGGGCTAAATACTTATGCAATCAGTACATTTGAATGTATATATTTTCTTTGCAGGTTTTGGTGACATTCAACTTCCCTAACATATAACAGTAACAGTTTGGTGAGTTTGGGTTAAAAAAAGTGAATTACATTATTTGTAATTAATCAAAATCTGATTTTTGCAATATGCCGTATATTTTGTACAAGTTTTGGTCACGTCATCAAATTCCACTCTCGTTTTGCGCCGAATTATGAATCTTTATGGTTCTTCTGTGGCTTTGGTGACCTTTCACACCACGGGGGGAATCTGAGGCCTTTACTGGCTGGGTTTAATTAATAAATGATGGCGATTTCTGTAATTCTATGGATAGGGTCTTCAATTAGTTTGTGTCGATGCCTTACACTATCGAGCTAATGACCCCAGGACTGTGCACACTGCCTTTCATTGCCGTATGAAGTCAGGGTATTTTAAAACACTCGTGTACATCACACCAGCCTTAGTTTAATTTCATCCCTGATTGATGATTGATTGGAAAAGACTGCTATATGACATAACTCTATAAGTGAAAACAGAGCCGAGCTAATGGGCCACAGAGCACCACTAAACACACTACAGCTGTCTCATGTGGGGCAAAAGCATGTACAACCTTGCGTTCCCATCGAATAATCAGTGATTTCGCATGGTTACTTGCATGTCCCCAATCATTCAGCACATCATCTGTGGTGCAGGTCTGCCTGCATACCTCATCACTTTCCTTTTCCACATCAGGCCTGGAAGGCAAATGTTTTGCACAACTCCATAGATGCGGTTACGGGCTTGTCTGTCAGGCAGTGCACCTCATGCCACATTTCGTGTTTCAGATGTAATTCACAACGCCCACTGTGCTCAATCCATCGTGTTAAGCCCAATTTATTTGTTTTCATAGTTTGGGGAAGAAAGAAAGAAACCCTGTCAGGATTATAGAGATTAATTGACATCTACTGGGATAACACGCGACCACTATGTATTGTGTGGCTTTATGTTACAACTTGATTTCAATAGCTTTTGGGAACTCCAGTAATTGTAGAAGAACTAATAATGAGTCACGGCCGAGCCATTGACACAGGAGTAAATGGAAACTCTACACAGTGCAGAACTATGAGCAGTTACTTCATAGAAACACTAAAACACAAGCTGTTCTGACCCAGTTTGATTAATATCACTTGCACAATTCTATTATAATCATGATAATGCCATATAGTACACGAAATGACTTCAAGGATGTACATTGAAAAGTGAAAAAGCAATCAACAACAGAATGCAGTCTTCTGGAATAGAATCATGTGCAGTACAATGAGTCTTTGTTGAACTTTTGACTGCTCTGCTCAACACCGACGAAGCACGACTATACGTATGAAATGCCCTCTGAAACCGTAATCCCACGCAGGGTTTTTAATGAGGAGCAGACCCGCAGCAGGGACCTGCTTAATAAAACAGCCCCGCAAGCACGCTGGCGTCCGCACTTCTGCGCAGATCTGCACAGCCCCAGCGCTCCCATTGGCGGAGCCCGGGCATCTGCGCCGCACCAGCCCCTGCGACCTGTGCGCCAATGAGAGGCCCGTCCCGCACGTCGCGGCTGCCGGAGCCCCCGATTGGCCGCGGAGTTGTGCCGCTCGCCCCAGCCCCGACTCGGGGAAACTTTTTAAACAGTTCCCAGCCCGACCCGCAGCCCCAGCAGCGCACAGACTCAGCCCGGGCAGCTATACCATCTGCTGCTCACCTCCCCCTGCCCCTCTGCCAGCTTTACCCAGCTCTGTATGCGTTCAGCCGTGTTTTTCTAACCGTTTTCGCCATCTATTTTGCATTAATGATCATGTGCAGGCATTGGTGCAAGGGGCTGTGAATAAATGCATACCCTCAGGGGCACATGCAGGCACTTGGAATAAACTAGTTTTTCTCCTTTTCTTTTGCAATACTAATCACCGCCCGGAGCCACTACCTGAGGAGGAAACCCCGCACTCGATTGAAACGCCTCGGCGAGCTGGACGGGACCTCCATGGCCATGGCTTGGATTAGATTGAACCTCCTGCTCTCGCTGGGTGTGTGTGTGGCACCGGTGCTCTCGTCCCCCGATAAGGAGGGCTTCAGGAGGTACGCCACCTACGTCCTGCAGCCGCGGCACGGCGGCCCCGACCGGGCGCCCCTCTCCGCCGCGGCCCGGACGGGCTCCTACAACGTGCAGCTCGGCTTCGGCGGCGGCCAGAGCCGGACCCGCAGGATGGGCAACCCGGCCAGCTCCAGCCTGCCGCCCCGCCAGGAGCCCCAGTTCGCGCCGCAGCCGCAGAGTCGGCACCCCGGCCACAGCGCCGCTCAGCCGGGCCGCCAGATCCACATCTCCGGGTAAGAAGCCCGGCGACTGCCCTCAGCCCGCTGCTATTAATATACATATAGTGGGACGCCTATCCACGTCTAGCTGGTCAGCTTTCCTTTTCTTTCTCTCCCTTTCTGTCTTTCTGTTGTAATAATGCCATTGGATAACTTTTCGACGTGGATGGGGCACTTGCAGGTGTCCACATGCATCTGAGCACTGGCACCATGCCACCCAGGGGACAGACCTGCCCAGAGTCCAGGGGCTCCGGGGGCCACAGTCTAACCCAGAGCCACCTTGCGGTTTAGATGTTGGCAGGGGTGCTTAGAGTTGATGTAAAGTTGCCTATGCAGTGACAGCTAAGACTGACTCATGGATGATGATTTGATTTCTTTACAATATGAATTGGTTTTAAAGCCATTACTGATATTGATGACTCGGCTATCAAGGTCAATAATGCAACAGTGGCCAGATCTCATGTTATAACCCAACATAGATTAAAGCTTAAACTTGGTTTGTGTCTAGCAGGTATTAACCAGCACAAACCAAAAAGTTGTTTTAACTAATAAAACATATCTGTCATCAGATGAATACGATATGACATCTCCCCTTACCATCATAATTTAATGCATGTTACCTGTTTAGACACATTGTTAAAATTGTATTTATTTACACTTCAAGATTACGGTATATACATGGTGCTATACACAACCCAGTATATAGGCATTTATCCTTTTTTTTCTTCAATATTTAACCAATTTACAAAGACACAAACCTTCAATGGATTTACCAGGACTTTAAAACCTTTTTGGCTTCTGAACACAACTCATAGGGCTTCATTTACAGATGATTATTAATCCCATAGTCTTTACCACAGCAAAACCACTGCCATTAATCCCCCGGGTCGCTCCGGCCGTGGCAGACGCTCAAGTGAAAGAAGAGGGAGTTGCATTAAATGAAATAAACCCAGTGTAGTGCCAGTGGCCACGCCGGTGCCGCGGTCCAGTGACAACCCGTGCGCTCATGTGTTCAGCCTGTGTTTCCCAGCGTGTGAAGTGCTCTCTGGATGTTGTTGCAGCGTGAATGTCTGTGGAGGGCAGTGCTGTCACGGATGGAGCAAAACCCCCGGCTCTCAGAGGTGCACCAAGCGTAAGTATACACCGCTCAACCCAACACAACAGCCACGATGTCTGATCGGGCCCGAGTGTAAATGCAGTCCCGGGTTTGATCTGATATTATGCCTGCTGAGCGGGTTCTCCACTTCCTCCTGTAAGAGAACCCGAGATGCATGCCTCAAGGTTAAAATTGAATCCTTACACCGATATCTGTGATGTTTGAATGCACGGTAACTGCATTACCCCCATCGACACTGATATAATCTACCCGTAGGAATGACTTTGCACAGCTGAAGATCCCCTGCATGTTTGAGCTAGACTGTTTATGTAAATGAGTGTGAATGAGTTTCGAAAGTGTTTTATGTGTTTTAATATGAATCTGACACATAACAGTGGTCGTGATGCATGATAACCTTTTTGAAATGCCTCTTTCTTTGAAACGTGGAACTAAATCCTAATGCACACGGACTGTATACACGTCTTAAAGCCACACTTGCAATATTGGGAATGACAGATGTATTGAAAACACCTTTTCATGCAGGTTGCTATAAATAACCTTAGTTTAGCGGCCATAACTTCACCCACCTGTGGACAATGGCTAGCCTTGTCAGGGGCTAATATGGAAAAGTCATGAGAATGCTGTTATTGCATGTGACTGCAACCTTCAAGACGAACATGTTTCAGTGTTTAAATGTATTATTTTTATTTTTTTACTCTAGTAGCAGGTCTAACAATATATTATGTGATTTAGAAATTGTACTCTGTCTGCAGGGACTTGGTTGGTTAATGTCTAAAAAGCAAGATATAGACCATTCTCTTAGTTTTGCAAGCAGAGTGATGCAATGCACAGCCCTGTCTCGTACAAGTGAGCCCCCAACTGGAAAGTTCATCTGTGCTAATCTACTCCCAGCCTGTCCTTGTCCCTCTCAATGTGTCCGCCTGAACATATTGAGAGGCTGCGGGAAGTGATGTCTGGGCAGTGGAGGACTCGTAATACTGATCCCTGAGTTGTGAATAAATATGAACACTTTAGGAATAAATATAACCGTTTTTGAAGGATCGTGCTTTCGGTGTTTGCAGTTTACATTCATGATGTATATAAATAAGAAATGAACACCTGAATTCAGCATTATTTGACACTTTCTGAAGGATATCAGGAGATTTTGGAGTCAGCTGAACTTGCCAGTGAGAGGAGCTGACGAGTGTTGACAGATTTCGCCCTTCAGCCAAATTGCCGAGCTGTGGCAGTCCTTTGTGGCAGATCCTTCTGTTGCTATCCTTTGTTTCCTCCCTCATCGTCTGAGTTCACAGGTTGATCCCCGTGCGCCATGTATGGAGGGCTGAAGGAGACTTATCCGAGGCAAGCACGTACTCCGTTAAAGGACTTGTCCACGGGCTGCGAAATGCCTTCAGGCGTAGGATTTGAACCAGAGTTCAGCTCCCTTGAGCGACAGTGGCTTTATTTTCGGGAGAGCGCATTGCTATCTCTGAGTTCACAGTGTGCTGGTCGGACACAGTTTGTGGAGAGTGAAGGTTTAGAAATGCGCTCTGAGTAAATAATCCAGACGTTAATGAGATTCTCAAGGTTTTTTCAAGGCTGGGTTCTCATTTTCTTTGTTCTCTGTGCACATCTGTATGTTGCAATAATAATGATATAACTTAACTACAGTGATTAATAACTGATTTGTTTTGCCGAGATATCATTAATTCCAGTTCAACAGGTAGCCGTCATTTTATAAATTGCGCTTCATCCCGCATATATCAGATGCTTGCCTTATTCTTCCTTTCACGGTCACCCCCAGTCCTTTCAGGGAAAAAAAAAATCAGTCTGGTCGTGCTGCAGAAACTATGTTCACTTGCTTAATATTTAATAGAATTTTATTCCCCCCCACCCCTTTCCTCTGAAAATGCTAACAAAAGGTTCCTTAATAGAAATAAATGTTGTTTGCACTGGCACAGCTTTACACATACCCAACCTAAGCTGTGCATAAAGGGGTCTTTCAGTCTGTCAATCAGGCAGATTTTTTAATTTAGCCGGGCTGCAATAAGGACTATGAAACAATTTCTCTTTTAAGGTGACCTGGTGTACTAGTGACACAGGCGTCCGCTTTATAATACAAGGGAGTAACTCAGCATTTAGAACAATTCAATGGCATTATTAATTGGATAATGAGGCAGTGATAAGTGATGTATTGCTTGCTTGCCTGTGTGGTCGCTTTAGAAAGCGGTCAAGGTCAGTTCCTAATGCACGCGGGTCTGCCAGGTGCAGTCAGTCCTGACCTCTCGCTGCTTTGGGTTTTATTGAAGTTTGGAGGAGCTGGGTGGGGTATTGAGTTGGTGGAAACTGCACGTGTGTTGAAAATTTCCCCAGTCTGCTCCCATCAGAAGTCCAACCAAAGGTAGACCGCTTGGCCAGACAAAACAGAACATGATAATATTTACACCATTATTACTTTGTAAGTACTGTGCACAGCGGAAGAGCAATTTTCATTTTCATTAACTCCCCATTTAGCAGAATAGATCATCTAAAATTGTTGTGTAATATATACAGCCGAGAAGCAGCAATGATGAAGGAGAGGGGATCCCAAAGATGAAAGGGTTTCAAAGATTAGGAGCCAAAATATACAGAAAGAGCAATGCTGCACGTTAGAGAGTTGTGTAGTTGAAATAATCACGCCAGACTGTGCCGTTTAAGCCCTACATTTCTGCGCTAAACCAAATCACCACCTGCATGTGTTCAAATAAACCCATTTCAAACCTAAAACTAAGACTTCATATCAGTCTAAATTTAATGGGCACTCTAACCTTAACCCTAATCAGAATACTATCTAAACCTGAAAAGAAAGTTGGCCTCAAACTGTACAGAAACTAGCCAAAATATCACTCTGTTGGTGAAAACCCATCCCAAAGCGGTTATCTGCAACACAGATGGTTTTGAGGATGATTAGATATATGTTGGCACCTCTTTTCCTGATTTCTTTCATATTCGCTTTGAAAGAACATCTATTTTCTGTGGTAATGAAGGTGATGTGGGCTGCAGACGACAGATCACAGCCCTTTACTTTTTCTCTTTTTACATTTTCTTTTTTTTACTTTAAGCTTCTGAAGTGTGTTTAGTCTCTCAGGAGTCTTTGTACGCTCACATACCGCACATTTCTTTGTGCACAGTGAGTCTAGCCAAATACAGAATAGCACGTCTAACAAAGCATGTGCTTTTTTTGGAGTGGTGGTTTATATATATGTGTGTGTGTGTGTGTGTGTGTATAATATATATATTTAAAAACTGAACCACTGTTTATTTAGTTTGAGGGTAAAGTAATATTCCCATGAGCAATCAGCTAATCTGTACATTCTTAAATATATAAAGCCACATTTTGATAGAGAAACTCTCTAAAAGCGATACAATACTTTTCATCTGCTCAACTGCCATTTTATTCTCAAATGAAAAGGGGGGAAAATAAATAAAGCTTTCTACAATGTAACTGGTGTTGATTAACACGTTAACAATAGCAGCACTGAGTTTCCGAAGACTGTATCACGTCCCTGTTACTGTAAGCCTTGTAAATTGCCCGGCCACTTCTGAATATTCAGTATGCTTCATTACCTTTAAATAATAATAATAAAGAAACGACTACAGAGATAATTATATGAAGATATCTTAGTCACCTACAGAAAAGGCTTCCTTACTTGACCATATTTTCCATCTAATTAACCCAGCTGAGCAAAGGGACAGTTTACTTCATTGCCGCCATCATTATATGTTAGATTTGATATTTATTGGGTTGGCGGCGGTGGGCAGATGGATGGTTCTGGACAGTTAAGAGCAGCTGGAATGATGAAGTGGGCCCAGAGCTGACAAGCTGAGTAGTAGGTTGTCGGGTGAAGTTCATTTGGCACGAGAGCTTTGCTGGATGGTGGGGTGGGACTGGGGGGGGATTTTAGTACCATTCTTAGATGGCCGTGTGGATTTTTTTATTTAAAAGAACTCCGCCATACCCTTTCCAGGGATTCAGTATCGTTCACAAGAGATGGGCCGCGTTCCAGTTCCGCATAGTGCGGCCGCATCACGTCTTGTGCAAACAAACGCAGAAATAACCCTGAGATCCCAACGCCTTGAAATACTTTTAATACAGGGCTGGGAGTGATTTAAAAAAAAAAGGTATGAGATAAAGCCAGCATGTGTCTGCAGTGGAGAGTATCTTAAAATATCGCCCTGCGTGTTTCTGGTGATGCGAGGCATGTACGGCTGGAGAGTGAGGCATGGAGCAGGTGAGCGATAAGGCCATCACCGGCATCTCGCTCAGCGTGGGCCATACCTCTCCTTTCACTTAGTTTGGTAATCCACCAGGAATGACAGATAAGGCTGATAAGCTTTGTTAATAATCCTCCAATCAAAGGGCAATCTCTTCCCAGGCAGGTGAGGAAGCTAATCGCTCATTCCGTAATACTATATTTCTGCCTCATTTGCAGCAGCTCATTGAAAGAAACATCTGCAATGACCATATGCTGTGACCGTAGCGCTGTTCGGTTGTCCATATGGTAGGAGAGCTTGGTTTGTGTTTGCCAAGGTAGTCCCCATACACACGTACACATACACACTGTATTTGGACAGATCCCAATGCATTTAAGAACATAATTGCCATATTTTGTCACAGGCTGGTTGTACTGAATGCTCACCTCATTTATCAGCTTCTTCGTGAAACCAGTGTGGTTCCAATTTCATCTTAAAACTCAGAGGACTCTTAAAGAAATCTTGGTGGGGGACATCGACTGTTTCTGTAAACATATATGTAAAATATGATCAACAAAGCAATGGTAAGGGCCCCCCAGCTCATGTTGCTGACAAATGTGTCTCTGTACAATCCTGTTTCCTGTCCAGGGGGGACGGGAAATGCATGGCATTTTGAGTGGGGATTTGTCCTCCTCAACACGTGCAAAGGAAGGAAGCTGAAACAGATCTCCGTATGGTGGCCCATGTAGCCGAGGGGCGAGCTTTGTTGTTGAAGAATGGCAGCTCCAGCGTGGAGCTCGGAGCCGAGACTGCTGTAATTACAGGCTACCTGCCAAGCTGCTGTAAAACTTAAGACATGGAGTCCGCTTTCTGATGCTGTAACCTGTGACCTATGATGTCATCAGTTCAGGGGTAGTGTAATTGATCACAGAGCCTATTCTACTCAATTACTGTCAGACAAAGAATTCTAATGGAGTCATTTGCTATGTAGGGAATCAGAGAGAAGGTATTTTTATTGGCTACTAATGATGTTAAGAGTAAGAAAAGTAATACTGTTTTTGACAGTGGGGCTAGTACAGGATGTATATAATATGACGCATTGCTTCAGTGTGCTTAGCCTTCAGGATTTCTTTTCCTTCTTTGGAGAAGAAAAAAAAAATAAGGCAGTTCTCAGTGTTTGTAGCACTAGTGTTTTAAAACATTACTAAAAAAAGAATCCTAAAGTATGTGTATACTGCTCAAAAGTAGCATTTTTCAGTGAGGGCTACATGTTTTTTCCTTCACATTAAGATTCACGAACAGTCCTGCCTTCCCTCTCCAGTTATTCCAACAGAACATATCAACACATTATTTAAATCTGATCCTGCCTGGGGGTCAGCACACGAGGCTTTTAAGTCTTGAAACATTAGCCGATGTATGTCCCAGAACAATTCTCTCTGACACGGGTGTCTGCATTTCTGTACCAGTGCTTCTTCACTCAGATAATGACAGGCCTTTATTTTGTGTTGCAGCCAACTGCTTGCCGCAGTGCCAGAACGGGGGGATGTGTCTGCGGCCGCAGCTCTGTGTGTGTAAACCGGGGACTAAGGGGAAAGCCTGCGAGCAGAAGACCGTCCTCTCGAACCCTCCCGTTCCAGGCAACGGGCACAACGCCGTGGTGCCGCAGAGACCCATCCCTCAGCAGGCCTCTCCGCACAGCCCGGCTCACGTCGGACAGATGACCTTGACCGTGAAGCAGCAGCCCCCTGTTGTTGTCCCCCCGTCGGTGCCGCACCAGTAAGTTCTGTCCAATTGCACACTACGGTGGGGCGAACCGCTTTCTGAACTCAGTACTTGGTTAAACCTAACCCCAGCCAGTCCACAAAAGAAAAGGCAGAAAAAGGCCAACCCTCTCGTCTTTAAGCATCTGCAGCTCGTGAACTGCTTGGACTGAATCTACTGAAGTGATAATTAGGGTTCATCAGACCAGGTCTAATGCCCCTCTGGAAGAACTTGATCGGCTGGCCATTTGTTCTTTGAAAGTGATAGGAATTAGCGTAGGGAACGTCATGTAGTCATTCTGCTCTGTGTTTTTGGATTTCTGTCCCGAATCACATTAGGAATGCAAGTTAAGCTTTTGGACTTAATTTGTAAGGCACACTGAAGTTCTTGGCATGAACTGCGCTATGTAAGAGTGGCAGAAGTTTTTATTGTATTACATAGCTATGCAGAATCACTTTCACGATGTTCTGTCCAAACAGTCTCAGAGTTTAAATTCCTCTACAATTGTAAACAGTCCATTCTTTTGTTATTCGAAAGAGACAACAAATAGTTTACCCTCATTTTTGCTGTTTTTAATTTATCTGTATAACCCAAAACTCCATAGAAGGACTTACATTTGTTCTGTATTGAAGGTCTAGACTTGCAAGGCTAAACATTTTGCCAGAAGTCTTTCTCACCCTTGGAGAAGCCAGGAAAATCACTCGAGTCTAGTAGTTACCAATTACTTTGAGAAGGACCCCATGCTGTTCAAAATTATTAGATGACAGCTGCGATTAATTATCCACACACATCCATCGCTTGATGTTATACCAGTGAAGACGGGAAGGCCGCCAGCTAACAGTGAGAAGGGCAAGTTTCATGCCCGGCTGGGGTCAACAGAGATTAAATACTTCCAGGTCACTTCACAAGGTGACCGTTCCCGAAGGCTGAGCGGCAGCCATCTCCCCTTTGCATTGTGCCTCTGGGGGTTTCCCAGTTAGGTAGTTTTCTGTTTTTCTTTTCCTACTTGACACCTAAGACGTTATCTCTGACAGCCATCAAAGGTGAATATCAAGACGGAGACTGCCCAGAGCTTTTCAATTAACAGTACTTGTAACAGTTCACATTGCAGTTGGCCGTGGCTCGGTTTTGCTGTCATTACTTCAGACTGTTGAGAATTTCTAATCTGATTGGCTGTGGTTAGAACTCTTTCCTTGTCAAGAGTAATTCTACCTCTTGTAGATCTGAAGTGAGCTCTCAGTACCTTTATGATGTATGGCAGCACGTTGACGGAGCAATCCAGTATTTGGTTTCTCCACTGTTATGTAGCCGCAAAAAAGAATGTTTAGCATTGATAAAAGCGTGCATTTTGGGTTTGGTAGATGTCCTGTATTAAAAAAAAACTCAAAAATCTAATTTGAACTGCCAGAATTGGCATTTATCTTTATCAAATTCTATAAAAGACCGATCTCACCCAGGTCAATACCCCCACACTAATGCTGAAAAGGCTGTTACCAGACATGTAAACAAAATACTGGTACTTGAGGGTCCTTCGGCAAACATCTCAATCTATAACCAATAAACAATAACTAGGATCCTGTTGAGAGAGGTGGATCAAAAGGCCCCCCATTGACTCTTATCTCCATCTATAAACTTTACTTTTCCAAAGAGAAGATAGTTGTTTGCCTTTGAAAATGTGCCTTTGTAGTTTTTTGTGAATTAAGAGGACGCTCAGTTTGCTCTTGTTGTTAATTTATTAGAGGTAAAAAGACACATGTGGGCTCAATTTTTCTGCCATGATGTCATCACATAGATCATAAAGTGATGTCACCTCGTCTGAATACACAGCATAATAGACCTTTGTATCGCTACAGGAATGGAAATGTTTATTCACTCCCCTGAAGTAATGGATTGATTTTACTTTCCATTAGTGTTCCTGATTATTTCTTTATTGCCTTCTTTATACATAGGACAAAAAACTTTCAATAAACGCCTAGTACATTCAAATAGACAATTACAAAGACAACACGTAATGGCCAGGTAACGTTATGATGTTTGACATTGCTAGAGCATCGTTTCTCTCATAAATTAAAGAATTGCTTTAAGCAGTATTTGTAGTACATACTCAAAAGTTACCATAATGGAAGAGGCTGACATGTATATTGCTTTTGTTAAAGTATTCCTCTCCATCACTTTATTGAGATGCATAAATCACGCAGGACAGGTTAATGTTACTGTAATGGCTGTCAGTATGGTTCAGCTAGCAGGGTCAAGTGTTATGAGTTATTTTCCTGGAATATTAATTAATCTATTTCACCCCTAGGCAGCAGATGGCAAGCTTTAGTTACCCTGCTTGCCGTGTCTTACTAGATGGTGTCTGTTTTTTAAAGGGGTTGATAAAAATGTAATTGACTCTGACATTTTGTTGGCACATTTCTCTTTGCGGCCTAGATTTGTTCATTGTGTATTTAGGAATTCATTTTCTTCTGGAGGTGAGGCTTAATTATGCAACTAACCTCGGGGGACGAGACCTTTTTAGTTTTGCAAAATAGCTATTAACATCGCTTGGAATTGGAGGAAAGATGCAGCGCATAAATGAGCGCGTTTCGTGTCAAGACAGAGATGCACGCTGCGTTCCTGGAGAGAGGAATGCTGGGAGGAGTGGCTCTTTAGCCTCTGTTAAAGAGCTATAAAGTGACGGGTGAAATGGATGTTTACCTTTGCTTGTCAGCTCGAGAGGGGTCCTTCCGGTTTAATCAGGCTGCTGTATATTCAGTTTATTTCTGTTACAGCCCATTATTAAAAGCATGCATAATGGCATTAATTATTTATTTACTATTTCCCATCCCTGGCTCTTCATAAAGACCTCCTCGAGATGCTCCCTTGTGTGAGAGATTGCCACGTTAGACCACTTTTTTCAGTGTAGTTTAATTCCCCACGCAGGCGTTTGATTTTTGAGCGAGTTACACTTGGTCCTGTTCCAAACCCCAGTCTGCGCCGCTTCCCAGGGGGCAATCCTGTTGAAGTGCTTTGAAAAAAAAAATGAAAAAAATCCTAGTTGGTCGGCTGGCATGGTGTCCGGTGCCACAGGAGGTGCTAACAGTCTGCTGGACCCCCGCTTCAAAGCCCGGGCGTTGTCTCAATGGGAGATTTACGGCTGGAAAAGAACATGTGCGGGAGGAGTCTGCCAGAGTGAACTCGATCACTACCATGGAGCCACGAGGAAGGCTACTGAGCACCTCAGGGGCCAACATAAGCCCCCATTGCTGTCTTGAGGAGTTATGGGCATTTTTTTAACTTTATTGTCTTAAAAAAAAAAGAAAAATCGTAGGAATTCAGCTGTGCAGGTGTCTGTCTCGGCTTGTGTTTTATAGTGGCATGATCTATTGCTGTATTAAAGGTTTCATCCACATTGTCACAGCTAGTTTTTTTATTGATGTTGTTGTTGCTTAGTCTTAAAGCACAATTAATACATTGTAAACCTTCATATCAGCTCTTATTTGAAAACTGAAGCCTTTCCGTTCCGCTGCCTGAAAATAAAAGAGCAAAATAAAGAGAAACCCAATCCCCCGGCAGTGGTGGCACGGGGATCTGTCGTCTCTGCCCTGACTGTTGCCTGAGCGGCTTGGCCCTGTTGTGGGAAAGTGTGTGAAATGTGTTCATCATCTGTGAAGGCAGTTCAAAGGGAGGTTTTCCTTTTGAAGGTGGATGGTTTGATTGCCCGCAGGTCTCGGTTATGATCTGGGTGATTTGTATGACACGCGGTGAAAACGCTCTTGTGGTTTAGTAGGGCTGGCCCCGTGACAGGCTAGGAAAACATCTTAAAAGTCACTCTGTGGATCATAAAGTATTCATGTGGAATCGGTGAGTGGAGAGAGGGTGCAATGCTCCACTGAAGGATCCCATCTCTGATGCCGCTGCTCCCTGTCTTTAACACACTTCAAACGCGGCCGTATTGAGGCTGATGAAGTGAAGGAGTATGACTGCACCGCTGTGTCTCCGTTACTCATACCCCACATGGTGTTCGGGACGTCATACTCCATTTCCCCCCTGTGTTTTTCCTGCATCAAAGTCCAATTTTGTGCTGAGGCATGCCCCCTCCCGATGCAATGCCAGTGAATGGAAATAATCTCTCATTGACAACACCTGTGAGTCTTGGTTCTGAATCAGATGGACCCATGGCTAGGTGGCACATTTTCCCACACAGTTAGTCACAGAACAACCCGAAAAATAGTTAAAATGAATAGTTAAAATGGAGAGAAAGCAGGGGAAAATATATATTAGCAAGGATTTCCGAAGTCTTTGCAAGAAATTATTATTAATTATATTATTAATAAATACGATTTGCCTAACACTAGGTTTTAATTGATAACTCTATAGGCTTTAATTACAATTGATCAACTTATAATTTTCTGGGCCGATCCTTAATCCGTTGGAAAGGCAGAAATGTGAAATTGGAACCATTTTAGAGGGGCATGTGAGAGTCATCAAGAGCACCAAATGACAGACAGAAAAAAACTGAACAGCTGTCCCAAAATATACAGCACTACAATAAAAATAGAGATCTCTGCTTTTGTTCATTCAGTTCATTATAGCAGAATTTAGTGAGAGGGGTGTGTTAACGTGGCCAGAGAATTATCCCACTGAAGGCAGATATTATACAGTTTCACCAGTAAATGGTCTGCTTGTGTAAAAATAAGCAAAATCAAGGTACTGATATAACAAACTACCAAGGATCTTTTACCAGCCCTTGGATATGATACAGAAACATTTTTTTAATTTGTTTTACTTCATCTGTGCCAGCGCACCAAGTCTAGCCAGATATGTTGTTGAGGCTGGAATTGGATACGATGTTTTAAACATCTCCCGTTTGGCAATTTCCCCCCTAAGCTTTTAACGAAGATTTGCAGCTTAGTAAACCAGCTTTTGTGTCGACTGGTTATCGCTTAATTTTGTTTCCAGAGATGATCACATCTTTTGGACGAATGCATCAAACGTCACTGTAATAACGGTGTGAGAAATCCTTTTGGTTTCAAAAGGCCAAGACTGGGGTTATGAACCTCGCTTAACAACTGCAGCGGATGTGATGCTAATGCTGTTTGGTCTACTGACATTAAGATAACAGCACATTGAAGTTACAATCTCCACAGTAAATTGCTTTGTTTCTCGTGTTATTCCCCAGATGTCCCAGCTGTATATTTTCCTGTGTTGAAACCTTACGAAACACGCCACATGCTTTCTGACCGTTTCTAGCGATATCAGCCCTCAGACACTGGAACCGGGCCTTGCTTGGCTCCCGGAGCCCAGCGATTAAGTTTGAGTGATAAGAACAAGATGGTGACGGGGCTCTTTCTTGACTAAAGCAGAACCAGATCTTTGTTTTGTATAAAATGTTTAGTGAGCGGAGAGAGAGAGAGACTGCTGATCAAGATCATCTGTCTCGTGTGGTTTAACCAAATGTATATCATTCAGGATAACCATTTTAAAACCCAAAGACAGCTGTTTCACCATTATAGTAGCAGGAGGCACAGCTGAAGAATAGGTTTCTTCTTCATTGCCTCATATATAGTATTGTGATTCAAAGCAGGGCACCTATTTGAGCCTATATAGATCATTCGTGTGTGTTTGTATATATATGTATACTGCTTTAGAGAACCGAGCGGATTCTCCAGAATGAATTTCCACGAGAAAGGTTTTACACATGCTGTTGGCTCCAAGCAGTCCAGGGGTTATATTATGGTGGACTGTGACCCTTTACCCTACATTGGTAAACCAGTAAAGAGATATCCTATTCTATTCTTGGACTGGAGTGAGTGTGTGTGTGTGTGGGGGGCACAGTGTGTCTATTTAAAAGCAGTGCAATGCCCTGCTATTTACAAGGCTATCGGGTTCTGTTTATTTATACTGTACAGAGGCCTGTTTTCCTAATGCAGGGAAGGACAGCAGTGACTGGGGGTTGTGTGCGCTGACCGCTCCGCTCTCCGCCTGTGATTCAATCCCCCCCGTCGTACAACGCTGACGCCGGGGGAGGGAGTCTGGACGTAAAAAAGGACTTGTTTCATACTGGGCTCCTGACAGACTGCGGTGATGAAGGAATGATAACCCCACACCCCCCCGCTGACCCCCTGCAGAGGTTTTCGATAAAATTGCTAGTGGAGAAGAGAACTAAACCCTACCATGTCAAAAGGGCTCCTATCCACGTCAACGCTATTATTTTCAGTTGCTCGGAACAAGACTCCTATCTCGTCACATGATTTGATCTTGCACAATTCACATTCATCTCAACACAAGCACCTCTTGCTTGCTTGCTTTTTTTTTCTGAAGTTCCTCATTTCAACAACAACCCAAAGATGCTCCTCAGCCTTCAGACCATCAGCTGACAACTCTTCTGGTCACAGCCTATCTTGAGGGAGCAGAGGATTGTCCTTGTTTGTCTTTTAAATATCTCCTTAAGCACAAGCGCAAACAGCTTTAAAGGAGAGTGAACTGTTTGCACATATTGCCGTGTTAAATACCTCTTCGCTGTTAAGCACTCACAGTAACTTGTCAAACCTCTCCTTCCTCGCTTGATGCTACCCAAATGGCCTCTGATTTACCTAGTTTAAAACACTGTGCTTTCACTTGCTGCCAAGTACAGAGAGGAATAAAGGCATCTGGCACCACATTTGCAGCCAATATTGCACATCACCATCGATATGTGTTACTTTCTAATGTCAAGTGGACCTCCAGGAACAATGGTGGTTTCGCTCCACTTCTGTCTGGGGCTTATTAACGGCCAGCCCAAATGCCCCACCCCCCGTGTTTCATCTGCCATCGTTATTCTTGGAAAGCGACGTTCTCCCAATCCTTTGAAATTTATCAGTCAGGCAAGATGTGAAATCATTTCTTTCGTTCCCCTTTAAGTGTGTCTGCAGAACCTTGTTATCTGTTTATTTATTGGCCGGTTTCTGTTGTGCAGATCCCTTCTTGTGCAACTAAGGAGATGTAATTTCGAGTTTTAAGTGTTTCAGTATATTTATGTTCGTAAGTGAATGTAGATCTGTATAAAAAAAAACACACGCAAGCTGCACATTAAAGGAAAGCTGGCCAATATCTGATGCCTATGTTCATGGACAGGAAAGAAAACAACAAAACAGCTCTATGGCTACATGATTTTTAATATCCACCCCATGGAAAGTGTCAGATATTCTCCAAAGACAACATTTATAGAGCCCCATCTGTGTCCTCTAGATCACAGCCCTGTTTTTAATGTTTTCTTCTGCTTATCTAGGTGTGTTGAATGTCTATTTTTCCGCTAAAAAGATTGTAAACCTGGAACTCAATATTTTATTCTTTCACATTCTGAACTTGATTAGATAAATAACCGATATCTTGTTATCGCAGTGCAGTGTAAAATGGGTCCCAAACTCACCTGGAGCGCAGAGTCATTCACAGTCTGTTATCGGTTACTGGCGTTTCATCCATGAACTGGGCTGAGATAAGCTGCTTATCTTTTAATGCCATGTGATCCATTTTATTTGGTGAGATAAAGGCTACTAAAGATACCTTCACTAATCCCTGGCTTATTAATATAGCTCTGCATGTGATACATGCATAGCTGTACTATTACTATCCCATACCCTATCCTATTTGCTTATTTTGTATTTATTTGTATGAAATGTTTGGAAAAACACATTGCATGATAGGTTGAATTTAAATGTCTTGCACTTCAAGATTTGTATCATGTGTCCATTAGCCAATCCTGGGAGAGTATTCAGCAGTCAAAAGCGTATACTGACTGCAGGTATGTTTTGCTCTGTGCTGCTGATATAATTGTCCTTGGTCGTGATGAGAGGAGGAAACTGAGGACTGAACTGTCCTGGCCTCGTGATGCAGCTCATGTTGAGCCGCGTTCTTCGACGTTCTCTCAAGGTTACACCGTGTTTAAAAACTTTAAGCCCTGAGCCAAAAACAAAAGAATCATATTGCACTTTGTCTGGCTCGGCCTCTGCTCTTCCAAAGCAGTTCTGCAGTTTTGATGGCGGTATTACAGGTCAAAGGGGTGGAATGAGTGCACAGCCACTTTGTCCTGTGTCTAGGGAAGTTGCATATATTGTTTAATATACTGTAAATGGATTGCACGTGGGTTACTGTCCTACATGTAGAGCACATAAAGATTTCATATACAATATATACTGTTGCAAAATATCCAGTGCTGCCAGTTGGCTGCAGTACTTCAGTCCTTCTGTGCTTTTCAGCAGGAATGTAGTTCAGAACGAAGGAAAACCACAGAGTAATGAAAAAGCAGTCTCTCATAAGTAAAAGCATTTGTACAGTTAACTGCTCGGTAATTTAGGTTGTATCAATTTTAATTCAGTTCCTGAACAGCCTCCTTTGATATCGTTTGAGTGACACATGCTGAAGGTCCCTTGTCATGTGCGAAATCTGTTGGCTGCGCTGAACTCGTACACTGAGAAATGTGGCTTTCTTTCCCAGTTCTTCCCGAAGAATGTGGAACAAAATTGCACAATGATTATTTCCACACTTCTCTTTCCCTTTTAACACATTTACTTTTGAAAAAATACATACATTTGAAAGAATCTAGACTTTCATTTAGTGAACATAATGTGTAGTAACCGTCAAATGCAATAAGCAGACCATCTTCCATAAAATATGTATGTTATGTTGGATCACATTTCCTTCATTTGTTGCCATAGAAAGCATCGCTCTGTATGGGTGTAGGCATTAGATGGCCACAGGTCCAAAGAGGACTACTTATTAATAATTTGAACCATCCTAATAACAGTTTTGTAATATATTGAGGAAATTATATGTTGAAAATCGTCTGCTGATAAGAATATAATACAGTAATCGACACTGGTGTGTATGTCTGAATGTAGGTTGAACTTATGGGAATAGGAATGTCCCCCTCTTCGCTTTTCTGGTGCCAGTCTTTTCCCAGTGAAACTAATCTCCTTGTTCGAGCTAGTTGGGTTAATTGTGGTTTTGCTGAAGTCACTAGCCAAACAGAAGCATGTGGAAAAGCTTAGCATGTAGCTTTACTTACTGACATTGTTTGGAATCCTATTTAAAAAAAAAAAAAACTTCTGCCGCCGTTTCTAATGTAGAAATAAATTAGTGTGAGTGTTTTGTTAACTGGAGTGTACTGGGGGTCTGGGAAAAGCTCGTACCCACCTGTGGTGCCAAGCAGCGCCTCGACAAGCCAAACTCTTTGGGGATCCTTTAAATGGTTTCCGAGACAAATTGATTTGCTCGCAGTTCAGAGGAGTGCGGGAACTTATGGCATACGTTTACTTTGCAATATTCAAGCTGCCAATAGACGGGCTAAGGCCATGATACGCCTATTTAAGCCGATGCTTCATCTAAAGGTTGCTTCTCTGGACACATCCATTTGCATCTGTCAACTTGAAACGCAAAGGCCCTGTTTGGAGTTATTTTAACCTTGGTTGCCATTAAACACAGCTAGGATTCGACGAGCACACGATAAATCAGTGCATCCTGGAATAACAAGAGCTGTGACCTGGGTGTTAAATTATGCTTCTTCTTCGTTTAAAGGCATTGCATCAGAAGTGTGGTAGCAATTTTAGCCTGCTGTGTTTGCAGACGTAATCATCACTTGAGGCTACGATTAAGACACTAGTAATAGACTGCTGTCGCTCAGCCTTGTCTCCTCTGCTGTATGGATTGTTATATCCGTGCATATTTCTTTTTTTCCCTCCCAGAGATCCTGCCTTTGTCACAAAGCACACACACTTCTTACACAACAGCATTTTGTAGGCTATTATATTGTCACCCTTTCCTAACACCTGTATCTGATGACAATATCTTCATTGAAACTGGTCCAAGAATAATTGCCTAACATGGCAAGCGATAAGGGAAACGGACTGCATTTTTTAATTCGCAGCGGCACAAGTCCAAGCTTAAACTGACAACAAAAACTTAAAATCCTAATGTACTAATCGTATATGTTTGCATATTCGAGGACTCTAGAGGGCAGTCAATTTTGGTTGCGATGAAGAAAAACAAGTTTCTGTCTCCTTAATGATTTAACACAAAATACGTTATTGGAGATGACCTTCGACTGTTAGAAAACATTAGGTGCTTTGTTAAACTTCAGCATATCTGTGTGTATTTAATCAAGAGCATTTATAAAACCAGGCTAATCTGTCTTGCCTGTGGACTCTTTATTTGGTAACTTAATAATTCTGCTTTCGGTTTACTGACTCTACGTGTCAGAATTTGACGAATGAAAAGTGTTTGGTCTCTTTGCGCCCTGCAGCTGTTGTGAGGAATTTAAATGAGAATTAGAGAAAATCAGCTTGTAGCACATGCAGGTGCACACAGTCATGGGAGGAAATACATTATACAGCTTTATCAGCTTTTCCTCTTCCAAAACCTTTAAAAAAAAAACATTCAGTCTAGAAACTGTGCTTTCAAATGGGTTGAAGACTAAATAAGCGAAACAATTGCTGTCAGGTATGGAGAGAGAGCAACGGTGGAATTCATGATTGAAATGTAAATGTTTTGACAAGTGTGGGACAATATTTTGTTTTGTTTTCATCGCCTCCGTTTAAGAAGACGACTTTCTGAAGTTGGAAAATTTGCGAGGCAACCGTATACCTGGGAGCGTGGAAAAATGACCACACTGATATGCTCTTTTGTTTACTGCATACCGTGCTTTTAAAATGCCTGGAGAGCTCAGTGCTCACTGAAGTTAAATGATATCGCAGTAAACTTCAGCAAGCCAAGTTTAATTAGTGGAACATGTCTGAGCAAGGCCCATGGAAGTAGACAAGTACTCGGAGTGACAACAGAGGTCAGTAAAACAGCTGGCTGGGGCCAGGAGATGTTGTCACAGGAAGCTTTTCACTGTGTCGAGCAGCACTGTGTAGGGGAACACTGTTGACCACAGAGGTCACGTCAGCTGTGTGTGTGGATTACAGCTGGAAGGGGGTATTAGTAGTTGTTGAAATTATGCTGGCTGGGGCTTCCCTTTCTGAGCGATTCACCCATTGTTTGAAAGGGAGATTTCTAATTATCTCTCATTCCAGTCCAACATTTTGTGAAGTCTAGAATCATGGTGTTTACCATGCAAATCTGGCATCTAGTGTTTAAGGATGTTTGCAGCAGCCATTTAAGCTTGTTTGGTGCAATTTTGACATTTTAAAGCCTACGTGAGTACCTTTCTCCTAATGAACTGATGAAGTGCTTATTTCTAGCTTTGTGGGTGTCAGTTGGGTACAGTATAATTCTTCCTGTTAAATAAAGGAGCTCCTTGTGATAATATTCCAGCCCTATCCAGTAATTGAGTACATTGTTTCTTTCAAAGAAGCTGAGTCAGGAAGAAGAAAAAAAAAAAGTCAAATTAAATTGAGCCTTCGGAAGGTTAACAGACAATCATAGGAGTTGGAGAGACTTTGAAAATCCTGTCATATTTCTTTGGCTCCTCTCTGTGCCTCTCTCTCTCTCTCTCTCACAGTCTCCAGTATCAGATTTGGATGAGCTCAGTCAAAAGCATGAAATTTTGGAAGTTGTCCTACGATTAGGCAGTATCTGGGATGCTTCACCCATCCGCATGAGAGATTGAATTCATCCTTTGGACTGTGCATCTGTTTTTGGGGGGCCCGGGAAAGAAGGCTAACATTGTGTTAGAAAGATGAAGACCTTCAAAAACTGAAGAAATTAACTAGCCCTTCATTTCCATGCTTGAGGCTCATTCAAATTCTTGCTTCTTTCCCCCCTCTCTCCTAACGTTGGCAGGCACCAGTGTCTGATCTGAAATTGATAGGATTCAGCGAGGGAACCGTTCATTTCGGTTCATCTCGCGGAAATGCTTGGCATCTCCCCTCAAAAGGGCCACGGGTTTCATTTACAGTATAGTCTTCTGCGGTGGCTGTGATTACAGTGTAGCCGCTTCATTGATGTAATGATGCTCTGTGGGTGGAGGCGAACCGGATTACTGTTCATTGACTCAGTCAGCGCAGATGAAATGTGACATTCGGAACTGCTGAGTGAAATGATAACTTCACCAGATTGAGCTTCCTGGGATGGACTTGAAGTCTGCTGTGTGTTGCCAGATTGGAGCAATACAGAATAAAAAGCTATACAGAGTCTGAGAGGATGCTGTACTGTTACTCTACAAAACAGTGGACGGATCTTAGCACTGTGCTGAATCATTTATTTGTTGAAATACCTGACTGCACGCCTTGTATCTGAAACGGAAGCCTTACGTTTGTGGTCTGTGTTACATATCTTTTCCATTTAGCTGATTTTCTTCTCATTACAGTCTATCGATGGATATTGTTTTCTAATCCAGTGAAAATAGTCACATTTTCCCATTGATGTCATTGTTCATGTAAACTGTTGTGCCCCCCCCAGTGCTGACTCTCTTCTTTGTCCTCGCAGACACAGACCCCCCCTTACCATGACAGTGCACCAAGGGTCCAGCCAACAGTTTGTCATCAAGCCCAAGTACTACCAGAACCACAAAGTACAAAGCCAGCCACAGACGCCAGAGCGCTCAATCCCCCTGACTGCGGGCAACAGTCCTCTGCAAGGTCAGTACCACCTCTCTACCCTTTACAATGTGTATGGTAAGTATCTGTCACCTCGCGATGAATAGTTTTTTCTGTGCCTTTGTCTGATCCAAGAATTCAAAAGTGTAAATCTGGAATAAATGGCAGCATTCCAAATATTTCTACCAAATTAGTTTCTTGCCCTTCGATGACAAGTGAATAATGCACCTCTAAGTCACCATGAGAAATTGGCATATCTCTTTCCAAACCAAAGGCAGAAATAACTGAGGCCTAGAAAGGCTTTGCCATTATGTAGCTACCCACATAAGACGAGCCTGTGTCAGCATTAGCCTCATGAATTTAAGAGACTGTTTATTATTTTTAGGTTTAAATTTAGTTTCCTTGTTTAGGATTCTGTGGACAGTGGCTTCCCTTGAGTCAGTTACTAATTTCACTGTATTGGATAGTGATTCCTCACATTTTAAAAGCCAATGTTTTTGCCCACTATGCAACGTCTAGGTTTCAGTGGAACTGCTCCCATCCTTGATGTCAGCCGAGTCTAAACTCCAGACTTTGCTGCCTCAACTTGTGTGTACAGGACAATTTAATGAATGCTTCTTTTTTAATGGAAAGAGCCATTGTACAAAGCTACCTTGTCAAACATATTGACAAGTTGTCTGCATTGGACACACTGTGGCTATGGATTTATTTTTTATTCAGATGATGTCATTATTTAACCTGATGAAGATATAAAACATGAAATGGCTTTTTTTGGTTGGAAGGCAATCAATAGTAAAATCTTCCTCAGTTTCATGTCCATCAATATTGATAAAACGTCTGGGCAGATGAGTTTTCTGTGTCCGGCTCACGTATGTTTAAACAGCGCATGTATTTTTATTAAGTTGGTGGGCATTTCATTGACATGCATATGGCTACTGTTCTGTTGTCTTTTCGCTTCCCGTATTTGAAATGTTGTGTAGTTCTTTCATATCATTTTCAGTCGCCTCATCACAGCAAATATACACAGTTATTTCAGGAACTGAGCCCGTAATTTGGCGGTGCAACAATTAGGTTTTCCTTTAGAGAGAGAGATGATTAGGCACCGCGTACATCTGCTGTGATGTAGAGGATTGCAGTGCGACCTGTTTGTGGTTGAGCAGCAATTGAATTGTAAATTACAGCCCTGGTGGTAATCACATAAGACATAAACACTGCCTACTGCACCTTGTTGTTTAAAATGAATTATTTGCTTGGTTTTCAGAGAGAAATTGTAGATGAGTGCGTTGAGAGAGAAACGGAGAGAACAGCGATAAACGGCATCTTTGGGGAAAAAAACTAAAACCTCAACTGTCGATGTTAAAAAGAGACAATATAATCATCTTCATTTTTTGTATTAAATGTATCTATTTATCTGGTTTACTGGTTGGTGGCCAAGGGGGTATTTGTCTTTCTGTCCGTAATGATGACAAGCCACCACTGTATAGCTTGTTGATGAATGCCTTTCCAGTTGTTTTTATTCCCCAGTGGGAGCCGCCACCTCACTGTCAAAGATCTCGAACGAATCGCTGCGACCGCACAGATGGTGTTGTGTGTGCTGCCCGTTCAGTCCAGCACTAAGTATAGTGTACGCTGCAGTGTGAATTTCTATTACTTAATTAATGGCACAGCAGACACAACACTTAGGACGTCGCCCTGTCATTGCTCTCATCCTTCATAGAGCTTTATGTAGCTGTCCCGAGCTGCTGTTTTGAAACTAGTTAACTATGTACCGCCAAATCTACATACATACGGTTACTGATGATTCTGGACCGGTGAAAACCACACAGGACACAATCTGATGGCATTTAGGCATAGTCCCGTTAATGTTAGCGATATCCACGGTGTTGAAAATATTCCGTCAAGAGACCCAGGACGTTGCCTGCTTGTCTGACAGTCGACTGGAGAAATGCCGCGCGGCCTACTGACGTGCCGCTGGCCCCGTGTCCGCACTCCTGTCATTAGTCCGGGAGCCTCCCTTGGGATGATCGCCCAGGGAGAATATCAGGTGCTAGATCTGACACCTGGGTAAAATGTTCCACTTCCTCTCTGTTCAGGTTCAGGGAGTGAACAATTATTCTGTCTTGCTGGTCTTGCCACTGGTGTCAGCAGCTTGACAAATCTGTGTGCTGCGACTCCCTCCCAGCCCCGCTCCTCACAGCAGGATGGCTATTGCCGCAAAGCTTGTTAGGGAGCAGGTTTTACAGAAAAGTATACCTTTAGGTTTTTCCTCCCCTCCCCCTGAGCTCTAGGGACTCTGATTGTTGTTCTCGGGTTTCTCATGGAGGTGTGCTGCAGCTCTGGTTCAACGTCCTCGTGTGTGTAATACTTCTTGAAAAGATCATGGTCTTCCACAAATGAAGGCATGTTACTATTAGCCTATCTTTCATGCTAGTGTCCAGTTATTTAGTGCTTAAACATAAACACACAATCTCAGCAAATGTATCCAAAAACAATTCTTCAGAGAGAAGGTTCTGGAAAGTATTGAGCTGCAGATTTGCCTTGTATAGCCGCATTGCAGGGGGGAAAGCCCCTTCTAATGCTTCAGATTATGATGAAAGAAGTATGGTACTTATTAGCAAATAAGATCGACTGCAATTCGTGTAATGCTTTGTGTGCTAAGTTAACAATGTCTGAGGTTTAGAAGGCCCTACTGAGAGCTGCAGGCTGGTTGAAGCATGATACCTTCTCACCACGTCTCGGGTGTAAAAGCTTCCTTCCCATCGTGACATTTTCTTACCTGCTTTGTGGTTGAGTTTCTATTTATCTGTGTTTTTGAAAATTGTCTCGGTTTCCAGGTAAAATCAAGGTTTCACAACAGTAAGGAGACAGGCTTAAGGTCGATCTCTAATTGATGGGAATACTTTAAATTTCCACTTGCTTTCATGTTCAAAAACACTTTCTTACAGTTATGCATATTTTCTCAGGTAATATTTTTTACTGGATTGGTGAACAAATTAAAATGTGTCCTCAAACATGGATGTGTGACTATTGTCCTCAGGATTATAGAATTACGGTTATTAGTCTGTTAGTCTTTTCTACAGTGGTTTGGTGTGATTTGGACAAATATTTTCCTTGTAATAAGTAAACATTTTTGTATGTTAGTGTAATTGCTTCAGTAAATGAAAACTGAGGCCCTCCTGAAAACATAAAGCTGTTCTTGTTGTCACTGTAAATAATTGATTTACATGGAAAATATTGCATAATTTTTAAATACTTGCATTGTTACCATCAGCTAATCTGCAAATATATTACATGAAATATTTTTTTTAGTTGTATTGCTATCATTATTAATATAATTAAATAATTATTTGTTAATGTTGGAATAATTATCTCTGGGTGAATGTCTAATTGAGTAAAGATTGCTTTGCTCTAAAATAAAAGCGAGCTCTGTCCTCTGTAACCAGTGATAGAAGGCTTGGGCTGTTTTAAGTCTCATTTTGTACCATGATTAAATATTTCACCCCCCTTAAAAGTGCTCCAGGCAGACGAAAAACCTCCAGTCCTCCAGCCTTGCCTGCTTTCTTTAATGGTGTTTTGGCAGCTCTCCCTCGTTTTCTCCGCTGTCTGGTGTGAACAGCTGACAGCCGCAGACGAAACGTATAACTTGGGAATCCAGGGGGAGAGATTTTGCCAAGAAGCTGTGAAGAGGACGGGGGAGAGTGTAGTGGGCCGGGGGGGGGGTTGCAGAAGAAGGCGCTGTCCGCAAGAGCTGCGTCACTGACGGCGAAAAGAAAAAGGGAAAAGGAAAAAAAAAGTTGGAGAGCTTTCCTCTGGTGTCGAGTGCTGGAGACCTGAGACAGATGTTTTGAGACATCTCGGAGCATCCGACGATTTAGATCGGCTGGAGGGAGGGAACTGGAGGAGGTGGGGGGGTTAGATGAGGTGGGTAGCATACGGTGACTTCACCACCGAACACTGTCTTGGGAAGGCACACCGGGAGGGTTTATTCAAGCTTAGGTGCCGTCTTCTTTACATGTGCCTGTCAGCCCCGAGAGGGCGGGGGGGTGGGGGGGCTGGGGTTTTGAGTTGCTGTGCCCACGGCATTGCTCTTTGTCTGTCTCAGAATAAAGTGTGCCATTGTGATTCGCTAATCCTGCTCTAGTGACTTGACTTTTCACTGTGGAATTGGAGTGCATCCCGGAGTTTTGTTTGCTGAGCTTTTTTTCCCTACTCGTGTTTCAGAGACGCCACTGGACTTAGGAGGGAGAGGGAGAGGGAGAGGGAGGTAGAAAGAGAGAGAGAGAGAGAGAGAGAGAGAGAGAGAGAGTGTGAGAGCACATGAGAAACTGAGACAGCCTTCTTGACGGAGCTCCTGTCTAGCGGCTGCTGCTGTCCGGAAGGGGGATCAATGGATACAAAGTTGACGTGTTTGTTCTTCCTTTCCTGGGTGCCCTGGCTCACAGTGGGGAACCACACTGGCCGCATCAAGGTGGTCTTCACCCCCACCATCTGCAAGATGACCTGCAGCGGCGGAAAGTGCCAGAACAACTGTGCGAAGGGCAACACCACCACCATCATCAGTGAGAACGGCCATGCCGCGGATACCCTCACCGCACCCAACTTCCGAGTAGGTAGGTACCCCAGTCTGCTCAACCAAGAGGCCAGAGGAAGCTCTATGAGTTCAGCTCTTCTCTCTGCCTGTTTGGGGTCCATCTGTATTCTGACTGCTCTTGAAAATCCCGCTCAACGGTCAATGTGTATTTATTGTTTTGTTGTCAGCTATATTCTTATAAGATTGATCAACAAAGAAGGGAAGGTTGTGAAAAATATTTAGTTTTGAAATATCAATGTCTGTAGTTTTCTTCACTGTAGTTTTCATTGATTTCATTCTGTGCTAGAGGAATTTGTGAGCTGCCCTGTGACTGTTCGAAGAGTACTAGCATGCTGGTGAAGTTGTGGTAACACTGGCCTGGACCACATGAATATTTTGCCCCACACACCAATCAAAAAATTACAATTACATTTCTTGATGGCAGCGTTTTGTTTGACAGAGCATTCTAACTTCCACTTAATGCAAACCTGCTGTCAGAAATCTGTGTTTCTAATTTGCGATCGAAGGGTGGGTCCAGGTTTCAGTTCGGTTTGGGCCGCTGTGGCACCGTCCAAAAGCCCGCCTCTTCTCAAACCCCATCCTTGAGGTTCTCGGCAAAACTGTCCATCAGTCCCCCGATCCGTACTGTACTTCCACAGATGCCGTTTTCATAGGCTGCTCTTCAAAGAGACCTCAACCTGCCCCTTTCCTCTTAAGGAACAAACCACCGTTTCCTGTGCGTTCACTTTCTCTTCGGCTTGACACATTCTGAGTGCTGTGGAAAGAACAAAAACAAACTGCATTCCAACACAACTCCAATATTTGTCTTGAGATCAATGCTGTAACCCAAATACAGTGTGGTGGGTGGGTGGGTGGGTTTGGGGTTGGGGGGGTCATGCAGCTTAACTGTCTGCTGAGGCTGCCAAGCACATTGTGTCATCCTGGACTATATTAGTAGACTTTATTATAGTCTACATTAACCTTCTGATGCTGAACCGCAGCTTGGGTCTGAGCCCCCACAGAGGTTGCTGCTGGAGCAATAGGGGCATCAAACGATCATAGCAATCTACACAGTGCTGGCAGGTCTTCTCTCACAGTGTTGTGTGCTTGTAGTTTTTTCCCAGGGTCTCCAACTGGCTCGATCAGAGGAACAATGTGTTTCTTTGGCCTGCAGTTTGTATGAAGCAGATAAATCATTGACTGACAAAACCACCAGTCCAATACAAAACCTCCACTTGAGCCGAAAGATCCCAGATAACCATGTTATAACATCATAACCTGACAATACATGAGTAACAAACTTTTTCCCCATACCGTCACCTGACTCAAAAATGCTAAATTTCAAAACAAACATGGAACATGTTTTCTAGCTGCAAGAATTTGTTTGTAGGCATATGCATTGTCGTAATTTCACATAATACAGGTCTAATTTTGTATTTTATCCCCCATGCATAATGGAAATACTTCCTGAAATGACACAAACACTTTGTTGTTGTGGTGGTTGTTGTTTATATGTGAGCCCATTAGCTCTAGCTATAGAAGGGGAGTTGCTGTAGACCCCAAATTTTCACCGTCTGTCTCAAAGCGGCTCAGTTCGGTGGACAGTAAGACCCTGCTGTTTTTCGTGTGCAGCTGCAGTGTTGAGGGATTGTTCTTGGTTTGTTGCTGTTACTTCACCCACCTTGAAATGTGAGGCTCTGGCAGAGCATCAGCTCAGGCGACCTGTTGGGACATGTTGTCTGCAGTACTGAACTGAACTGATCTTTAAGACTGGGGAGGTTTTCTGGGGCTGTAGCTTTGCACATAAAGGGTTGTAGTCAATTTGTTTGTTTCTTAAGATTTCAAAACGATAAAGTTTTAATGATATGTTTGATCATCATGTATGTATACAGACCAAATATTGAACTTTTATAAATAAGATGCATCGTGGTATACATTTTCCTGTGATAACAAGCAAGGTAAAAGGATAATTAGGGGGAACTGCTTTGCAGAATCATAAAAAAAAATACTACAAGTTTTAAAGTGAGTGAAGACTGGTAATGGGTGTGTGTTTACTAAATTCTGTGGTGTGGTATTAGGGTCATTAAAATACAAACTGAAAATGGTACCCCAGAGCAAGGTACTTAACCAGGATTGTTCCAGTAAAAGCCAAGCAGTATAAATGGGTAATTGTATGTAACAAAAATAATGTGCTATATTGTAACAATTGTAAGTCACTCTGGATAAGGATGTCTGCTAAGAAGTATAAGATTAATGTAGAATAAACTAGACACTGTTATATCTATGAGAAAAAAAAAGTTCCTTCCTTGTCACATCGTTATGGATTGCCTTTTAAATGTCATCATCTTTATTCTAAACTCATGAAACCGAGCATGATTGTGGGGATATATTCTGGTGAAGTAGGTTGAAAGTACAGACAGTTCAAACTGGACTTAAATAAACGTATTAATACTTAATATATGTAGACAGCGCAGCAGTATGTGTTTCAACGTTGGCGTTTTCACCTGCCATGTTGTATTCTGCGTCTGAATAAGACGTCTCTTCTCTGGTCCGTGTCAAGTGCCGATTCAGAGCAGAAAGCTTTCCATACTTCGCTCATCCTGTCAGGGCTGCCTGGCATGCCAGGCCCCAGGTGTTTGGAACCGCTTTCCAAGAACTCTGTTCTTTCTGGATTACTAAGAGCTTCCTTATTAAACTTTCATTAGTTCGCCAGTTCGGCGCTGTGTCAGTGGTCAAGAGCAGACTGCCAGATTAAGGTCAGATTGAGAGAAGGCTTCGAGGAACAACTTGGGGAAAGTTTGCCTCCTTTTCAATTTTCATTAGATTATTTGGCGTGCTAAATCTGTGAATATATGTTCCCACTGTAACTGCATTGGCCACAGACATATTTTTAAATTTGTCGCCCGGAGGCCAATGGGTGGAAGCGTACTCAGGATTGAGCGTACTTTGCAGACCACATGACTCTCATATAATGCAGAGAGAGACTTTTGAGGCACCCCCACAGTCTTGGAGCCTACACTAACCACCCTTTGCAATTTTGCAGAGTGTATTCACTAGGTTCTGACAAGCAGCCCAAACAGAGGCATTTCAGTTTCTTGTAGGCTAGTTGTTATATATTTACTGGTATTAGATTTACTAATGTGAATCATAAATGACAAGGTGAGCAGGCCTCTAAAATCATTTTGATGTTACTGGATGTCTTGCCTCAAATTAGGACAGTACAATTTATTTATTTTACGTTTTTATTAGAAAAGAGTCTATCTTAGCGGCATCAGTCCGGCCCCAGAGACTGTGGCAGTGTGCCAGTGTGCCCCTTTCTAGCATTTTTCAGAGATGGGTCTGAGGTAATCTTGTCAGACTGTTTTGTATTTTGGAGAATCAGAATTGCGCATTTATTTTGGCCTCAATATGTCTGAGGACCTGTGGGAAGTTTGATTTATGAGCATTACTAGTTAATAGTGCTTTTAGGGGTCTGGCGGGCCAGCTTTCTAATCAGGTGCATGTTCAGGGTAATTGGAAGCATGTGAGGGTCTGGGTGATGCAGAAATGAGACTTACAGTGTGTGATATGCATTGGAAAGAGCGAGTCGCTCATTCTGCCAGACACGCGCTTGTTTTTTTTTTTTTTTAGATTTTTCCCTGCCTCCTGCGTACCCAACTTTAGGATTTCTGCACTGAGCAGGTCCAGCAGGGCCCACCTGGGGAACATGCTGGAGAAGTGACTGTTCGAGGTCGGCCCTTTTTGTTTGACATTTGACTGTTTTCTCGCTAATTGTTTTCTCTCCGTCAGATTCCACTCATTCATACCCACTGGGCTTTCATTTTTCCATTTTCATTCCATCTTCTTCCAGATTTAGTTTTGCTTTTACCTGGCAGCTTCCAAGGAGCTTTTGGGATTCTCCTGACCGCTTTTGACGGATTGGCATTTGCTGAGATGCATCTCAGATTGCCAAAGAATATGCCCACAGTAACCAAACTGCACATTATTCCCCCTAGCTGAGCAGGCTCTTCCACGATGATCCCACTAAAAGGGCTTTTTAGGAACCTCAGAAGCTCTTGAATCTCTCAACAGGTACACAAGTTGTACTGTAAATAGGGGAGTTACAGCCTGGCTACCTGGCATTCAGACTTCTCTTCTCCTGCTAGGACCCAGCTGTATAAATGGGTACAAATGTAAGTCTGCTAAATGACAAATAATGTAATGTAATGTAGGACTCAGCGAGTGCCCTTCTTAGTGTGGAGTTGTGTATTTTCTATTCTTTAGTGACTCATGAGGTTCTGAGTCGACACGGAATGAAAAGAAGGCTTAAGACTGCTGTTGGCAGTTAAAAGATCAAACCTGTCGTGATAATTGAGGAGACGAGTGGGTGTTTTAAAAAATAATTTCCCCTTCTCTTTCTTTTCCTCTTTGCACTTGTTTGCCACCCACCGTTATGGTTTTCTCTCTACAGCAGGCTGACACTTCAACCGCCAACAGTGGTTGATGTGGTTACTGTCAGGAGCTGGCATCATGCAGGATAATGAATGTATCCAGGCTGAGGAATCGTAGAGGTCTTCAGTGTTTACCAATCTTGCGTACACCTGACGGAATCCAAACCAGATTGGTTGCTGCAGTGAGATGCCACAGAAAACATGAGGAGCAAGGCTCTGCTTTCTACTCAATGTGACGCACAACAGAGCAGAGCAACAGTCCATTGCAACACAAGGCTTACAATTCCCAACATGCTGCTCAAGGTGTCCCCTTCAGGGCAACCCACCCGGGACCCTGGGAAACAGTAGGGATGTTTTTTCCCATTGCAGCTACTAGAACGATTTACTGAGATAATCAGTAGGCAGCTCCATTTGATCAGAAAGCAACCCCAGGTCCACTGTTGGCCGTATAAAAGGACAACACATGTCATTTATCTACTGAACTAATTTAATTCCATGCACAGAAATGCACATTCAAGTCAAATGAGGCCATTCTGTTCATTTCAGGCTTGGGTGGTTGATTTGCATCTCCAAAACATAACCTGTTTTACTAAATATAATGCACTAGTGTGCTTGCGGTATGTATCAGCACATATCTCCATTTAGGGTTAATGCTTTTTAAAATGCGTCTTATTCTGTTAAAGCTAGAGATCCCTATTCATGCGAGCCACAAAGCGGCCTTGTTTTTGTTAACCTCAGATGTCCTGATTTCAGCTCGGGCTGATTTACTGCCATCTATTGTTCCATTTGTTGAAGTCGACGACAGAAGTGATTTGCTATTGTGTTAAATGTGTTAAAGCCTTTTTAACAAAGCCGTTCTGTGAGAGAAACGGTAGTGAGACGGAGTCAGGAATGTGTTGAGCCGGGCCGGAGTTTATGTCACATTTCATTGAATTTGGCAGCAAAGGCTACAGGGGTTTAACTACCTCACAGCCTGGAATTCTCTAGAAAGACGTTTCTAATACTGTGATAATGAAGAATAATACACTGCTGGTCTCAGGAAATAATCATTTAAAGGGTGCAGGCCGTGCATCTAGATTTACACCCCCAAAAATAGCAATTAGCACTGTGGCTGAATATAATTTTTCTAGATGTGTGCCTGTGCAATCCCTTTACAAAAGTGTGTTTACATTATGTTGCCCTTTATAAACTAAAAGAACAAGTAAACTATTTTGCTGTTTACATTTCAGTTGGACTTTTTAATTCCTATAAAGGCTGTAGGGAATATTATAGTGTGTTTGTAGCTTATAGTGTTTAATATGAAGTGCCATATTAAAAATGCTTGACTAATATTATTTAGAAAACACCTGATGGAAAAAAATGCCAGCTGCCTCTGATGATACAGATCAGGCCTAAACAAAGCTTTGGTCTTGAAGATTAAACCCTGACTTCAAAAAGCTTTTTTTCTGGCTTTGCGTAAGTGCTAGAATTGGAAGCTGGTTTTGTGGCGCAGTGTTATTGTGCAGATAATGAGATGTTTGAGAGAGGCGAATGTGTTACCCCACTCATTAACAGCCAACCTCGGCAGATCTGGTGTCTTGGCGGCCGGCGTGAAATTCATCGGCTACTGACATTCGATTTTATCCTTCATCGTGTGATTCTGCTCCCGAGCTTTCGGCAAGTTTCGACTTAAGTCTGCTCTACTTTATCGTTTCGTTTTCCGCTTTAAAACAGTTTTTATGATTCATCCATCATGTCCTCCTTCACAGCTACCTTCCTGCCCTGCAGACACAGGCTCTCATCAGGGGAAAGGCAACTCTCTTAGGATTGCGCCGTGAGGAAGGCCAACATTAGGGTGAAGACTAAGCGTCCAGATGTGATCAAGCTCCCCTCACCCACTTCCTGTTGCCGCACTGGGGCTCAGACTGCTGCAGGTGGCAGTTCATCTTAGTCTGTTTGGCTCTACTCTCCTACTTAAAGCAGGATTTAAACATGTCAAGGCTATTCCTGTTATGGTTCTTTATACAATAATACAATACAATATTACTTTATTGTCCACACAAGGTGGAAATTTGCCTTTGGTCTCACTCAGTTAAAAATACAACAACATATACAGGGCAATCATTTTAGCTCTCTAATGTTTCTCCAAACCATTCACTTCCTTGTGCGGCCGTAGAAGCAGGGTGGTACTTCTGTGAATGAGCCTTTTAAATCCCATACCTTTGTATTCTGTGGAGAAGCACTGTCCAATTTCCCTTGGGCTATACAGGAAGGTGCGCTTCGAAGAGGGAAGAAAGCCTTTTAGTGCAACTTGGCATGAATTATTTTTCTTCCATTCAGTTTGTGCTCAGTGTAGGTGTAACACCATTGTGGGCAGGCCAGCAGGTGTTTCTTGTGAAGTGTTAACACAGCGCTCACAAACAGATCATAAACCAAAAGGAAACAGACAAACAAGCAGAAAACATGCAACCTCATTAGGGTGACTTATTGCCAGCTGTATGGGGTGTACTAAAAAGATGACTCATAGTTTATGGTAAAGTGCTACAGCTGGTATTGTGTCCAGTAACGTGTCCCTTGACACGGAGTGCAATTTTGTTTACAAATAAATAAAATCGCCAACGTTTGTGGCTCTTGGATAACAAAGTATCCATAAATCATGCATTCCAGGGCCCTAATTAATTGAGTTTCTTGTTTGGTGTGCTTTACGTTATTAGTTATGTTCATGTAACTAATTGGGTTCCTTGGCGTGGAAGAATGTGTGGCGTAGGAAAAGCCCCAGTACAGGCCTGGGTGATGCAGAGCGAAAGCCCAGTGCTTTATGCATCGGTGGAAGGTTTTGTATCCAACAGGGCACTTGCAAAGGTTTTCCTTTCCAGTCAATTACTTTTTATCAACTGTTTAAACTCATCAGGATCTCCATTTGTGATGTAGGGGTCTGTTTTTATGAAGTCAATGAGTCCGCTTTATTACAGGGGGAGAGTTTTCATGAAGTCTATGAAATAATATCAATAAACAATAATAGCTTTTTCAAGAGAGAATTCTTTTTGGTTCGTTTTTTTGTAATAATAATAATAAAAAATGCCCTTTTTGATTGCCCATTCTCTCGGCACTCTCATTCGCTACCCACAGTGAATGTTTACATTCCCCCAGGCGGGGTGGATTTGACCCCCATCCCATGTGTTAATAATGGTTTAGTGGCAGATATTGAGCTCCATTTCCCCCTGCACCTCCATGAGCTTTTGGGCTTGACTGGTGGCGCTTTGGTGGAAAGGACCTCGATCATTTCCCTTTGGGTCTTTACGGGATATTCGTGGTTTCAGCAGAAGAACTGTCTGCCATAACAGCAACCTCAGACCTCCAGGACATACCCCCATCCTCCCAACTACTAGGTATCCCCAACGAGAAATGCAAATCAATGCAAATAAGGTTTTGAGTGCCATATTTATCCCACCCTTAACGAGGAGGAGCAACAGCAGGCGGAGTTTTACAATAGAGACATGTACTGCATTGGTCTTGAAGTGACAGTTTGATTTATAATCCCTTCCCCCATGCCACTGACACATTTTTTTCTAAATACACAGGAGGCTGAGATTCTGTTTTTCTTTCCCAAGAACTGTATCAAGAGCCTGCCAAAAGACTTCCACAAAACGGCCTTGTGCTGTAATTATTGTAAAATACTTTTGGAATATCTTGTTAATATTAAAATTTAGATTTTCTTCATTTTTTTCTCTTCTTAGTCTTCTTCTTTTTAATAAATAATACTTTCTTTAGTGCAAGGCTAGTGTGGTCTGCCGTGCGCGCGCGTGTGTAGACTAGCCGGGGCTGCAGAGGAAATTCCTTTGTGGATGACTAAGCTTTGGGTGACTGACAATCCTCACAGAGCGAGCACACACTCGGGGCTGGCCTGCACACAGACCCTCGATTCAGACGGCAGCACCTTTAAGCCCTCAAATCATAATTGTTATTCCTAGAAAATGTAATGTGTTCGCTCCAGAAACCAGAGCCGCCTTCACGCGAGCAGTTTTGGGAGCTGCTGTACTTTATTTGCAGATGTCGTGAAGACTGAGTCCGATTTCGCAGAAAGAGAAACAGCCGAGAGTGTCACAGTTAAGAGAAGGCAGCATAAATATCAGCTCTGTTTGACAACAAGTTTGTCGGGGGGGGTTTTGACAGCAGGAGACATGGTTTCTTCTATTCAGGTGCATTGAAACATTATTGAGGTGTAATAATCTACCAGTTATTACCAGCTTATAACCACCTAACAGGCCTGTCATTTAACATGCTACCAAATCTGCAATGCATTCACGTACAAACATGCTCCTGGCCTACAAACACTAAATTAAATTAAACTGAAACACACCTCCCTCCTGTTCTCGCTGGTCAGTCTGTGGTACGAAGAGTTTGTCAGTTCTCCCTTCTGTCTATCCGAAACAAGTCCTTACTGCTCTGTTTTGTCCCGTCTTGGTTGTAGTTGTGTGCCACTTACCCTGCATGAATGGCGGACAGTGCAGTGCCAGGGACAAGTGCCAGTGCCCACCGAACTTCACGGGCAAGTTCTGTCAGCTCCCCGTGCAGAATGGTCAGTCCCGACACCAGTCGCAGCAGTACCAGAAACACCAAGCGCACCAGACCCATCAGACCCACCAGCAGCATCAGCAGGTGTCCATGAGCCACAGCCAGACGTCCCAGGTCCTCTCTACACACACACTGCCTCTCACCTTCGGGGGCCAGAACAGCAGGCAAGGTATGGAGATCCTCAAGTGGACGAGCGATGCGCAATTTCTATCGTCTGTCTTTTTTCTCTGTAAATCGAGCCTTGTTAGTGTCTGTGAATGAGGAATATGAGTCAGGGAATAAATATCGAATTAAATTCTGTTACAGCTTACATTAAACACGAACTCAGTGGGAAATAATGTATAATTGCTTTGGAATTTGTAGACACCTGTTACTTAGCCGTTTTCACTCCCTTGATAACCAGAATGAAATCTCATATTTTAGCTGTTGTATATTAACTGCTCTGGATGTCGTAGCACCTTTCAAAAGCAGCGTTCGTTTTGACTTGTGATTTAACCCAGGGACAGGTCCAGTCGTCTCTGAGACTCTGTCCAGGAGCCGCTGTGTAATTGCTATATGATGTGTCTTTGTTGAGCAGTGCGTACATATGGCTTCTGTCAGATCCTGTGGTTTGCACTGCTTTATACAATTGTTATATCAAATGTCTTTAATGATAATTGTTTTTTATTAAGTTCTCTGGTTTGTAATCTGGAAATGGATAACCGAAAGCAGATGTCCGCCTTCAGACATGTGCTCTATCTGTCTCTGTTAATAAACACTTCACTTTTTCCTTGTATTTTGGTCATTTTCCTTTTTTGCTGACCCTCTTCCTCATTCCCTCTATCCTTCCCTTCCTCTTCCTCCTCCTCCTCCTCCTCCTTGTCCTCCGCCTGCTCTTTCCACAGTGAAGTTCGCCCCCAACATTGTGAACATCCACGTCAAGCACCCCCCCGAGGCCTCTGTGCAGATCCACCAGGTCTCCCAACTGGACGCCAATGGACAGAAAGTCAAAGGGTCGCAGTCGGGCCACTACACGTACTACGGGGAGACCTCCCAGAAAGGCCAGCACAACCACAACGTTGTCTACCCCAACCAGCAGACATTCGTCCACCACTACCCTGTCGCTGCCAAAAACCAACTGGGACGCTGCTTCCAGGAGACTGCTGGCACTCAGGTGAGAGAGTAGAGGGGTGTAAATGCCACCAACTGGACTTAGACATGATCCCGCTGGCAATTAGAGTGACGTGAGTCTGCTGGAGGATGTCTAGACAACCGTAGACAAAATCGGTACAGTTAGCATAGACTGTTTGTCTTAGATTTTTTGGCACCTCAATACTTTCAACAGAGCAGGTATTCTCAGAGGAAACATGTGATCCCCCCCCCCAAACAACCCTGCTTGGAAAACAGCTGCTGTGGAGCGAATCATCTGTGTCCTATTCCTGTAGAAATAGAGAGACTCGGCCTCAGTAGTCACTCTGATCTAGTGAGAGAGGACTGGTTTGGCCCATAAATAAATACAACTGCATTGTTTTTACTGAACACGAAAAAATAAATGTTTCTGCTTTAAGGAAACCGAACAATAGATGCAGCAGTCAAAACATCGCATGAGTTGCGTGTTGATTTCGCAAAGCATACCCGTTCCTCCACTAGTGTTCGGGAACAAACCTAATCTTAATTGGTAACACTCAGTAACTCATCATTTGATCCTAACTGGAATGTAAATGTGCCTGGTATTGTTACAGTCCTCTCTGGGGTTATGCTGTTTAAATGAAAATAATCTCGCTGATGGAAGCGTTCTCTGTATCGTCAACCCCCTCCCCTCAAGTTGTTTAAAACTAGCTGCTTTCATTTGTATGATAATAGGGGTGTGTTGTGTTTATTATAGGAGCAACTGCTTAGAAATGGCACTTGTTATAATTTGCAGCAGTAGTAGCTTTCAGTATGGCTCTGGAGTCTTTTCTTGTGTGTTTGGTTTAAATTTACTGTTATAGTTATAGCTGCTAGACAAATCCACACTAGCTGCCTGTGCTGTGTGTTTTCTTATCTATATGTTATTTTGAGTAGGCTGTAGATTTCCTAAAGCATTTTAAGAGGCTCGCAGCCCTGAAGTGACAGCTCCGTAATGTGGAAGACCATAATGTATACCCTGTAGCTGTGAATGTGAACCCCACACGGCGAGTTATGCTATAGGAAGGTCTCCTGAACGATGGCAGATCATCCAGTAACCTGCCACAGAGATAGAGCTGTAATCTCGGTGCTTTGCTCTGTAATTACAGTGTGGCAAAGCTCTCCCGGGCCTCTCCAAACAGGACGACTGCTGCGGATCTGTGGGCACGTCCTGGGGTTTCCACAAGTGCCAGAAATGTCCCAAAAAAACCTGTAAGTCGTGTGTTTGTTGCTTTCTAACATCCATGTCTATCCTGAATCTGTATATAAATTGTTTTATTATTATTAATTCATTTTTTCCTTGAGTGTCTGGCCTCAGTCTATAAATCCTCACACAAAGGGATACATGTTTAATTCCTTTAGGTCTTATTAGTACCCGTTATTTCATGCTTCATGCATTATGGGAATAATGGCTTAATTCGACGCAGTGCCCAACTGCCCTGGCTTTCTTTTTCATTAGTAGTTCACAAAGCCTTTACAGGGCCGTGGCTGTGAGACTCTGCTGAATCTGAGAAAAGTCATAAAAAATAATAGGTGGGGTGAATTTATACTGGGTGTATTGGAATTTTTTATTTCGCTGCGTTTGCTTCGGTGTAAACCATCTCTGTCTCCTGTTTAGCAGTCCCACTCACCGTCACGGCGCACTGGTAATAGTAACCCCGGGGGCGCAGATCTCTAATTACATGCACCTAATAACTCATAATTAGGTGGTATTCCGTGTTGACATTTAAACGCCCTTCAGTGCGCGATGACGCTGGTGGGGAACCTACCTGTCGGAAGGTGCATTCATCAATAAAATCAGTACTGTGCAGATGCGTTTTTTTTTTTCCCCCACTCTATCGCTACAGAACAATACATCTGCACCTTCCAGAGCTTCCAGAAAAACATTTTTACAGCTTGAGACAGAACGGAGGAGGGGAAAAAAAAACTGACATTCTCTTATTACATAAAAATCTGCGTGTGCTGACTCACTCACCCACCCGAACACCGAAAAAACCTCATTCCAGTAATGAGCTCAATCCACAGAAACAGTCTCCGGGCCCCTCCGGGCCTCGCTGCTGACTCACTCCATGGCATTATTTTTAATTTGGCCTTTGGTGTCAATCCTCCCTGTACGAGTAGCCCGTGACGTTTTGACGTTTGTTTAATCTATATATGGGAACTCAAATCATCCGCACACATGCCAGGTCAGATTTTTCTTTTCCGTGAGAATCTGTGAGTGAATATTTATAACTCGACTCCACTGCACATTTCTGCTTGTCCCAATTGATCTGCCTTTTTGGTTGAACCGATTTTTAGGAATCTATAAGAAATCTGTCACATAAGTAGGGGATCATGCTAACATAGGAAAGGGTTCATTAAGTGTTTGGCCTGTGGTATGACTATACTTTGCAAGGTTCTTTCTATTTGAAGTAACCATGTGAAATATTGTTTTCTTTAATTTTTTCTTTACTTTTAAAAGTACCGACATTTAAGTAATGTCTGAAAAAACTGGATGATAACCCCCGAAAAACGACTCTGTTCTTTGCATTGTCTGTGCTGTGCGCGTTTGACTCGGACAGCTCTAGACAGATGCGTAAAGCACTCAGCGGTAATAAAAGTTGATCGTTTTGAATAGTGTCCCTCGCCCTGTGTGTTCAGAAATAAAAGCGGTTGTGTCACTTCATGTTTATTTTAGTAACATCTCTGTGAAAACCCCAAATCTTTCCCTGCTTATTTAATTCCCACATGATTGTCTTTCACTCCCAGTAGTGGCTTTGGCTATTTTTAAAGCGGTTGTTACCGTGTGGGGAAAGAAAAGGTCAGGCTGGAAGCAGCAATTAGTAGTTTTGTCATTCTAGCTTTACCCCTGGGAACCGGCTGGATCCCCTGTGTGGACTGGTGTGTTTTTATTTCTTCTGCATGGAAAATTGTTTAACTAGGAGGTCTCGAATGATCTTTACCACCTCAGAAATGAGAAACACCTTAGTCATTCCAGAAAGACTAAAACAAAACATTGACCTCCTCTTCAACACCCTCATATCATGAAATAAATTGTCGTTTAATTTTCTTCTATATTTGAAGTTGAATTTAACTGACATTATTCTATTGATTTGCCGTGCATCTAATAGTTGTTTTAGAAAATGTTGCAATATTAAAAGCATGTCATGGGGAACGGCCTCTTCCCTTCCGGCTGGTAGCGTGACAGACCCTCTCTCAGCTGTCCTCTCGGGTACGGTGAGATCTGGCGAAGTTACCGAACAGAATCGGTCTTCGGGCGCGATGTGGTCGGCTCAAGAGAGGAGAGGCTGGCGTGGGAGTCTGCATCTCAAACTGTGTTCCATTGTGCACCGGAGACGGTTACAGCTGGTAAATAAATAAGCTTACAGGAACACAAACATGGTCTTGTTAGGACTGTATAAGAAATCGCCTTTTGGGTATTTATGTGCTATTCAGCTTCATCTGTGGTAAAGCCCACTAGCGCTTTGTCCTTTTCTTTTCCTTTCCCAGCAACCAGTGTTTTAAATTAGTTTAATAATACCTTTCAGGCCCAAAGTGTGTGTTTTGATATGGGGTTTGCAGGCTGGGAAACACCGTTTAGCAGCTCTCAAATGTAGTGCTTACTGCCCGGAGGCTTTTTCTTGTTGTTCGTCTTTTCCTGTGATTTGAACAAAACCAGCGTATTCCTTAACAGATGTTGGTGCAATGAAACCAATTCATGTCAACGTTTAAAGGTTTAAAATCAAATCGCATGTTTATGTAGCTTTTAGACTCTCTTTATTTTTTTAAAACTAGAGTTAGAAATCTAGTTTCTGTCAAAGCAATGCATGCCGGCACAGCATCAGTCCTCACGGGGAGTGCGGTATGCAGCACCATAAATTGTGTTTGTGTTACACCCTTGAACTAATTACACAACGGGAGTTTTCTTCCCCCATTATAAACACAGGATCCCAAAAGCTTAATGGGAATCCCAGAGTAATTAGCAGTCGGCTGCCATGATGGAATAGAAGCTGTTTGGTTCCCAGTTGTCCTCGGGGGGGCTGCAACGGAAGGCCCCTGTCTCGAGGACGGGACGATGTTGAATTGGAGGCAGGCGCAGCAGTCACTCACATTTCACATGGGGGCAGTTTTAAATTTGCCGAGAAGAGAATAACATTTACAGCACTCTACTGTGCAAACCTCTGTGGGAAACATGACATCTTTTCTCAGGGCAAACATTTTAAAAATGACTTCCTGTCAGAGTCAGTGTGGGTTCAGGCCAGGGGCATTATAATCCAACTGAACTGCTGTCACGCATTCCTGAGTGAAACAAATAAATGCCAACAGAGCAGGGGGGAGAGGAGGGGGTGGGTAATAAAATAGCCATCCCTTGATCCCCCACTGTTTGATTTTGTGCATTTTTGTTCTACAATGTCATACTTATTTAATATTAGCAGGGGTTCCCATGGTTTTGTAAGGTTTGATAAGAAAGACTGGCACCTGCTGTGCCATGTGGTGAATCTCTCTCCTCTCTCCTCTCTCCTCTCCTCTCTGCTACAGTCCCAGGCAGGCTACACCTATTGTAGTCACTGGGTTAGACTTTGCAAGAGTCAGGTTATAGTAGAATTGGTCCCATTGTTTTTGAGAGGTTTGCCAGGGCACAGAGCAAATACTCAGACAAGGTGTAATCTGAAATTCTGAAAAAATACAAACCTAAAGGATAAAGTCTTGTATTATTTGTCTGTAAAACAGCAAGATCTTGTTAGGCACTAATAAAAGTTTCAGAAATGGCCCAGCTCAAAATAAGCAGCAGATGTTCCTGTTCCTCCAGCTATCCCCCTGACAGGACCGAGGCACGCGATGGACTGCCCTCAGGGATACAAGAGGATCAATAACACCTATTGCCAAGGTACGAACTCCAGCCTGCCAACTGTAACCCTTCTTTATTGCATCATTGTGAATCACATGAAAATACAACACAGGCAGTATTCCTGATGTTTTGACAAACTTTAAACAATGGTTTGATGCTAATAATTAAGATGGAAGAAAACTGCAAAACTAGGCCTGTGTTTGACATGCATATCATTTTCTTCATCTGCTCCCCGCCGCAGATTTTAAAACTTCAGAACACCCTATGCTGGGAGTTATGAAATATTTCTGTTTTAGACTCAAGCATGTTGCCGAAGTCTGCAAACTGTGGGGAATATCAGTTGATTTTTCATTTCTTCAGTCATGTGCCAGCTGCCATTTGGGGACTCTCTGGAGTCACTCCATGAGAAGTGAAACACCTATTTTTATTTATTTTTTTAATGATCAATCCTGTTTTTGCCAGATTTATACACTGAGTGGCGAGAAAGAGCTGGTGCTATATCTGACTGACTTCTCTAATCAGTGTTGAATTTGGATATAATAGCTGGGGATGACTTCAATATATCAGGGCTGGCAACCAGGCACCTTCCAACAGTATTACAGTAAATCAGCAGTTGTACACCACAGGTTTTAACTCTGTACAATCCAGAATCTCTTGATCAATGGTATCTGTAAACCTATCTCTGAGAGAGAGGACTCCAGTTCATACCTGGCTGTATAACAGTGTGTTTCACCTGCAGAGGACTGTATCTCGATAAGGCAGTAAGTGGCCACATGTATGAGATCCATCCCTGTCTGGAATTTTATAAAAATAAGAACGGGACAAGCGCAGCACATGACAGCTGAGCTCAAAGGAGAGAAAGAAACAAGAAAAACAACTACGCTCAGCCAGGCCCAGACTGTTCTCGGCAGAGTGTCGTGACTCCATATAATTCACGGCATCCTGTTCACTTATTATTGTTTCCCGTTCATTTTGTAGAAACTCAATATGTATTTTTATTAATTGCTTTACTGTACTGTAATATCTCTAATAAAAGCATATTCATGGAGTTTGAGGAGGAGGGATCAGGCTACAGCTGGAGAATGACTTACAGATGTGGATACCTGAGACTGTACCTTCGAGTTCTTGTTATTGATGGGGGGTTAGTCTAGGTGGGCAGTAGTAGTCTTGATTAATCTCGCGTGCATAAACATGTCATGAACCTAAGTGACAGCTGTTGGTCAATCTCGGGATGCCCAGGTGCAGGCGCTGCCCTGATTTATAAGCGGACCTCTTATCATTTCTCTAATAACAGTGGACAGTAACTGTAATGTGCCTGAAGCACACAGTCATCTGCGCGCAAGTTCAGTTCAGCAGCTCTCCATATAATTGTGCTAAATCCAGTTATTTTCTGGCCTGTGTGGGTAATTACTCTTTCAGTTGCATGATTGATTACAGAGGTGGGTATTACCTGAAACAGGAAACCCCAGCTGTCCAGTAGACAGTAGTTTTAATAAACAGCCATTATATATGTATATCTCCCTCAGCTCCAAACATACCAAACATACAGGTTAACTGAAACCATATAAAGCTGACACAGCATTTGTGGGGGAAACCTCCTGACTTTGATGAACCCCCCTTGACTAAATACACACCTGGCTGCAATTTCCATGCAGAACACAAGCAGGAACGACCTCTAGCTGGGCTACTCTCTTTTTCATTATGAAGGGACGCAAGGGAGCACCACAGACATCAGCCCTTAGTCTTGCCCGAGAGCTGGCAATGGATCCAGCATATAGACTTCTCTGCCAAACAGCCGTGGGTCACTCTTCTTCAATCACAATGTTTTCACTCAGCTAGACTGGGCTACCGTCACGTGCCGTGATTGATAATGATAGCATCAGTGCAATAACGTGTTGATGCACAAGTAGCATTGCGAAATGTGTCGGATGAAGGAGCTCTGCCAACACTGAAGAGAGGTACTGCAGACTGCTATTGATCTTCATAATCACCTTCTTCAACACGGGCCAGGACTCGTCCGCTCTCAGAAACGATCCTTGCTAGATTAAAAACACTTCACTGCTCAGATCTTCGTTTCATTGCCGACATTTTGGAATGAACCCAGGATTGATTGCATTATCAAGATTGCAGATTACTTACTATTCTCTGAACGTACACATCAGTTACCTCTTGCTCTTTCTTATAATATAGCATCAAGCTGTTTGCATCCCTCCGGTAGTTCAGAAACAATCAGTTGTGGTCTTTTTTCTGTAATTTACCAGACTACTTTAAATGAGTTGACAAATCATCGTTATGATCGGTGGACAGGCAGACCATGTGGCTTGTATCAGTGGAGGCTTCCTCAGCCCTTTTTGAAAAGCATATACCATAGTAGTTCTGTATCAGAGATTATTTTATTATTATTTGTAATGAATTTTAAATAAATCACTCCCTAAATGTTTTTCCCTCATAAAATCAGTCTTTAAACAAATGTGAAATTCCGAATACCTGCCATCAGCAAAGTTGTGTGGCATGATGCCTCATATTTCCCTGGAGTTGTGTCTGTCTGATCGTATACAGTTATGATGGAAGTAAATTGAGGAGAAGGACCTTCCAACTCCATTTCTGTTTGAGACGTAATGAAATTCTCATCTCACCGAGTCTTTTGGTACAGATGAGTTACTCTAGCTTTTACATAAGGCTTCTCAGAATGTCAGTGGAGGACGTTTTATTTTCTAATTCCCTCAAAATACCCAGAGGGCCAAATGATCCAAGACTTTAATTACAAACTGCAATACTATTCTGAGAAAGACATGAGCTTTTCTTTTATTTTTTTATTGCCCTTTCCAATTAATCTCAACAGCTGCTGATTTTTAAATTTATATTTTTTATTATATATATATCATTGTTAAATATTTAGATTTTCTGAGGAATGCTCAAGATGTTTATTAGACTCGCATCCTAGACCTTGCTGTTTTATTGATATTGAAATGCTGTAAGTTGTACCAGGGCTGTTGCGGACCTCGATCATTGCATGATGTTGAATGGAAATGTGATATAATATGTATACTTGGCAAAGCAACATAAATACACATGAATAATATATTACTGTCAAACTGCAATTACTATAGTGTTCTCATTAATCCTAAATATTAAAATTGAATATGCCTTCCAGAAAGTGCATATGTTGGTTGGAGACTGATTTGAACTCTCTGCTTTCTTTTTGGTTCTGTTCACAGATATCAATGAGTGCCACCTGCAGGGCGTGTGTACAAACGGAGAGTGCCTGAACACCATTGGCAGCTACAGGTGCTTCTGTAAGGCAGGTTACATGCCAGACGCCTCGCTTTCCAACTGTATACGTAAGTCCCTGAGCAGAGGACTGAGGTTCTTGTGCGTCACTCCAACTGCTGTGTTGTGATGAATGTGTTCCTTGCAACTAAATGCAATTACTTTGGTCATTGTTTGTTAATTTGTTTAATGTAAGGTATTCATAGATATGATTAGCTAATTTCACTTCAAAGCACTGCGCCTCTTGGGTTTCAGTGTTAACATGCTGTGAGGTTAAGGAGGGGATGGTGTGGAGCTGAGCCTGGCAAAGTCCTGACTGCATGGGTACAGATGCCTTACAGGCGACCGCTGCTTCCGCAACATTTCCAAACTCCAGTATTACCCTGCATTCATGTAATGTGGGAATTATGGTAGAAACCACTTACTTGGTCGGAGCAACAACCTGAGTGTTCCCGCAATTGACCCAGGCTGAACCCATTCAGATGCTAAGATGGAGGTTTTCCGTAGACTTTGTTTTATGCTCGTAATAATTATCATCAGATTTCTCACAGTTACAACATACTATGTTCTTTTCAAAGACATTGAACAGCAATTAATGTATGCTTTTACTTACACTTTACAACCGAATTTGATGACATGTGTCCTGTTGTTTGATAAGATTTAAGTGTTTGTGACGTCAGAATTATTCAAGTGGGAGAAATTGCGGTACATCTCCAAAGTCTGAGTTCACGAGTAGTATTTATGACCTGGAAGCTGACGTGAAAGTCGGGAGCTCATATTTACCTTCCTTCCCAAATGACGTGAACGCAGCATTACTTCCTCCCTGATTTTTATTTAAAATAATTCCAATCTGTCAAAGGCTCTCTGGGCTGTCACTCTGCTTAGTCATGCCTTCAAGCAGATGTAAATGACCCAATTAGTAAAGCGAGCTTTTGCTAACCAACTCTGTTAGGACAGAACTGCTCCAGGGGCAGAACGTATATGATGCATCTGATTGGTTACTTACCTTTAGGAGGAGGGACATATATGATACAACATTAGTTTTGAAACTTGAAAGGTTAGAATTATTTAAGGAAAATAAAATATTTTTCTGGACTTCACACGCTCCTGATGCCAGGGCATTATAATACTACTGAACCGCTGTCACGCATTCCTGAAAAGAAAAAGTAAATGCAAAAAGAGCAGGGGGGAGAGGAGGGGGTGGGTAATAAAATAGCCATCCCTTGATCCTCCACTGTTTGATTTTGTGCTTTGTTCTACAATGTCATACTTATTTAATATTAGCAGGGGTTCCCATGGTTTTGTAAGGTTTGATAAGAAAGACTGGCACCTGCTGTGCCATGTGGTGAATCTCTCTCCTCTCTCCTCTCTCCTCTCCTCTCTGCTACAGTCCCAGGCAGGCTACACCTATTGTAGTCACTGGGTTAGACTTTGCAAGAGTCAGGTTATAGTAGAATTGGTCCCATTGTTTTTGAGAGGTTTGCCAGGGCACAGAGCAAATACTCAGACAAGGTGTAATCTGAAATTCTGAAAAAATACAAACCTAAAGGATAAAGTCTTGTATTATTTGTCTGTAAAACAGCAAGATCTTGTTAGGCACTAATAAAAGTTTCAGAAATGGCCCAGCTCAAAATAAGCAGCAGATGTTCCTGTTCCTCCAGCTATCCCCCTGACAGGACCGAGGCACGCGATGGACTGCCCTCAGGGATACAAGAGGATCAATAACACCTATTGCCAAGGTACGAACTCCAGCCTGCCAACTGTAACCCTTCTTTATTGCATCATTGTGAATCACATGAAAATACAACACGGGCAGTATTCCTGATGTTTTGACAAACTTTAAACAATGGTTTGACGCTAATAATTAAGATGGAAGAAAACTGCAAAACTAGGCCTGTTTGACATGCATGTTTGACTGACTTCTTTAATCTGTGTTTAATTTGGACATGATACAAGGGGATGACTTCAATACATCGGTTGGAGACTGATTTGAACTCTGCTTTTTTGTTGGTTCTGTTCACAGATATCAATGAGTGCCACCTGCAGGGCGTGTGTACAAACGGAGAGTGCCTGAACACCATTGGCAGCTACAGGTGCTTCTGTAAGGCAGGTTACATGCCAGACGCCTCGCTTTCCAACTGTATACGTAAGTCCCTGAGCAGAGGACTGAGGTTCTTGTGCGTCACTCCAACTGCTGTGTTGTGATGAATGTGTTCCTTGCAACTAAATGCAATTACTTTGGTCATTGTTTGTTAATTTGTTTAATGTAAGGTATTCATAGATATGATTAGCTAATTTCACTTCAAAGCACTGCGCCTCTTGGGTTTCAGTGTTAACATGCTGTGAGTTTAGGTGTGGAGCAGAGGTTGGCACAGATCTGACTCCGAGGGGCATCTGAGAGTAGATATAAAGCCCATGTCTGGGAGTCTCGTCCGAGGGAAGGTTGTTTTCTGATTTGCATCCCCTTCAGAAAAAACAAACAATGCTAGATCTCCCGGGGTTGTAAAATTAAAGTTATTAATTGTGTCAGTGGGTCTTCTTAATGGAGGAGATGTTCAACATAACCATGCCAGCATGAAAATCAGGTAACTGCTCCAAATAAGGTTGTGCAATAAGTGTGTTGATTCACCTGCGATCTTCATATCTTATTTATTGTCTTCGTAATGAATACAGAGCGGTCATTTATCACCTGTGGAAGTAATCGGGGTCTTCAGCTTTCCCTGTAGACAAATAATTGAGTGCCCGATCCTTACAGCATGGGTTCCTCCACAGGGACCTGCAGTGTTTCATCCTCTTACATGTTTTATGAATTTAAATTTGGTAGAATATCTTATTGTTTTGCCTGCCCTGCATGAATGCCTGAAATGACTGATGACAGATATTTGTTTTATTTTAATTTATCTTTGCAATCTGCTGGCTGATGTGTTTTTTGTGTATGTGTTTTGTTTTTGTGTTATTTTTTGGAAGACTTTAGTTTAAGTGTATGCAGAATCTTGCCTGAGTAGGGTATGGCATTGAAAAGGTTGACAGAGGACAAACGGCAGACTTTGTGTCCTGATTAATGAGAATGTGCATGACAGTAATGAATGGACTGATGAGAAGCCTGCGTTTGCCACAGTCAGAAGAGCCCAATACGATAAGAGTGATGCATCTTGGCTGAATGAACGTGTTTGCTTATACACTCCTCCGATGCTTGGATCCATGTGGAATGTTTTCGCCCGGCCAGGCTTCGTGAAATGACTGTTCGTCTGTTTGTTTTTCGTAAACCGATGCATTGGCGGGAGAGAAACAAAAATCTTGAGTTATTTATATTTTAAATCTCCGTAAAAGCTCCACTACAGCTGACACTTCCTGGCTCTCTGCAGCGCCCCACGGCACCCCGTTTCATTAGCATTGTCTCCAAGCATGTCAAACGTTTTGATAGGAGTCCTAATGATATGATAAATGGGAAATAGTTACGCTGGGTCCCATTGGCGGAGGTTCGGGGCTGGTTGACTCTGGGTGTCAGGGTGATTGCTGGTTGTCATGCACAATTTCCTGCGTGTTGAGGATGTTAAGTAATGAGACTCAGAGGCGCCGCCACGGCTTCACCAGCAGTTTCAAGGACACATGGGTCCAGTTTAACCCTTTCTCCCGCACAGTAATACTTAATCATCGGACGGTTTCAGTTCTGACTGTTTAATGAGGCTGTTGAATGTAGATGACACATATATGGATGTTTAATACTTCACTTCTTTTAAAAAGACATATGTAGACTATAGTTAGGTAAAAGGCCACAGACGCACAGACACCCCTACTGATATTTTGTCCCATTTAAACACAGTAGTGGATTTGATCTTATTTGTCACTACACCATGTAATAATGCACAAAGCACCGTTAAGCAAATGAGTAAAATCCCAAATACTGGAAACAATACTGTGTTACCCAGCAGAGAAGCTTGGGGTGCATTTGGAAACCATTAACAGGGAAGGCAGGGGATTTGATAATGCAGAAAGTATGATTAAGGCACCAATATTCTTATGGTAATAATTTAGAAATATGTTTTTATAATTGCTTGTATCTGTCAACCAGTACACTTTGGTCTAATCTAAGACCAAGAGTTCCTGCTGTTCAATACAAGCGCCTTTTTTCCACACCATGACTCGAGTCAACATAAAAGGGGAGTTTTTATTTATATTTTAAACAATACAGTGCTGTCGTTGTTAGGTGCACAATGTGCCTCGCGGGATTTGAGTTTCTGCTGTCGACACACTCCCATTATGCTATTAAATGCCAGTATGAATTAGGTGTGAATTTCCATGCATGGAAGCAGTGGTCCAAACTTTGACAGTACCAAGAGCATTTACTTTTTACTTTATCTGTCGTTATTGGGAGTGTGGTTCATTTATGTTACAGACACTTTTTATTCTCTCAGGGGCTTCAGAAGAGCCAGCTCTTTTAAATAAAGAATTTCAGTAAAGAGACAAATAGAAATAATAATGTAAAACATCTTTCGTATCCTGATTTTTAATGTAATTGCCTATTTCCATTACAACAATCATTTAGCAAACTGAAATATGAATATGCCGTGACATTGAAAATGTATTTTGTCTGCCAATGTCACAGACCGGGGTCTGGTGTAATGCAGATGTGAAGGGAGAACGTATTAAATGTGAGCAGTGTGTAGGTTTTGCAAAATGTGGTCCAATATCTTCAGGAGTTGATGTGCCTCCTGAACAACCATTGGAAAGCTACCAGCAATCCTTTCCTAGCTGCTCATGTAGGCTCCCAGCCCTGCCTCCTGTAATATAAAGGTGTACCACAGTACTGCTTCAAAACTGCAGAATGTGTAGAAATATTTAGGAGTACCACAGGATGTTAAAGCTGTACCATGTTACATGTTTATATGCACCATGTCTGCTGTGTAGGTCTTTGTGTTTCTGCTGTGTAGCCAGTGCATGACAACAACGCTTCTCTGTCACCCTTGCATGAACATGGCCCTGTTTGCTTGGTTGAAGTAGGGGTCATTAGCTTCCTAAGAAACAGGACACTTTAGTACGTCCTGACCTTTAGGGAGATCCACTCCTTATTGCAAACTCTACAGCTCACCTGTTATTTGTGTTATGCTTTTTGTGTTTTATTTTCTTCATGGTTCAAAAATATTTACGAAATATAGACTGAGGTGATGTTTCTCGGGAAGCTGCCGGAGAAGGTTTATATTTCTTAAGATATTTTTGAGAGTGTAAATGATGTTACGATAAAACTTCTCTGTGGAGGGATGAGGGGAGTTCTGGTGATGGAAACTTTTTCTTCTCTCATTTAATTTCTTACTTTTTATTCTTTTTACATGTGTAACAATCAAGCGCACTCCCTTCCCTTTTCACTGCAGCCAGTACTCCTATGGTCCCCGAGGAGAAAGGCCCTTGTTTCCGATTTGTCAGTGCTGGAAAGCAGTGTATGCACCCAGTGTCTGTGCAGCTCAGCAAGCAGCTCTGCTGTTGCAGTGTGGGCAAGGCCTGGGGGCCGCACTGTGACAAGTGTCCCATTCTTGGAACAGGTAAGCCCCTCCAGCCCAAAGTCAAACCATGAACTCATCAGATAAAACCAGAATGAGACACCTTGAGAAACACACCATGTCCACCCTCTCTGTGCACACGACTCATCTTTCTGTCCCCTCCCTGCATGTTCAGCCTTTCTGCTAGTTTGTAGCTGCTTATGGCAAACACCCCCCTGTCATGTCCATTCTGCCATTGATTTAAGTCTGTTACTCAGATGCTGAGGGATGTATTTATTCATTCATGTATCTGTCTTGTTATAGCTCTTGATGTCATTTTCAACAGAAAATGTAAGACTGTTAGTTGCTGTCTCTCCTTTTGGTTTTTCTTCAGACAACTGTGATTTTTTTAAACGATGTGGTAATCTTGCTGGCTTGTTTTGGTATGTTACTTTACTGAAGTTGTACACGTTTGCAGGTCCAAGTTAAATACTCAGTCTTTAGTGGATGAAAGCTTGCATTTTTATTTTATTTTTTACTCTGACTGTACTGCCAAACCGTTAGAGGAAATGCAAGCCTCATACACCAACTAAACATTGAATAGGTACCAGGTGACTGCAGCCATATACAGGGCTTTATTCCCCAGAAGAAAAGAAAGCACAGACGTATAAAAAGTAGGTGAATGGAAAACAGAGCAAGACAAACATTTTAGTAATTTAAAAGTATTCTTTTGAGAGCCATTAGGAACAATATAGTCTCTTCCAGTTGCGTAATTGCTTGTAGGACAGACAGTTTATTCTGGCTGTATGCATTGTGTAGAGTTGCAGATTTGAACGTTTGTTACCTGAAGGAGGGAATTCCAGAACAGAAGACTGTAGGCACAGGGGGTTTCATTTAAAAGCAAGGCTTAAAACACATTCATCCAGGTTTCTCATTTGTTTCTTGTTCAGTCTGTGAATGACCACTTCAGCCACCTTAAACATTTCCCCTGGCTGGTGCTGCCCATTCTCTCTGGCACATTCCTGGATTCTTCTGCTCATATGTCTGTTTCACAACACAAGTCAGGATTAATGTTCCTGCCAATACAGGATGGGGTGATTGCTCCGTACTCAGCCTGCTTTTCTGGGTGGTTCCCAAGCCCGGGGTCTGTAAATGAAGTGGGTGAAATCAAAGGCATGTGCTTCCTTAATCAGAAAATAAAGTTGAACAGACAGGTAGGATTAGGAAAATCATTTAACGGCAAGACCTTGCTGTGAAGAATGAACTTTTTGCGGGAAGGCTTTTCGGCTGTGAGGTTCAGAAGCATTACTGGAAATTGTTCTTGTTCAACACTCACTGATGTTGCCGTCCCTGTTTTAAAATAACCTGCATATATGTTTTAGCAGCTATTTGTAATACTATACTCTTTGAGCACATATCTGAGCCCTGTAGCCTTTTTAGAAAGGGACTTTAGAGAGTAATACATTTCATATTGGAAAGTGTTTGATGTTTTTTCTTTAAAATTATTATAAGGATGACAAAAAGCATTTTAGGTATAAATATATTTCTATATATTTCAGTCAAACTACACATCTAATTTTGCCTGTAGTGGCTGATAAAAACTCTTACAATGCAAGTTCTCGAGGGTTAACTCGGGTCATTAATACAGGGTACTGAACTGGCTTCAGTCTGTCAGCCACATTGAATATACTGTATTTCACTCTTCTTAATGAATTATCTCCTTTCAAATTCTTTATATAATTACAACCTTTTTTTTGCCGTTTTCGGTAATATATGAAAGAAATAGGATTTATATTGAACTCGCATTCTTTCCCAAGCCCTTTAAATATATTTAATGGGGTGATATGTTCTTAAGAATGAATTATTGATGGCAGTGGAGAAGTCTCCATAAAATAATCGTAAATGGCCAGGGATCCAGTGCGGTTTGACTTAGGTACCTAGAGAGACTCAACTGGGTTGAATTGGGCTCTGTGTTGGCATCGCAGCCTTGATGCTTTCCACTAGTTTTGAGCAAGATCATCAAAGCTGTTGTTATTGGAGGTAGTAGCAGAAATCAAACCCAGCAGCTACAGTAATAAAGATTTACAATGCACTTAAATGGCTTTCAAGTGTGAGCTTTACCGTGAGCCTATATAATATTTATGGACATATATGTGTTCGTATTTATGCTTCAGATGCAGAAAAATAAGTGAAAAAGTTAATTGGCATCAAAAGGCTAAAAGTGCGTGTATTATCAGACTGTTTCTACTCGAATTAAGTGCTTATTAATGGCAGGATTAGCTGTTAGTTGGCCTTTTTGCAGCAGGGAATCGGGACCTCACCCGTGGAGCTGTGGCATCGGCATCACATTTCCCAGCACTGACCACGTCATCACATCATCATGTGCATGCTTCATCATCCGATAGTGCTTAACGAACACGAGAAAATGTGAACCGGGCTATCGTGGACCCCACCAGTCTTTTTTTTTTAATGCTTGCTGTGTTTTAACTATTTGTTATCTTCAGCAGCTCTGGGTTGTTGCAATATGAAAGCAAATTGCACAACGCGTTCTGTGTGTGTGTTTTTCTGTAACTCTTCAGCACGCACTGTAGAAATTGAGCTGTCCGGTCCCCTATAGTCAGCCCACTAGCAGGCACGGTGCTCTGTGGGTTATATTAAGAAGGTACAGTATAGAGCGAATAACCACAGAGCACCATGTGATCACCATGTGATGAGAATTACATTAAAATCAGTTAGACCGGTTCCCTCACTGGACAGGAGAGCTGCTCTATGGCTGAAAACAGACCTAGTAGTTCTGGCATGAAATTGCTGTTTGACTTCAATAAATCATAAACGAAACCAAACAAAATCTGTAGTTAGAATTGATAAAAAGGACATTAGTGTACTTCTGCTTTCCTAAAATGTGCAGTTGAAATCAAACGCATACCTGCTGCTTCTGCCCAGATGTTTAATCTCGGGAGTTAAAATGGGCTTTGGTAAGAGATACAGCTAAAATGCCTCTCGGCTGTGAACAAAACTCTGTTGGTTCTTACCAATCTCTTCTTGTTTTGACTGTGTAGCCGCCTTCAAGGAAATCTGCCCTGGTGGGATGGGCTACACGGTCACTGGTACCTACAGGAACCTGGGCCATCGAAACCAACCCGACAGTGGCACCAAGATCAAGATCAGCCCCCCGGAGCACCATGTTCCTGCCGCCCCTGCGCCCACCGTGCAGAGGCCGGTGGAGGCGCTGAGCTCCACAGAGAGACACCACCCCGAGGCGGCCACAGTGGAAGGTGAGGGATCACAGGGTCCTCTTGGCGGCCAGACTTAGCTCTGGTCCACACAGCACACTGGCAAGAGACTGGTGGTGCCTCATCACTACAGCCAGGCTCTGCTCTGGTTTTTCTCTCTGTTTCACTGTTGGCACTGTGATCACTTTGAATAATCCTTCAGCTACAATCAAAAGAAAATTGAAAGGAAAAACTTGATAACAAAAGAGTATGTGTTGCCATGTGGGGACATGTATTTGACCGACAGAGACAGCTTTCACCCAGTGCGGTAGATCTGCTGCCACCCTGCACCTCTGTGGCCCCGTGAAGCAAAGCTCGATATTTATCAGCAGGCTTTAGCACAGTACTTTGTTGTGTTTTATCTTGACATGCTTTCAATTTCGTAAACAAAGAGAGCTTCATAGCTTTTGTCCCGGATTCACCCCCAAAACCTTCTGGAAAGTAATAAAACACTTTTTTTTTTTTTTGTGATTCCTGACTAATTTGGCAGTCTTCAAAAAATTGGCAATTGGCACCATCTAGCAGAAAGAAACATCTGCCATTTTAAAGCTCACTAAATGGGCTACAATGCAGGGAACCACTGTATTTTCAAAAGAAAAAAAACAGTTGTCTTGCTTACATTGATGTATATCATATTTAGGTTTGTTCAAAATTAACCTGTAGCATCTGCTCACTCAGTGGTTTGCTATTAGCAGGGCAGTTTGTTGCAGTTTGACTCTTGGGTAGAAATAACAGGTCAGGTCTGGAGCCCAGCAGTGGATTAACATTCACTGTTAATAGTGAGTAGTTGTTGAATAGTAGTTTTTCATTTTCCTACAGCATGTTTTGTTAGGTATATAAAGTAGTCTTTATGGTTTATGGATGTCAAGAAGCAGCAGATTCATTCAAACCATTAATCCTTACTGTCAAATTGCATTTTGAAAAGCTGCCTATGCAACCCAAAACCAAAAAGTCTCAGTTATTTTAATATATCAATATTTTTATTTTTATTGCAGTAGTTACAGCAGCACCTGAGCAGGTAGGTTGTATAATTTCTGCACAAAGCTGAAATGCACCTCCTGTAGCTTTTGCATGTAACGGCCTTGTCTGGCGCTGGCATGACATCTGGCTGGCATCTCTCTTGCATGTACAGCTGGCATCACTTCTGCATGACTAGATTGGAAGTGTCCTATGTGTAACATGAGGGGAGACTTGTTGAAGGAGGTCCTCACAACATTTCTAGCACTTGTATCCACACAAAACAGGAATCTAAACCACCACCATTGTTTCTTGCGGCTTAATAATTCCACTCAGTGCATGAGAAGCATTCCTTTCCAGTTATCAAACTAAACAAGGTAAATAAATGACTTTAGCTCGGTGAAATCCTTCCTTTATTCTTTGTATGCAAGTTCACTAAAGTCTTGTTTATGTTTTTCAACTGTGATGTGAGGAGGAAAAGTTCAGCTTCAGCGGTCATTTACATATGCATGGCAAAGGTCTGTACACTGCAGAGATCAACAAAGTGTGTTTATTCTTTATGCATGGTTTAGAGCTGTTAAAACTGTCACAGAAAATCAATAATATCCATTTAAAAAGTCCTATTGTACTTGCCATAAATATTTATGTTTTAAAACTCATGCAGAGATGTTATGATTCTTTCTCACATCAAGATCAGATATTGGCACGGCCATTGCTTAGAGCAGTCCAAGGCTTTGGCACCAGCCATGATAGACTTTCAGGCAATAGCATAAAGTGGGAGGAAAGGAAAAAAATATATATAAATAAATTAAAAAGGCAGTTTAGTGGAAACTTTTACAAAGCAGATTTCCCTTCATCAATTTTTGAAAACATCTCATTCAATTGTCAGGCAGCCTGTATACATCTCTAAGAAGACATTCAAGTCTCGCTCCTCGGTGCAATCAGATTAACCAATCCTTCCCTTTCCTTGACGTCTGTATCAGGCCCTGCTTCGCTCGCGCTGTGTTTTGTGGATGTCCCTACCTCGGCTCACGCTTGATCACAGATCTGTTGAAGGAGCGATTGCATGTGAGGGATCTGCATGAGACTAGGGGTGTTTGCTTCTGATTGTGATTGTTTTTTTGTTTTGTTCTTTTGAAACAGGTCTTTTTTTGGTTTGTTTTAAATGACATTCTTATTTCCATTTTCTATCTTCTCTTTGTTATTTAGGAGCTCGTTACGCTCGGTTCTAATAATAAGTCAATTTTAGAGCCCGGCCAGCCCCAGCTGTCTCCTGGCATTTCCACCATCAGTCTGGACCCCGGCTTCCCAGGTGGCCAAACCTTTCTCCGTGTCGCAGAGCGCCCTCTCTCTCAGCTACACACTCCACACACACAAAGAAGACTACCATTCCACAGTGCTTTTGATCCTCTCCCAGTTTCACGAGTTGCCGGTTCTTGTGCGCATTGCCTCAGAAGTCAAGAGGGCCACCACAAGATTTTATTAGGAGAACCAAGCATATTTCACGTTATTTTAAATTGGCCTCTATGCTGAATAAGGTAATTAATTGTCCAGTTGTTGATGCTGACTCGTAAAAACTGACGAGGCTCAAGGTGCTGTCTGATGATGAGACTTACTTCCATCCCTGCATTGAATGTGCTTTGTTTTTTTTATGGACAGAATTCCAGTGAGGATCAATAATTTATGTGATCTGGGTTTCTTAATGAGCTTCTTAAATTTGAGGGTTGGTTGCTTTTGAGCTGATCCTTTGAAAGAGTCACGGATGCCCAGTTTAGTCAACAGCAGCATTTTTATCAACTATTTCTGTAGAATATTTTCTGTAGTCTGTCCTTTACTGACAGTGTACAGAGGTTATTTTTATATCCCAGAGATCATTGAAGCGTTCTAATCACCAGCATGAACAAGTGCAGTTGCCTGTCTGTCCAAGAGACTTTCTCGGGGGATATTTTCTGCCTAATTTCTCCACGAGTTTCCCTTTATTGAGGCGTATCTGTGGCTCTGTTGTTCCCTCTGTCATTGCCCAGGAATCCACTGTGGTGGTTAGTGGGTTTGTTGGCACTTGCCACACGGTAATAACCCTCGTGTTTATTGGTCCTTTGATGAGGGTTCACCATTCTACATTCTGCCGCTTGTGTAATGTGCTCAGCACCAAACGGGAAACCCCATTTTCCTCGCACGTCTGCCAGTAAGATTTCCAAAGGTTTTCCATGTGTTGCACTTGATCAGATTTAGGTAACTGACGTATCCCATGCACCGAACTGTCTTAATAGTTGTTGATGTATCTATGTTTTTAATTGGCACATTTTCTTAAGGTGTTTATGCTTGTGTTTATATCCACCCTTAAACACAACTGTGTGATGTATAATTTAAGGACCTCAGCTGCATACTGAAGTAGAATGTGGTGTATGTATACATATGTATATATAGATATATATAATACACACCACATATATATGACTCCAGCTGTCTCTCCCGGCTCCACAGATGTGATAGAGAAGACCTCCCCACCTGCCCCTGTGGAAGTGGCCCCCGAAGTGTCCACCTCCAGTGCCAGCCAGGTCATTGCGCCCATCAAGGTGTCAGGTAATCCCCCCGCAAATCTCAATTCACGAAGGAATAAAACTGCAAATCTTTTTGTTTGTTTCTCCACCACACAATAATACCCGCATGGTAAACTGACAGCCCAGATGAACAGGCTCATATAGGGTAAATTCAGCTATCCATGACCAGTATGTAGTGACTGCTGTAAGAGTTGGCTCTCCCCCCAGTAGGATAAAGGATTTCGATGTCCTTGTTTATACACTGTGGAAGTGACTTTTAAACAGGCAGGGGGTCAGGGAGTCATTTTGACTGGGTAAGAGTGTTTGTGCCCCCCCCCAACTGTAACACTGTTTCATGAGAAACTGTTAAAATCTTATTATTTAATTAAACTCTTTAAACAATACGATGCAGTCAGGATCACGCGTGAACGGTCTTGAGGAATGGCTTTGTAAGATTTAATGCCAGGGCGCCCACAGCAGGAATTTCAGTACCGCACTCTGCCTATGCACTGTGACCTCACTCTCCCCAACAAACGTGTTGGGGCTGATTATTCAGAAATAGAAACTGTTATCTTTTTAACTTGTCCGTTAACAGCAGTGTATTTGTGTTTAACCCACACACAAATTCTTCACAGGTCATTTCAAAAATAGGCTTATCGAGGAATGTGCTGTAACTGGGACATCGTGGGCTCTCTCCCACCTCCTCGCATCTTCCCAGGGGGTTTCTCTGGAGTTGTGAGATTATTTCAAGTCGTTCAGTCTCTTCTAATTTAGGTAAACAGGGTCTGAACACAATCTAATCTTTGCTTAAGTGCTCACCCTCCACATAAACAATGCAGTGTCAACACAGGATATTTATTAATATCCATCCTATGACAGTTGGAAGTTGGACAGTGTCTTCCTTCTGGGAAACGAGGAATTTGAGCCATTATGTTTTATTGCACAGTGGGAAGAATCACCTTTTGCATTGATGCCAATCTGTGCTGTTATTGTACTGAGTGTATCCGGGGGGGCTTTGAGAGAAATTCATTGGAGAAAACGATACACAACCTATTCCAGGACGGCCACCTGTTTGTGTTATGATGTTGTGGAGCGGTTGGACACAATCTGTGTCTGTATAAGGCAGCTCAATGGTGGAGGGGCAAGCCATGACAAAGCTCTGTAGCTCAGTTGAAACTGACCAATCAGGAGTAACTAGGATATTTAGGTCCACTAGCGCTAGGGGGAAATTCAAGCCCAAGACTCCCTGAGTTCCTTTGCCTTTCTTCTTTTTTTTTTTTTTTATATCTGGGGAAAGTGATACTGTATTCATGCAGAAATGTGTATAGGAGATCCGCTGACAGACATTTGGTAAACTGGAATTCATAATTGACCCACGCAGTGCCATTTACATGTAATCTAATTCTACTGATGTCGCATCGAGTTCTTGAGTCGTGCTCGTGTCGCCGTAAGCAAAAGTAATTTTACTTCGTCCAAAGACAACACCCATTTTATGTGAAGGGGCACTCGCTACCCACAAAACATTATAGCCCAGGTTAGTGAAAGAGCTGTCATAACCTGTTTCGTAAAGAAGACGACTGTTGCCTAGTTGCTAAAAAAATTGCATTTATAAACCCAGCTAGGGAATGACTGTATTGGGAACTTTCATATTTGCATTTAATTTAATATGCATGAAATCACAAAGTATTTAAATGGAAAACATATTGCCCAAAATATGTAACTAGGAACTGGTGAGTGTGCTCTGTGTGCGGACTGGGTTTGCTCACAAGCTCCACACGTTTGATCAGTCTAACCAGTTTGATGTTTTGCCGTCTTCACGCAGAAGTTGACGAGTGTGCGGTGAGCCCCGAGATCTGCGGACCCGGATACTGCATCAACCTCCCCGAGGGCTACACCTGTATCTGTGACGAGGGCTTCCACATGGACAGCGAGGGGACCACCTGCGAAGGTGAGGCGAGGCAGCTGGACAATGAACAATGAGCTCTTAGTCAACCGGGAAAACTTTTTATCACATAGAATGTTCTTTTCTTTCTTTCAACTAAACACCTGCTAGACAAGTGTTTGAAATCAAATAGCACAGCTTTCCTTGACTGCATTGATGGATTTGTAAAACTCTACTTGAAAGGACTTGACAGTGCTTTACAACCCTGCATGGGAGTTTGCCATCAAGTTTTGTTTTACTTTTAAGCTGACTTAGGCAGCAGTTCAACTTGGACTGGGGCACGATAACTGCCTGACAGATCTTTCATTTTGCTCTGGTCGCTCTGAAAATGATGATGTTTTTCAGTGTAATTCCAAATCATCCTTCATTTCTTTCTCAAGTCCTGCTGTTTTTCTTTTCTGTAAATGATCGATGGGGCCCTGGTTGCTATTTTTACCTGACATGTTGCGATGTATCCCCTTGTTTTAACAGACGTTAATGAATGTGAGCAGAACCCCCGCATTTGTTCCAATGGTCACTGTGAGAACACGGAGGGAAGTTTCCGGTGTGTGTGCCGACCTGGCTTCACGCCGGATGAAGAGGGAACAAATTGCATCGGTAAAGTTATTTCACTCCCACTTGTAACAAGAAACAAAAAAACAGGAACCCTGGCCAGACTATTTCTGAACATGAAACTCTGGTTAGATCAACACATGTTTTGCCATAACGGGATACATTTGGCACGTTTGTTACGTTTTTGTAAGTGTCTGCACTTTCCCTTTAAGCTCTGCATCTTTGATGTTTTGTGTCTAATTAGATGCATAATGGAGAGTAATTAGATAGTATAGTTTTTTCTTTCTTGTTTTCTTACCCCTCACTGAAGAAAATCAGATTCTGAAGAATGGTTATTATTGTGACTTGCTTTGGCATTCAAAATGTTGCGTCTAAATTAAGACAACCTTCTAACTGAGTTGATATATTCACCTTTTTTATTATTTTATTATCCAGTTTTTGGTGGTCAAGCCATAACAAAGTTGAAGTCCAAAAAAACAAGACGTTTGGACATAAGATAGACAACCAGATGATGTTTACTAGGATCAGGTTATTGATGTATTTATGTGCTCTGTGTAGTGGGGGCGATAGTTTGTTCCTCTGGGTGTCCTAGAGACTAAGGAAAATACAAGGTCTGGTTCCATTCCCCCAAACAGACACGGCCAGTGAGCCCCTCCCCCCCATCTCCAGGACTGTGCTGGACAGCTCTGCTCTGAGGAAGTCCCTGTTAGGAAAGCCCATTTCCTCTGACCCCTGCAATCATAGATGCTCTTAACAAGGGACACTCACAAGTGGGGATCCTAAAATGCTTGGTCAGGAATTCAAAAAAGATGTTTTAATCATCCAGTCAGCTTGTAACTGCTACCACAATGAACTCTGGGGTGTGTGGCCCTACATGGGCGGTCTGTTCCCATCATAACACCAGCAACATGTTCTTTCCAGTTCCTGGGCACGATCCCGTGGAGGTCCTTTTCCTGGTACAGAATTGCTGTTTTTCCAAACACAAAACACACTCCAACAAGGCGGATGATTGAGCTTAATGGGGATTCCAGAGATCAGGGAATATACGAACAAAATAAAACTTACTTGTCATTTATCAGGATGTTGTTTATGAAAACATACATAGAAGAATTTAAATTCATTAACTACAGCTGAAGCTGAATAAAATGCTCTTTCCTGTTCATAGATTAAAGCCCTGTCTAGTTTTATTACTCTTACTTCACTCCGGTTTGGCTGATCTGTATCAAATTAATCTTCGAATCCCTTCCGAGAGGACGGTAAGTTCTATATGTCTCTTCCGATCATCATTATTATTTTGGAAAGACGAGAGGTGTTATTGGATAATTGTGTGTGTGTTGTGCTGTTATTAAATTGTGCAGCGCCCTGAGACACTTTAGCGTATATGGGGCACTATAATAAATTGAAACATTGATTGATTTGATTGTCCTTCTACTTGTATTGTCATCAGTCTGTTCCACAAAATTTAAGTGGTTGATGTTCTCTCCCAGAGCATTGTGGGAACTGGGGCAGTGACTAATGAAGCTCTTTGTCCCTCTTTCTCAGACCTGGACGAGTGTTCGGGACGCAACATCTGCGGGGACGGCTTCTGCGAGAACACGATGGGCTCGTACACCTGCCGCCACTGCGAGCCCGGCTACCGGATGACCAGGAGAGGGAGCTGCGAAGGTACGGGGGTGGCGGGGGCTGTGAGATTCCGCAGCTATTTTTACAGACTGGCATTAACATCGCCGGTTAAAAATACTCGTTGGGTTTCAGGTGTCATTAAAAGCAGAACTATCAGCGCTGGGCCGGCTGGGACCTTTGACATGCCGTGTTGGCTGTTCTCTCCAAAACAAAGTCTTTAAAAATGATAGAAGAGTTTGGCTTTGCAGTCCGACCGCTGTGTCTCTGGGCAGTCGAGCTACTGAGTAAAAACAGATTAGAAAATAAATACTGTGGTCATTTGTGCAGCATTTAAAATATATTAAACAGCAGTCATGTCTCGAGCTTGATGGGGAATTAACTCATTAAAGTCATTAAATCAACTCTTGTGTATTTATTCATGTAAAGGGACGCAACTTTTTAATTGATGAGTGACTTGGCCTGCCTGTGTGATGTTCATGTGAAGTAGCGTGATTAGTTTTCATCTTGGATGTTAACATCAAGGCTTTCTCCCCTCAGATATTAATGAATGCTATGACAGACAGATCTGCCCCTCGGGTCGCTGCTTGAACACGCTGGGGTCTTACGAGTGCACCCCGTGTCCCAATGGATATGAAGGCCGAGGCGGACAGTGTGTCGGTATGTACCACACATGTCAATACACAACTCTAGGAGTAATTCTCGGAGGTTTTGACTAGCTAGTTCCCCATTCTGTGGAAGTAGATCTCAAAATCGAAATGTACAGTTCTTGTGCCTCCGAAATTATACTAAAACCGGGAGGGAAAAGTACCTGATCCAAAAAAAAGTGTGATATATTAATCAGACCGTAGAGATTGATAATGTACTGTAGCCATGTGAAGAATGATTCCATCTTAAATAAATAAAAATACTTTCAGTCAGACTTTCAGCGCACAGGGCAGTGTATTGTAGTTCCAGTCGGGTGTTTACAGGCCTCAGCAATGGGATATATGTGAGCGAATGTGTGGCTGTCTGGTTTTCTGAGCTGAATCGCTGCTAGGTGTCTGCTCTGTCCTGCAGCCCGTGTTTACCTTGGCACCCCCTCGCTCGCTCTTCCTTGCACTCCTTTATTATGATACTCTGCTGAGACTTTCCAAAGAATCATAAAAAGGCAGCAGATGCTTAGTGGGTTTTTTTTTCTGGCCTGCCATAAAAATAAAAGAAATCACTGCTGCAGCACGGCTTACAGAAGAGGAATTCGGCATCCTCTGAATCGTCTTATAAGATGGAGGTTAAGGCACCCAAACCACTAGTACCCCTTTACTGAACAGACATACCTCAAGATATACTGTACACTAAACACTGTATATATAGATGGATAGACAGACAGACAGACAGATATGTAACAAAAGGCAGCTGTTTCTAATGGCACGTGGGCCTATCCTTGGCCTCAGTGAATACAATCCTTTTGTTGAACGGCCCAAGTAATATCATACAATTCCTACTGCGGTGCAATTTCTATTCTGATTCACGGCTCCAGTTCATCCCAGAGGTATTCTATGGGATTGAAATCCAGACCTCAGACCTGTGAATGCACACATCAGCATGGCCCAAATAAGCAATTAAACGCACTGCACCAAACATTCAGTCCCAAGGTGGGAGGAATCTGAAGGTCTAGGAGAATTACATCACCATATCAAACTTGTTACAATGACAGTATAATATTTTCCACAATATATTAATATTTACTAGCAGTCATGGTGCCCTTCACAAAAGAAGGAAAGAAGTGTTGTATGAGGCTCAGCAGGGTCTGGTGTTTTGTGCATTTCTGAAAACCTCAGCCAGTCGCTAAGCCCTTCAGAGTTTTATGTTTTATGTCTAGACAGTTTTTATGTTGGCTTTGCTATTGTTAGATGTCTCCTTGTCACCTTTTGCTGCCACCGAAGAGCTCCGATTGCCGTGCGGTTGCGGAGGAAGCTGGGTGGGGGGGGGGGGGCTGGGGTGTAGGTTCACCGATCTACAGCGATCGATGGATGGGTCTTGCATTAGAAAGACTTCCTCTTCGGTCCTGTCTGTGCGATGCTTACAGTTATCTGAGCTGAAAGTCTCCCTGTGTTGACGCTCCAGCCCAGAGCCCTGGCTATCCCATCAGAGAGTGAGGAATCTTCAGCGGTTTCCTGACAGAAAAAAATAGCTTCTTCTATGACTTATGACTTATACATTTCCCCTCTGATGTGCCACAGTAGCGTCGGAAAGAAACACGCTTTCTCGTTGTTTTTATGTAACGGTCTTAACGAGTATCGTATGAATCATATACGTTAACAATTATTAATCAAGAGTTAACGATAAATAAATCGTGTAAGACTTAAACAAAAATGTAACATTTACATCTCTAATGAACAAAAGTCACTTTCTGAAAAGGGTGTCAGTGCTTTTGTCTATAGCTAAATAGTTTTAAACCGTTTTGTTATTGAAGCTCAACGCGCTGGTGTCATATGAACAGTATTTTACTAAAAGAAAAGAAATCAAATTGAAACACGCCTTGGGATTTTTCGAGGAATCCTGCATTCTTGACCTGCTTCCACAATACAGTACTTGTGGAAAATCAAAGCATACAATTCGACTCAGACCTTATAATTTCCAGAAGCAGTGTAAAAAAGCAGCCTCTGTTGAAACATCAGCTCCTTCCTTCGCCATCCAAAAAGCCACCAGTGTAGATCTGCTATTTGAATAGCTGGTCTGAAACTGACAGCAGATTGTTGAATGTTCTTCTGCGAGGCAAAACTAGATGTACTACAGTATGCAAGCATTAATGAATGGGAAATGAATTTGGGAAGGAATTAAGGAATGTGGCTCTATGAGACTGTCCAGACAACATTCCAGCGTATAGAACAATATACCGTGCAGATGTTGGAATAAAAAGTCAATGTATAGAATTTCCACTAAAAATGTATAATTTTCATAATTGTGTAAAGCTGTTTTTTGTTTGTAAAATTATTATATTTGATTAATGTTGAATTCCATTTTTTTAACAAGGATATCTGATGGCACACGGCCGTGTTGTAGAAATCCGCCTGATTTCCTGTTTCCTCTCGCCTAGACGTTAATGAATGCCTGGACAGGTCGCTGTGCTCCAATGGCAAATGTTCCAACCTTGAAGGATATTATGTTTGTAAATGTAATAAGGGATATGAGGAAAGTCCAGATGGCAGATCGTGCACAGGTAAGTTTGCTTATTCATATTGACAAAGTGGCTTTTATAAATACTTGTCCGACGTTAAATGAGCGAGAAGGCAGATGTTGTGGACAGGGATTGAAAAAGGAATGATGTTATACAGCGAAAAATCAAAGTTGCATTCGTGTGAAGAAGCTAAACTGAAACAACAACTGACGCTTGCTTAGAATATTGACTAACTTAACTCCATGAAAGGTGGCAATGCGGATTATTTTCCATATAAACATCTGGTATTTGTGAATAAATTGATTCGTCGTGCCATATTCATTCCACCGATGGGGTGGGAATGGGTGTGTCAAGGTTGTTCTGTGCCATTCTGTCCCCTGCATCATTGTGACTAAAGACTTCTCTGCTCCCAGATTTTGACGAGTGTCAAGACCAAAGCGTGTGTGTCAGAGGACTTTGCCGCAATACCGAGGGGTCCTTCGTCTGCAACTGTGGCCCCGGGTTCAGGATTTCATCTGACGGTGACCAGTGCGATGGTAAGAGGACTCTGGTTATATCATACAATCCTAGATCTAAGCTTCAGCAGATTAACACAGTGATTAGGTTGCTTTTAGACAGCGGGTCGCCAGTGAAAACTCAAAAAAGTCCGCCTATCAGACTGCTCTCCAGCTGTGAGGTCGGGAATCATTTCCACAGCTGGGACACCGTGGTTCTCCCCCACAGCTTCCAGGCCTGTCTCCCGCAGTCTAGTGTGTAAGGTGCAGTTTACTTTGTGCTTCCAGATGTTGATGAGTGCCAGGAGCTGCTCCACCCCTGTGGAGAGGTAGGCCAGTGTGTTAACAACCTGGGATCATACCAGTGTACCTGTCCAGATGGCTACCAGGCGGTCAACGGGACACAGTGTCAAGGTAAACCCCAACTGCCAAGTATGTGCATCATCTCTGTTCTCCAGGACCAGCCCACACTAGTTTGTGTGACACGTGTCTCTCTGAGCTCGCTGACCCTGTTTCCCCTTGTGTCATTGTCGTAGACGTTGACGAGTGCCTGGACGACTCCGATCTCTGCGTTCCTCACGGGACGTGCTTCAACACGCACGGCTCATTCTACTGTATTTGTGAGCAGGGCTTTGCTGCTACGGATGACTCGCAGTCCTGCGAAGGTAAGCTGAAGGCAACCTGAAGACGGAGAGCGAGGTCCTGCCCAGTGTGGCTTTCTGGAAGTAGATTCTAGTGTAGAGGAATTTCTGAGGGGGAAAAAAGTCAAAGAAAAGGAGTGATCAGTAAAATGAATTAGTCAGAATTACTAGTGAGGCTTTCTAATGCATCACCACAGAGGGATAGTTTTAATCTGTATATACTGGGGACAGACTTATTACAGATTGTGACTGGAACATTAAAAAAATCAACTATGAAATGCATATTATCAGACCCTTACCAGTATTGGTCATTAACAGCTTAATCTTTCAGCAGCCAGATTTTCCGAGCCGCATACTTTATAGGAAAAAGAGTAAACGAGAGTAGTTCACTGTGATTTGAAATGTAAAGTTTGGACTACATGAGGGGAGCCAGCGTCGGGAGAGATGACTCGCGCTCACTGTACCGGCACGGCATCCCAGTGAGAGACGGCTGGTCTCTATGAAGGTGGCAGCTCTTAACGGTTACCGAGTAAGACATTTCATTTCCTTCAGATGCCATCGTCTTGAAGGGACTCTGTTGAAGGAGACAGCGTGTTTAACGTTTCAATGGGCCTGATCAACACAAACAAGTGGCCTGCGGGGACGCTGACAAGCTGCTGCACAGAAAACCCACTCGGCTTATTAGCTGGGCTCTCGTCTGTGATTACAGTTTCATCAATTAGGGATGCTTTGCCAGTTACATGGCTGACTTATCTAATCTTATAATTTCAGATGTGTATTTCCCCATCCTCTGTAAATGCCTTATTGCCCCTGGAAAGTGGTGTTTAATTAGTTTTACATATGTTGCTGGTATTTTCCTCCAGCAGCCCATGCCAGAAGGCTTGCCCATCGTCAGAGCGGTTTTAAATGCCCTTTCCTGCAGTAAAAATAAAAAGGGGGCCTTTGAGCTGGCTGTCTAGACGAGGAGAAATATTTCTTGCAGCACTCTTTCTTTGACTCTCGGCAGGGTTGAGAAGAAGGCTGAGGATCAGCGTAGGAGCCATGCCAAACAAACACTTTCTAATGAGTCGGGAGGTTTTCAAAAAGCACAACAGAGCAAAACTGAGTACGAATTTGGTATCTGGAAATTGCGCTGAAGACCTCTTATTCAGATATTATAATTTATCGCTTTTGTTTTTCATATTTTTCTTTTGAATTCATATAAAGAACCATTCAAAACCAGAAAAGGAAATAATAAACAAGCGACATGTGTCTGATCATTGCGAATGTCCCGTGGGAAAGATTCCCCCATTGGGTGTCGGTCAGCGGGGGGTCGCGCCAGGTCTTTGATTGTAAATGATTGGCGTCTGAAGCAGCTGCAGAGCCGGACCCATAATGCACCTTGGCACCTGCCGCTGACGCCGCGTGCAATGAACTGCAGTCTCCCCGCTCACACGCTGCTTTGCAAACCAATGGAAATAGAACAGGGGAGGATTGACGCAGCCTTGACCCTGTGTCTCAGGAGAAATCAGAATAAAAAAAAATATTAATTAAATCAGCTTTGAAGAGCAGCCCAACAAAACAAGTGTAGACGCAGCAGTAACAATGGAATCAAATGGGGTTTGTTGGCCAGGATTGTGGGTCGGTGAAATATTACCTCACTTTTTATTCTGTTGCCATCTCTCCCTCCGCTATGGTTTACTACACATTGCAGGTTAGTAACTGCTGATTGGCTGCTATTAGGGCATAACAATTATCCCAATAAGCCCTACCATACAGCAGGGGCAAATTCAGAACTATTGGAAGCTTGCATGTCTAAAATAGAAAATTTAAATCAATGGCACAACACAACTGGCAGATTTGGTTATGTAGATTTTTTTAACTGTAGGCAAGAATTCCAATCTCAACTGCTTCTAGTTGTGCGATCGAGGGAATGTACAGTGGTTCTGCATCCAGACAGGTCTGGCCTATTGAAATCAGCAGTCCAGACGGGATGCTCAGCTGGCTTTGATTATGTTCCTCCCACAGCTGCGATCTGGCCCGATGCATCTGGCTCTGATGTCTTCTGCACTCCCATTACTGAGAAGTTGGAAACAGACATCACTTGAAAGACATGGATTCTTGCCAGCCCTGTTTGCCTGTGATAAAGTGCAGTCGCTGTTGATAAAGTGCATTCTTGTCTGCGTTCGGTTCTCCAGCCTTCTTGTCTGTTATAGTCCACGATGTGGCGCACGTCACAGGAGAGGTCTATGGGTCAATACTGACTGTATATACGGTATATGTTCGTATATAGCTGAGAAACTCCAGTCCTCTGGGTTGAAAGCGTCCTGCTGGGCCGGGACTTGGTTTGTCTCGTCTTGTTCGTCTCTCACGCCCTTCACACTGATGTGTTGTGAGTGTTCTGTCTAATGTGTTCATTAACTTAAACAGGTATGTGTCTCTTCCAGATGTGGATGAATGTGCAGCTGGTACCAAGTGTCATGGGGGCTCATGCGTCAACACGGCGGGCTCCTATAGCTGCGATTGTGCTTCAGGGTATCGCCTTCACGCGGCTAACGAGACTTGCATTGGTAACCTATGGTTCATATTTGGTAGATTTTTATAGAGCTTTTTTTATTTTGATTTAAGCTCTACAATGTGGTGATGATGACTATAATTAACTATCCCCATTCTATAATTATCTTATTTTTTATTCTTTGTGAATTTCTCTAGACATAATAATGACATCATCGATATATGTGTGTCTGCTCCTCTCTTTGGTGGCCCATCTGTTTCTCATTGCTTTGACGAAACTCCTTTACTCCCCCCTAGGTAACATTAGAAAATCTGCCCCGAGTCTCGCCCCACCAGCTGAACTTACAGTGCTCTCTGCCTGTGAGGGCCTAGGCTTAGAAAGGAGGGAGCATAACGATTGCATCTATCGTGGACGAGCAAACTCTTTTAAATTAGATTGTTCGTTGACTGAAGCAACAATGTCTGAGATGTCTTTAAGCAGTGGAAATACTTGGTCAGGAATAACCTTTAAGCCTTTTGTTTGGGGGGTGGGGAGAATAAATATTTTTTAATAAGGAAGACTCATTTAATCCTTAGCCAGTTTGGCTGGAGGACCTGCGGAGCTGCCAATACCTCCCCCAGGTCTAATTGCAGAATGTTCTCTTGAAGATCCCAAGATCTTAATCAGCTTCCTTGTAGACCTTTAATTCCCAAGGACAACCGGGTCTGGCAGTCTCTCCCAGACCCAGGTCATCTTGAAACTTTTTCCATTAGTAATAAACCCGACCACCCTTGGGAAGTCTATTCTGCTTGTCCTTCATAATATGACTGATGGCAGTTGTCTCGCCCCCTCCCATCCTATGACAGGACTATGTTTAAATTTAGAAGGTCATGGAGTAAATGAGCCTCGGACAGATTTTAGCCTTCCCAACAACAGTGCGTCAAAAAAGTGTGTCTAGGCTGAGCTCAGTGTATGTTTAATGCCCCTCTTACACCTCCAGTGGGTATTTGGTTTGCGTGTGACCGATTTGATCTCACACAGATATTGATGAGTGTGAGGAAGAGAGCGGTATCTGTGGGACGTGGCGCTGTGAGAACGCCCTGGGCTCGTACCAGTGCATCGTGGACTGTCCTCCAGGCCACACCCTGGAGCCCAATGGGATCTGCGTTGGTGAGTTGGTCCAGGCAGACAGACTGCTGGAGCTCCCTCACCCCATCCTCCCCTCACATAACTTACTTGCTTTGCATTCATCGTTTAACCATTCCCAGACGTCCCTTCCCACCCCCATACCATCCTTTTTGGCTGTCAGTCTAGCTTCACGCTAAACTAAAGCCTCCCACCCTGTGTCTCCATACAACGAATATTGTGTGCACAGGTGGGTGAGTATGTGTGTGTCAGCGCTTGAAGTAAACTGCTGTTGTTTGCCAGAATAAGGAGTGTGGAGCTTTTCACACAGATTAATGTGGTCGCGGTCATTTTGTGTGTGGGCAGCAATCTTGTTGCCATTCTGCTTTCATAATGTGTGCTGCTGAGGAAGCTAGAGATGGTCATCTTTTTTGTTCAGAAGTAAGTTGCTGAACTGCAAACAGTTCCAAACATTGGAAGTACAAGTAAGATCAACCACTGTATGGCCTTGTCTAGTTCTTCACCCGCACTCACATCTAACAAAATGCCTGTCTCTTCATGTGGCCCAGATGGTCCTCTGAGTTTCCTAACACTGTCTTGTCATGTAAAGCAGTATCCTTTTGACCTTACCTGAAAGGGCACTGTGTATAATGTGTGAACGACATTATACTGTAGTTGTGTGTGCTGTAGTGGACCTGTCGGTAGCTGAGCTTCATGCTAAACTGTCCATCTTTGTCCAGTGACTAGTAACCAGACACATTTCAGTCATTGCAATGTGAGTGAAGGAGTCTGCTGCTTTCTAGTTGCATATTAGTGGCTTGTTTGTGATGTAGTTGGTCTTCATCTGTCCGCTATGCTGTTGTGACGCCCTGCAATGCTTCTCATTTGTTTGTTCTCCACACACTCTTACACTGCATTGTTTCCATGTTGTGTGTGGTTTATAGATCGTGTTCCTGTTGCTCATGCTGGGTGTGTCAGTGCCCTGGAATTATTTTCCAGGATTTGTCATCGAAATCCCAGTTTGACGAACTATACTATGAGAGAATTGTTTGTGTATGGGAGCAGTAAGCATTTACCAATCCTGCTGATTAGATTAAAGTTCACTTTTATGCATTTATTTAAAATAACAATTCATATTCTTCATTTGCACAATAATACAATTGTTTTTGGACATTATTACAGTGAGGAATGAACCTTAAAAACTGCTGCTTTGTTTATCTATGTGTATCCTCCTTTCTTTCAATTCCATTTAATCTATTGCACCACTGGCATAGAATAGTGTATTTTCACCAAACAGTGAAATAAATGGGTCGGCTCCAATCTCAGAACCTCCATAAACGGACGTGTTCAAGTGCTGTATCTGCAGCTTGATCACAAGTAACAGGAATAGAAAAAGCCAGGGGATGTAGACACTGGAAGATACAGCATTAGACCTGTACTGAAGTATTTGCCTCTCTTGAAACACATGAAGTGAGGTGTGAATTTAAGATAATTGATGCAAAAATAAACAGAACAAAAGAAAGCATGGATACAATACACCACAGGAGCTAAACAACAACAGCTTTGTGATTTGCCTCCTCTGTACACCCTCTTGAAGTCTACAGACAGGTTGCCCAGAGGGCTCAGGGTGCAGGTTTCGGGGACAGGGAGTGACGGCGGCTGGCGGAGGCCTCACGCTGTCTGTGCTGTGTCCTTTTCAGATGTGGATGAGTGTTCAGTAAACAGCACGTTGTGCGGCAGGCATGGCTTCTGCGAGAACACCGCTGGCTCCTTCCGCTGTCTGTGCGACCAGGGCTTCCAGGAGCAGCCGGACGGCCAAGGCTGTGTGGGTGAGTGAGGGAGAGCCAGGGCCGAGGCACCCCTGCTGTCTCGCAGAGGGGTCTGACCCACAGCCCACCATACACCTGACACAGTACAGCACACGGCCCGCCACAGCAGTGCAGAGTGCTGTGTGAACGCGGTCCGTTGCCACTGTAAGATCAGTCAATTCTCTGGGACTCACCTGTTCATTTGAAAAGGCAGTTTCCCCCTCCTTACAGGCAGTACAAACCCCAATCCCCTTTGTAAAGTACAAGCTTCTGGACTTGTGCCTTTGCTTGGTATGTTTTCTTCTCAATGTAAGGTTAATGCGTGGGGGGCACACACTGGGGAACAGTCCCTTGGAAAATGGAGAGAAGCCACACAAGCCATGGGTATCTGCAGCAGAATCAGCATTGCACTGAACTAGATTACACGCTGATATGAATGTATTAAAAACGCGCCAAAAATTCATGTTCTTAACAGAGAATTAGACGCAGCCTAGAGGCCCAGCTGCCCCCGGTGAGGAAAAACAACACTTTGACTCAAATGATTCGTAATGTCTGCTGAGAGATTGTTCCATTGTGACACCGTTGTGATATTTTTCAGTCTATCTAGCAATCTAGATAGTATCCACTTGACAGTGAAGGTTGGAGCTACGCCAGGATTGTGATTGATGCTATCATTTATTATCATTCAATTTAACTCTACACTTGTAATGCATAAAACATCTCTCCGTGCCTGTATGGGGCTTTAACTTAGTGATTGGAAAAAGTGCTGGTGTTGAGCTGAGAAACATGAAGAAGAGCAATTTTCCCTTCCTTACCTTTCTCTTGAAATAGGATATATAAAGGCCTCAAGATGAGCATTTTGCAGGCTTTTTTATCTTTGCTTTTTCAAGAAGAGCACAACAGGACTTAAATTCCAATGAGCAAAGATGCAGATTGTATGTTAAACAGTAGTCCCTTGCGAAGTCTCTTTTTACAGTCAACCTCAATAGGTTTTACTTTCTATGCTTGCTCTATGGTGAATCTCGAAAGGGAGAGGGGAGAACTGCTCAGGAACACAACTGAGCTGCACAACTTTCTCTTATCTAATTAGCTCTTGTCTATTGATTGTGCTACTGAATTCCTCAAGGAACAGACTCTATAAGAACAATCACCTCAGTTTTGTCTTTTTAATAATCACTTATGGTTGCAATGGCTGTCAATGAAAGATGTGCTTTTTTAAAAAGTCAGTCCGTATAAAGCTTGTGATGTCATGCTTTAGAGAACGTAGCGTAGTGTCCCGCTAGGCTGTTGGAGAGCTTGGTGTCTTATGTCTCGGTGGTTTTTCTTAAATGGGACCGTGCAACTCCCATCTTTCCCAATTTCCTTTAGCAGGAACTCTTGTCAGTGTGTATAAGTGTGTTACACTCGTTCACAATTGAAGCTGATGGAGCACTTCCTCACAATCCCTCCCTCCCTCTGCAGTTTGGCAGGGATGACACACATACCCCTCTTGTCCATCCAAACAGCTGTGTCCAACCCTGGGCAGCAGCAGAAGTCTCCTCTGCCAATCACCAACACCCTGTTTTCTGTTAACTAGCTGGGTTGTTTCTTTTCTGTTTTCCTTATTCAAGAGCAGACAAGTCCTTAAGCTTTTCCGATTGTTAGCCGTTGTCTCAGATGGAGGAGTATTATAAAGTTATTAGTGAGAAAACAAAAAAAGCATTCATTTGACTAGGTCTTTTTTCCTCATCGAAAAATAAACCTCCTTTAAAGCCACAGCGGTGAATATCGGTGTGTGTCCCACAATTGAGGGCTGTGCGTTACACTATTTACACAGCTGTGGACCTTCGAGATGTTATTACTAAACGGGGCTGTTGAAAATCAGGGGGGCTGATGGTTCGAGGTGTTTCAACATGTGCTGCATGCACCGTGATCCGTGGAAGGAAATTCTCAGAGCAATCTAGTGAAAGGAAAATACAAAACATTGTATGAAGCAATTGGCATCTTCATTGGAAGGACCCCTGCAATAAAAAATAAAAAAAAAATAGATTTACGGCAGTGGAAGTCGTGAAATTATTTCCAGAGCGTTACGTGAAGATCGGCAGCAGTACAGTAACACTCCTGGCCCTGCCCCCACAGCAAGGGTGTGTTTCTCCATTTATGAGTCGTCTTAAATGTTTCAAGGGCTGAGGGGGGCAGTTTTGTGTGACACAGGTTTACATGATAAACCAAAATTAAGCCTGTAAAGGTAGAATTCCACTAAAGGCGTATTAAAATGATTTTCTACGGGGAAGGCTTCAATGCACAGACTTTTAACAGGTCCGTGTCTGCGTTTACTGCCGAGTTTAGATTAAGTTACAGAATAGGCAGCTGTGTTCCCCAACACGAGACGCACACCAAGGTCATGCAGAACGCCATCTTTAACAAGAACGCCCTTGTGTGCATTGAAAAAAGAGAAACGGTGCCACTAGGTCAGAAATGAATTGCAGATTGGTAGCAACTTGTTCAAGGAAATATTGCCAGTCTGTCTAGTTCAGATTGAGCTGTTCTGTTAAGCCATGACGGACTGTAATAAAAAAAATATTTATGTAGGTAAGTATTAAATTACCATTCCCTACACTAGCTGTACAGAGTGATAATATGTAGTGCCATTTCTTTCCAACTATGTAGCTAAATTTATTTATATCCTCTGCACAACAAAATGTGTGTTTTGGGTATTTTGCAGAGGCGAGCTAAATAGTTGCTATTATCTTTGTAACACATGTATGATGTAATAAGTTTCAAATCGAATTACTGGTAATACTCTGAATATGGAACATGTCATGAATACATGCTTACTTAATGAGTCAGCAACATGAACTCAGTCATTCCTTGGGATTCTTCTCACACAGTCATTCCCAGTGTTTCCGTGCTGAGAACTGTTCTTACCCGAGATCACAGTTGTCTTTGTGTGTTGTTGTTTTTCCTTCTTCCCGTCCCAGATGTGAACGAATGCGAGATGCTGAGCAGCGTGTGCGGGGAGGCGCTGTGCGACAACGCGGAGGGCTCGTTCCACTGCGTCTGTCCCGAGGAGAACCAGGAGTTCAACCAGATGACCGGCCAGTGCAGCGTCATTGGCACAGGTAGCAGCCCCGGGCAAAATTGGAAACGTTTACACATAGAAAGCCGTGGATGACGATTCACGGTTGCAAAAAAGCATTGAGTCGACGTAAACAACCAGACACAATCCCTCTGAAACGGCGTATCCTAGCTGGGCAACCTGGCGCGTTACTACATGCGTGTTTCTCTCCAAATGCACTAGTCGGGGTGAAACTTCGTGTGGGCAGAGAAGCTCGATGATACAGACAGGATATTCTTGCCAAGGGAGGGATTAGTTGGGGAATAAGTGACACCTCAATGATGGCTCTCCGCATGTGCTGCCCTGACACAGACGTATGGTGTTCATTAGGGCCCCTCAGAGGAGCCACTGCCGCCACGGTCTGCATATCGACTTGCCATCTGGTAGACTGCGGAGATGCTAATGGAAAACAGAACCCGTTCATCCCTGAGGGAGACCCGTATCGAGCTCATCACTAGCAGGGCAGGCATGAGAGGTCTTGGGTAGAAGACAGAAAGGAGGTGGAGGTGGAGGGATCAAGCAAGGGCAGCGTTTGCCAAGAAAATACACCTTGATGACATTCAGATCAAAATGTGAACTGTTAACATATACTGGTGATCTGAAATTAGGAAAAAGCGTGTATGCAAGCGGACCTAACCATCCAAGATTAATTTACAGCAGGGCCCTAAAACAGTGGAAATTATGAATTAGGATGGAAACTTGAAATACAGTGAATATGTAACTCTATCTAAAAACAAATCTATTTCCACATGTTGGTAATAAAAATAGAGTGTATGCCTCGAAAGTTCAATTCAGACCTAATCTGGGTTGAGCTGTAATTATATGAAAAGCTTACAGAGCAGAAACCGAGTAGCACTACACAAGGCAATTACACAAACGGGCCATGGCGGGTGGGTTGTGGCACTGAAGTGGGAAGTGGTCGTATGGTGCACCATTAAGCTCTTCTGCTAGAACCACAGGAGATCAAGTGTCTGTGTTCTCACATTTATCATGTTGCACCTCTCTTTAAATGAGCCGAATTGTAGCTGGTAACAAGTGTGTCCCTGGGAAATGTCATAATGCACCGTAAAAGAAGGAGATCTCTTCGGTGTTATTCAGGTCCTGCACAACCGCCAATCTCAAACTATTCGGCACAAGCAGATCCTGTTTCTCTTTAAAGCAGAGTAGCTCTGAACCGATTGTATCTCCATTTAGTTGAAGAATCAGTAATAGATCTTTCCGCAAAACACAGCAGGGTGCGTTGAGCCCGTGGTGGCTGAAGTTGAGTCTTGCCTCTCTGTCCCCCGTCCCAGACACCGGCCTGGAGAAGGAGTGTTACTACAACCTGAACGACGAGAACCTGTGTGAGAACGTCCTGGCCACCAACGTCACCAAGGAGGAGTGTTGCTGCACACTGGGGGCAGGCTGGGGCGACAACTGCGAGATCTACCCCTGCCCCATGTTAGACACAGGTGGGCCCCACTGTTGCTGCTGACCTCCTGCAAGCAAGATCACACACACATGCATCACATCCTGCCCGGGATTTGTATTTTACTAATTTATAAACAATCCCAGACTCCTCCTCTCCAGAAGTGTAGCCTCAGACACCGAGAGCATTAAGACCAGTAACAATAATAATAACTTTTTAACTTGGAATGGATTTAGATAATAATAACATAATAATAAGCCCAACGTTATGAGTAACCCATCTTTAATGCATACCAATCTAGATGTAAAATGGGGGGAAAAATGCTGTTTAATGCTCAAAACCATGGACCGTATGCGTCATCTGGAACTGCACTACAGACGTACGGATTTAGCATTTCTGATCAATCCCCTGATTCAGTCCAGTATTGTTATATAAATCAGTCTCCACATGATTATGCATATGTTTATTGCAGAACAACAAAGAAACACGCATAACAGAGAAACACTGCCCAGATGAAAACATAGCACGAGACCGTTCTCGTTCCAGTTGTTAATGAACTCTCCCTGCAGTTAGAAAAGCCATGCGCTCACCTCCCAGAAATGACTACAAACCCTCAAAACACATTCTGCATTGTGGAGCATTACGAACCAGAAGAAAAACATTTCCATCTCTTTGCAATGTGTGAAGGGTTGAGACTCTTGAATTCCACGATTCTGAATGAACAAAAAAGTGTTTGATCACGAACATATAAGACATGCATATGGCATATGGTTTTTAAACACGACACAAAATAAAATCACTCAAATTTTCATTAATTAATTTCTGACGCAGAAACCACGATTATTGATATATTCGTCATTATGTTTCATTATTATCGTTAAACTCTGTTTGCACATTTTCTCACTACAGATCAGTATTCGGAGATGTGTCCAGGGGGACGAGGTCTCATTCCGACCGCAGACCCTGGGTACGGGGTCTTTGAGCCCCGATACGTAGGTAAGCACAGGTAGAGATGCCGCAGGTGGCCTGTGTTGTGAGGACCCATTCTGGCTCTGACTCTGGCCAGTTTTCCTCTGGTTGTGCTGGCGCTTCTCCTGTGTGACACGTGTCGGAAAGTGTACGAGCAGCCAGTTCATGTATTGATAGAGTATGTGACTTTCCTCTAATGCTACAATGCAGATAAGATTGGGACAGGGATGTTGCTTATACATTGGGTCTTTCTGAAATGGCCAGGTGCTGTTCAGTAAAAAAAAGGTAACGCATACAACACTTTTGTTTGTTTGTTTGTCCTGGGAGAGTTTCGGCTGAGTTTCAAGTCCTTGGCCACGATTCTGAAGACTCCAGCCAATGTCACGCACCAGTTACACTAATTGTGTTTTAAATTAAATGAGCTATGAGTTGTTACCATTAATCTAACAATGAATCCAAATCAGAGGCACTTTGTTTCATTGCGTTTTATTCCTGGTTTGACTCATGGCGTAGAAATGCAGGGCACAGATGTTGGCTAACATACGACCCCCACATGTTGGTTGTAAGTGAAAGAGCAGCCCATCTACGCCTGGTCTTAAAGCACAAATACAGCATGAAAGTGTTTTTAAAAACTCAACGCTTTGATTTTATTTTTATTTTTTCCACATGACATAATTGTGTCTGTCAGAAAGTTTGTCTGCCAGGTTCTGCAGGTATCTAAAAAGACAATAAAGCAACGTGCTTATAAGAAACACTGCTGGCTGAAATTAATTAATTGCTCTTTCCTGCTCCCAGATGCAGACGAGTGCTCTTTGTATGGCGATGAAATCTGTAAGGGTGGCGTCTGTTCGAATACGCACGGCAGCTTTGAGTGCTACTGTAAACAGGGAACGTACTATGACCAAATCACCTTACAGTGTGTGGGTGAGTAACTCCAGAGCCTGCCTGGTTTCTCTTTTAATTCATTGACCTGTGTGGTGGGGGGTTTTGTGGGGGAGGGGCATTATAATATATATGTATAGTTATTTCATTTAAAAATAAAGAGAAAAGAAAACAACATTACATTTAGTCATATTGTGCATAATGCATATTGATAGTGCATCTGGTTGGGAGAGTCTTTTCTGATGTGCTGAGATTATGGGGTCTGTATAATCTGCAGGAGGTTCGGGGACCTTTGAAGTGCGCACGCTACGTGTGTCCACTTACCAGCCATCACAGAGGAAGACGCCACTATAAATATTTCAATATTTATACAGCAGGGCAACAGGCAGGGTTCTGGCTGGCTGCCGGAGTTATTTCCTAAGCCAGTCAGTGCTGCTGGATCTGTGACTTTGACTCTCCGGGGGCAGCACATCTGGGGAAATGATTTGGGTCGCCACCGCATGGCAGCCTTCAGCGGGGAGACTTCTCGGTGCGAGGAACCCAGCGTGTGTCCGCAGTGTGGACGTCATATTGCAGACAGTTTTCCCATCAGTATTGGGATAGGTCAGAGCATGAGGAGGCAGGGGCTTGAACGTAATTTTTTTCTGTCCTATTTGGCATTTTTCGGTTTGAGAATCAATAAAAAGGTGTATTGTATGAAAGGAAAGCACAGTAAAGTTTCTCCATCCACTGTGAGGTACTCTGTAACCCCCACAGCGTATCGTTGTGCCCTCAACACTTCCCCCTGTCCAGGTAAAGACCGAGTAACTTCCTTCTTGCAGACATCGACGAGTGCCAGGACGAGTCGCTCTGTATCGAGGGGAACTGCATCAACACTGACGGGTCATACATGTGCTTCTGCACACACCCCATGATCCTGGATGGCAGCGGGAACCGGTGCATCGATCCTCCGGAGATGTCGGGTGAGCCACGCGGGCCGGAGAACCGTCACGAGACATTTGGCCATTTCAGACCGAGGCTCACATCATAAAATGCCCGTCTTGTGCCCCCTTTTAAAACATGGCATCAGACACAGAATGAACCAATCTAAGCAACCAGTTTCTTCCTTTCTTAAAACTGGCTGTTAACAGTATGAAAGATGTCTGTAGAGATGAGCAGACTTCTGGGGCAGACAATAGCATGTGTGTGTGAGCGACTGTGCTGTAGCAGAGCTAATCACACAGCCAGCAGAGGCAGTTTAGGGTCATTTCCTGTATTGCTGGAAAAAGCCAGTTTTTCACACCTCCGTCTCTCAGGGCCACAGACCCCAGCATAGCTCTGGGCGATTCAGTATGTGATGTAATGGAGCAGCGCGGCGGTGATTAACAGAGCCAAGACACCACTTCCACTAACGGGTCACTCTATAGCACGGGCCTGGAAAAGCAACCCCGGGGATCTCCACGCTCGAGGGTCTGATTGTGGGATAATAGACATACAGTCCCTCCACTGTGCGTTGGTCTCCTCTCTGTAACGCGTGTGCTTGTGTCGCCTGTCCTTCTCAGAGCCCAGAGAGCAGACTGGCCTGTTCCAGGACATTTGTTGGCAGAATATCATCAACGGCAACACCTGCAACAACCCCCTGGTGGAGATGAAGACCACGTTCGCCGAGTGCTGCTGTCTGTTTGGCGAGGCCTGGGGCATGATGTGCGCCTTGTGTCCGAAGCAGAACACAGGTTGGTCAAGAAGAGCACACATTGCGCTGGTGCGCCGAGGCTAGACCACTGAAATACAAACAAACACACACACACACACACACACACACACACTCACATCAGTTTAGCTCATACTACGTCTTCTCTCCAGCTCTGATATCCACCTCGAAAAAGCATTCCCTTCAAACAATAAATGGTCTGACCACAGCCCCGCCCCTTCTTACCAAATAGGGCAATAGTTTGGACTGGATTGAATTGGAAAAACATTAATTTCCTTGTGGTAAATAAAATATGACGGCCTTTTTACTTGTCCCATTTCTCTTTCCCCCCATTTATCTGCCTCATAAGAAAATGTGCAAATAAATCAGACTGCGGAAGCTCATGACAATCGCTTTGTTTCAGTCCTGAACATGGAAATGGACACATTATTTAGATCGCAGGTACTCGGGGCCGTCCTGCAATGTGCGAAGAATTCAGATGGATTTCTGTGCGTGTCAGGTTGCAGAATCGAGTGCTGTCTGTCTGTCTTAGTGTGGATTCATCTTTCAGAGTCTTCCTGTCCACCGCGTTGCTTTTTTCAAACCGAGGCACGCCATTGAAACATCTGCTGCATGCATTCGGCAGCGTGCAGGAACGCACGGCGCATTCCAGCAGACTCCGAGACCGTGCCCATCGATGTGTGTGATCCTGAGAGGAACAGGACGCGGAAGAGGCTCTGACTACTCTAAAGCAAGCTCGTCAGTAACCAGGCGATGCCGCGAATAAGGGGCCGGGAAGTCCTGTCCTCCTGCTCCCAGATTCGGGTGACTCTGTGTCTCTGGGGTCATTGTACTGTAAACGGGTGTGGTTGGAGACGAGGGTGCAGGATTCCTGGCACTTCATTTCTGCAGCTGAGCTTTTCATCAGATGGCTGAGGTTGGTTCAAGGTCACCCTTCACAGTTCCCTCGGTGGGTGTGCATTGACAGGAGAGACAGACAGGGTTTTTTTCTTCTTCCCTCGGCTGTAGTGAGACTCGGGCACTGTCTGCAGGCCCCCGTCCATCCGTCCGCTCTTCAGACAATACACTTGTTGTGAGTTACAATTGATGTGGAGCCTCCATTCTCCCCCAGGAAAGATTTTGTGGACCAAGGAATTATCTGCCCTGGATTACGGAGCCGAAACACAATTATTCCCAGGTCTCCTCCTGTCAAAACCCTATTTCACACATACTCACTCAGCTTTTGTCTTTTGTTCTGCGTCCCAAATGCTTTGCGTTGAAATATGCTGTTAGGATGTTGGCTTTCTTTTTTCTTTTTAGGAAAAACAGCAGCAAAGGTAGGGAACAGACAGTGGATTTACAAATCCTTTTTTGGCCCGTTTCCCCCCAAACATTTATTATTAGGATTAGATCAACCGGACCGATTCCCTGTGCAACAAAGGCAGAGGATTCCTCCTTGCTTAGATTAAAGTCAGTTCCTGGGCTCCCCACCGTCTCCATAAAACCATCTTGCAGTCCTGTGGGGTCTCACTCGGCACTGCTGGGGACGGTGTGTCGCGCGTGGATCTCGGTGTTGATGCCACTGTCTCTCTATCCCTACCAGATGCCTTTGCCAGCCTGTGCAACGTGCCCGTGTCCGGGGGTCGGCGGGAATACGGAGAAGACGCCCTGACGGCGGTCAACCCGGACTACCCTGTCCTCCGCCCAGACTACGACTCTCAGGCACAGACCCGGTTTCTGCCCCTGTACGAAGACGAAGGACGTGAGTGTGAAAGCCACCTCCTCTTCCGCGTCTCTTTTCTGTCTCTGTCCTGCAGTTTTCCTCTCCTCAGAGCGAATCTCACCGGCCTCTGTCAGTGAGAGACGCGATGTGATGCCAAAGTTCACTGCTGCCATCTGGTGGTGAGATTAAGAAATCTATTTTTATTAACAATGAGTTTAAAATAACCGCACCCAGTCAAGTGCTGGCTCTGCACTGAAGATAAAGTATATAGAAGAAAAACAATGGTTTTTTTAGCTTGTGCAAAGTATAATGTTTTAGTTGTTTAATTAGATAATGCTAATATTGATGAGGAAAATATATTGTATTCATTAAAATTTTTCCTTTTTCATTTTTCTGAAAACTTTATTCCATATACAATATTAGCTAAATACTAGCATATTAGTAGCTCTACAGCTGCTTTTCCAGTTCAGGAATTGGGCACAAACAGATACACGCACACGCACACGCACACACACACACACACACAGAGTCATATACAGTGTTTTAAAAGCAAAGTATAGAAATAATTGGGAATGGGGGAAAAAAAGCAGAAACAATAGAATATAAAAGGTGGTCACTTATTGTGGTAGACCATCTGCATTTTAAACAGAAAATAAAAACCCAGGAGAGAAAAGGAGCAACACCAAGAAACTCTACTTTATTCCTTTTATTCTTGAGAAATTATGTGAAATCGGCTCAAAACTGATTTTGTTTGTTTGCTTTGGTTCCTGACTTGGGCGTCCTTTGCCAATAAAAAAGGATGTACTTTCTTGACCTTTTAGGAGCCTTTTAATACAATGATAGTTTCACAAAAGTCCATGAGCTTCATGTTCATTCTACATCCGCTTGAGTATCGGTCCGTGCGCCGAGATGGCCGGTGCCGGTGGTCTGCCGTGCGGCGCGGCGTGTCCGTGGCCCTCCGTGACCTTGCCCTGTGATCCACAGACCAGTACGACGCCTTCGAGGGACTGCGGGCCGAGGAGTGCGGCATCCTGAACGGCTGTGAGAACGGGCGCTGCGTGCGCGTGCAGCAGGGCTACACCTGCGACTGCTTCGACGGGTACAGCTTCGACGCCTCCAAGATGGTCTGCGTGGGTAAGAGCGGGCCGGGGGGGCTTTCTACGGCCGGGGGGGAGACTGTGAGCTCTACTGTCTAGATGCCTGGCTGCCGTGACGTGCTGTTGATACTGTCGTTGTTTGTCTTCCGTGTTTCTTTTAGACGTGAACGAGTGCTCCGAACTCAACAACAAGATGTCGCTGTGCAAGAACGCCAAGTGCATCAACACGCAGGGATCGTACAAGTGTGTGTGTCTGCCTGGGTTCGTGCGCTCCGACCGGCCCGGCTACTGCGTCGTGGCGGAGGCCCGGGGGGACAGCGTTCTGGAGTGAGGCCGCCGGACAGGACTGGACACACTCACAGTAAACACACTTATTTAATCCAAGCCCATATACTCTGCACTGTATAAAACAAAACGAAAACCAACAAATATTCTACTTGAGATGAAGATAAAACCTTAACCTACTATGTGGCGTCTATATGGAAAACAGCATTGTATAAATATGGTGAATTATTTTATTTTTTAGAAGGAGTTTTAAGCTTTTTTTGAACGGAACTCTTGACTCTCCACCGAAATGACAAACCCAATGGACGTGCGCTGGGAGGTACTCTGCCCAGTCAAGGCCTTGTGTGGATGTTTTGTAAGTGAACGGACCGAGCTACCAGCTGCTCCTGCTCCACTACAGCACTACAGCCTACGTTACTACTCTGTTACACAGGACAGCTGGCATTGAGACACCGCGGTGGACGTATTCTGTATTACTATCATTCAGCCGCTTATGAGAAATATGCAGTATGTACTGTACTGTAAAAGAATGTTATAAATGTAAATTCTTTGAAAGAAGCTTTTTTTTTGACATTTTTTCTATTAATTATAAAAAAATACACAACTGTACTTCTCTGTGTCTGGAACATTGGACAATGGCAGGTTTTGTTTGTTAGTTTTGTCTTTCTAGTCTGCCCTGTGGAGCAGGCCATTTTTAATACCTTTTTTACCCTGTTCATTTTCCTGTTTTTTGTTTTTAAGAACAACAATGAAGTTCTCCAATTTTTATTTTTTTTACTCTTTAAACGTTTTCTGCACTTAACTGCAATTTTTTTTAAAGTCTTGCCAGGTTGCAAAGCTGCTAAAGGACAGCCATTGGAGTAAGTTTTGTACATTTAAACTAAAGAGATGAAAACCAGTCTATGTATTGTAATTTGTACATGAAAAAATAGCTCTTGTATGAATATCCTTTCATATTACGATGTATATTAAACCTCTATAAATAAATCCCTGTTTGTGATATTGTAACAGGTGCTGTTGTGCCTCGTGGGATTGTTTTCCCAGTCCTGTACTTGGAAGAAAATGATTTGCTCATGAGGTAGAAGGGACAGCATATCTAAACCAGTCTTAAGGTATGAATTGCAAAGAAATACAGTTTAGTTCCAGGGCGCTGTACTATAAGGTCTCACCAGTTCTACTATTTCATTATATTGTCCTGTCAAAAAGATCCCCGTGTGAACTGAGCAACAGTTGCTGGCAACAAAATGCAACTTCCGGTTTGGGAGTCGAAGAGGGTTGAACGGCGGTCGAACGCGTCTTAAAATAAAAGAATAAGAATTACATTGCTTTTTAACCATAATCTGCGGTGTTCTGTACATATCTACTTAGATCTACATATCTACATATATATTCTGTTTATTTGTATTTATATTCCATTATATATTCTTATATATAAATATAGGGGAAAAAGACCACCTGCTGGCTGGTGTATTTGTGCAATGCCAGAAAAAAATAAGGATTATAGCTCCGTCAAAGGGGAGTGAAACACAATGTAAAGACCCATATTGAATCGCTCATGGGGTTAGATGCATCAGATTGCATCTAGTGGTGCCCGTTCAAAATGGTAAAAACTGACTTTTTGACTGTAAAATAAGGAACATGAACTTTTGAAGTTGTATTTATTGTTATATGAAATAGAAGTTACAATTACAAATATTACTGGAGTACTGGAATCAAAGGCAACTGCTGACACTAATACATCTTCATTACCTAATGCATATTATGGTCCAATATTATTGAGAAGTTGTTTGGTTACTTTCTTCCTGTTATTCTGCTCTGCTCTGGTCTGATTTAAGCTCAAGACTTTCTAAACCAGAAGATTCCTCACCGTGAGTTTAACAGAGAGAATGATCCTATTGATTTAATTTAACTTTTTTTTTTAAATGCGTAAATACTGCCCGTACACAGGTACAAGCAAGACACGTCAATACTTGTGTCAAGTGTGGTAATACAGTAGTGACGTCTAACAAAGGGTTCACCTCCATGATAAATACAAGGTTAACAGATGTTCCAAATACTGTTGAAAAATTATTCAATGCTAATATAATAAAAGAAGCCCCACAATAGTTTGTGTGATGGGGAGGCCGGGAATTAGAGGCTCACAGACTAAAACAACACTTTTATTGAAGAAACACAAAGTAAACTGGCACGAAGGCCAAAACAAACAACGCACAGGATGGAAACGGTCTTCACTGTGGCATAACAAAACACACACACAGCTTGCTTGCTCTCCCCCAATTAACCCAATGTATGTTCGTCACCTACAATATATGTTAACGTGTGATGCAAAACAGACAATACAATTTGAATTAATATAAATCATAATTAATAACTTGGCTATTTGTAAAACTCAAAATTTAGTAACATGTCTACATATAACATATGGATCTGCTTAATTGTACAGCATCAATACAACAATGTTACATTAGTTTATTGCAGGCACAGTCCACATTTCCAAAGATTACTTTTAAGAATATACATTTGAATATTGAAAAAATAAAGTCGGCCTGCACACATCCAAATTTAAACATCAGACACGAGTTTTCGAATATCATTAACTTAATTAAAGGCTTTTAAAATAAAAATCTTCCTGCCCATTTCCTTGCCGACGATCTTTTTTGTATTAAACTGTTATTCACGTTTGTTTGTAAATGTGGAGAAAGACAAACTAACTGTAGCAGTATACGCATGACTAACACATATACACCGATCAGCCATAACATTATGACCACCTGCCTAATATTGTATAGGTCCCAATTTTGCCGCCAAAACAGCCCTGACCTGTCGAGGCATGGACTCCACTAGACCTCTGAAGGTGTGCTGTGGTATCTGACACCAAGACGTTAGCAGCAGATCCTTTAAGTCCTGTAAGTCGCGAGGTGGGGCCTCCATGGATCGGACTTGTTTGTCCAGCACATCCCACAGATGCTCGATTGGATTGAGATCTGGGGAATTTGGAGGCCAAGTCAACACCTTGAACTCTTGATTCATCAGACCAGGCCACCTTCTTCCATTGCTCCGTGGTCCAGTTCTGATGCTCAGGTGCCCATTGTAGGCGCTTTTGGCAGTGGACAGGGGTCAGCATGGGCACCCTGACTGGTCTGCGGCTACGCAGCCCCATACGCAACAAACTGCGCTGCACTGTGTGTTCTGACACCTTTCTATCAGAACCAGCATTCACTTTTTCAGCAATTTGAGCTACAGTAGCTCGTCTGTTGGATCGGATCACACGGGCCAGCCTTCGCTCCCCACGTGCATCAATGAGCCTTGGCCACCCATGACCCTGTCGCCGGTTCACCGCTTTTCCTTCCTTGGACACTTTTGATAGGTACTGACCACTGCAGACCGGGAACACCCCACAAGAGCTGCAGTTTTGGAGATGCTCTGACCCAGTCGTCTAGCCATCACAATGTGGCCCTTGTCAGAGTCGCTCAGATCCTTACGCTGCCCATTTTTCCTGCTTCTAACACATCAACTTTGAGGACAAAATGTTCACTTGCTGCCTAATATATCCCACCCACTGACAGGTGCCATGATAACGGGATTATCAGTGTTATTCACTTCACCTGTCAGTGATCATAATGTTATGGCTGATCGGTGTATAATATATAAATATATAACAAGTTATAAAATAAAATATTCACCGGAATTGAAACTGTTGCCAGCTTCACGGAGCTCAAAAAGATGTACTGCAATGGCAAAGACTGTGTTTTGTATCAATCCATAATATGTCCACCGGGGGTGCTGTGCACTGTGTCAGACTTTTTATCTTTCAAATTATGTTCGGTGCTGCCAACAGACATTTAGTTCCCTCACTGGTTTTGCTCGCCTTACCCGATGCAGACTTATGAGAAATTCACTACCCATAATGCATTTGCATAACTTACAGTTTTCTCCCCCAATAGTAATAACTCTGCTTCTGCAGTTCCTCGTGCCTGGCGGAGTGCGACTCTTTTTAATAACTCAGCCAGTTGGAGCCGCTTCGGTCACTTTGGCATTCGGGGCCCGTCTGACACGGACTTTGTGTGTTAAGGCCTGAATTGCCAGAGGAGTCAGATATCTGTCTCTCATTCTGTGTATTTATTAAACATATTAACAGAACTATGTGTAGCTTAACACGCTGATGCGGGTTGATGATTGAACGATCGACGGTCACTCAGTACCACCTCAGGCTGGGCATCAGTCACTGATTGACAGAGTTCCTATGTTTTCCAGTCTTCCCAGAGCTGCAGCCTTTGATTGATTCAAGAAGCTGATAATAGAAAACTAATGTGGTAACGAATGTTTTGTAACTGTTCGGAGTTGGGTGTTGAGTTGTTGGCCGTCGTGGGGCGTTTAACAGAGGCCTTTTCACGCCTCGAGATTTTCACACGGTGACACTGCCGAGGAGACGTTCAGAAACAAACATCCTACTTCTCTAAATGTCTTGTCTATTCCAGATGCTTTTGTGTGTGTTGGGAGGAAGGGGGATTAATAATAATAATACTGTGTGAGTGTGTATTAGTGCTGCAGCATACATGCACTTATTATGTTGGGCTCTGATGCAGTATACCAGTTACACTTTAATTTCAAACCGAGAGGGTCCTTCACATCACTCCGAGTGAACTTTTAACCTTTAAACCACGGCAGACGGTCCAAAAGCAGCAACGCGGGGGGGGGGGTCCTGGGATTCTAGTACAGGGACATCTTTACGTGGCTGAATGATTGCACAGGCGGCATTAAAACATCGAGGAGGGAGACGGGAGCTCTCCAGCTGGGCATCCCGTCCGTGCTCCCAGTGCAGCAGCTGGAGTCCCCATACTGCCCGAGTCCCCGGGCCCCCAAGGGAGGAGAAACGGGCACGGGGCCAACGCCAGGGGTATCGATAGAGCACCTGGGCTCCGGCACTCTGCGCCCCCTGCACAGCGCCGCGCCGGGGCTCAGGAAAGGCTCTTACCTAGTATGATGAATTACAGCCTTCAGGCACGGCGCACAGCTTGACTAACCCACTTCTAGACGCGCAGAGAGAACCCCCATGTTACACTTTCACACAAGCGCACGCATAAATAGGCGAGATCATTAATGCAGCTCTTATTTGATTTGATTGTTTGATGTATGCAGGGTCTGTGGCAGATTCTCCTCGAGCGCAGATTGCCCTCAGTTTACATCCCAGGTGCTTCGCAGATTATTATTTCTTGTCTTTACATAGTGCATCACTTGGGGCTTAACACACCAAGAAGCAGTACGCTGTCGAATATAACCCCTCTGCGGTGGCTGCCATTTTGTTTTGGCTTTTAAATCTGCCCCTGCACTCGAAGCAGCATTTTGAGGAGGTATGAACCAGCAGCCCCAAGGAGATGTGTTTCTTTTGCCCGAGTTTTTCCTCTTCTCCATGTTTCCTCCCACACAAGACCTTCCTGCCTTTATCCTGGAGATGGGGCTCTCTCCATTCCCCAGGGCAGCAGGCTTTCAATCACGCTTGATATGAATGCAGAGCGTCGGGTTTCACGGCACATAATTTCAGCAACTTCCCTCTGTTAGGACACAAGGCGGAGCATTTAGTAAAGCGGCATATCAGTGATGTATCTCTGGGTAGAAGTGGCCCATTGGTCTGAGAGAGAATAAAAAGGAGAGAAGGGACGGGGCAGGACTGAAAGGTTAGTATGTCTTGGTGTGCTTGTTCTCACCATTTGCTCTTTTGTTTGGTTCTGCACTGAAGGAGCAGTAAATCAGCACCCATGTCTGAGTCTTGTTATTCCAGCTGTAACCAGACAGTCACCTACATGGGAGCTTCTGTTAATGAACACAGGGTGTCGTGCCCTTAATGACCCGGGCGGCGGGCTGTCAGAGAAAGGTAAGATATCAATGCGTCCAAAATCTTCATATCAAAATAAACGTCAGTAGAGCAACAATGTGGATTCCTATTGTTGATACTGTGAAAATGAGGAAATAATACAGGTTTATTATATTTAACTGTACCGTAATTGATCTAATGAACTGTATGAATTGTGAATTGGATTAATAAAGACTGAGAAACATGGTCAAGTAGTAGCTGGCAGGTAAAGGGTTAAGGTCCAGCCAGTCTCTCATGGACATGTGCTACGTTGACAGTTTTTCTCTCGTGGGGGGCGTGAGAAAACCAAGCCGCTAAATAACGAAGCTGTGAATTTCAGCTTTGCTTCTTGATAATGAAGTCACTGCAGTCAGCCACCGCCTCGCTGTCGCTTTAACGGCTTCGCAAGTGGCGTGCCTAAAATACGACCACATCGCTGTTTAATGAGAAGCGGGAAGATCTTCTCGAGGTCAGGCCAGGCTGCTCCACGACCAGGTGCCGTATGCATTTGGGATCGGAGAGCAAAGTACAGTCATCATGAGAGGGTTTTTGCGTCTGCCTCGCTCTCACAGACAGGTGTCCGGCAGAGTCTTCTTGGCCTGCCCCTCCGGAGAGCACTCCTGTTGGCGTTTTTGGCCGGTTATTTGATTTTGGTTTGTGCTTTCCTCTGATGGGTGGCTCCTCATGACTCCCGCACACAGCAGAGCGGACGTGGACCATCCTTCTCCAGCCCTGATATAGTGACGGCACGTAACCGCTGCAGAGATGCCAAAATCTGTAGCAATCAACCTCATTTACACTGCCATGGACGCAGAACTACTCAAGCAATACTCTGCGTCTCCCGTGACCTGTCGTCATATCGTTTTAGCTCTGTTGAAATATCAGGTTTGTCATCCTTCGCAAAGACAGCTAGACCAAGAGGTTAGGGTTGTGAATAATGCATCGCTGGTGTTTTATTCAACCTCATTCCTTCTCTCCGTTTGATTCTCTGCTGCTGTTTGTCCTCAGAGAGACTTTTTTTGAGAAAACAGTCCTGTCATGCTTAGTGCTGTGTGTATACAATAAAACTTCTATAATGCTGTAATTAAAATGACGGCAAGCATAGGACCACATGCAGACTCTGCTGCAATCTTAAAATCTTTGGATGTAACTTTAAAGGTAAGGAATGGAATCAAATAATGTAAATGTAGACATAACACGTTATTTTGAGAGAAGGGAATCACTAATGGAATGACAGACCGTACATCTAAAGCACGTAATCGAAAAGCCCTTTGACACATTTCAAATGTAGATGTCCAGTTGTTCCTCCACAAGGTTTAAACCACAGATGCACACACACGCAAGTATTACCCACATGACCTGCAGGATAACTGAACGCAAAGTGGAGAAGATAGTGAAGGGTCTGTGTGAACTGTTAAAGACTCGCAGTCCTCCACCACATTCTGCAAATTCATAGGAAAGAGAGGTCCTCCTCGGAGCGGCTTGGCTCGTAGTGTACGTCACACTCCGGTCACACTCCACTCATGATCGCTATTAGAGTCACTCTTTCAATAATGAACATTTATTAGCAAGCTCTCTGCGGCTGAACAGAAGCTGCATTATCCCCCAAATTAGCTCGGTTTGATTATTCCCATTCTCCCCGTCCCCCTGGCCATGCTGCTGAGTAGTGTTCGTGTTAATTATTGCTAACGGGCAGTGAGCGTTGTCCCTCATAGACTACCCTCACTCTGTAAAGTGAAGGTGTTTTCATTCTGCCTCTCTCGCCCTCTCTCTCTCACGCTCTCTCTCTCCCCCCTCTCTCTTGCTCTGTTACACAGATTGTTATTTGCAGAACTGTTAGCATAGGGCTCTTGTTTCCAGTAAACTTGAGGCTATTTATAGTTGTAGAGCACTGGCACTACCAGGACTCGATTTATGTCTGTCTTCGTGGGCACTGCAGTCAGAGGGAGCCCGTGCCTGCTGCTGAAATGTGAGGTATTTGATAAGGTTTCTGTGCAAAACAGGAGGCTTATTGGTGCGGCCAGGGACAGATAAGATGTGCACGCTGAGCTGTGCTTTCTTGGCTGACTTCCTGCTCCCTATCTGCTCCAGGACGCTGGCTGGGACAGGGACCAGGCTCCTGGTAGTTGAGTCTCTGGTGAAGTTTTAGAAGGAAATGTCACTAGAGCTGTGATTGATTACTCTGTGGACGCAGCCGGGGTCTTTGCATTGACAGCAGGGGTCCAGGAAAAAGCTTAAACAGGACGTTGACAGAAGTGTATGAAGGTAAGAGGGGTCCCTTTCTACTTGAATATTTGAATGATGTTGCAAATAGAAGGCATGCTGATGGATTATTCAAACTACTATTTGTATATTTTATTGCTTTCGTGTTGACAAAGTTAAGCACTGTGGTGTAAGAATTTCACAAGCCTCCTAAAATTCAGCTGGGATGATCCGAGTCCTTATTTCTGATATACTTACATAATTCAGCCCCAAAAAGCATTTAGAGTATAATGTGTTCTTCATCTCGATTTAGTTAAACATTATAACAACTTTTTTTTTTGTTAACCTTGATACATTAATAGCATAGGGCATTTCAAGGACTGTCTGAGAAGGGACACCTGTTTTCAGTGACAATTGAATTTTACTTGGAGTCAGGTTTTGTGGAGATCTATGCTGCGTCATCACTGTTAATCCAATTAAATAAAAACTATCAAATTAAATAGTTAAAACTATAAATTCCTTCTCTGTAATGGCCATTTCCATGCTGCAGCCTCCACTGTAGCATGCAATATCGAGTTTGTCAATGCATTGTTGTTCACAGTCTTAAAATGATTGGTTTGATACAATTACTTGTGACTAATCTGTGCTTGGACACATTCTTGCCCGGGGGATAGCGGAACAGCATGGTGTGAACTTGTGTTTCAAAATCAACACCCTTTTAAAGAGCAATTACCTTGTCAATGCAAACTGACTAAAGGCTGTGGTTATAACCAGGTAAAATGGCCCTCCAAGGAAAAGGGATTGCTGGTAGGAGAGTTGTGATGAAGACGAGAGAACTGACTATTGAAACGAAGTGCCAAGTATCTATTGCTGTCCACAATGGAACCTTTTCTTATACATATAAAACAGCAACAATATATTCCTTTTATGTAATGTAAGATAACCTTGGCTTGCAAAAATGTTACGTTTTTCCGACAGTAAGTTTGCAAGTCAGGACTACAGTGTCTCTCTCAACATCTCAGTGAGGGAGTGGGAATCCTAACATGATGTATTGTAGTTCTGTGTTTGGTTGGTTGGTTGGTTGGTTGTTTTCTGAAGCCTTAATGTAGACCTGAAAAGATAATGAATGTGAAATTGCTTTGAATGACAGATTCCCAGGTCAGAGGAATAGAGAGCAGCACGACACCAGGATGTGTTTTGCAGAATACACTCCCCTGCTGTCACGTCTCAGACACTCTGACGTTGACAGTTTCATATGAATAAGTCATGCTGCAGCTATATCAGTGCATATGTAGCTTGTATGAATTCAATTGGAATAATGTGGTTTCTCATGCATTATTAAGAAGCGCCATTATTTCATTTTAATGTTGTGTTTTACTGTTTTATGACCACAATCGCAATATCTCAATCTCTCTCTTCAAGGACATACAATTATTTATGGTCTGTTTATGGCCAATCATTCCAGAAGTCCCAAACTACTAATGAAGAGAGTGATACAACTGAATTAAAGACAACTCTTAAAAAAAGTCAACATACACTGTTCCACTCTTATAACAAGAACAAAGGCGTGCAACCCGTTTAACTCCCCAGTATAGAAGTGTCCTACAGTGTCCCATTTCCTTTTCTCGTTATGACTCATCAAGTCTCATTTTAGACATGTTCTGAAGATTCATACAAAAAGTAAAACCCCATATTAGGGAAGTCAAGGAGCCCAGGTTTAAATATATATGAGTTGCTGACTGTTTTGCTTCGTGTGCTATAGGAAGTGTCGGGCTGAGAGTGCTGCTTCCCTTTGGGCAGCTCTGATGCCGTCAACGAAAGCGGCTTCCTGTGAGAAAGATCGATGGGTGTATGGTGATAAAAGAGCTATAACAGATTACTCCATTGTTGTGTTCCTCGACTTCACATTTGTTTTCCTTTCAAACAAAGCATGATGGGAGTGCTAACTGACCCTGGCTGTGAACCCCCTTTTCATGTGTACTTCATGCTTTCTTGTAAATTCACCACAAAATATTTTGAAAGAAAATAAATTCCTGTGGCTTTTCCTCCCCGATATGTGCAGTATAACTAACTGCTTAATCATAATTACAATCAAAAACATGAATGGTCAAACTGTGCTCAATCTCATGGCTGATATACAGGGCAGCCCCCAAACACACTTTGGGCAAAAGCGGACACCTGAAATCCCACATTTCCTTGCACTTGAGCCGCCTGATTTTTCTCTGAGGGTCCTGGTTCTTCCCTCTTCCCAGCAGCTGTTTGTGACGCTGTCGTGGTCACAGAGGGCATGTTTGCAGGGAATGCTACATCTTTCTTTCCGCCTCCTTTTCCTGTGAGTAAAACAACATGACTGGGCCAGAAAGTCAGTTTCTGTGCGTCCCAAGTCATTGTTCCTGACTGAGCCGCCAGTGCTTTTCCCGACAGGATATTTTGTAGTTGTTTTTGTTGCGTTTTGATTTGGTTTTGTTTAGGTTTTAAAATAAATTCTTCAAAGGACAAAACAATCTGTGCAGCTCTTTGAGGTCGGTGGTGGCGTTTTCCGTGCCTTGACTTGAAAAATCAAAGAGCAAAACAAGATTGTTTTCCTGACAGGAATGCCATCAGCGTCCCCACATTTCTCTTCCTCGTCCAGATTAGTGAGCCCGGCATTGCCTATCTCAGCCAGGGAAAAGGATGAACCTTAATAAAAGCTGGGGATTTTAACTGTTGCCTGTACGCAAATGTTTCTCAGTGCATGTCAGTTTTGTTTTGAGGTATATTTTGTGTGCTGTACAAAATTTAAAGTAGGGGTGATTGAAAAAGGTGGGAAACACAGCTTCCGATAGAAGACCTGAGGAAAACTGGGACCTACGAACCACAACATAACAGTACTGTTTTTCCCAAAGCTGTATAGCATTGAGGTCAGGAATATTAACAGACCATGACATTTGGTCGATGCTTTTCTCCTTGAGACACTGTGTTACTCTCCCGGCTTTATAACAGGGTGGTTTGCGGTGGTGGTAGATTTATGGGACCTCCTCATAAAATCCCCTCTATAATGGCAGTACACTGCAGTCCACAGTATCGCAATACTTACTGGAAGTCACGGTGTCCTTCACAAACACAAACCTTCTGAAAAGCACATGACGCAGTACAATCCATTACAGTACTGGGAGGCTTGTCACATTACATTAGGTAATATAGTGTAAACGCCGGCTGATAAAACTGCACAATTTACATGCATCAGAAGCTGGTATGCTTCACAAACAGGTTCTGTTATTGATCTCCCATTTCAGCGATCATACGACTGCTTTCTAGGTTTTGTTCCAATATGAATCCCTGTTCTATATTTAGCTGCTGCAATGACTTATTTGAATTGACTTTAGAAGTTAAGTTGAATCGCTCTTCCAGTTGCAGTTTATTTATGCTGGTTTAAAAAAACACGGAAAGGTATTGTTTCATCAGGAGTATTAAGCCCAGCAATAGCTGTCTTTTGCTTTCATGCACTTTTGAGCTTTAGGGAAAAGGGAAGTAAAGCATAGCACAGAGCTATTAAAGGCACTGTACTGTAGGCAGTTTGGCTGACAGAAAAAGGATATGTGAATTGTACAATATCACTAGCACTATTACTAGAGCTTGTTAAAAGCACTGAAAAACTACATTTATTAAAGTGGAACTTAAAAATATATTTACAATCCCTTACTTCTGTCTCTCGCTCAGATCCTATAGTTATACCGAGCACTCAGAAATCGGAGGTGTTGAGAGACAGGTGAGTAAATGAGTTTTCCTGGTCAGTGTTGTCAGTGCCAGGGGGCAGGGGGTGCCGGCGCAGACCCACCTGCCTGCTCCACGCACAGGAATTGAGATGTGGGTAGGGGCCATGGGGTCGCTCGGATGGATGGGACCAGAGTGCTTCCCTAGTTCCAGACACAGGCAGGGAATCGCAGCTGAAGAAATCAGTCCTAGCCTTACACCACTCATACCGAGAGCACATCATGACTTACGGGTAGTTTCTTATCAGCGGTGCTACTGCAAAAACACCAGGTGTCTGTGTTGTGTTGTGATTTAATCCAGTAGCTCAGTGGAATTTGTTCCTATTGACCTTGCCACGCTCTTCCAACACAGTGGTCCTGAACCAGTGGCGGTGTTTGGGCTGACTCAAGACAGAACCCACTGGGGCGGTTTCCTCGTGACGGGGGGGTGTCACCGCACTGTGTTCACACGGGCTGACGGGGAATGCTGGCTCAGATGCCAGTAGGACCGCGGCTAGCTTTCGTTCCTCTCTCTCTGTAAACACAGCTCTTGCCTCGGTCGTTGCGAGTGTCACCATTGCAAGCTAAGCCGTCGCTTGTGCTCCAGTGGGATAATAACGATTGTCTCTGAATCGCGAACGGGACAGTGCTGCTGCTGATCTGATCAGCGTGAGTTACAGCGGAGATTAAACCAACGCTCCACAGTCGGCCTGTTGTTGATACACTGCTGTAGGGGGAGTCCCATCAGGGTTTTGTGCAGGATTACAGAGGCTGTGAGAGTCGCTTATTAATCCTAGATATTAAATATTTGTGTCCATATTTCTCTGGTGCATTCCTGTCCTGACAGCCACAGCTGAAACACTGCCATTGAGCATCTCCTGCTGAAGGGCCTGCTTGTTTGGAGAGACGTTGTGAAAGGTGTCACTATACTGCATCTCTGTTGTGAAGTGTTTTGAAGAGAGTTGTGTTATTTTGCTTCTGCGGTACCAGGAAGAGCAAACAAAAGAATGCAAGTCATAAAATCATCCTTATTTACTAAGTACTACATTGATTTGTAGGAAAACAACAACATGTAATTGAGAACCTTTTTGTTTCTATTGATTTTCTTTCTTTAGTTTCTTCATTTCCATGGACACAAGGGGGTGGAGGAGAGAACACACAGACAGCTCACTTGTTAAACTCTCTTTTGTTTTTCAATTCACGGTTTAAAAAATACAGGAATCCACACCTAGCAAATGTTTTGCATTATGGCATATAAAATATAAAATCATCTTTCTTTTCTATAGGAAACCCTCCACCAGACAGCTGCCATAACACAAATCAAAACCGGGTTATTATAAAGGTGGAATAATAAACTGAAAAGAAAGAGAAAGAAAGAAAAAGAAATCTGCCTCTGTGCACATTCTCACAGACACACACACTCACACCACCAGGACAAAACACACACCCCCTCGTTCTGACTGTGACACATTTCCTGCCAGGTTTTTTTTTCCAATTTACCTTGTGTGGGGATCTATTTTTAGTTAATAAAGGAAAACGCTCCAATAGAGGCAGGAAAACTAAGTTGGGAAAGAATAGGAGGAAGTCTGCTTGCCATTTAGGCAAACAATCTGGAGCTAATAGAGCGAGCAGTCAGAGCAGAGCCCAGGCACAGCGTAAGAGTAAAGGGGAATATAATTGATCTGGGTCATCTGAACAGAAGGCTGAAAAATAAAGAAAAGGGGAAAACAAACAACTGCTGGTTGAAATTAAAAGTGACTGGCAGCATGTTGCGAATGAGAGGGGCTGAGTATAGGTGAGTTAACGAGCCGGGCTCCTTCAGACTGATGTTGGCTTTGGGTTTGGTTGCTCAGTGGTAATGCTGATCTGTCTCCTGTTAAATGTGGGAACTTCTAGACTGGCGTAGATGATTGCTAGTGTCATGTGTAGCCTGTGTACATGATGACATGTATGTTTATGTGTGTGATTGGGTCGGGGGAGTTAAATGTCTCAAGCATTGAGACAAAGAATGATGTAAAGTCTGTTGCTGTCTAATGTGCTTTCCTGTCAAATGGATCTCCTTTTTGGTTCATCTTACATGTCTCTATTTGTGGTCTTCATCTTTCTTTTCCTGGGATTTCACCTTGTTGTTTCGGGCTGTCGCCACTGTGAGCTCCCACAGGTGAGTGATGTGCAATATGTGGCTTTGTGCCCAGATTGCCATCCCGATGTGCATGTGGTTCAGGACTCCTGTGTCCACTGTGGACGTCTAACAGAGAGCTTTAAACCCCTCTCCCCTCCCCCAAACGACAGACAATATTTAAATTACCTTCCTTTAAAAACCCTAAAGTATGTTTATTTATGGATTTTTTTGGGTTGATTCATGAGAACCTTGCTGGGAATGTCATGTTCAATTTTTGTCATGATTTTGATGTATTTACACTTTGCCTAGAGGTCCACAATAGATGTGTCCAGACACATAGTGAACCAGTGGTATCTGACTTTACATACATCCAATGTTGAATGGAGGCTGATTCAGTATATAAGTCCGTTCCATGGCTCTGAGCCTTCATACTGAGTCAGGGTGAGTATTCTGGAGCTAGAAGCAATTTAAAGCACTGTAGTACTGCTCATTTAGCTCATTTTGCGATTTCTGCAATCAAATCTAAGAGTCTTCAAGAAACAATTAAAAATAAGAATCTTTATAAGACCCCCATTATGGATACATCAGTGACGCATTTGTAAAATGTGCCCACTTGTTCACTCCTGCACTCTGATGATGTGAGAAATAAGGCTGTAGTCTTGAGCCGGTTCTTCCTAAGGCCCACATGCCCCTGCTCTCACACGACATCCTTGAAGTACGCCCTTAATCAGCCTGATTTATTCACAGCCCCAGTTCTGTTTTAGCAGGAGTTGCAGCCGTGAGCTTCTGGGTAATGAGATTAGCATTTGAGTTTATGCTGGGGTTGTCTGCCCCTCTTAATTTGCATACCAGGAATACCTTACACTGCGTACGTCTCAGCTAGTCAGAATAACAAACGGAAGAAGGAGGAACCCCATGTTGGGCTATGTGGCTGCCCTGGAAACTTGCTGAAGGTCTACACGCAGGCGCTGGCTCTTGAGCTCTGGTCTTGGCAGGTATACGGGGCTTGGCTGGGCAGCTGGTGGGGAGCACCTCGAGGAATATCAGTAGGGGGCAGTCTTTGCTCTGGACCTGATGTTCCAAACCACTTCCTTTGGTGGGATAGTTGCAGCCCGCTTGTTGTAGGAGAGAAGACGAGATGGGATGGTCTTAAAGATGCCATGGCACCAGAGTGTTTGGAGTCAGTGGCATACGCCCATAAGAATACCGCCCCCCCATCCCCCCAATACCCCAGAGAGACAGAACTCTTATTGTTTTTATAAATAGAAAACAATTCAAATATAAGAACAAAGGCAGGTAATACCAGAGATGTCCCATCTGTGTCTGTTACAGTGCTTTATTTTGACATGTATTTCCTATTGTTGTTTTGCTTTGTTTTTCAAATACCTCACAATATACCCAGTAAGAAAACCAACGCACATGTTATAATAAATAAGATAAAAAATACATACAATATTAAAGACAGGATGCATCTCTCCTGGGGTGAACTGTCCGCAGCCGTTACCGCTCACCACCTTGTGCTGTTAAATTTTAAAGGTTTCTATACCTTCCTCCTCCCTTTTTACAACAGTATATACATTTCAAGCATCCATTCTCAATTCCAGAGAGCTTTCTTTAGCTACTTTGGCCCAAGTGTGTGTGTGTGTGTGTGTGTGTGTGTGCGGGCATCACGCACACTGGGCAGCGCAGGAGTAATCTTCACTGCCGTGTTGACTTTGACCACAAGACACGTGAGGTGGATTAGTGTGTTGTTTTTCATAATGCGAAAGGTATCCATTACCTTCAAGTGTATTATAATATGTTGAGCAAACGCTAGAATGTAGTTTAGGTGAACAGAAACGTTTCTGGCCTGGTTAAAGCAGACGCCTTGAAAAACCTGGAATAGTTTTCTCGCCTGTGGTTACACTTAATGTACATTCTATTAGCATTAACGCTGTCACAATTATGCTGTGTCTTACATTACAGCCTGCAATCTACCCACTCCGGACTTGATGCACATAATGGAATTCAGATGCTGCTGCTGAGAGTGGAATATTTAGTGAGGCTAATAGGAATGCACATAGCTTAAGCATGAAAACATTGGCGGAAATGTACTCAGACATGCTGTACTTAGAATGCCTTACCATTAGTCCCATATGAAACACTTATTAAAACATTGGCACCTTTCCACTGTTTTAATTTGCATAACTGAAGTTGTATGAGCTCATGCAGTGCACACATTGCTTAGAGGTATGGCTTTTCATTAGAGATGTTTGTTGTTTTGTTTTTCTTGCTGCCGATTTCAAAATGCCATTTACACTGGTGAAAATCTTTCCAAACGGAGCCCAAAACGTACCCATCTCATCGGGGAGTCAGAAAGGGATCCCTCCCAACCTGACATCCGTAAGATAAAAAAAAACATATATGTGAAAATATACAGCTGGCACACACTGTCGCTGTGTAATGTGGAAAGAGAACCAACAGTGTTTGAAACAAGAAAATATTTTGTGACGGAAAACAAAAGAAGGATAATTAAACTCAGGAACCAGGTAGTCGGCGGGATTATTTCAATTCCTGCATAATATTATTTAATAACAACAATAAAAAGTATGGAATTCTGTTATTGTTTTTCTAATGGAACACAAAGGTGGAACCCGTGCCAGTTTGACAGTTTGCCATTTTGAAGCTTTCACTGTGCTCTTGTTTTCTTTGTCCTCCCCCCACCCCACCATTTTTGAATGTGTATTTGACATACATGTATATTAATTTCAAGTGCGAAAACCGTTACCAGTGATAATGGGTCTGAGGCATACAAATGTCTCACTTACTGAAAGATAAGCCCTACAATAATGATTTATGTTCTCTAAATACAGTGTTTGGGAGTATAGCCAGCAGGTAATCTTATCCAGGTGCTTGACTGAAGTAGCACTGAGCTTTGTGTCTGTGTGTGTGTTATAAACTGCATTTCCAGTAAAACAAACTGGAACTTGAACCACAAGCTTTTGAAGGCCTTATAAATTAACCTACAAATGGGACGCCTCTGTGTCAAACAGTTTGATTGGTATGGAAGTGATTTCATTTTCATTTTCCTAAGTTCACAGCATAGGAATAACGGACAGATAACCACACGCGTTGCCTTAGTTCTTTATTGTGTGTTTTTCTTGGAAACCTTGTCCACTCAATCTGATGCAGGACATGCATTGTATTCTGGTGATTAGGAGAGCAGTTTTTCTCTCTCAAAAGTTCCCTGCATATGCAAATAAATACAAGAGCTTATTCTGCTTCAGATTTCATCTCTGTACCTTTAATTAGCGAGTCTATAAATGCATACGAGAGAATCACTGCAGTGTGAATCACCGCCCGTGACATTTCAGAAGCATGAGTTAATAGAACAGTGATTGATTTATTGATTTCGATCCCTTGCACACAAAAAGCTCTTGTCTCAATTCTTTGCATCCATACTGCATACGCTTTACCGTAGGCATGCTTTGTACCTGGTTCTACTCTTAGCGCATCATTGATTCTCTGTGATGATGCCTGATTAGACAGGGCACTGCACGCGCTGCAGCCCAGCTCAGTAAGGGCCTCTGGGTTCCACGCCAGACAGAAGCCTGGGTTCCAGACTACTCCATACAAACAAGTGGGACAGAAAAAAGTCTGCAGGCTTTTCCTGAAGAGCATGCACACTTTTCCCAGCGCCCCTATTTAATGGGCTCTGCAACAAACAGACATGCAATGCTTTGATCAGTAGCATTTTTATAACATGGGGCACACAGTGACAGGTTTAAGAAATAAAACTTGTAAGTGCATTTGTACTGCAGGTGTGTGAGAGAAGCAGAATGACAGAAAGCTGAAAAACGGTAAGAGGATTTTGAAACTATTCATTAGTCACAGCAATTTCCAGCTGCACAGCTTTCTCACATTCTTGAAGAAGCCCTTCTTGCCATCAGTCCTGTGGGCTTTTATATAATTAGAGAGGCTGTGATTGAAAATGGACAATCATAATAACGTCCTGGGGTGTAGGGGGATAAGGAATTTTGAAAATAGTAATCAGGTAATACATTAAAAGATCTAATATAGATATATCGTATCTATGTATGCATGCATGTATGTATAATGTGGTCAGCCCTGGAGGAGAGGGTGCATCTACATAGGCGCGGGAATGGGGTTTGAGGGGGCTGCAGTGCCCTCTGCTGGTTCTTTACGCAGTGATGAGGATCGCAATACATACGATTTTTCTAAATACATCGCTGACCAAGAGACTGGTGTGATTGGTTGAAACGGCAGGGAAAGGGGCGGGCAGAATAATACTTTATCGTGATTTGTGGAGGGAAGACCATGCGTAGCCTGTTCAGTTTAACAACAGCCAATCAGCGCCGTGGTTGCTGGAGTGAGAGAGCAAGCGCAGAGCTGGCAAAATAGAAAATGGCAGACGCAAAAAATCTGCCGTTTTCTCCAATCGTTTTACTAAAACACTACTAACTGTGAGGAGACAATCAACAACATCGACGACAACACAAATGACATCACAGAAGCAGGTGCTGAGCCTTTAGCAGAGAGCAGTTGTTGTTCTTTTTCAACGAGTGTTTTTGTTTAGTAAATGGCACATTCGGATTGGGTTGAGTGTGTAAATGGCTGCGTTTTAGCCTTCAGTGTTGTGTATTAGGGAAACGAAAGATACCTTACTTTTGTGCTGAGGTGTGATTGTTGAGTGCATGTTTGGGGTCGGCTAACCCTCTTCTCGCAGACACATTGTGCAGAAATATAATTAGGCTATTTTTTTTCTGATCGTATGTGAGCGTGATTCGTGTGCGGTTGGTGTGTGTTTATTACACGACTCCCTGCAAAATACACAAACAAACTGATGAAGCAACGGATAATTAAAAATGTCAATGACGTCATGATTGTACTGTCGGTGGGCAGCACCCCCTGGTGTCGCTGCACCCTCACAGCGGCAGTGTCCACCCCACCACGAAAACACACCTCGTCTCACCTCATGAGCTCAACAAAAAGGCAAGTGAATTCTCATAGAGGGAGTGAGATGGCGCTCAGTGGGTGTTCATAATTGAGATCATTCACACTATACTGGTATCAAACCGTATATCAGGATTTGAGTCCACCTCATTTATAGACAGTGTTATCAGTAGACAATGACTGTGTATTATATTAGCACAGGCAGACAGCATTTCACAACATTTTTTATCTAAAGATCTTCTCCTTTAGCCAAATATCTGCATTCAAATTTTAGTTAGAAGTAATGCATTCAGATTACGGCATAAACATGCAGATTAGTAACTGATAATTGTTTTAAATAATTATGTATGGGGAAAACAGGGGAGGACATTAATGCGATGGCTTAGAATGACATCAGCTTAAATAGAGCAGGTCCCAACAGGGCCAGTGACACTGTCCAGAGTTGGGAGGTCACTCCGTCATGTGATCTGTCCAGAGCCAGCTACACAGTGGCCGCAGATTGAGATGATTATATGAGAGAAATCCAGAACCGCAGCTGAGTATCTCTGCACCAAAGCAACTGCAACAAAAAAGAAATGCATATTTATGTACTAAAATGTGGAATGAAACTGGACATGAATTTCATCACCAACAAACACCCCTGCATTGCAGGCTGCAGCTCTTGGCAGTCTCACTCACATACCAATATGTGCGCTTGTGCGGTGAGATATGATTGAACGCAGAAGGCTACTGATAAGGAATGCGGTTAATGGACTCAGTGTGGAGCGTTTCTGGTAAAGAGAAAAGGGACGGAGAATCTTCCCCTGTGGACGTGTGTTGCTTGTTTCTGCTCGGCTCTGGGGCTCTCCTCACATAAGACCATAAGAACATAAGAAAGTGTCCAATCGAGAGGAGGCCATTCGACCCATCGTGCTCGTTTGGTGTCCATTAAGAACTAAGTGAACCAAGGATGCTATCTAGTCTATTTTCAAATGTTCCCAAATTTTCAGCTTCAGCCACATCGCTGGGGAGTTTGTTCAGATTGTGACGCCTCTCTGTGTGAAGAAGTGTCTCCTGTTTTCTGTCTTGAATGCCTTGAAGCCCACAGCTTGAGGATCATGGGTCTTGTCCACCATCTCGATACGATTATCCCGGCCATGAGATTCTCGTGGAGCAATAACAATAAGTGACCAGTAAGAGTAGGATGCCTACTAACTAAATGAGTAGGACTCGCGTAAGTGGTGGTTAGAATCAAACCTAGACATTGGAAAGAGATAAGCACCCCCACCTTGTACCACTTCTGCTCAATCCCTGCCCCACCACCTCTCTCCTCGCCTGCCCAGACCAAGCCCCTATTTTATACTTATTTTTGTGTGTGTGTGGTTTCTTTTGTTTCTTTATCTGACTGTGGGAAGAGGCACAGTCTCCCAGTCTCAGTGTTAGAATAAGGCACTTCAGAGTGCTGCTGACCTCTGGGCAGGTCTGTGAGTCTGATCAGAGGAGGTGCATGTGACTAGTTAAGACGCACAGAGCAGGCTGTGCGGAGGCAGCTGCGGCTCACATCATGCCGGAGCCGTGAGCAGCAGCACCAGCGCTGGCTCTGCATCGTGTGTGTTGTGAGCGTCCACAGGGCAGGACGCCGGCTCCCATCTGCACTGCAGGTTTGCATGTTGCTTCTACCTCTCTTCACTTTGGGTTTGCTGTTTTGTTGTTGATGTGTCTCTTTGCCACAGTGGTGGATAGTTGTCCCTTGTGTGTGTGTGTGTGTGCGAGAGTGAGTGTGTTTACTTGTTTGTTTTTGTTTTGCTTCTCCTGGAGTTTTTACCGTAAGATCACATGCTTGTCCCAGGCAGCCTGTTCCAGCCTGTTCTGGGCTTTAGTGTGTTTACAAATAAAGCAGTGTGATCCCACAGTCCAGTACAGTCCGGTGCCTAGTAATGTAAGGTGCCACGTATGTGCAGGAATGATTCATATATTGATATTAATATAGATATAGCACTGTGATTGTTGAATTTATTCTTCCTATTATTATTATTATTATTATTAAAGGATAGATGTTAACTGGGATATTCAGAGATCTGAGCTGATGTAATACAGGATCAAGCTTCACTGAACTGCAGAAACAGTATGTGCCAATATATCCAGGAAACATGAAGACACTGAGAGAGGGTCATTGGAAGTTTTACTCTAGAGGAGACTGTGCATCCATAGTAAGTGAAGTTTCTGTGCCTGTCACATACAGTGAATGTTTAAAGTGTAATCAGTTTTATGTGTCTTACGTGTTGCTCTAGAGTATAAGTAAGATGAATACCTCTATTCCGGTTCAATTCTTGCATACAAACAATGTTATCTTGAAAACTTACCAATTAATGGCAGATATAAAACTCTGGCACTTGTGCTCTCAGTATTTCAGGATGTGTCATGTCATAACTTCCTGGATAGCGGAAAAACTACAGAAGGACCGGATGTTTTGTCTTTGGGCACCTACTGATGTAAATGTTTTTAACAAAATATAAGCAAATATATATAAAAGCAATAATTATGATCATTATGGTCATACAATTTATTTTATTTTATTTTTGTAGGTGGCAGAGTCACCTCAGACTGGAGTGTTTATTTTAAAAGACCCTTGTTTTTACAAAAGACCAAAGAAATTGCTTCATGAAGATAGTACTGGAATAAGAAAGTTAAGATTAATACATTAATACAATACACATGGTGACATACATTACTGTGCACTAGTCTGTTCATACAAACCAGCGTAGGTGTGTGGTATGATTCAAGTGATATCACTGTGGTCAAAGTGATCCCCCCCTTTTTTAATGTGGGATTGTTTACTTGCACAATTTCCACAGTTAATCTCTTCTGTTGATGGAAAGGAGTAACAAATAACATCATCTTCACTGTTTTTCCCACAGCCGTGGACACAGAAACACTTCATGTTGTCTATGGAAACTATAATTACTATCATGGCGTAAGACCGTCAAATGCGAAAAAATTACTCAGGTTGCCGCGGCGAAGACAAATCCGATCGTTTTGTAGTTTTTCCAGGACGTTATGACACGACACTTCCTGATACACTGAGAGAGCACCCATGCCCGAGTTTGACATCCACTATTATTTGATATGCTTTAAAAGTTGCTTTTTAGTAACTTTTTAAAACGTAAAAGTGTAAACTTTTTCAACACTTACAGGATAGCAGAACAGACTACTTCTACAAGAGCATGGGATTTGTCTTCCCCAGAGCAACTCGGGTTATAATTATGTTCACTGGTAGTGTGACCGTATGGCTCTGGGTTCACTGGGACACTGAGATTTTAAAGTGGCCTTCAGACATTTACATTTTAATCAGGTGTTATTTACAACATTAACAAATTGAGTTGAATTGAGCATTAAAAATGCTAATACTGATAATTATGCCTCAACCAATCACTGCACACATTAGGGATGTAACTCTGCACTGTATTTTGTACTTTACTTATACACTCCGCATAACAGATGAGTATAAACCAAATTATTTGAGGGACTGCGATAGTTCAGCTTTAAGCACAGTATGAATTATTTTGCAAAAACTACTCTGGTGTGTTTAATTACAGAACTGTTTGCTTTGTGCAACAGTTACTGAATAAGTAGCAGGGAGAAACAGCGTGAACCTAGGAAGCTTGCTTTATGATGGTATTTCCTCTTGTTTAAACTCCTACCAGAAAACTCTAAGAATGACAGTCGTACAGACCTGAACTGTATGGATACAATGGCGAGTCGGGCAGTGCTCATGATAACTGTTGCTTGAAATGTCCACGTAGTGGTCAAGTGACTTCTGAGGATCTGCGTGCAAAGGGCTTTGGGGGCTGCAGGCACAGTTCAGCACAATATTGCACCGTTACATGCAGAAACAGCTTTGGGATTTTTTGGGGCAAAGAGTAAAACATAGCTGCATATGGAAATATATAATCTGAAATCTGGTTAGTGCTAAGCTGAGCTGAGCTCTGTGTGTGAGAAATGAGAAGGTAGAACTATGTGTTGTTTTTATACTAAGGGCAAAACAGGAGGGAGAAATGTAGGTTTGAGGTGGGCAGCGGAGAGGGGGCTGCAGCATGGTATGTTTGTGCTTAAGCAGAGCTAGTGTGCACTGCAGCAGCCCCCGGCCTCTCTCCCCCACAGCCCGGACTTTCGGCATAAATCTCATACAAACGACAGCGCTTGGGCCCTGTGTTTGAACACTGGTTGATATCTCTGTGTGGCGAGTACACACAGCCCCATTATGTACCGACCCATAGTGTGTGTGACGTTTATCCTTTACACACACTTTACCCTTTCTGCATTGATAACTGGTTGTGTAGAATAAAGATAAAGCAGTGGCATTTTAATGTAGTAATTATAAAAGTCAATATAAGGTGCATAAGGACCGGACCATCTGAGCTTTGTGTTTTTGTCTTTGAGTGATGCTCAGTTCCAAAGTGAGGACTTCTCTAGGGACATGCTACCCCCAGGTAATCCCTGGGCACCATGATGCTCAGCTCACAGCTCAACAGAAACCTTGTGGAAGTAACTGAATTACTCCAATTAATATAAATTAACGTGTCTTTGTCCAAACTTGTTAGAGATTTCCACTGAAATGTTTTGGCTGCAGGAGAAGGGGGTGAGCGCATGAGATGAAGCAGTAGGAGAGACTGCCTTTGAAATCAGTTGGCGCTCACAGTCTGTTCTGTGTCTCTTCGTGGCTGAAGCCACTAACAACATCAAGCATTGTTGTTGGTTTGTTTGTGGACTGATCATGTTCCCACTGCTCAGCTGTCTCCGCTTACATAGAGATGAACCAGTCCTGGATTGATGGCTTAGTTGACAGGGGGGATGGTGCACAATGCCAATAATCTGCTATGTCATGGTTTTCTCTGTAAGATTATCATATTATCAACTGTGGCAAAAACAACCGTAAATCAAGGCTGAACGGGATGCCTTTGCAGTTTAATCCTCTACTGTAGGTGCCTCTCTGTATTTGAATTTGACTTGGGCTTTTGTATATCAGCCCGTTGGTGATTTGTGCCCTTCCTAAACATGACTTTATTGAGCACTTTGGGATGGTTCTTGTCATCTGCATGAAATGAAAGGTGACTCGTGATGGGGCTGGTTGCCTGAGGCAGCAGTGACATGACATTGGTGATGTCAGCAGAGCCCTTGCAGGACAGATGTCTGTATGAGAAACAGCCCCGCAAAGCCCAGGGCTGAGAGTCGGGGTGCCGAGAGGAGGACGGGGTCAGGAGAACAATGCACCTCCGTCTTTCCACTGCATGTCACTTACAAAATACTGTAAAATATCGCCTTTGCACCTCAATATTCAGTAATACTATTATAATTGTAGGTGTAGGTTTATGCTACTTATACAACATGGACTGTGATTTGACAGTGTTTGTTCTGCTGAAAGGCTTTGCTGCCATGCCTTATGTAGGACAGTTAAGCACAGAGGCCAGCATATTGTTTGTTTGCATGTTTCATGTTTCGTGTACTAAACCGAGTCTGACATTACCAGCAGCAATATAATCTTGAAATCATAAACTGCTTATCGTGCATATTGGCATCAAAGCATTAAGTACAATGTAAAGCTCTTTATTTTCTCCACAACTGTTATACGGTTGCCTTAGTTTTCACGAACTAATCCTTTGAGTTTGCCTTTTTATTTTGCGAGTAGAAGCCGGCCTGTGTTTTGGTGTGATAATCCCAAGACGAGCCCTGATGACTCTAGATAGACACTGGAGTGAACTTGTCAAATTAGAAATGATTGTGGTTGAGATAAGTGCTGCGTTCGGGAGAACACTAGTTCCTTTTACTATCACGGTCCATATAATGATGTGATCGGTCACAGGGCAAGTTGGAATCGAAGGAGGTGCAGAACTCCACGTAGACATGCTTGCTTAACAGCTGCAGTGTGATTTAAACCAGTGTTAATTCATGTCCCCCCTTTAAAAAAAAAAAAAGTATCTTGGTTCAGTCTATTCCAGATGCACCGTTCCGGGATATAAGTTTCAAACAGATGCTCAGATTCCACGGGCTGCAGGCAACAGCTGGGACCTCTCCAGACGGACACACGGGGCGATAAAGGCTGAGGAATGATGAAATAATTTATCTTATAATCCCTTTTTATCGTTCACAGATTTCTGTAGGGAGGAATACAGACTTCTCACACTTTATGTAGATTCTTAGAGAAATCAAACACATACAATTTAGTGTATATAATTGTACTAGTCTGCTAGTAGCCAATGTAACAATAGTAATAATAATACAGAATCATGCTTTTTAAATTTGCATCAAATTAAAATAATGCAGTGACTGAGAGTGGTGTTGATACAGTATTTTTTCCCGTGCTAAGATTGTGTTTGTGGACAAATAATACAATTCAAATTATAACATATTTGTGACACCTTATAGCTTCAATATGCGGTTTACTTCTTGGGAAGACAAAAACTAAACAGTTTGAAGGTATTGCTTAGTGTGATGGTCATGCGATGAATAAACTGAAATTGTGTTAGAATAATAAAAAAATGCTTCTCGGTGTATATTGTATCGCCACAGGTCGGGCTGTTATGCAGTTACGGGACATTATTTTCCTGTCGCCCGTGTGTGGAGTTGTGATTAATGGGTTTGGGCAGGCAGTGGGAACACCACTTGCCCACGGGTGTGATGCCCTGAATTAGATTGGGCTGTGTTTGGCTGAAGTCGGTGGGGCTGCATAAGATTTCAACCTCCTGGACATGTATATCAATGCAAGCCTGGACTGCAGGGAACTGTGGGGTGAAAAGTTCAATCACTGCACAAGGGTGGGTGAATTGAAAATGTGTCGCTGACCAGTCAGAAAGCTGCAGGTGACAGATCTCTCACACATGCTAATGCTGTTCAAATGTTGTTTTGTGGGGAATATCTGAGACTTAATTATGTTTCACAGCAGTTCTCAGTGTCTCAGTGGCCATAACAAGGCCATCAACATTGTTCCACTTCTGTCATTCTTTAATATGATACTGGTTCAACACCACGGGCTGTGCTTTTCACATCAGTGGTCTTTTCACCAATGGATCCTTTTTAATCTGTTTTATGCCAACAGGGGACAGTGGCTTGTAAAATACAATGTAGGCAAGGCTTCAGTTACTACTACATCATCTGTGATTCAGACTTTTAACATTTAATTGCTTTCTGGAGGAACACCAATGTCACTCTCACAAAGCACCGCAGAATCAATTACAGCGTTAAGTGTGACATGGTGTCCGAACCGCAATAGGACACATTACTGGGTTATACAAAACAGCCATCACCATTAATAACCAATTGGGAGGACACATTTTCCAGCTGCTGGTTGTAATAGTTATGTTTTATATGAAAAATAATCAATTGCAAGCCTTATTCAGCTTTAAGTCCAGTGGTCATCTGACCCTCTCAAATATTTGCCAGAACAGAACCCTGTTATTCAGCCCGCGATGCTCCTGTCAGGCTAGTGCAAACAGCAAATTAAAATCCCTTCCACTTGATGTCTGTCTTTGGGGGCCGTGTACTCTGGTGCATCATCAAGGTCTTGTTGTGGTTGCTGTTTACGTAACCCAATTGCATAAGGACCCATAATTGAATTGCAGTGCCTTTCTATAGGGAATATTTTTTATATTTGAAAAAAAAACAAAGCATGACTCTTCCTTGTTTTGTTTCAATTTCAATACATGATGTATCTCTCTCTCTCTCTCTCTCTCTCATATATGTATATGTGTTAATGTAATTATAGTTACTTTGTATCATCAGATGCATCCAGGTTATGGCAGTTTAATATTTTTTTTGCCATTTAAAAAAAAATCTGATATGCACTTATTTCTTTAGTTTTTAGTTAGGTTGTTTTGACCTGCTTTTTTTATCTATTAAACTGCGTAACTGCGTTCAATAAGAATAAGAGATGTTCTAAAACTTTTGACCGGTAGCATGCGTGTGTGTGTGTGTGCGTGTATGTATGTGTGTATATATATATATATATATATATATATATATATATATATATATATATATATATATATATATGAATTCCTCTTATTTAAGATCCAGAGTTACATTTCAAACCATGACCAGAGCACTTCCTCTATCATAGTCTTCTCTTGAGAGAGGTGGAATCACACTATGACTTCCTGCTTTGTTTGTGGAGTGACTCACTTGTGCGCCGAGTTCAAGTCAGAGAGTCTCACAGCTGAAGGGCTCAGAGGCCGAGGTCCATGTTCAGCTCAGCTCCTCGAGGAAGAAAGGAGCCAGTTACTTATCGCCTGAGAGCTCAGATGGGCTACAGATGATTCCCCTCATGGTTCCCTGGGCCTGGGAGAGAGAGTTAATGGATGTTGCTAGGCTCTGATACTGAAATACGGATGCCGAAAAAGAGACATCGAACCTTCCTCACTCCTCTTAAATCCCACGTAGTTGCTGACAATGAGTTGGCTGTTCGATTTGACAGATTAACCTCTTATTCCATTCTAGACAGAAATCTTGCCACCTAGATGATGCAGCTAGGGGTAAGAGAATAGGGGAGACCAGTGATGTAAGAGATCAGTAAGAAAGCAAAATGGCAGGTCTATGAATTCTAGTCTTCCCCCGAGACCATCCCATTTCCGTGTTCCTGATTAATAAATAGGTAGATAATTACATGGATAGATAGAGATAAATATACATGTTCAATGGGACTACTTTGGATTTGAAGTTTTGCAGAAAGGTTTTATATGTCTGAACGTTTCAGTTTGTACTGATGCCAGTGAGTTGAAATCAAATCTGGGTCATCATATCCCAAGACGGACACAGTCTGGAAAGCAAAAACAGTCTGGGCTCTGTTAGCTTGGCAGCAGAGACACCAATCTATTACAGAACTGACTGGGAGTTCGTTTAAACCCATGGACACCCTGAGATGCAGTATGTGGAATGAATGGGGTTTTAAATGCATTAACATCATAATCTTGTGAAAAAGATACTAACATGGTTGTGCATAATGTTCAATGGTGTGAGATGGTACAGTATAATAAACCAAACCTATTAAATATTCCTGGGGGGAATTGACACCGATTCACACATTCCAGGACTGGGTTTTCAACTTGCTTTTCTTGTAAGAGACTTCTGTACCTCCTTTGTGGTTTCACCAGGAAGTGAAACTCTAAGCTAGGATCTGATACACCAGTCAGATCTTTATGTCATTTAATTCAACAAAAATATATCTTCAAGTATGTCCTACATGATACCTTCAGTGAAAGTCCTTGCTTATTGCAAAAACAAATGACTATGCCAGAAGCCTTGGCAATAATATATCTGATTGTTTTCTTCCATAGTAGCCTTGAACCATGACTGGCGACAACTCCAATTCTCATTGGTAGGGTCACTGACTTAATTCACAAAATACATTACACAAAACACTAGCCAAATTTAATAATACTGATAATCACAATCACAAAGATTAACATGAGCTGATATCACATTCAGAGCCCAATGCTTTCATTATTCTGTGTTAGTATTCCATACTAGTATAAACATGTAACTATTAATTTATTTTGAATTAAAAAGGAGCCAAGCTATTTACACAAGAACATTCATACCATTACTGAGAGACTTGCCACCAAAGCCATGCATTTGAACAATAAAGTGGCTTTCCCCCAGAGCATTGCATATGGTGGGTTTATCTGGGTTAAACCATTCTTCATCGCTGGGCAGAGGGTTTTTGTCGGTTGTTTTCCATGCATTCTGAAACCTACCAGTAGTCACCTTTTTGCACGCACCACAGCTGAGGGTAGTTTTCTGTTTCCCCATTACAGGGTGTTCTTGAGAAGCTCTCCTTCGTGTCATTAATCTCCCCCCATGAGGAGATGTGTTCTTCCGCTCGAAAAAAATGAACCAGTCTCTTTGACAGTCACTTGAAGACCATGGGATCATCAACTCTGGGGAAAGCAGCCACACTGGACAAGCTGTTGGAGGCCTGCATAGGGGCATTCGGTGAGTGTAGCCGCTGGCCGCCCCAAAAAAACCCTTTGAGTCCACCCAGTTTGGGTTTAGAACCTAAGACCACAATTATTCCACAGTGATCTGATGTCTAAATGAACCTTTTCTTCCATACAATCAAGAAATACATTAATTACGTGTGATTATGTATCTTTAAAACACAGAATTTTGTTTGCTTCATTGAGAGCATTAAGGTCAGTTTGTGTGTATCCTACGTCAGAACTTACGGCATATTGTGTTTCCCTGCAGACGACAACGGGGAGTTGGAAAGTAATCATTTACCACGTGTCATGCTGTTAATGCATCGCTGGTATGTCACTTCCACTGAACTGGCTGGGAAACTGCTGTTGATATATCCTTCAAAGTGCTATCAATTGATGCGTCCGTTGATTGATTGCTTCTATATCCACCATACCCACGACCATACCATTCTCTCTACTATAACCTATATTTATAACTGTAATAACTGTCAAACCACATAACACTGCCCCAGTGTTCACAGTGCCTGCATTAAAGAGGGACGATGGGAGGTTAACATATCTGGGAACCATGTCAGAACGAAACAACTGCTGATGAGCACAAATAGCCCGGGCAAAACTTCCGTATAACCTTCTCCCTATTCTGTTTCCTCAAACGGCAAAACCTGTCAGGTGCTGAATTCCTCAAATGGCTGTGTATCAGTTTCTGTTGCCCATCAGGAATGCAGAAGCCCTGTCCCAGCCTCATCCTGTTCTCTGGGGAATAAAAGCTCTCACCAGGAACAGGCCTCGCATGTGACTGAACACAAAGACACTATTATACTATTACACTGTACTTGTCTTACAGAAAGAAAAGGGAAAGATAAAGAAAAACCAACACTCCTCTATTTTGCATTTCTTCTTCCCCCAGAATATATCCATATATCCAACTCCTGTCCGTGAAGACCGTACCCCTTGGGATCCCTATCTGGCTGCTTTTATTTATGCAAAGTGCATTGTTGGTAAATTTGCTACACATATTTAAACTTTGAAACAACAATTACATTTTCTTAACATTTTAAACGTACCGGGACTGTGAAGGTGAAGACTGCCAGACGACAAGACTCAAGATTTGCTACTTCATGAGGTAAGCTCCTTGTATGCTCTTTGTGTGAATTCAGATATGATACATCTCACTGGCTTTTTGTTAATTATAGTAAATGTGGAGAGGCTATCTCTGGTGCCATACTAAAAATCAGGTGCTATGGGAACAATGTAATCGAAGGGGCCCTGGGCTGCTTGGAGAAACTGAAGGCAAATCCAAGGTGGATCTTTTCATGTCCGTTTTAGTTTACTTATCGGGTGAAAGAAATGTGTGATTCAGTTGTCTCATGACCTGCGATTTACACAGTAGAAACCACAGGCATCTCTTAGCTTTCATTCCATGTAAGAAGGCATTCTTCTTTCTCTGTGCTGACTACATACGCAATTATGTAAATCAGTTTTGGCAGCTATACCTCCAAGGTAATTTGGCCCTCGACACTTTAATCATAATAGAACTGAAAATAGCACCACTGTTAGCCTCCCCCTCCAAACCTCCACCCCACCGTCCTCGACATAACCAGCTCTGTGTGGCTGTGAACAAGTCCAGGAGGTAAACTAAATATTCTGCTTCTGCGGAGTGTCTGACCGCCCCATTGGTGTCCCTCCTGACCCAGGTACTGGATAGTGGAGTTCCCCGCAGAGTTTAACCTTGACCTGGGCCTGATCCGGCTGACCGAGGAGTTCCGGGATGTGGCCGCCCAGCTGGGCTGTGACGAGCACTTCAAACTCATCGACATCTCCACCATGTAAGAGGCCTGCCCGCCGCGCCCCCACACACTGTCCTGCTTTGTGCTTCAGTGCCCAAGGGGGGAGTTGAGAAACACAAATAAGGATTTAAATAGTTTTGCGCTCCCATTACTGCGTTACGCTTTAGGAATGTGGCCATATGATCTGATGATGAGCCAAGTTCCCACATTGTATCAGATGACAAAGCCATTTGGTAAAGGAAGAGTGATTTACCTGTTCATTTTCTCTTGAGTTCAGAAGTGGTTGATTAAAATATGTTTGTATGGGGGCTTTGAAACGGCACATCTGGTAAGATCTGGTGTGGGTGTTTCTGATGCTGGTTTATCTCAACAGACGTGTTATATTTCTCTCAGACTTTCCACAGATGAGCTTATTGGGTTAAGTAAGGGTTATGTAAAGGGATTTCTCATTTTGTGTGAACATTTGTTTAAAACAAATATTTCCAACGGATAATAATTGTCAGTTGCCCTCGCAGTAAAGTACTATTTGGTGATAATCAACCACTAGCTGATCTGCAGAGGTCCACTGTGTGACCCTGTGGACTTCTGAGCTTTCGCCTCAATGCCATCAAATCTGAAAGCAAGATACTTGTCGAGGGTGCTCCCGTTATTTAAAGAGGAGATTGTGCGAGAACAACAACAACAGTTTGGGAATGCAAAGTAAGAGGCAAACAGTGCTCTCCTACATAACGCCACAAAACCCCCTTGTTGTTGCAGCCCGTCATATGACTGGATGCGGAGGGTGACTCAGAGGAAAAAGCAGTCCAAGAAAGGAAAGGCATCACTTCTCTTCGACCACTTGGAGCCCATGGAGCTGGCTGAGCACCTCACCTTCCTGGAGTACAAGTCTTTCAGGAGGATTTCGGTAAGACCCTACAGAGTAATAATCTCTCATGTGGTCACAGTGCGGCTTGTTTCCTTATCTTTATAGTCCCAGTTGAGCACTCTAACATGCATTATTTTGAATGAATTATATTCCATTCCCCTGACTTACTACTTGCAGCACTGACTGCGTTGCTTTCCCATTTTGCTCTCAACCTACAGTGTCGAGATGACATTTAGCCAGAGTTACAGTTTCACATTGGTTGACTTATCGAGATATCTTTAGTAGGGCTTGATTTCACTCCACTAGGCTGGGCAGGAGAGCTCTGTATGGGCTGTAATAATGCCATCTCCCTGTCTGGCCGCAGTTCACTGACTACCAGAGCTATGTGACCCATGGCTGCCTGGTGGACAACCCCACCCTGGAGCGCTCCATCGCACTCTTCAACGGCGTGTCCCAATGGGTGCAGCTGATGGTGCTGAGCAAGCTGACGGCCCAGCACCGTGCCGAGGTCATCACCAAGTTCATCAATGTGGCGCAGGTACCAGGCCCGGCATAGGAGCCTTCAAACACATTATTTTATACTTTTCACTGTGGTAAATGACAGGACAAGTTAGTTTATGGATGGAGGGTAAGGGGAACTACAATCAAAAGTGAAACCAAAGCATTTGAATTAATCTTATTGTATCTGTACGGCACTGTGCTACGTCTTCAATACAAATACGTCCACAATTAAAAGGTACATTTTACTTATTTCTGCACCTTTCTTAATAGATTGATAAAGGATATGTTAATTGGGTCCTCGGTTTCAGTAGGAGGCTGATATCCATAAGAATAGAGCAGGCAGCTCTCTCACAGAGTATTGTTTAAGACCGACTGTCAGTTGAGCAGTTTATTCACATTTGTAGCACTTTCTTAAATAAAGCTGTATTCTGAATCCATTTCTTCTGATCTAAAATATATTTATTTCCCCAGAAACATTGCGAAAATATTTTATCATTGTATTTGTTTAATACACATATTTTACAAGTGAGCATATAATTCACAAACAGATTCATGATGGATAAAATAAAAGCCCGATAGCATGGCTGAGCTACTCTCAAACGCAGGTTTGATCCAGACGTGTGGTACTGTCTCGTGCCACGGCGCTGGGGCTCAGTAACGCAGGCCACGGTCTTGACTCTCCATGTTGCGCTGATTCTCCCGCAGAACCTCCTGCACCTGCAGAACTTCAACACCCTGATGGCCGTGGTGGGCGGACTGAGCCACAGCTCCATCTCCCGGCTGAAGGAGACGCACTCACACCTCTCGCCCGAGGTCACAAAGGTGAGCATGCCAGGCCGATGCAAGATAAATATTATTCTTTCTCTTTTCAATCCGACACATCCTATCCCTGCTCTTCCTCCCCACTTACCCTTATTAGAGATTCGTTTTTTATGTTTATAATTTATAGGCTATATAGACTATTAATGCTAGTAGGTGTATTTTATTCCCTTGGATAGACTAATTTATTTTCCACACATGTGCTGCTTCCTCTGTTTAAAAACCACACCGTAGTTCATATGGACATTTTGCATTGTCTCCTGTTGGCATCTTCTTATGATTAATGATTGAATCTGTTATGAGTGGATTTTCTTCACAGTTGCCATTGTTCTGTTCATGCAAAGATGCGGATGAATCTTCTGTCATATATATACATATATCACTTTTCATGTGCTGTGTGCGCCCCGTCATGCGTAGCAAGTCTTGTGCCGAACAGCATCCTTGAAACGTTAGTAGTTTTATAGTTCTGGAAAGAAGGAAGGATGAACAGACTGAGGCCTTCAGAGTTTTGTGCATCATGCGGGTTATTTTCGGAAGGTCGTTGTGATCGTGTTGTTCAGGGATTTTATGAAGAGCTCTGCAATAAGTCCCATTTAGTCACTGTTACTTTCTCGTATTATTTTCTTTCTTTCTTTCTTTCTTTCTTTCTTTCTTTCTTTCTTTCTTCCTTCTATTTATTTTCCGTCACAGATTTGGGATGAGATGACAGAGCTGGTCTCCTCCAATGGCAACTACTGTAACTACCGGAAAGCGTTTGCCGAATGTGACGGCTTCAAGATCCCCATTCTGGGGGTTCACTTGAAGGACTTGATAGCTGTGCACGTGGTCTTCCCCGACTGGGTGGACGAGAACAAAGTGAACATTGTGAAAATGCAGCAGCTCTACGGCACCTTCAGCGAGCTGGTGTCGCTACAGAGCGCCACGGCACAAGTTGAACCCAACATGGACCTAATCTACCTGCTGACAGTAAGCCATTTCATCTGGAACTTTGTAACGATTTTTTACCTTTTAAGCCACCATCATAAGCTTATATTGTAATCCAGCGAGGCATTCGTATTCATAAACGGTACAAAAATACATACTGACTGATTAGGAAGGTCTATTTGTCATAACTGAAAGGCCCTGCAGTCCTCACGCACACACCTGCCCAGGGATGTTTTCTTCTACCTCTGATTAAGGTTAACTGCACAAGTGCTAATTATATTCGTAAAGCAATGTCAGACGTTATTAACAGAGGCCACTTTCAAGCGTACGTGGTTTTCCATCCCAATCCACGGTCTCGCCATTAGTCCTGAATTTTTTTTATGATGCTGCTTCTGTCATGGCTTTGAAACAACAACCACTGCTGCAGAGAGAGCAATTCTACAGTGCATTTAATCTCCTTAGCTTTCTCTAGATCTCTATTACACTGAAGACGAGATTTACGAGCTCTCCTTGCTCCGTGAGCCCCGCAACCCCAAATCCCTGGTGAGTGTCTCCGTCCAGGTAGAGTGAACCTGGGATGGTCATGGCTCATCATTACTGAGAATTGAACTTGTTGCAGGTTACTATAAATGACAGCTGAAAACAAACAAACATTTGGAAAGCATCAATCTTTTGTTTTTGGTTTTATGTAATAATAAATCTTATACATCTCTGTTTTCTTGTTGTTGCTCTTTACCACATTCTCTGTAACTCCTGAAACCTAAACAACCTAAATTCCCACTGTTAAGAAGGGGAATGGCTGGCATATCTTTGAAAGTGCCGACAGGGCAAAGAACATGCACAGCCAGTTTGTGTTTAGATGCTCCCTGAATCATTTGGGCTTTCTTAAACGCTGTCCATGTTTCACCTCGCCCCTGCAGCCGACCTCTCCCACCACGCCAAACAAGCCTGTGGCCCCACTGGACTGGGCATCAGGGGTGACCACCAAGCCTGACCCTACTGTTATCAACAAGCACATCAGGAAAGTCGTGGATGTAAGCAGCACTTCGTTGTCCATTGTGGGAAGGACTGAAACTTAAAAAGATTAATTATGTGGATCTCTTGAAAAGGGCAACCAAAACATGACTATGATTATTTGCTTGGTCTCTCATGCTTTTTTAAAACTAGACTGTCAGATGTTCCAGCTGCAATATGCTTGACAATTTAGCGTATTTTTTTAAGTACAGTAAATCTTTTAATTGTTTTGTCAGCAGCCAACTGAAGATCTATACAATTCACCATATTAATAAGTAACAAAGTATGCCAACAAATATGACAACAAAGTCTCCATGACTCATGAGCTGGCGTTTATTTATTCTCTTCCGTTTCTCTTACACTGACTTTTCTTTTCTTTTGGGAAGTCTGTATTTAGGAACTATGACCATGACCACGATGGCTATATCTCTCAAGAGGATTTCGAAAGCATTGCTGCCAATTTCCCCTTCCTGGACTCCTTCTGTGTGCTGGACAAGGATCAGTGAGTGTCCACTGTCTCTTAATTAAAATAATTGCTGTTAAAAAAAACATGTGCAGCGCAGCCGGGAAGAGAGGCATGTCACAAGAAAGCTGTTATGTGAGAAGACATATTCTGTGTGTCATATGTCCTCGGGCAAGACAAATAATATGTTTTAAAATAATCTGTTTAGTCCTATTTCTAGTCCTAGTCCTGTTTAGTCATATTTCCAAGGCTCTTTTGTACTGAAGATGGTTTTGAAACACAAATACGCGTACACAGGGCGGGGACAGGAAAGTAGATAATGCAGGGAATAATGCACATTTAACTCCACACTGAAGGAGGGATTACACAGAAAGTTGCTGTCAAATTTACAGTATAATTGTGAGCCAGAGATTTATCACTATTCATCAACTATTCAACCTAAATTCCCACAGGTTACGAAGGGGAATGGTTGGCATATTTTTGAAAGCGCCTACAGGGCCAAGAACATTCAGAGCTAGTTTGTGTTTAGAAGCTCCCTAAATCACTTGAGCTCATTTGCCTTGCATTATTTATAAATAGGAAATCTACATTTTTTTTTTTACTATTATTTCCAATAGTTTTCTCCGTATTATTGAGGTTTAAAATCCTGCTGTAAGGAGGTGGTGAAGTTTAGACAAGCTGTGTCCTTTACACCCACAATAATCTCAGTGTCCTGTGGCTGGGGGGGCTGTGCTGGTAACTGGAGTGTTCAAATTGTATTTTAGTTACTTAAATTGTTTCGTGACTCAGGAAATATGTCTTGTAGCTCCAGGTTTAATATTAATACCATTACGGCCTATGATTTTAGTGCATTTCTCTATTGTTTTGTCCGTTGGATTTAAGATGCTCATCAAGATGTAATTGCTGCGAACTTGTATTCCCATCGTGTTACTTCCAATGAGTTGATCCACAGCAATTCTCCCCTCCACCTTACGGGCACAATGTGCATCACGGAAATCCTTTTAGGCTACATTGTTTCCAGCTGTTACTTTGCTCCCAGAGATCGTTAAGAACATAAACATGACGTTTATGACTTTTTAAATGAGAAAATGTATGGAAACAAAACAGGTAACAAAAGAGCATTCTGCGTTCTTCTATCCCATGTGTGGCCATTACTGAGGAGTGACGGCACGAACCTCCATTTCCACAGGGACGGTCTGATCAGCAAAGATGAGATGATCGCCTACTTCTTGAGGGCCAACTCTCTGCTGCAGTATAAGATGGGTCCCGGCTTCGTTCACAACTTCCAGGAGATGACGTATCTCAAACCCACCTTCTGTGAGCACTGCGCCGGATTTGTACGTACTGCGGCCTTTGTAACGCTATCAGACTCCGCAACAGTGCCGTGCGCGCCTGTTGACACTGGGAAGAGTTCGTAATTGTCAGTTGGTTGATGTTGTGGAGTTCTCAAATGTCTTGGAATAGCGACGTAGATGTTAACAGTGAGGGTAATAACGTGTTCATAGCACAGTCACATTTTCTAACCTATATACAGACTCATCTCAGATGCTTTTGGTTGACGTAGTATTGTGTGGCCATCACCAGAAATGCTTCTTTAACAGCATCAATCTATACATAGCGTCCATTCAGCTTCATCTGAACTCAGGGCCAGAGCAGGAATTGGGGGCAACACTCGGGCGAGTTACGGGCAGAGAGGGGCTTTAAGTGTGATGCGGGCCGTTCCCCTAGCGGCGCTGCCCCTGCCCGCCCGTGCTCAGGAAGGGTGTTGAGAGGAGCTGTATCCTGTTTACGCTGCAGCAGCCCCAACTGTTTCCGCCTGCATGACATCACTTTCCTTCCGGTTTTCCTTACTACTATTCTGTGACATTCTTTTGTCTTTTCCTCCCTCACCCCCCTACCACCCCTCTCTCTCTCTCTCTCTCTCTCTCTCTTGCAGCTCTGGGGTATAATCAAGCAAGGATATAAATGCAAAGGTAAGAGTCTGCGCCTTAGTAACTGTTCCCACAAGGAGAGAGAGAGAGATAGAGGGGGTTCCAGAATAGCCCAGCATATTCTAGAATGAATTGGAATAAACAATCCCTTATCCCCTGCAGTAATCTCTGCAAGCTATGCATTTCATGGAAGTGTACTGTGCATTTGATCAATGTGCTCTGTATTAGGTATCTGTATTTGCTATTAATAACATAAGAATTAACAGATACGCTCTGTAGGAGGCACTGCTAGTATCTTTTTGTGCTTGTTCCAAAACACACCCAAAGTAAATTGTTCACACCCAGCCTGATTAATCATGCTGAACAGAAAGTGTTTATTTTTCTTCTTCTCATGTAGGACTATGCAATTGTGTTAGGTGCTGCTGCTTCATAAATAAAAGTCTCACATAGGCCCAATAAATTCCTGTAGGAGATCATAATTTGATAAGTCAGTTTATACATTCCTAATACGTGATGATTCAAACAGATGATTACTCCTTACTCTGCACACACTATGCTATGCTGACCAGATTGCCTAGGCCGTTCATCACAGTTCGGTTATAGCCACAGGAATGTGGCAGGGAGGGGTGGCCCAGAATTATCACTGCCTCCACTGGAGTCTGCACTGAAGTGTTTTATGGTGTTAATAAATCCGACAAATTAGAGAAAACTGACCTTATAATTGCACTTCGGTTGTAATTAGGCAAATGGAGCGGACATGCTTTTTTTGTCAGCAGATCAAAGGTGGGGCTGAGATCACTGAGCTGTGTGTTGATGGTGAAAACAAACATGACATAAGATCGGGCCAAATCAGGCTGGTCGGCAGAGAAGCTGAATAAATACACCAGAGAGCTGAGCCATCTGCTGAAGGGCTCCTTACACTGCGGGAATAAAGACAACCCTGTGTTTCTGGTGCCTGAAAAGCTCTGGTTAAACCGTGTCTGAGCTGCTAAATCTCCTGCTTTAAATTAAACCCACTGCGATATTAGGGTTTTATTTAAAAACAATGCCCTGTAATGAAGAATTCAAAAGGAAATGGAGTATATTTGAGCGATCTGTCATCTGAAAATGTTGATCCTGGTTCTTCATTTGCTTAATTGACACCTGTTATTACTCACTTAAATTATCTCTCCTTTAGAACTTCATTGCATAACCTCTCAAACCTGCTAGCTGGGCACAATATGAATAGCTCATGACAAAGACAGTTGCAGAGACACGTGTTTCACCCTGTGTGTGTCTGTGTTGTAGACTGCGGGGTGAACTGCCACAAGCAGTGCAAGGAGCTGCTGGTGTTGGCGTGCAGGAAGTTGCCCCGGGCCCCCTCCCTTGGCAGCGTGTCCACCGGCTCCTGCAGCCACAGCTCCCTGCCCAGTAGCCCAGCGCTGCCGTGTGCGGGTGAGACACAGCCTCCCGTGCACATACACTCTCATTCTGCTCTCGTTTTTACATCTTTTTTTTTTTTTTAAGTGTTAGTATACATAAGTACTGTATATATCCATATTCCAGCTTATGTGAATATGCTAAATGCAAGTAAAAGTAAAAAAAGAACTCTTTTGCTCTTTGGAAAAATTAATCTTCTCTGTCAGTCTGTATCATTATTAATGCATTTAGAAGACACCTTTTTGTGCAAACCTCTACAGCTTCTGTCTACAACCTCACCATCACTCTTGTATCACTGTATTATAATACAATCTTGCCGGATTGGATCAGTTCTATTCTGCGCAGCCATCGTTGTACTGTGAGGTACATGCAGCTCAGCCCAAGCACTCAGTGATTTGCCCCGTCCTCTCTCAGCCCAGGACGAGGTGTTTGAGTTCCCCCGCGTGATGCCCAGCAGCCAGAACCTGGAGGGCCAGTCCATCACGCTGATGACCGGCACGGCCCGGAAGATCTCCGTGCGCCTCCAGCGAGCCACCACCAGCCAGGCCACCCAGACCGAGCCGCTGTGGCACGAGCACAGCTGGGGGGCAGGCGACGGGGGCTCCCACACCTTCCCCAAGATGAGATACAAGCTGCACAGCAAGAGCTCCAAGAGCAAGGGTTTCGCCCGCTGGGAGAACGACAAGCCGGGGCCACAGGCCAGAGTCGACTCCCAGGAGCAGACGGATGACGGTGGCCGAGGGCTGGAGCACAACGGCCTGGGAGCTGATGAGGAAAAGCAGGACTCCTCCGAGGTACCGGGGGTGGTGGGGAGGAACTGGGAAGGGAGGGATTGTGGACTTTCAACCTGCTTCATCCCAGGAGTCTCTTTTCAACAAATCCTTTTCCCGGGACCATTTACAGTGAGAAGGACAGGAGTTTGTTCTGCACAATGTATACACGCATGCACACCATCTACCTAAAAGATCATAAATGGTCTAGATGAAAAATTGCACGAATATCTTTATGCCTTAAAATAAAATTATATTTATATTACTGAGAAAGGCAAGTTCTATTAAAGCTTGCTATGATTGAGAGGCTGCGATGTATCTTCAGTAGTTCTGTTCTGTTCTGGTCTAGTTTCACTCACTGCCACGAGTGTTCACCTCATAAGAGGACTTCCCCCAGACTGCAGGAAAGACTTACTGGATATTTAAAACAACAACCACCAAGATCAAGTCCTGGAAATAATCACTGATGGTAAAACCATGGATACAGCATCCTCCAATATCTAGTCTCTCTTGGTATTAAGTTGTCTTTGATACAGTTGTGTATAGTTTTGCCTTCATCTGAGACTCAAGGCTTGTGACAGATGTATCTCTAATCTTGTTATTGGCATCAGCGGTGGGTGTGCAAATTCAAGGACTCCAGTCACATAAGGATGTAAAAACACAGGTCACTCTTTTAGAGCAACTGAAAGCTAATATAGACGAATGGAACGGAAACCGTGAAAGCACTTATTTTAAATGGGTTGCATACAAAAGATAAAATATTTTCATTGATGAAAATATATTCTATTGAGGCACAGCTGTCTGGGGATAAATACAAAAAAAGTGTCCTTGCAGTTTGGTTGCAGTGCATATTTATCTGTGCTAATTTGTATGAATATGTGTTAATTGTAAAAAGTACACAAGCACAAACGCCTGTTGACTTCCTACTGATTTACACCCAGACATTTGTAACTGAATTTGCATAGAAAACATATCTTCATGAAAACATCTCTCTGTCTATGATGGAACACATTTTGCTGTATTGGTATATCTTCAACTCAGCCCTCTTGTTCTGTCTCCTTGTTAAAATACAGGCATGCATTTCTTGCAAACACAACACCGCGTGTGACTGTGCGTGTCTCCTGTTCCGTGTTGTTTTCACAGGACAGCTGACTTTCGGCCGGCGCGGTCAGAACGAGGAGCCTGCGGGGGTCAAACCACCACAAATCCAGGAAGCTCACTGGACTGGGAGATGTGTTGGGCTGTTTGAAACCCTTGTTTGGTGAACTGGAGTAGTGTTGTTGGCCGCGGGTGACATTGCCAGGAAACGGGCCCAGAGTGACTCCATACTGCAGGGGGAAATGTGCGTGTTATTAAATACGGACGTGAGGGGAAGGTGGCACTCAGACTGAAATCCACTATGGTAATATAGTGAATGTAAGGCAGGACCTTTTCAAGCAGGACTGGACTGCTGGTCCCGTGAATAAGAGCTTCATCGCTGCACGTGAAGACAGCGGTCAGTCCGACACCCTCTGTGAATTTCCAGGAAGACGAGTCTGGATCTGCCCCTTCCAAAATACATCTGCCCCCCTGATCTCTCACTGTTCACTGAAAACCCATGTTTGGACACAGAAGATAAGTGCATCTGGCTTATTGATTTAATTTAAAACAATTTAAAGACTGCAAAAATATATGAATGAAGGTGTTAATACCAATAGTGTTTGGCATCATGTGTGAATCACAATGGGAGACCTGGCCAGAAGGGGTTTCTCGGAAAATAAAATGTAATATCTTCAGCAGTAGGTTAAAAAAGAAATATATATATATATATAGTTTTCAAACGATGGAAGATGCAGAACGTCAAACAGGTCAGAGTGTTATAGCATGTATGAAGGAGGACCAAACGTACGTGACCGAACGAGGAAGGAAACAGTTCTAGATTTAAAGATGGCTGAACAGAACGTCTTTTATGAAAGATAATGTGTTGAATAGACCTGCCGGACAGCCTGAAAAAGTGAGAGAAGACTGAGTGGTAGTTCAAAGTCTTGCAATCGATTGAGTCCGGATGACACAAGGTACTTGCATTGACCTGTGAAAGATGACAATGTGTTTTATTTCTCACCCCAAACCCAATCTAGCAAACATCACCTAACCATAGAATTTGAATAGTCAATCCAATTAAATTCTCTTCTGTTTTCCGCTGCAGTCTCCCGAATCTAACAGACACCAGGGGCTTTTCCGACAGCCCACACAATCAAAGGTATCAGTTCTCCCAGCACCACAAGGCCAGGTACACAAACTGCTGCTGTTGTTCTGTGCAAGGCCAAAAACTAGACACTTCTGTCCTTCACAATGTACAGCAGGATTAGTATGAAATTGAAAGTAATTTATAGATGCAGCAAGACAGGCAGAGAGTTCAGTAACATGGATCACAGTAAAAACTGGAAAGGTGGTTTGTGTGAGCAGGAGCAGATGGTTTTGATGAGGAGGATTTATGTTAAAACCGAATTTGCTGTGCTCAGGGTGATTCTGCAGGGAGGGATACTGATCAGATATGGCTATGGATCAGAACTAGTGAGAGAAAAATATATATAAATATATACACACATTACTTAATGTATAGTTTTGTAACTGAGACACATCAGGAGACAGTATTAGCTGACATGGTTTCTGTTTCAGCGTGTTTCTGTGATGGCGGTTTGTTTTGAGAGCTGTTAGTTCCTGCAAAGCCTCCACTGAATACACAGAGGATAAATACTCTCAATATCAAATACTTTTTCTAATAAGGAAACAACACCCTGGCCTTCTGAATAACAAAGGGATATAACATGAAGAAGAAAATACAGACACTTCATTCACAGCCTTTCTGTTGGTCTACAGAAACATGCAGGAACTGTAGTGTTCGGTTATGTAATTGAATTTATCCTGGTTAGTTTTGGACACATTCCAGCAAGTCTTAATGTTGTTGTTGTTGTGGTTATTATTATTATTATTATTATTATTATTATTATTATTATTATTATTATTAGCTGGTCTACTTGAAAAGCAATTTGGCATTTTTATATGTTTGATTGTATTTTGTTCTTCATTTATGCTGTTTAAAAAATGTATATGAAGAGCCTTTAGTAGCATTTTTATTTTATTATGAAAGAAAAATGTCATTTGTAGTTTTTTTTTTTTAAGCATTGAATTCAGGTTATTGTGCACCAATCTGAGAGAACTTCAGTTCTCGGTTCAGCTATCATATCGGCAGCAAGGTCAAATGAATTGGTGAACGTTGCCACTGTTTTAAGTGCTGTTTCGGGAACATCTGTGTAGACAATCATTGCCTTATTATATAAATCTGTAATTGACAATATTTCACCAATTTCACCTTCAGTTACAGGTATTTATTGTGTGATTTTGAATGCATTTATTTTCTACCATAGCGAATTCTTTCCTGTTGTTCTCTGTGTAAATGCACAGTCAGCTGGTTCGGGGCTATGGCTCTGCTACTGCTGTGACTGAATCTGCTCTCGGGTCATAGAAGTCACATGCACATCTATCACTACAGCACACCACTGCGACATGCTACTGACGAATGAGATTCAAGGCTCTGAACCAATTTCATTCAGCATTTTGTTTCCCAGAAGCCATAAACAATCTGTAAAATTGCCATTATTAAGCAAAGGAATTAGTTGTGCAAACCATCATTAGAAATAAAACCCTGAGCTGGACTGCATTAGGTGCCACCACAAAGTTCTGGATTGCCTACCTTAGCATAACCTTCACACAGATGTCTTTGTCAATGTTTAGTAAGAATATTTCTGGTTATGATTAAAATATATTTTAGGAGCAGATTATTTATTTAAAACATTAATTTGTGTATTTTTGTAGAAAAAAGTTTTATATATATATATATATATATATATATATAAAATAGTAACTGTAATTCATTGACAGCATCTTCATTCATCAGTTGCCTCCAACATCAGTACAATACTAATATGTTGTTGTTGTTGTTGTTGTTGTTGTTATTTTGGGTCTGTTGTCCTGCCCGTCATTGTGTTTGTGCCAGGGACCCATTGCATGTGCTGTTTTTCCCATGCTGTGAGGTTGGATCTTTACTGAGAGACACTGTGCTCCTACAAAATAATATCTGTAAAATAATAGAAATGTCATCGACCAGGCAAAACTGTTCTTGATCTTTGTCAAACTGTACGTACTGTTTTCGTTGGCTTGTATTATCACCACTGTTATGATTATAAAACATCAATGGTAAATAAAAAGAAAAAATATATAAAAGCTTTTTGTGGGCCTATTAATTTACCTTAATTTACATTATCATACCTCTCATATTTTATTGGTAACAATAATAATAATGGGCACAGGTTCTTAATTAATTAATGTATGAATCCCACAGCATATGAATGCTGCTTGCTCGTCTTGTGTTCTGATGTCATGAGCCCATGTATACAATATTCATGTGTTATTCCTGTGATATTCATACAATATTTATTAAGAATTGGTGCCTATTATTGTAAACTGTGGCCATTTTATCTTCTGTCTGTTAATAGGAACCCTGAAATCAGGACTTTTCCTTCTCTATTTTTATAAAGTCTGCGCAGACAGTTAAAAATAACATGAATAACAACAAACCCATCACGAATTGAACTACAGGACGTCATCAGCCAACACCACCCTCTGTCGGTCAGAAATGATATCTCACTTCAGACTCTTAACAGTAATATTTTTAAAGAAAAAATGTAACAAGTTTGTAAAATGATATACCATTAATAACACTCACAACAATTATTAACTATCAAGTATCACTGTCTACATTGCAGCCATTTATGTGACTGCTAAGACATTGTGCTTAGACATTGATGAGAAGCTTATTGATAGTCTTGCCAGTTTTGTTGAACAGACCAGCATAACTCAAACCATTGTATCATGTTATGACAGGGGAAATGTAATATCTATCACACTCTGATTTACTGGGAACAGTTTGTGTTGTAAGGATTCTGGGAGAGGTCTCTTCCCAACACATAAAAGAGTCGTCAGCCCATGGGGGACAAAATACATTATATACACAGATTATAGACTGCATTCTTCTGTGCGGTCTCTTACATCCCTAACTGTAGGTGTTGTGACCTGTGTTTGACATCCGATGCCATGTTTATGGGATTACAAGCAGCTTGCTCTGACTGCGACATTGAACAAGGCTCCATATTATTGGCACGGCCGCATCATTTCTCAATAGAAAGCGAGAAAAACGAAAACATTGATTGTAAACACTAGTATTTTTCTAAAACTTCAGCAGTTAGCCGGCGCATTGTATTATGCTTTTAGAAATCCCATTCTTAGGCCTCTCTCCCTCCCCCCCCCATCCATCTCATGTATGTCAAGAGAGGGCAGGGAACAACACTCCTGAAATAGACTTGACATCAGCACTGTCTCCCCCCTGACATCAGTCCTGCAATGAAGTCATGGGGAAACAGCTAGACCATCATGACTGTCACATGCACCACTGAACACTGGTTTTATTTAGCCTCACCTTCAATGCGTCTGTGTTGCTTGTTCTGAGAAATCTCCACAACACTCACGAGATGTGTGCAAGAGGCTCTGGAGGCCAGGAGCCACAGCAGACACGTGGTTTTACATGTAAATGTTTAAAGGTTTAAAAAGGTGATGGTTTACCTGCTTAGTAAGCAATGATTTCACAGTCAATACATTACTTGAAGAAGTTATTCATTTAACGTTTATTCTTTAAGAGTATAGCTAGTATTACCCAGTGTCTATGTGTATTTTATTAGAACGAGAACATTGTCCAGAGTGGGGCTTTAGAGGTAGCCTAATTTCTCATTTATTCAGTGTATATCTCAGAATGGGAAATGGTTGTTTATGTTATTGTAATCCATCTTAATTTAAAGCAATCATGAGCTGTTTATTTTGAATCATTTGCCTTTAAAATAGAAAATATTGCATCATATATAGTAATACGTTTTCTGCTCAAAGGTGTGTTTGTGTGTGTGTGTGTGGGGGGGTGTCAATCAATTGGATTGAAATGTATGACTTTGTTTTGGTACGGGTTGCTTTGTGAAAATCTGACCATCCCCTCCCAATATGGCATCCGAAGACGGCAACAATTGAAATGCGCATGTGCAGTATCTCCTGTGGATGGGGTGCACCGTCAGAATGAGGTCCTTAAATTCTAAATAGGAACCATCTATCTTTGACTTTTTTTGATTACAATCCTTGAATTTTAAAACATTAATAACGTTTCTTAGTTTTTGCAATGTCTATTTGATAACACGAAAGTATTTGTATTGTTCTAAAAGCTAATGTTAAAACAAACGCAAACAGGCATATTATCAGTCGGCCCCGGCTGGAGTTCAGAGGTCGGGTTTGGACCCCGCATGCCAACCCAGCAGCTGTGTGAGAGAGGCACGTCTGCCTTATTTCTCGGTTTGTGTTGTTTATCACTCACACAATCGCGACAGTGAAATGGAGGCCGACATCCTGGACTCCCTGGAAGACCTGGGGTATGTGAAGTGCGATTGATTTGGAAAGGGGCGAGAGATCGCAGCTGCCGGGGCAGAAACGCCGCCGAGTCGGGCACACGGAGGCTCCGGGCGCTGGGCTGTCACAGACTTGCTGACACGTTACGCATTTTATTTTTGAAACAGTTGAACTATACTGGGAGCTGACTTCTCAGATACCAGCTAATATTAGACTTGTAGCTCTGTGATGTCCACAAGGCCCCCCCCCCCAGTATAATTTACCATATTATACACATTCTTCATAGTCAATTTTCTGGTATCAAATTATTGCAATTCAGTTATTTTTTTTGACATGTTGCCTTCCCATATTGAATTGTTTATGTAAAAACAGTACCCATGTTATGTATAAACATGTTTTAAATGCGTTGCTGTGCAATCCTCTAAACAAATGATACACATGAGTCATAATGCAACTGGGAGGGGCGGACTGAAATACTTTTCTGCATGTGGACGTCCTGGTTCACAGAGCGCAGCAATTTCTATTTTAACTTTTGTGTTTCTGTTCATTGCATTTGTATATGTTTGTGTCTGGGTGATGAAACTTGGTTTAGTGATAGACTGAAGTATTTACTGCACCTCCTTTACAGACTTGCAATCCTTCCCTCCCCCCACCCCCCACCTAAATTGTACATTATCTGGTTGTTCCTTGACTATTTTTATAATGCCCTTCTGATTTTAGTATTGCAGTCAAAGTTTTACAGAGATGGGACTTTGATTTAACCGGTTTCTTTCTTGTTTTCAATTACAAATGAATGCAGAGCCGTGTATTAAAATAAGCACCCTTATAGTGGAATATACTGTATACTTCGGTGCCTTGGCATAAGATCAACTTCATCAGGCCCTCAGTGATGCATAGAGGAACATATACCAGATCCAGACATGTGCATCTCTTCTGTGGAAGGGCTCTGTACATGCTTATGAATGTGCTGAAAGGGGGTGCAGAGGTCCGCCTATCAGGGACCGATATGCACGTGATGCAGTTGCATGTGTTGGTAAAGCAGGTTGTGTGTTGTAGCTATAAGGGCCCTCTGCTGGAGGACGGAGCACTGGACCTGGCAGTGACAGGAGGGGCAGCGTCTCCGGAGTTCACTAAACTGTGTGCCTGGATTGTGTCCGAGCTCAAACTCTACTGTAAGCTGGAGGAGAATATACAAGCCACCAACAGTAAGACATTAACATTTATTTGTTTACCCTTGTTTGTTTTTTGGGGTTTTTGTTCTTGCATCACACAAGCAACACCTTGACTGTCAAATTGTACTACGTTTAGGACAATGGCCTCTTCTTCCAAGGTTCGCTGCTGACAAAGGATCGTCATATAAGTCATACAAAAACTAGAAAAGAAATGCATGACCGTAGAAGAACAGAATTTGCACAGAAGTATGTCTGGGTGCAGGCGTTTTTCCTGAGCGGGCTGCTCTGTCTCTTCTCAGGTCCCGGTGAAGCAGAAGGGTTTCAGCTTGAGATGAGTGGCCTGCTGTCTGAGATGATGTGCCCCTACTCCGTGCTTACGTCAGGGGATGTCACCAAGCGCCTGCTCAACAAGAACAACTGCCTTTTGCTGATCAGTAAGTGTGTGACAGTCGTCACTCTAAAGAATCATTTGTTTACCCTAAACTACCCTTGTGCTCTGCAGCTTGCTAGAATGAGGGAAGGACAAATGCAGAAGCATAAAACATCTGCAGATAGCAGTACCAAAGACAAGAAAGCACCTATGACAGGGCTCAAACACGGTGTCCTAGACTTATTATTTGCTGTGCGCTAATCAACCAGAACACAAATTATTTATCAATGAAAAGCATATTTCATAAAGTAGAAAATCAGGTTGCTGAACTAATTGCACTGAATTTTGTCTTCAGTGTTTAGTGTTTCACCCTTTTCTTCTCGGGATACATTTTTGTGCATTCATTTCTCTAAACAAAGTGCTACTTCAACAAATTTAACCTTGGGACATCCCCATAGCTATTCATAGAAAAATAAATACTTCCAGGCTTGATTCTGTGATTAACCAGACCGTTGTTTTGTGCTTTAATACCTTTCTCTCTGTCTTTCAGCCTACCTTATTTCTGAGCTGGAGGCCTCTAGGATGATTATTGTCAACAAACCGCAGAAGAAAGTTCAGGAGGCGAGCGGCAGTGATGTGTTCGTGGAACTGAAGGGCATCTGCATGGGCCTAGGGATGTCCAAACCCCCGGCCAACATCACCATGTTCCAGTTCTTCAGTGGGATTGAGAAAAAGGTTATAATTCAGCTCGGCTCAGCGTGGGCATCAACCTCCTGGAGACTAATTATATTCGTAGGCCTTGTTTGCTCAGAGCAGTTATGTGGTTATTTCACCTGATGACCACTTTGTTTAATCCCTCGGGAGAGGCACAGGTTAATCTTGATGCTTAATCTTTAGTGCATGTGTGGTGACATCACGGTTTCCTTGTTGACGTAGTACAGGGTGAATGAAGAGGGAAACAAAGGGCAGCCTAAATTACATTGATTGTTTTTGTATATCAACAGTTGAAAGAAGCTTTGTCGAAAGTCCCACCATCTCACGTTGGAAAGCCTCTTCTGAGGAAACCACTTGGACCTGTTCACTGGGTAAGTGCTTCACTACAGCTTCTAATCATGTGTACTGTTTAAAAGACATGTACGTTTGTTTTTTACTGTAATACACGGCGCTCCAGTACTGAAGTGCATTGACCCTCGGTGTTGGCTGTTGTCTGTTGAGATGACTCAGTCGTTAGCATGGCGCTGCACTGCAAAGAAAAAAATACTTAAGTATGATATGGACTTGTGCTGCCTCTTGCTGTGATAAGTAATCGCAAACGTGTTTACACTTCCTCAGGAAAAGATCGAAGCTATCAACCAAGCACTTGTCAACGAATATGAAGTCCGAAGGAAATTGCTGCTTAAACGTCTTGATGTAACTGTCCAGTCCTTTGGCTGGTCTGACAAAGCAAAGGTAAGACACTGAGAGGATCATATTTAATATAAATGTGATTTATTTACACCATTTAATTCAATGTTGATATGGCTTTTTGTGGGGTGAAATTCGTTTATCTGTGCCTGATTCCCCAAATTCTAAGAATATACTTTTTCATGGGTCACAGTTTCTGTATATACTTGTTTAAACTAGAGTTTTGCATATTTAAATTAAGTGTTTTGGTTGCAGGTTATGGAAATCCGTTCCATTAAAGCACTTCTGGACTACAACTTTTGTTTCTGTATTTTAGACTCACACTGAAAGGTTGGCCAAAGTGTACCAGCCCAAGCGTGCGGCGCTCGGTACGAAAAGCGCCGTCTCCGTAGCGCACCTGTTCGCTGCCCGGGAGGATCTCTCCAAAATCCTCAGAACGAGCAGTGGAAGGATTCGGGAGAAAACTGCTTGTGCCATCAACAAAGTATGGAGTTTTATGTATGAAAATCTGTTCATTGTGGCAAAAGTAACTGACATTTTAGTGTATTACCTCTTACCTGGAGGGAAATATAACATGCTGTATATGCTACAGAAATTGAAGCTTTTCTTGATGCCTTTTTCCTTGTCTCTCCCAGGTGCTGATGGGCCGTGTGCCGGACCGGGGAGGGAGACCTAATGAGATTGAGCCGCCCCCCCCCGAGATGCCCAGCTGGCAGAAGAGGCAGGATGCGCCGCAGCAGCACGGAGGCGGGCAGCAGTATGGCGGAGGGGGCAGAGGTGGAGGGAGGGGTAGCTATGACCAGCAATCCCAGGGTGGACGTGGTGGCTATGACCGTGGCAGCAGCAGGGGTGGGGGAGGGGGAGGGAGCAGAGGGGGTAAAGTACAGGGAGGCTGGTCTGATGGTGGTGGTGGAGGTGGGGGGTACCAGGGTAATTACCAGGGTGGAGGTGGCTACCAGGGTGGTAGCGGTGGGTACTCCAGTGGGGGGTTCCAGAGTGGATTTCAGGGACCCAGTTACACAGGAGGTGGTTATCAAGGTGGTGGGGGTGCGGGTGGGGGTGGCGGTGGGGGAGGGGGGTACCAGCAGGATAATAGATACCAGGATGGCGGGTATCAGGACAGGGGTGGGCGTGGAGGACGAGGGGGCAGGGGCCGTGCCAATCGAGGAGGCCAAGGAGGAGGCTGGGGTGGGAGAGGGGGGCAGAATTTTAACCAAGGCGGGCAGTTTGAGCAGTTCTTCCAGCAGGGGGGCTATCAGTACAACCAGGCTGGCTTTGGTCAGGGAAGGCACTACGCTAGTTGAGTAGAGCCGCTCGGTCATTGCAGCAGAGCTCACATTCCTGCAGACGCGGTGGAGGGGAAAACGCCTTAAAACTACAGTGTGGACGGCACCAATGATGGCTGACCATCGGATTTCTTTTGTTCTGCTCGGGGGAGAGATCTTTCATGGAATAGCTGAACCCTGAAATGGTCCTTGCACGGTGAGCGGCTGTGATTGTGCCTATGCAACCCATTTGTTCATAACTGAGATCTTGCCCAAGTCGATGTGTTCAGCTGTTCTCTTTGTGAGAGACGCCTCATTCATTCTTTTCCTTTACAATATAAACCCTAATGCCAAGGGTGAATTCCACTGTATATGACATAACCGTCTTACAAGCTGATAATAAAATGTGAGCTCGGCTGTAATAACTTAAACTGAATAGCCTTATCTTCTGGATTATTTGAATATACAGATCCAATCAAAAGTTCAGAAGTTGAGTATTTAATGCCACTAAATGTGTTGATGAGGAAAAACACTACATGCACATTCAATATACGAGATTAATAAAACAAAACAAAAAAAGTGTTGTGAAATACTTGCAGTCCACCTAGTGTTACATAGTGACATTCTTCAAAATAAATGGTTTTTGGAATTTGCTTTAAGCATGAGTTTACATTGTTGGGTCATCTGAAATAGAAATGGATTGGTGAGGGGGGGAAACAAAAGCACTGCCATCCGGGGGAAAGGACTGTAGACACCTGGAGGTCTTCTGCCTTTGTTGCAGACAACTGCTGACTAACTGAGCTAAAGTTTTCTGTTTCTTAAAATGAAAAGAAGCCAATTGAAACGATTGGCTGTTTTGTGTACATAAGTTATGTGAAGATATTGAAGACAATGCTTGAACGTGTGTCTGAATGAAAGGTGAGCAATAAAAAAAAAGTTTAAAAAAGGGTTGTCTTGTTTATTTACTTCCTTATGAGTTAACGTGTAATTTAAAACCACTATGTCTGATACAGTAATATGGTCCACTTTGGCATTTTGTACTAAGTGTATGACACTGCCACAGTGGATTCTGACCTTGGAAATGTTTCAGAAAAGTATGATTTCCCTTTTTAATTCTCCTGTGAAAACATGTATGCATGCTTAGTGCTCTTGCAAGATCTTTATTATTAGTTTGCATATTATTCATGGTTTTGTACGGATAAGATCAATAAGTACTGAATTACTATCGATTGGAAACACCAACAAACTGGGTCAAGGCCGGAATCACATTGAACAGTGAACGGTCCTTTATCATTATTCAATCCGGAATATTTTCTACTTGCACGGATCTTCATATACAGAAAATATAATTCTGATTGTTTTATTACTTTTTTTTTGGTATATAGATCTGGGCAATCCCCTAAAGCGAATATTGTCTGCCTCTTAAAAGCTATAACATATATGCTGGAAATATGTGTTACTGTGTCCACTGAAAATGAAACGAAACTACAATGTTACAGGCGAAACGATGTCGTCCGGGTTTTTCAGTGCCACGATACTTCAATTGTCTCTTTCCAATCACAGCTAGGCGTCCCCATTGTTTGACAGGTAATCACGACATGCATTAGGGCACTGTCTGGGGGTTTCACCAGCACGTCCATGCACTTTTCTTCTTGCTGCGGGGTGGCAGGACGCTTCCGTCGATGTACTCCTGTGTGCACACCTTGAATTTCAGGCCAGCTCATCCGTTTCATTGTGTGAGAATGAAAAAGACTCGTAACACAGACATCTTGCCGTCTTCACGCTGGATCCCGGAAATAGTATGTACACACGTGTTCGTCTCTCACGCTGATTGGCTGCCAGAGATCGCAGCGTCTAATCTGATTGGCTACCAGACCAGAATTCGAACTGTAACGCCTGTGCGCCTACTTTGAAAAGGATGTATCGAGAAGCAGGGCGGGTGGAATTCTGGGGGGGAATCTTGATACTTAATTAAACACAAGTTTCCTATTATTAATATCGTCTACCATGGATATCAAAGTGTCTTTACAGTAAGTCTCGGATAACAATGTATTAGTTTGGGAAGAGCTGATGTGTAATCACACGAACATGTCTTGTTTGTTTTCGGACCTTAGCGGTTAATTTGTCTTGGCTAAATGTTTATTTCTAATATCTAGAATTACAGAGATATTGCATATATATATATATATATATATATATATATATATATATAATCTTGTCGAAGCTGGTATAAATGAACTACTGTCTCTGGATACTATCGATGAACCACTCGATTAAGCACTGCTCGGTCTGGGCTTGACAGGTGTGACGTGTTTATATATTGCAGGCAGTTTGAGGCCAGTATCGGCAGCTACACCGGGGACGATCCACTCGAATTATGGGACAGGTAACGTCATGTTTTTCTGCTCTATGATTGATGCATCGTGGCTCTTGTGCATGAGTAAATCTTATGTTGTGTGCTGAAAACAGGTACGTTGCCTTTCTAGAGGAGAACACCCCTGCCCAGGAGAGGAGAAACATTTCCCCTGTCTTGGATCGACTGGTACATAAGTTTATTGATCAGAAGCGGTACGCCAACGACGTAAGATACGTCAACTACTGTATACAATGCGTAAGTGCTGTTTACTATGTTATGTCTTTACATCAACACTTTTCTATTGAGTGGAGCACTTCCGATGATAACTGGCTTTAGCTTGTACTGAAGCAAAACCCATTTACTCTTTAAATTGGTCGATTAGAGTAGACCTACTGTTTTATTATATTATTTTTCAATGCTCATGTCAGAATTTACACTGCAGTTTTAAGCCATGCATTTATCCAAAATGAACTGCAATGTGACATTTCATAATACACAGTGTTTATTCTTAAGGACGTTTTGTTTGCACTTTTTACTCATTTGCACTGGGATGCATTTGTATTTTCTTATTCCAGGCCAGTTATTACAGTGAGCCCATCAATGTCTACAGTTATATATATGGCCAGGGTGTTGGCACGAGGGCTGCTGCTCTGTACCTGGCGTGGGCACAGCAGTTTGAAATGCTGGGGCAGCTCCAGCAGGCCGAGGCAGTCTACCAGAGGGCGGTGGAGAACCAGGCCGAGCCCGCAGACATGGTGTTGCAGCAGTACAGGTAAGATGAGGCCTTCTCTTATAGTTTACGTATACACATCTGCCACAGTTGGAGACGTTGGCCATGCACAATTGTGTAGTGGAAATGCAGACCATGCAAGACTCCTTCTGTTGTGGGTTGACATCTCCCGAATCGTTTGTTCTGAAATGCAGATGCTTTCGTTTTATTGTAGGTTGTTCCAAGCCAGAGCTTTTCAAAGTCAGATGGGAGCACGTGGTAAGTTTATGGGAGTAATTTTCTTGGCATATTTGTAAATGATGTAACTTTGAAGTGGAAATAAGAAAACTAACTTGTGTGTTGTGTGAACAGATGCCCCACAGCCTCTTCAGAATTCAAAGTCGGTCAATCGGATGGTTCCACCGCTACCACTAAATGATAAAGGAGGTTCTGCTTATTTCCAGGGCAAGGTAGTGTATAATTAACTTCCTCTAAAAGAAACTCGTATGGAAATAGTGTGTGTAAATATTGATATGGACTGGAACATGCATTGCATCTTCTGTAAGAGATTTCAAATTTTGAAAATACATTTTCATTTGTAATAGGATTCAGAGGTTGAGGGATTATTTGGGGTTTGTAAGAGTTCGGCCCAGTTCCCTGCAGACAAAACTGAACGCATGTAAGTGACACTTGAACATTATATTTTTCATGTTCTTTCTTTGGATCATTTCAATACTTTCATAGCCATAATCTGGTTGTGACCTTTGCTGTAGATGCACAGTTTTAGTGATAAATTAGCTTGGATTTGAGCATTTTATCAAATTTCTCTCTCTATCTTCTTTGGTTTGTCCATAGAATCTCTAAGGCTGAAAATGCTGCTTTATGTCAAGCCAGTCAGGGAGCCCAGGAGGTGCTACAGCAGATCTCTATGTACTGCAGCAATGATCTCATCTGTGAGGGCTCCGAACTGTGCTTCGAGGAGCTACGAGCAAAGCGCTATTTAGAGAAATGTGCTCAGCAGAAGCAGCTCCAAGAGTGGGGTATGTGTGTCTGTTTAGATCCGTAGATTTCAAAGGCAGAACTTCCATTTTAATAGTTTGAATTCATTAGACCCACCCATCACTTAATAATTAAAAACTTCTGTCTTTCCTAGAATTTAAGAATGTTTTTCCTCCTCCTAACTAACATTGCTTGTAAGTCTATTGACTGACTGTTTACATTTATTTTAGAGAACACGGCATAAACTAAAAATATGACTTTTCTCTTTGAATAAGATTTGGGTTCTTTCATGACAAAACTGAATGACTTACAGTAATGTTGGGCCTCTCAATGTAGAACATCACAATCTATGCTGATATTAGAAACTGTGTGTCAAAAATAAATAAAAGCCTGAACCTGCTGACATGAAGCTTTTTCAATGGCAGAGGAATATCAAAGGCGTATCCGGAGGAAAGCAGAGGAAGATCAGGGGGTGCAATTGCTGCAGAAACGGTTGGAAGAGCTGAACAACCGACTCAAGGTGTGTGGAGACCATCGCAACGCTACAGGACCGCAGCAGCAGCACGAGCTGGCATATACAGTACGTTTCTGCTCTGAGACATAGTTACAGTAAGGCTAATCTCCTATCCTGTTTTATAGGAACCTGCTGCCCCCAGAGATCAATTTGCCCGGCCACAAACTGGGCTGAATCCAGACCTCCGAGACCGGTCTATGGGGTGTTCTGTCGCCACTGAAAAAGTGCCCTACAGTGACAACCTAGTTTTGCCCTTAAACCGAAGTGCAGTGAGGCAGACTGAGCCCGATCTGCATACAGGACTGTTGTCATCGACACATACAGACCGTGGGGAGCATGGCTCTGTGCCCCCACCACTGGCCGAACTAGGAGCTGTGCCCAAAAGAGCCTCCCAGTCTGGCACCATTCCCGCTCCGCACCCCGCTTTCCAGACCACACTGGATGCCAATCCTAGAGAGAGCTTCTCTGTGCTCTCAGCCGGTCAGCCCACACCAGTGGTGGGAGCTCTGCAGAGTAGTTTCAGGACACCACCCCCCGACACGCGCCCCCACACCAGCCTGCCGGCTCCAGCACAGCAGCAGGGCCCGAGCGCGCATGCCACCGCCGACCGTGGTTCTCAGAGATTCGGAGACGTCGAAGTCCGTGGGACTCGGAGACTCGGAGATATCGAAGAGGAGGAACAGTCTCGCATGGACGCCTCGGTGAATCCGAGACCTGGGGGGCTTGCAACCAGTTTCCATCACTGCAGCTTTAGAGAACCGTATGTATAGAGTGTTAAGGTGTTTAATTTAAATCCAAGTGAATATAAGTAAATAATTTAGAAAACTAAATTTTTATTTTGTTTTTAAATAGAAATGATTCTGGAATGCAGGATAAAACTCAGGAAATGGAAGGAAATCGAGATGGTGAGTTTTTGTGCGTTTAGTTTTCTCTTTCCATGGCATTCTTAGACGGGCTTCCTGTTTATCACCATCATCATTAGTTGTCTGTGGACAGATTTAGTCTTGACGCACACATGAACAGTTGTGTTCTGTGATCTCCCAGTGTCTCAGGCAGGGAACCTCTCCCACATCACGCCCAACACGTCTCTGGGGCTGATCCAGGCCACGCCGTCCAAAGTCCAGCCGTCCCCCACCGTGCACACCAAGGAGGCACTGGGTAAGCAGCCTCTGGGGAAATGGCCCTATGGGAAGCTAATGGGTTGGAAGCAGCAGTGTGTGGTTTGTGAATCCTAATGGCTGTTGTCAATGCTCTGCAGGCTTCATCATGGACATGTTTCAGGCACCAACATTAGACAACGGCTTTGAAGCCTTTTGCAGAAATAATACAGGTAATCAATGGTTGACGTTTTGTGTGTCCAGTCAGCGTGTGTGTCTAACAAAGGTCAGGATCTCTGTAACTCTGCGATGTGTTTGTGTTTATTAAATTATTGGTCTGAAGTAAGATTGGAGGAGCTGAACTAATGTATCGTATTGATGTGCGCTTTGTTTCTGTAAGGTCATTACCAGCCCCACGAAGACGTGGCATCGCTCAGCCATGCTGTGGCACCAGCAGCGGTGCCGTTTGCGATCTTTGAAGATGATCCCGACAAAGAGAATGAAGGGTATCTCCTTTTGCTCCCCCTCTCTCCATCAACTTCATGGCTTTCTTCTCATACATGTAAATTATTATTAATGTTTTTTTATTATTATTTTTAAGTGCTGCTAAGAAAGTGGAGAAGTCGAATCCAGCCCGGATACTGGGAGAACTTCCGGTATCAAAACCAGTTCTGGGGAAAAGAAATGTAAGAGTCCATTATTTTTCCTTCGACTCGGAGGCAAGAAGTCTATTTGCTCGCTCGCGTTACCTTTAACAGATCGGATTCTGCATATTGGTTTCAGCCGAGTCCTTAGTACGCCGTTTTGAAAGCCATGTTCCATATTGGCCGGTGGGTTTGATGGTTCTGCTGTGTGGTGTTTAGGACGCCATCCCCGGAGTGGAGTCCATGATGGAGGACTGCACTGTGTGGGCCGCCCGCTGCAACAACACCCTGGCTGCCTGCCCCAACACCACGGGCGACTTTGCCTTGTCTGCACAAATTGCATCGACTCCCTTTCATGGCAAAACACCTCTGCCCTGGAACACCAAGGAAGACCAAGGTATTAGTATTTTTAAATACATTTATATTGAATTGATATACTTTTTTTAAGAGCTTGACCTTGGCAACATTCAGTAGTAATGAACACAAGCTGAATAGTTCCACTCTCATCTTATAGGTCCGCAGCTGTAGTTGCCTTGGGTTTGATGGCCTTGGTTAATTTTCAGACTTTTTGTAAGCACTTTCTTTCTTGCAGAAAACGGTCTCCAAACTGTATTGGATGCTTCTGATGAAAAGCAGTTCCGGCTGCACACAACCAGGAAGCTCAGGTATCGTCTATGTTCGTATCGACCGTTCATAATCTGCCGGTTTGGTTCTGTTTAGCTCTGAGGTTCCTCTGTCTGATTTAATCCTCGGTTTAATTGAAAGGCTACCAATTATGAGTGATATAAAAGAGGCTTATGCAACTACAAGGTTTTGCTGACTCATGTTAGGATGTCTACTATGGTAGTTTTGCATTAACCTGAGAGAGAGATGGCAAACAGAAGCACAAATCCTCCCGAGTGTTTGAATAGTTTAATCTAAAATATCTTCATGCACTGTGTCTGTTTGATATGTGCATCGCTTTAGCCCTACAGATCTCTCTCTCAATCTCCCCAGCCCAATTCAGGAGCAGAGCCCGTGTGTAGATAAACACTTGCAGTCCCAGTATGCAGATGGTAGTGTCCGGGCACCTCTGGGTGTTGAAAATGGGACCATCGCTGAGGAGGTGAAGCGGGCCGAGTTGAGCCTGGCCACCTGCTCGCTCTCCAGCCAACAGCAGGCTGACCCCCCTCATGAGAGTCCCTCCCAGGAGGATGAGGATGTCCCCTGGTGCATCACCCCTCCAGCGACCCCAGGTAAAGGTCAGCCCTGTGTACAGAGGAGCTCCTGAGTTCTGTCTTCGAATCGTGAGCCTTTGTACTCGTACATGTACTCGTACATTTTTTTTCACTTAAAAATGTCTTCCTCCTTCCTTCAGTAAAGCTAGTCTCTGATCCCTGGGATGAAGATCTGATCACCAGCCTGCTGTCCAATCTGCCCTCGCCACTCCACTCCTGCCCAAACTTCTTCACCTGGAACTGCAAGGTCCCCAACATCTCGCCCAAAATGACTGTTACAATGGGTAAGAAGTAACCCATCCTATGCCACGATTTGTTTGAAATCAGATCTTGGCTTTAGGCCTATGTAGATTGAGCAGGATTCTCATATAAAATATTTATTATTTTAAATCCCTAGGAGATCGCTCTTTCCAGATTGATTCTGTCCTTGGCGAAGGAGCTTTTGCCACAGTCTATCAAGCCTCAGACCTCAGGAAATCCCAGAAGCTTGTCTTAAAGGTAAGAAGCTTGAAACACTGTCATGGCCAACATTAACAGAGCTTTAAGCCTTATTGACTGTATTTTTAACACCATTATCAGACGTGTTTATTGAAATCTTGAGCTGACATTTTCTATGTGTTTGTATTTTATGCAGGTCCAGAAACCAGCCAATCCTTGGGAATTTTACATCAATTCCCAGCTGAATGAACGTGTGCTGCCGAACCTGCGCCATCTGTTCAACAACCTCTACTCTGCGCATCTCTTCCAGAACGGGAGCGTTTTACTGGGAGAACTTCAAAACTGCGGGACTCTGCTGGTATGTATGTTTGTAACAGAGTTGCTACCAGATCTGTTCCAAACCCAGTGGCTAAAAACAACTCTATACACTGGTTTATTCTGAGCTGAAAGTTAGCTTCTGATGGGACTTAACACTTTGACAATTATTTTCCCAGAATGCAGTGAACCTGTACAGGAATCTGAGTGAGAAGGTGATGCCGCAGCCTCTGGTGATCTACTTCTCGGTCTGCATCATGCACATGGTGGAGCTGCTTCACAGTGTTGGCATTATACACGCCGACATAAAACCTGACAACTTCATGCTGGGGGAGAGGTGTGTACAGGCGGTTTTGTTTGGGAATATTCTTAAGGTGGTTTAAGGTAATTTAAGGTGAGGTACCAAGAGTTCTGTGGAAGCATATAGAGGATTTAATTCAAATGTTCCGTTTTGCATTAACATCATTATGCATGCCCACAATTGCATCATTATGTTCCACTTATGTGCAATGACAAAATGAAAATTATTTTTAGTGACTTGATTCATTTGATTCAGTTCAGTTTGGTGAATTGATTCAATTAGTTGATTTGATTCACTGATCCAATGACACGAAACCAACCAATTCAGACCAATCGTGATTGGTTAGATTTGAACTGAGTCGTTCACAAAAGCTAGGAAAAATCTGTGTTAAATTTAAAATATTTGGCACAACTATATATTTAGAGTCCTTGAGTTGATAACTGTTTGAAGCATTAACTTTATTTATCCAACATGATGAATCTAATTAAATGTAATCTTTAAAAAAAATGTATTATATAGTTAAATGCATTTATTAAGTGTTGTTTTTTTTTTTTTTTGGCATTTGTGGAACTAATCTGGCATTTATTTATTCAGCATGTTGCAAAACGCTGTATGCCCAATTTGATTGACAGATCCATGCCTCTTTACCACACAATGCTGCTCCGTGAAATTAAATGTTGCCAAAGCACAATGTGGCCCTCTAATATTGACACACACACATTAGACTTCTTTCTCATGCACTAATCAAGTAGGAATTTGGAATCAACATGACACATGGTCTGCATGTTGAGAGTCAATCTGGTTTCCTTGTTACCACAAACGAATCAGCCAGATTCAAGAGTAAGTGAATCATTGAATAAGTGTTGATAGGCAGGTCAGTTGCAACTAACTGAAAGCAGCGTGCTAATGGGATTATCATGCCCAAAGCAGAAACAGGGTGTGGTTTTGGCATAACTGCAATAGGAAAAACAAATTCATTTCACATATTGTATTGTCATTTGAATAAAATCCACTGTAAAGTCCAGGATTTTGCATTAACATTTCAATATTGTCAGCAAATGTGCGTACTAGTATATGAAAATGAAAATGGGATTATTGTATTTGCATTTTGTCCCAAATAATGTGTGCATAAATGGAACATGATGATTAAGTGCATTAACATTTGAATGAAGTCCTCTATATGCTTCCATAGAGATCATCCGTGTCTGTCTTTCAGTGTAACCTGCATGTCATTACATTTTTCCAGATTTCTCGAAAACGAGTGTTTTGAAGAGGACAATGTGGAGCATGGGCTCTCGCTGATTGATTTGGGACAGAGCATTGACATGACTCTCTTCCCTGAGGGAACTGCGTTCACTGCCAAATGCCTGACCTCTGGATTTCAGTGTGTGGAAATGTTGAGTGGTAGACCATGGACCTATCAGGTAAGATTTTGAATACAACGTGAAGTTGAAGTGGCAGGTGATTCTGTACAGGAAAGGAAAATAACCATTTAGTTATTTCAATGATCTTCTCTGCTAAAATAGAATGAAGCGATTAAAAAGCTCAAATGTGAAATTGCACTGTTACAGTGAAAGTATAAACTCCATTGTCTTTGTTTCAGACTGATTATTTTGGAATTGCTGGAACTGTACACTGCATGATTTTTGGAACATACATGAGCGTAAAAAACGAAAATGGTGTGTGGAAGACAAATGCAGTGTTTAAAAGGTAAGTGTTATACATTACAGTGCATTAATGCAACTAATCAAAGGCACAATTTGTGTAATCATGTTTTCACAATATTCCAGTGATTTATATTCCTCACTATGTATTTGTATTTATTTATATTGTAACATTACCAGCTGACATACTAGGGGTCCAAGACGTTATTTTTTTTCTGCTGCTATTTTCTGTATCCTGATGCAGTATTTCTCATTTCTGATTCCTTTCCATATTGACCTGATTTTTCTTTCTATAGGAATCCGCACACTGAGCTCTGGACAGATTTCTTTCATACGTTGCTGAATGTGCCAGACTGCAACTCCCTCGTCTCCCTAAAGAGCCTGCGAGCCAAACTGACGGCCGTGCTTCACCAGAACTACAGCAATAAAATCCGAGCCCTTCGGAACAGGCTGGTGGTTCTGCTGTTGGAGAACAAGCGCTCGCGGAAATGACTCCACACTGGTTTTATTTTGCAGCTTGCTACTGTTTAAATACTGCAAGATGCATTTTAAAACTTCATTTTAAAAACATTTATTTTCACTGAACTGCTAAGTAAAAACAGTACATGCAAGTGGACCTCATTGACTTTTTTTGGGATGGTCCAATCATTTTCACTTTTTCTAAATTGAATTCCCAGTTTATTAAGGAATTCTGAAATAATGTGTGTTACTTTTCAATTTAGGATTGAATGCACTTAAGTGTCTTTAAAATTCAAAATGTGAAAGTACTGCTGTTTTTTCTAGATGTTTTACATTCATGGAACAAAAAGCAGCACATGATTTTTTCACTTCTTTCAGCAGTCTCCATCAGCATAACGGCCTCTTCTCATTTTCTACCTTTAACTAAGCCCAGAAGCCACTGCTTTTTATTGGACTATTGCAGCAAGGAGGACTGCAGAAGCCACTGCTTTTTATTGGACTATTGCAGCAAGGAGGACTGCAGAAGCCACTGCTTGTGACTTGTGTGTTTAAATTCTGTGCAGTTCTGTTGCTGATCGGTAAATGAAAACGCATCTCTGTGCGACTGTTAAAAAAAAACAACAACAATGTATAAACCTGAACACATTTAGACAATGTGTTGTATAAATGCAACCACAAAATAAGAAAAAAAACGGCATACAATAATAATAAAGCCATTCAAATTTGTATACTTATTTGATATGAGTGTTAAAGTCTTTGTTATAGATTAAGAAAAGGAGTCTTTGGGTGTGTCACAGTCTAGCATATGCATAGCATGTGTGTGAGCAGTATACTATAAACTGCCTCCATATTACCTGTATAGTTTATATAGTAAGATAACTTTACACATATAGTAAGGACTTCAGACCATATTCTGATACCAGTATCCCCAGTCAGTCAAAACCTCTAATAAAATATATAATTGCAAACGGTATTATAAAATTCGAACATATATTTATGTGAAAAAAACAGTATTATGTTGCATATACACATAAATATTCAATAGAGCATCATAATTTCAATGTATTGCCTGAGTTTTATTCGACACCTGTTTCTCAAAAAGGATGTTTCATAGATGACGTATTTTCGCGAACCAATCACAGACGCTACAATTGGGGTCCTTGTGAGAAGGACCTTTTTAAAAACCAGGCGACAATCTAAAAATAAGTGTCTACACATCGATTAAACATTATTCTGTATTTTCTAAGCGACAATTAATATTTAACGATGTGTATTTATTAAACAAAAGAACAACGATGTCATTTATTCGGTTACTTTTGATATATTTATCTACACAGGCAGAGTTCAGGGCAGCTTTTAAGGAAGCCGCTCGTTTCACGTGGAGTAAAGCGGCCTGTGTTTGTGGCTGTTGTAAAATAATTGAGCAGCGGGGCTTCATATGTGTTTTGTATATATAATAAAACCCACACACATAAGAGCTAATCTAATTCAGAAATGAAGAACAGAGGAGGCGTCTTCGTAGACAACAGACTAAAACAGAGAGTCAAACAGGTATGTATTTGAAAAGGGGTTCAAATCCTTGCGAGGAGGAGTTCGCAGTTTCAATAGGTGATGTTAGCAGCTCCTACAAATAATTTACTGCAGTTATGTCTAGCCTACTTGTGTACGTTTTATTTTTAAATTAGCAGACAATATTTGCATTACATTATAAGATTGTATGTACAACTATCCACCAATCGTGTGCTGTGCCACTATTTTGTGCAAAGTACATTAGTTTTCTGATGTAAACAGCACTGGAGAAAGGCACTTGATTGTATTTGTATTTATAGAAAAAAGTACTTTACTGTGTTTAAAGTGACTGTGAATGAATAATAATGGTGTTTTGTTCCTCTCAACTCAGTATTTGAGCTCCCACGACAGCCTGTATGTGGACCTGGCAGCGATGGCAGCCGACCTGCAGCGCATGTACAGGTCAGTGCCAGGATTGTACCCGGACTGGTTGCGCCCTGCGGCTGATGCCACACAGTGTATTGACACCAAACACGCTTTCTGTCTTTTACAGCACAGACTATGGGCGTCGGAAAAGAAATGCGTTCAGGATCCAGTTGGAGAAAGGTGAGTCCTACCATCACTGAGGGAGGATTGACAACTTTGCATGATTGTGTGTCTGTTCCAAAGTTGGGGATACATGTGTTTTTTTAAATATTGTATTTGATCATGTTGGGTGTGAATGTGCAATGACTTTCTCTCTGCAGTGTACACTGCAATATGCACTGAGACAGGCATCACGGCGATGGAGAATGAGCACCTGTCAAAGAGAGCCAGATGCAGCGCAGGAGCTGAGGGGTGAGGCTTGAAGGTTCTCTGTAACCTCTCTCGAGTCCACTACTTCTGTGAAAGTCCTCCTACATGAATAGCGATTCTGAGATTAAAAGCCTGAGGAAGATGAAGCTTATCACTTCAGAAGTTATTTTCTCCAATGCTCATCCCCAGGTTCCTTGCACAGTTTCTGTATTTTGGCTTCTTTTTGGTAATGTGTCAGTGTATCTGATATCACTCTATTCTTGAACACTTGCAGGGATGAAAACAGCTATACAGATGACACGACTGATAGTGAAGAAGAGCAAGTTGAACACCCGGTACTGAATTATAAACTTATATTCTATTGTTTTGCTGTTTTTATCTGATACTTTTATTCACTCTCTTTCTAACTTCTAACAGCCTGGAACTCTTGACATGCTTATTACCTTCCCTCCCACAGTCGACCAACCAGATGAACAGTTCCCTGGTGTCTCTGTATCGGAAGGGCATTCCAGAAAGTGGCACCCCAGTGGCCAGGGCACTTGTCGGGGAGAGTGCTGGCCCCCCACCCCCCACTGCCAGCACCCCTGCGGGCTCCAGGGTGTCTCAGGGCGGCTGGTTCATCGACACCAACCCCAGTGAGAGCATCCTGATTGATTTGAGCGAGGACGGCCAGCAGGCTGCTAGCCCAGGGGTAAGGCTGGAGGAGATGCTAGAGTGGTGCAGTAATGTCTGATGTTTTTGTTGTGGTATATTTATAAAAGGTGATGTCTATATGATGCCGTGTGGTCGTGTCTCGAGAGCACTGTGTCATTTTGTGCTTTGTCACCACAGCCCACAGACGTCTCCCTGCTGGAAACCGGCGGCAAACCGAAGAGATTCAAGAAAGGCAAGAGTAGAAAGGAGGGGCAGTCCCAGGTCACTGATGCGGACATAGAGTCCAGTATAATGCGCAAAAGAAAAGGTAAACGTTGCATGAAGACAGTGGGAACACCCACACTTGATCGCTTCCCTGATTTGAATTTCCCTGTTAGATGAGCTCAAATAAAGCAGGGTTAGTTTGTAGGTTGTCAAAGGTTTATGAAAGATATCCACATAAATGTTTTCATAACAGCCACCTCATTTGAAGTTATGTGTATGTTGGATACTGCAGTACAGGCTGTGTGTGAAGTTCAGTTCAAGATACCATCCTTCTAGAAACGGGTCCACTTTTAAAGAGTGTTCCTAATGACTAAGGAAATAATTACTTTAAAACCATATGATTTGGAAGTTCGATATAACCCTGTTCTGGTGTCTTCTTTTCTATCTTCAGCCAAAAGCACAGCTCCAGAGCTTCAAATGTCAACGGTGAAGTTTGAGGATGTGGGGGGCAACGAGCAAACGTTAACGGTGAGCTTTTAAAGTTAGGGATCTTCTCAGCATAACTAAGTAATGTAAGTATTGACCGTGTCCCCTGACGGCTGTTTCTCTGTACATCAGGAGCTGTGTGACATGCTGATCCCCCTGCGCAGCCCGGAGGTGTGCCAGCACCTGGGCATGGTTCCCCCCCGCGGTTTCCTCTTGCACGGGCCGCCCGGCTGCGGCAAAACACTGCTGGCACAGGCCATCGCTGGGGTGAGTGCCACCTTCTCTCCCTGGACCTTTCAGGGACCATTCATCTCGGATAGAAAAACTGATGCTGTATTGCCGAGCAAAGCAGAGATGGAGTCGATTCCAGGGCAGTTCTAGAACAGCATTTGACATTTTAATTGGAGTTGGAAGTGACTGGACTGAATTCAGGTGGGCTCTGAACGGGGCACCGACCTGTGCTGTGGTGCTGAGTGTTGAGGGGTGTTTTCTGTGCTTTGAATGCAGGAGCTGGAGCTGCCCCTGCTGAAGCTGTCGGCCCCCGAGCTGGTGTCGGGTGTGTCGGGGGAGTCGGAGCAGAGACTGCGGGAGGTGTTTGACCTGGCCGTGGTGAGTGTCGTCCACACACGAGGACCTGATTGGCGGGATGGCAACAGAATTGTCTTTGTGCACTGTGGGAAGATGTGCTCGTCCTTTCCATTGTAGTGGAGTTGGATAGTTCTTGAAAAGTCAATATTTTTCTTTGCCTTGGTCTTCCAGAGCAGCGCTCCCTGTATCCTGTTCATCGACGAGATCGATGCCATCACCCCGAGGAGAGAGGTGGCGTCGAAGAACATGGAACACAGGATTGTTGCGCAGCTGCTCACCTGCATGGATGGTGAGAGACGGGTAGGGTGAGGGTGGTTGAGGGGCTGAAATGGTCATGTCTTCTGTGTCATGGTGAAAGAGACACCCTTCCTGAATCCCCATCTCTTTCTTCTCTTCTCTTTCCTCCGTTGGCAGATCTGAACACTCTGTCAGTCTCTGCACAAGTCCTGATCCTCGGAGCCACAAACCGGCCCGACTCCCTGGACCCGGCGCTGCGCAGAGCCGGCCGCTTCGACGAGGAGATCTGTCTGGGCATCCCCGACGAGGGAGCCAGAATCGGGTTAGTGCAGGACTGTGTACATAGACAACATTGTTGTTTTCTTTTCCTGACCTATTCTTCCAGTCTGGGTTTGTTCTGTACATCAGTGTTGTTCTCCCTTCCTCCAGGATCCTGAAGACGCTCTGTCGGAAGCTCAAGCTCCCAGAACAGTTTGACTTCCGGGAGCTGGCCCACCTAACCCCAGGGTATGTGGGGGCTGACCTGATGGCGCTGTGCCGAAAGGCGGCCATGAGAGCGGTCAAGCGGGTGCGCATCGCCATGCAGGATGCGGCCGCACAGACCGTGGGACAGGAGGACAATGCACAGACAGAGGTCATTCACCCTGAGGAGGCCAGTGTGGAGCCCCAGGATGCCATCACGCCAGCCCAGGTGAGTGTGGTGGCCTCTAGGAGCTGACTAGTTTGGTGCTCACTGCAAAGGCATGTGTCTATAGTAATAAATACAATGGTGGTCTGATGAATTCCTACTTTAGTGTAAGAGCAAACATTAGCTGGTGCAGCAGCAGGAGTGGATTATTGCTCCCTGGTCCTCTTCCTCTTGTCTCTTACTCCCTGTGGTCTGTATGTGTTTGTGTGCCAGGCAAAGCTGGGCCGGATCCTCGCCCTGCTGAAGAGCGACTGCATGCCGAGTGAGGAGCAGCTACAGCAGCTCACCATCAGCATGGAGGACTTCAGGTCCTCGCTGTCCTCCGTGCAGCCCTCGGCCAAGAGGGAGGGCTTCGCCACCGTGCCCGACGTCACCTGGGATGACATCGGGGCGCTGCAGGACATCCGCAAGAAGCTCAGCATGGCTATCCTGGTAGGCCTGAGTGCCCTGTTTCATAACACCGACTCTCAGTATTGTTCTTTTCAACATTTTGTCAATACGAGCGGTGCTGTGGGTACTGTAGCGTCTTTGCTCTCTGGAGTGTGAAGGTGATCTTGTACAGTGTGGGATGGGGGCACCAGGTTGAAGATTTTAGCTTGTCAGACCTCTGGAGGCTTTGTATTGGCAGCAGAGCGCATGAGAGCTTTGTGCAGCTGCAGTCAGAATTCTGTGTTGTGTGCGTGCAGTGACAGTGTGGCGTGTCTTCCAGGCTCCTGTGCGCTATCCGGAGCAGTTCCGGGCTCTGGGCCTCAGTGCCCCGGCAGGAGTGCTGCTGGCCGGCCCTCCCGGCTGTGGAAAGACCCTCCTCGCCAAGGTAGCGTCTCTCGCAGCTCACGGTTTCTGCTTTTCTGTTGCTTTCTTATGTTTACCGTTTATGAGTTTCATAGCTGACCAAAATGTATTAATCCTCCCTTTACTGATGGGTTAAAATGTAATGGCGGTGATTAATTTGATGTCAGTTGGACACACTGTGAGGGACTGGTCTCCACAGGACTTCTGTACTGTAGGTATAGCGGTGGTCTATCAGAAAACAAGCAGTCCACACACTTTGACTGGCTTAATCTTACATTTCTGACCATATGGAATTGGTTTGTGTCTTGGCACTAAAGCACAGGAAATTATATTCAGTATTTTAAGTGTCTTTCTCCTAAATGTGTCCAGTTGTTGATAAGTGATGAACTCTGTTTCTGACAGGCTGTGGCCAATGAATCGGGTTTGAACTTCATCTCTGTGAAGGGTCCAGAGTTATTAAACATGGTGAGTCCAACACTGACGGTTTCTCTCAACACAATCTGTGTTGGTTTCTCCTTTCGGGGGAAAAAACTAATTCTGTACAGTTAGTAGCATAAAGGGCCATTTTTAAAGGGCTGTTTTTTTTCTGTTCAGCATTGTGTTCAGTTAATTACCATGCAGTGAAGGAAACCCATAACCCGAGCCCAGAGTGTTCACGATCGAAATGATAACGTGTCTTGAATGTGGATTTCGCCCACTGCTCAGTCGCTTTGAACAAAGAAAAGCGTTCCCTTGGGATGGACTCTCGCCACACTGAATGGCTGAACTAGCAGTAGCCGGATATTGGATCTGAACTGGTATTGTCTCTCTCTGCGCTCGTCTCCTCTGTCCTCAGTACGTGGGAGAGAGCGAGCGCGCTGTCCGCCAGGTGTTCCAGAGAGGACGAAACTCCGCCCCCTGCGTCATATTCTTCGATGAAATTGACGCCCTGTGTCCCCGCCGCTCGGAACACGAGGTCAGCCTGCTGCTCGTCATTCATTCGCTTGGTTTGAAACATATTGACGGCTTTAATGCACTTCATGCTTCTGCTGGGCGAATCACAGACTGATAGATTATAAAGAGTTGTGTGCTGTCTATTCCTCTAGTTTACAGTGTTTAAGCTCTGCTCTTCAGTAGGGATTAGATAACCGGCGAGGAAGTGCAGGGAAATCATCTCCCAACTGTGTTCCAGGAAGTCATTTCTTCTGTGTTGAGTATCAGATTGCAGTTTCTGATCTAGATAGGATAGTGGCCTGTATCTTTAGATAAGCTATTAACACAGATAGGCAACTGCTGTGGCCTGCATCGCTGCCCCCGTGTCCCCCAGTCCCTCACGCTGTCCCCCTATGCGTCCCTCAGTCCGGGGCCAGCGCACGGGTCGTCAACCAGCTGCTCACCGAGATGGATGGCCTGGAGGCCCGCAGGCAAGTCTTCATCATGGCTGCCACCAACAGGCCAGGTAAGGAACTGCAGCTGCCCCTTCTTTGAGGGCACAGAAAGCCACGATTCCATGATCTCAGAAGTTGTCTTCTTCCGCAGAATAAGACAATTTATGAATGACGGACAGGGACAAATGTAAAAAAATACATAAAGTAGTGCCTATTTTGCATTTCATTCACTTTGTAATCACCTTTTGTCAACGATCTCCATTGTGTATTTTTGTAATGTTTGATCTGCTATTACGGTCATAAGAGGGACAAAACTCAATCGCTTAACTTTGCCAACACGATCAGTTACCCATAGGGGGAGGGTTCAAATGGAGAGATTTTTTTTAAACCAAAAAGCGTAAGATCAAAAAGTAAAGTAAGGAGTTTTCATCATAGACAATTATATTTAAAGTTTTCCTTATGCAGTAATGCCATCTAAAAGTAATGTATGTTTATGCATTTATAGTTCATGTATGCATTCTAAAATGAGAATATTTTATTTCATTTGATTTTCATTTTTGATTTGTCATGACAAATGTTAGCATTTTCATTCAAATTGACAGTCAGTGTTGCATGTTCATTTTGAGACCTGGAAATTGTATACAACTTTAAGCAGCCATCATTGTCTCAGTTTATGCCTCTTAATTGTTTGTTTCATTACATTTCGTTACATTAATCACTGCCGCAGAATTCCGCAGAATTTTTTTTTTAATTACCTTTAAGTTTTAAAATTTAAGAAAAATGTTTGCAGATTTCGTGGGGGACTAACTTATGATTTGTGTCCGTCATCTCTGAAAGTCAGTTTGAAATGGGCCTGTCTTGCTTCAGGCAGTCAGGGATTGTTGCTTTATGTGAAAGATGTCCTGATGGTACTTTCATAGCCTGTCACTGCGCGACTGCAGAGACACTCAAGTTCATTTTATGTGAAGAAAAACAAACAGTGTGATATTTTATTCCAGTTACTGAACTCTTAGTCACATATGTGTTTGTCTAAATATACCGTGTAAAGCACAGGGTTGAATTTTGGTAATCGGCATGAATCCATATTCATCCCCTATTATGAAAGTGTCAGTCAACCGGTATCCACAGTGGAGGTGAAATGGCTGTGTATTGTGACATTGCTGCTGTTCATTGTTGTGTTTGCTGTTGTAGATATCATTGACCCTGCCGTCCTCCGTCCTGGCCGCCTGGACAAGACCCTGTACGTGGGTCTGCCGCCCGCCCCGGACCGCTACGCCATCCTTCACACTATTACTAAGGTGAGGGTTGGAGCCAGGGTCACTTACAGACACACTGATTAGGGCCCTACAGATATATCATAGCACCGATTATCAGCCGATACTGGATTTTTACATAAATATCTGTATCGGCACATATTCCACCAATAATGTACTGATATATTTTCTCAAACTATTGGCTAAATATTTGTTCAAATTATAATTAAATCCCACGTCAGACTTCAGACAATAAATAAATACATGTTTATTTGATTTTACAGTCGTTAGTATAATTTCGAATGTTTTTTAACATAGTTATGGTGCTTTAGTTTTCTCGGGAAGCTTCCGACTCCACAGTGACTCCCGGCACAGCGGCACTGCACTCACATTGAGCGCTGTGGTGAAACAAACACACCCCACTGAGAAACATGGGGCTCATAAACCAATAAACATGTGTTTTACTAAAACCCTCATAACAAATAGAAAGTGTTTTGAAGGCTGTGCTACATTTGAGTATCCATGGTTTTGATTGTTTATTTTTGTCATGACTGGAGATATACTATGTCATAGAGGTGCATTTTTACTGAAAAGTTAATTAAATCGCTTTTCAAAAGTCACAATAAGAATTAAATAAAGAAAAACTGTAAATGTTTGCTGAAGATGTTGACTGGATATCGGCAAACAAAAACTGTCTCCAAATGACAAGCAAGCTCAGATCACAGTAAAACATCTAAAGATAATGAGAGTGAAAAATGCATCTCAGACAATGATGGATTAAACTGAAACTATACATGACATTTATAAAACTGTTTCAAATCCTACAGTGTGTTTTGGCTATGATTCGTATTGCAGTACGTTTAACATATGTATTAAATAAGTTACACTTTAGAGGGCATTTTTAAGTACATTTTTATAAAGCAAATGCAGCTGAGCTGTGCTGCTGCACTATAACTGCCCCTGTGTGAGCGGCAGTGTTGAGCACTGAGCAGGACTGAACCTGAGAGAACCTGACATGTGGTAAATGCTAATATAAGCCAAACCAGCACTTAACACTATCTTATTCTTTGTTCTAATGTATAGAACATGCACATTTTTTATATTTTTCCTTTATTCTCCCTTATTATAATTTAGTTTTTACAATGTTTGATTTGTGGTTATTTATGATGAAAAATAATGTTAAGTTTATTATGTAAAATGTAAAAATTCTGCCTTCAGTGCATATTTGACAGTTTCTCTGTGACGGGGAGAGATTTGAGGAATCCATGCTAGAAAATATCTGGTTTGCATGCTAACAAAAAAAAGGTTAATATTGACAGATATAACAGTAATCGGGAAATTTAGCTTCCCAATTATCGGCATGGGACCCAAAAAACCTGTACCGGTCGGGCTCTTACACTGACTGAGGCCCAGAAATGGTTGTCGGCAGTTCGGATCGGTTTGGCTTGAGTAAGTGAAGCATATCCTGTTAATTCGACTGAGCCTCTTTGCTAAAGACATTGACAGCAATACAATAGAATGGTACAGTCTGGACTGTACATTTATCTTCCACTCACTCACAGTCTAGACCCTGGTAATCTTGAATAAACATTTACACTGCCGTAGCACCCTTGAGCAAGATCCTTTACCTGGACTGCTCTGATAAGAACCCAGCAGTCTAAATGGGCAATTGTGTGAAAAACTAATGTGATATATTGTCACCCTGGATAAGAGTCTGCTAAGTGATATAATATTAACAATAACAAGTTCTCATTCCTCGTCTTGTGCCTCTCAGGGGGGTATGATGCCACGGCTCGACCCAGACGTCAACCTGGAGGAGATCGCCCACGACCCGCGCTGCGACTGCTTCACGTGAGTGAGCGATGAGGGGCTGCTGTAGTAGTGTGAGACAGGTGCAGTGGCACGACATGGCTCTGATAGCAGAAGCCCAGCAGACAATGCCTCCATTGTAGTCGGGGGGGAAGAACTGACAAATTACAGCGTTTGTTCCGTTTCTCTTAAAACAGCTTGCCTTTCTGCTGCTACTTACGAGGCTAAAATAGGCACTTCTTTTGCCTTCATCTTCCTCTCTCTGAGCAGAAAAGCGGGAGAGATGGTGATAGACACAAGTGACATGTTGCCTTATTTATGTTATATTTGCCCCAGGCTTTAGTGGCCAGTCAGCGTTTTAGTGCACTTTTCCATGTCGAGTATCGAGTATCAACTAAGCACCAACTTACTGATAAATAACCACCATCTAACCATCCGTCTGGATCTCTGTCCGTCTGTCTGTCTGAGCAGCGGGGCTGACCTGTCCGCGCTGGTGAGAGAGGCCTCTGCCAATGCCCTGCAAGCTCACCTCTCCCCACAGCCCTCACCTGCAGGTAAGAGCAATGCTGCCCGTGCTTGGCTCCATTCCCGAGCCGGGAGTCATTCCTGGTGAGATATCAATCTCCATGTACTGATATTATTTACACCCCCCCCGTGAGGGACTACTGGAGGACGTGTCCTGCTCACAAAGGTCCATCTTTGACTCATTGAGAGACCTTTTATTTATATTTGTTGTTGGGTTGTTACAGCAGCAAGTCCAGTAATGAGCAGGTGTGTTTTGTTGTTTTTAGTGAACACCCACATCGTTGGCTAATGTGGGTTTAAAGACACCTATGAATCCTGGCACTAGAAGACCAGACCTAGAAAAGAGATTTAGAAAATGCTGTGATCGTGATCTTGTCTTTGTTATATTTTTGTGGAAGAAAGTTGCATAAAAATGTCATATCCGTGTCATGTGTGGACAGCATGACTGTTTGTCGGTATTAATGCGAGAGAAAACGGTTGGAGAGGAGTTTCTCAAATTCTGAGATTGGTGTTTGAACAGACTTGACTTCATCCTGATTGCATTTCTCCCTTGTCCTCTGTAGCTCCTGTGCTGGACATCCGGGTCCACAAACAGAACTTCGAAGAGGCCTTCAAGGAAGTGCGGCCTTCGGTTTCAAAGCAGGTAACGTTGGGGTTATGTCGATTTTAATACACGTAAGCTGAGGTAAATCAAATGTTTACGGTTTTCCTCTGGGAGTTCATTTGAAATGATTCAGGAAGTACTGTTTCTAGGTAAACGCACCTTTCAAACCTAGACAAGGACATGTTAATCATCTTAATCTTATCTTAGTACCATAAAAATCCCAGTTTCAGAAATTGCACTAGAGCAACATTCAACCTGCTGTGTATCACGTCAGCACTGCACACCTGTAGTGAAACCCTACCTATAAAAGGATCATACATATTTGAGGACTGTGGCTGCCTGTGTCTGAGAACAGATGCATTCCTGTCGGGGGGGGGGCTGATACTTCACTGTGACATCACTGAGTTTCTCCAGCGATGCATGCCAGGGAGTACCAGTGCCCCGGACACATGCTCTCCGGTGCTGTAACTGCTCGGGCCGAAGTAGGGGGTTAGCTTGTGTATGAAATTGCACTCAACGATTTGATATTTGCCCCCCTGATTTTTGGAGGGATGTATTGCCTGCATATTGCCTCTCCTTAGGCTGTGATGTACAACCCTTCTGCCACACTTCGAAACCCATATTTCCAGTCTGCCTTGCTGTTTTGATTACGACACGGTTCGTAACTTCAAAGCAGAGGTCTGAATTTGCGTAAGCATAGTGTGATAAGACAACAGTGGTTACGGAAACTGTAAACCATGAACCAGTAGCTGCCAGAATTGTCCTCATGCAAAACATTAAGAAATTGTAGCTCTTGAACCGCTTGGCCTGGGGCAATTTCCTATCTTTTTACCACCCTTATCACTGAACTGTGCATCAGACCTGATTTCTTCCTCTTAATGAAGGTATTGGTTTGTATGATTCTGAAATCAGTGCTCACTTGCCCTCAAATTCAAGTTTATATTTTCCTGTTATGAACTTTTAATTGAGATTAGTGTGTTAATTAAATACACTGTGACATAATTTGTGCAGCTCAGCAGACTTGGCTCCTGTTTGTGGTTTGTGATATGAATGATTGATACTAGGCTTTAAGACTGATATATTTTCCCATTTTACATGATAAGGTCATCTTATCTGAGCTCTACGACAGCTGAGCCCTGATTGTTTGGAGTAATAAAAATGTAATTGAAGAGACTGAATGTCTGTACATTCACTCCAAGAACAAAACAGCAGCTAAAAAAACTAATCCTTCCATTTTAATCCTTGGAAATACTTGCCTTTACTGTGATATTTTTTAATGGATTTATATTCTTTCCTTCACAGGATCAGCTAATGTATGAACTGCTGAAGGAGTCGCTCCGCCAATGAGCGTGCAGAGGAAGGGGGAGGTCATCGCCAGGCTCAAGGCTTTTGTGCTGAAGCCGGACAGGGAGTGTGTTATTCTGTGGAATGGAACATTCTCTGTCCATTGTGAGGCAGGAATTCCGGCTGCAGCGCACACACTGTCACGGACAAGTTAAATTCCTTTCCTTCTGAGCGGAGGAGTCGTGTTCCACAGCTACAGGCCACACAAAAAAAGAAAGCATCCACTCACCAGGAAGTGAAATCCTTTGGAAGAAGCTGAAGTAAAAAACTCAACAGAGTACACACCCAGGCCAGATGGCAGTTGGGACATGATGTCAGAAGAGAAGACACTGTGTGGTACAGCATGAGCTCACTAGGCAAATCTGTGGTCACTGGGACTATTGTTACACAGACATTGACAATGCAGTTTGGAGGAAGAGGAAGAAAAAAAAAAAAAAAAGTCAAATGTTTGTACATTTTTATTCAGATTTTGCAAAGCATGTACAGGTAGAGAATGATGCAGCAGGGATCTATACCTAACTGACACAAATTTTCATTTCTACAGAAAAGCATAGTCTAATAACATTGGAAAAGATTGGAAAAGATGTTAAAGACTTCCATGTACCAGAAAATAAATAAAACCCAGTACTAAGTACTTCAAAATAAAATGCTCAGGCTTCTTAATACTGATATGGGTTTAACATACAGCTTCGTTAGTCAAAGTGCACATTTAAAAAGCATTGCAAACCCTTTTTCAGCACAACATGATTGTGAATGTTAAGGACACTGATAGACAGAAGTGAGTGGTGCTCAAAGTTTCAATAGTTTACTTACATAATCTTTGAATTAAATGTTCCTGCCCTATGAAGCAACAGGAAGTTGCCTGAAAAACAAGATAGTGATCAAAGAAAGACACATTACACACACTACTTCAGATCGCTAAAACCAGAGACAGCTTTTCATGTATTAATGGCTTCATGAATTCACAAAAGCATATTTTGTTTGTTTGTGTATTAAAGGACATTGCGTTTAAAGCCATTTCACGATGTCCCATTATTGACTGTACAGACATTAAAAGGTTATAGTGCTTATAGCTGAAATGTAAAGTTTTTTAAATGCCAGATTACACACTAACTCATAACCCCCTGCAGCAGTAATAGAATTATTTGGAAGTGTTAATTAAATAAAAGGTAGGGTATAGAGAGCTTCTGGTCTAATATAGGTTTCCCACACATTCATCAATTAAGATAACTAAACAAGAATAAGAATATTAATATATATTATATATAATATATTGCATTAAACTATACGAGTGTCTGGAACATGAAGTACACCCTAACATGAGCGGTCATTTCTATATTTGAAACTCTAAGCAAGGCCTCGTTTTTGACAGGAAACTACAAAAGCTATGTCATGTAAGATAAGACCCAGGAGATGGGGAAATAGGACAAACTCAAAAAAGTATTGATTTCACAGGACAGTGAAAAAATATCTGCTTATAAAAATAGTACAGGAAGTGGGATGTTTTTCGAATACACCATGACCACACTGACGAATAATTCAAAACAAAGTCTTCTCAGAGTGGCAGTGCAAAATGACTTTCACTAGCCTCTATAGGAGTGAGTGGAAAACATACCCCAGACTATCCCGGCCTTAGGAACTGCGCTGGACATTTCTGCTGAAACACTGAGCAGCTCCTTCATTAGAGCTCAATGGGGTTTTTACAAACTGCAAATTATCAACAGATGAATGCATCTGCCAAGAAATAAATACAATTAATAAATATAAAAACTGCAGTACCCACTGCAATTTATGACACAGCTGACAGTTTATACAGACGCCATCAAATGTGAATCAAAGGGGAATAAAACACGTAAGGCGATTCGGAAGACTTAAAACTTTGCCAGTCACGCTTCGGTTATTACTCTTCAGTCATACAAGTCTTTCCATCCTTTAGTGATGGAAGGGAGTCTTGCAATAACACGTATTCCTCACCATTTCTACTATTATCTGGCTTGGAGATAATAATTAAATAATTAAAACCCAATTGAGTCAGGAGAATTCTCTTGGTTCTTAAAACATTTCACTCTTTGAATACAAAGCAGTAAAATTCAGCTCAGATAGTTACACAATATACTATCCTAACCCCTCTGCTCCGGTATACTTAATAAAATTACAAAGATAAATATTTTAGAGACCATGTAGCCACATACTGTTCTGGAATTGTCATGTGGCTGTCATGTGATATTGCCTATAGAAAAAAAAAACAACTAAGCAACAACATTGGACTGTTGTTTGTACTCTGAAAATGAATTAAAGAGGAAACGAGATGCACACACACTCACGTGTATATATACATATTTATATGAATATGCATGAACAGTTACAGTGCTGTTTGTGGACCAGGTGAAAGCTCAGTTCTCTGTGGCACTGGGCAGGGCATTTACTCCTGTTTCACTTCTCCCTTCAGCTTTCTCTTCACTCGGGAGTAGGGGCTGAGGGTGTCGTCCATAATAAAATCATACAGCACTTTCACCCACGACGTGTAGTGGGGCAGGTCGTCGTAGTACTCCGACGCGATCTTCTTCACCTACGACAGCGCGGAAAGAAGGCGTCAATAATGAGAAGATGCAGCGTGGCATCATGGCAGCATTCTCATACAGAATGCAATTTGATGACAGCTTGAATAAATTAATGAATATCCAGTTTTAGCCCCAAGCTCTGCGTTTCCTACACCGGCTAAACCTGAAATACTATAAACATTATCTGAATCTGGTTCCTGCACTTCTTAGCCAGACGACCAGGACTCATCCTCCCTCAAACGCAGACATTTTACTGTTGGAGTCAAACAAGTTTACAACAGCACTACTACACATTCAATCACTTATTCCCCGAGGAAATATTTTGAAAAACAACTTAAGGTTAGCATGTGGTCACCAGGCTTTCACAAAATGGGACTGCTACCCAAAACCACAGTTTCCCCAACATCAGCTCCCAACCTCCCTCCTACCACCTACTCCCTCTCCCCCACCCACCTCAGGCAGCCGGCGTCCAGGGATGCTGGGGAAGTCGTGGTGCTCATTGTGGTAGCCCACGTTGAAGGTGAGCAGGTTGAGCGAGCCGTAGTAAGAGTAAGTCTCGTGGCCCTTCAAGAACATGTAGTGCTCTGCGATGAAGTGGCCGGAGATGGGGTGCAGGCCCATGCCCAGCATGGAGCCGGCCAGCATGTAGACCATGGGCTTGGCCCCCCACAGGTAGTAGAGCGCGGCGTTGAAGGCAAGCTGCACGACCAGGTTGATGATCTCCAGGTGGCCGATGGGCTTGGGGTTGATGCAGAGCGGGCGGATGGCGTAGAACAGCGGCTGCAGGATGATCCAGATGAACTTGCGGAACCGCGTGCAGAAGAACCAACCCTCGAACTCGGTGGGGATGTCCACGTCGATGCCATCCCCGCCGAGGTAGCGGTGGTGGTCCAGGTGGTACCTCTTGAAGGAGGCGGAATAGGGCAGGCCAATGGGCAGGTTGGCAAAGATGGCAAACCAGCGGTTCCACATGGCCTTGCTGTTGCCGAAGGCTGTGTTGTGTGAGATCTCGTGGATGGCCAGAGTCATGGAGTGGTTAACACAGCTGCCGAAAACGTAAGTCCAGAATAGCACCCACTTCCAGTCTAGGTCTTTGACCAGGTAGAACGCCAGAAACTGGATCAACACCATCATACACACGATCCATTTGATCCTCGGGTCAGGGCCCATGAGGGACTTAATCTCTGGATATTTGGCTGGAAGAAAATTTGGGAGAGGGGAGAAGGTTATAAAATGACTTTACATTGCAAAGAATATGCATTGTCACTATAATCATCACGCATATGTCGGCCTACTATATTCAAATGTAGCGGTCAATAGATTCAGTGGGAAAACAAAAAGCCATAAACCAAAACATTTCTGTTGGGTTATTCATTATTAGCACAGGAATAGTTCTTATCAGGAAGTCAGTAGGCAGTACAGCAACCCAACGTTTGAACAGTCTCTTCAAACAAAGCAACACCAATGGTATTTGGACCAACTGTAACCGAATGGGAATGTGAAAGTCAAAGATGACACTAATTTTCCTTACTTTCAAATGAATGAAAGGAATATTTACTTATATTTTCACATTATAGAATCAAGCCATCTAGCCTTCTTTTAAAAGTTACATGCAAGGACGAAATATCAGGGCTCACCCTCTGAAATCTAACTTAATGAAGGCTAATGTGTATAAAAAAAAATATTCTGCAAAATTAATCACTTATTGAGAAATGTATTGCCCAAAATTAGCCCCTAAAACGAGGGCACGGGGGAAGGGCAATGACTATTTTCGTTCAGCCCTATATTGTGTCACTGTCATGGCTGTGTTGGTGGATTCTGACGATGTCACAGAAGTTGACTTTTAATACGTTATTCATCCACACTCATAATGAAGATTCAAATTTTGAAGGATTTTAGTTAACTTTATTTTTATTATTACTGTATAGGCCAGAAACATTATTTAATAGATAGTAATTTTAATAAAAGACTTTCAAACCAAAAATATGCTTTGTTTCTATTTAGTTGAATAGACATTTTAAAACACAGATGTTCCCATTTACTGCTGTGTGTTTTAAAAGTGGATATTACATACGCAGCCAGGCATGGTGGTGCATTGAAGAATAATATAGAATAATGTAGTATCCATTTGAATTAAAAAATAAACAAGGCAATAGAAATAAGTTAGAAGGGTGAAGAGAAGGTTGGTTTGTTTGTAAATTTTATGGATTTTATCCTTGAATTTGGGGGATGGGTGTTGTCTGCTGGGGTTATATTGGTAATGATTGTGTGTGTAAAGCACAAACAATGACAGATGAAACCGCTCTTAGAATTACAAGAAAAATATAAACAAAAACACTTTTCAGTAGAAAACAATCTGGACTGAAGGGGATACGGTCACATGAATGCATCAAAAGCTTCCTTCCAAAGGATAAGGAAACAAAGAAAAAAAATAAAAATAGGAAAGGTATGCAAAGACGCTACCCTGTGTGAAAATGTCCATGATAAGTAAACTAAAATGTTTGATCTCTTACGTACATGTGGTAGCAATCACTGGAGCAAATGCTTCTTACACTGTTGACCTTAATGCTAATAAACAACTGATTTGCATATGCCCCGCAGCAACCTGGTTCCACAGCGCAGAATGCTTTCGAACAGCGGGAGGAACAAAGCCACGACTCGTCTACCATTCTTAGCTGGAGGGCGAGTCGCACTACCAGCATTGGAGGACAAAAACATAATATACCCACAGCCAGGTGTAGGAAAATCACCCGTTCCTCACCTTTGATACAGAGTTCAAAGATAGCCTTCTCTGCTGCAGCAAGTCAGTCAAATGACTGGTGGCCAGAGAAAAGACTAGTGTATGGAGCATAAGGCAGTACGCCTATGGCCTCCAGGTGATCTCCTGTATGCCAATATACCTCACCTAGTACTTCCAAATAATTCAAACAAAGCAAGCACACATTCTCACCTGGTGCTTTGATGCAGCGTTAACACACAAAAGGTGCATTGCAGTTTAATACTAAGTACTTAAGTGTTTGCTGCTTATAGTTAACCAAATCCACACAGAGATTGCAAAGCGCAGGACAGTGACGAACACAAGTGTCCCCACAATAGGATCCCACTGAAGAGGGGGAAGAACTGCTATACAGTACTGTGGAATAGTGGTTAAGGCTCCAGACTCTGCAGCACAGGGTTGTGGGTTCACTGCTGTTGTACCTTTGAGCAAGGTACTTTACCTAGATTGCTCCATAAAATGCCAGGTAAGTGAATAAATTATTAATAATGGATGATAGTTGCAGACTTTCACTTTCAGGGCCTGCACTGAAGGGTAACTTTAGATCTGCCTCTTACACCTACAGATGCATTTAAGAACATTTCAATAGATTTTACAAGTAAGCAAAGCAACATGCAGGGCTCTTTGCTGCCTATTTGCATTGCTGCATTTTCTCCTAATGGGGGGAATTCAGGTCATGTGCTCAAGATCCTGCCAGTTGCAGCTGGCTTCAATCCCTTAATGGTGTGGGTCAGGCCATTACCTCTGCAGTATAACTCAGCAGGACAGATAAGAGCGCTGGAGGTAGGGGGGTTTATCTTTAAAAGATTACAATGTATGCAAAATCGTTCCCAAGTCCAGTTCTTCAGAACACAGACCTTTACATTAGTCAATGATCCTTAAAACTACCCCGATCACTTCCCTAGACATGAGACACCAACACACCAGCAACAGTGCAAAGGCCACTGATCAAACCGTCATCTGGCCTGTTAATTAGTAATTGCATACTTTACAAAGCATTACAGTATAGCAGTTTGGCTTTTGGTGGTTTATGAAATCACGTCTGTCTTAACAGGACGCAGCTCAACATCTAGACATGTGGGTTTAACAGACAGGGCACTAACTTAAGGTCTCAGATGAATAATTAACTAACAGCTAACGGTTTATTCCTAATCTTAATAAACACTAGCTAACTTTAAAAGCCCAGCTCTATATAAAAATAAAAAATAAAAAAACTGACATGAAAGAACGCCAGCATCGGATTATTGTCCAGGTCCGATTCAACTGTGTTATGACGTAACGAAAAAGTAACTCTCGAACGTCGGGCGTTCTTAAAACACAAATATGATCGAGTGAATTCTGCGCTGGATACAGTTACACAATCGCGGCAGCAAAGCGATTATGCTAAACTACTGGAGTCAAGACTAACTTCCTGACATAATGTCTGTCAATCAAGGGTTTATAATTATAGTAGGCCTGTTTAGGGAGTGGCGGTCAGAGCAACCCCCCCCCGGCTAACGGTCTGCCTTTCAGGAAGACAGCATTTTAACTTAGGAAACTGTAAATAGGAGATTCAACTCTTAGTAACGCTAACCCATGTCCTCAGACGTGTAGGACAATTAGTTCAACGTTATATTACTGGAAATAAAACGACATTAATATGATTTAAGCCGCATCCTGTCGTGCAAACGTCCCCCCCCCCAGGCCAGCGGCACGTAAGGACCCACACGGTGTCTGCGTGGTCTCTCGGTGTGTAGAAATGCACAGTACGGGGGTCCCGGCGGTGGAGCGGCGCCTCCCAGACGGACTCACCGAGGATCTCCTTCCTCCGGTCGGCGTGCGGCTGGTCCGTGTAAACCCACTCGTAATCATCGCGGGCGACCCGGTTCCCCATCTCTCTGCGCCGGGTTCAAGTGTGTGTCCTCGATGGCGGTTCCTCCGGTGTATTTCACCCAGCCTCCCCGACCTCACGGCTCTCTGCGCCAACACACGCCGAGTCTTCCCCTCGACGCGCATCGCAGGCGGGGCTGAGGCAGCGGCGCGCCGGGTCCTCCCCCAGGTCACGCCGCGGACGCCGGGCCGCACCACGGCCAGCATAATTGCTGATTTGTCAGACACTATCAATGAATTGTTATATATGTATAGATATATAGATTTATTATCGTGATAGAGAACACAATCCCTATAACTGTAATTTAGAATGCATGACACTCTCACTTACGACGTGACGTCACGGCTGGTTCCACCGCACGGCCATCTTGGTGAGGTCGGGCCTAGTATTTTGAAGAGGGACTTGCATATACACGGATGCGCTGGTACTGGTTAGTTTCGACGCTCAAGTTTGCCTGGCATCAAAATTCAAAATCAAAACTGGTGTTATTGTGTTCAGTAGAAGGAGGGGCAGACATCAGTTTTTGACATCAATCATCCGTATATAAAAAGATACAGTTTTAACAAGAGACTCAGGTGTCTCTTTAATTGAACCCAAGGGATGGTGCTGCCTCCCAGAGTGTGTTCAGCCAGGAAACAACCAATTGGTGCTGCTGGTGGTGTTACATTAATTGGTGCAAAAACAAAGAGAGGCTCAAAAGACTGGGAAGACTTTTTTTAGATTGATCACATGAAACCTATTCCACCAAACAAGCGAACAAATACATAGAGAAATCATCAATCATCAACTAGTTTTTGACAGTATAGTTCATTTGGAAACTGTAAAGGATTTATCTTTTTTTATATATATATAAGTGTACTCAACAGGACAATTTATTTAGATGAAAAAGTGATCATTCAAAATGTTAAAATTAAATGTACATGATTGGATTTTTTCTTAAACTTATTATTATTATTATGTTAAAATAATTATTTTAACATCAGGAAAGATATGGTCAAGCAATACATAACAGTTTCAGCAACATGAGACAGTATTTGGTTAAAGTTCAAGGTAATTCACTTAACAGCAACGATAATTGGGAAACATTTAAAAGTGCTGGATTCTGCATACAAGTTTAACAGTACATATTTAACAGGCCTTTGTTTATATGAAAATATTCATATATTTGAAAGCATTGTATGGAGAGTGAAGAAGGACCCTGTCTCTCCAACTTGACGAAAACAGCAATTCCCTGTGGTGTCAATGAACTTTGTAAATGCAAGGTTAATAACCATGATCAATTAGGTCTAATTAAGTTGTTTGAGCAGCTAGCAAGCTACACAAAGTGAGCATAGTCCCCCCCCCCATTTTTTTCAATTTTTGTATTGACATAAATCCCAAATAGGTCTCTAGTAGCACTTCTGGACACCTGAGAAAGATTACATGAATGGACTCTGACCACCTGGCACACAGCAGCTGAAGGTTATGATGTTTAACCTGATGAGGGTGGTATTTCATATGCATCCAGCTGGGGTAGAGTTACTAAGTGTCCCTTAGGCAGCTGTTACTTGAATACTGGACACACAATATAACAAGCAAAACAAAGCACTTGCCTTTTGTACATGTATTAAATCAATATTAATTAAAAATCAACTCCAGGAGACATCTTTAATCCAGTACATGGTTTTCTTCATTCAAAAGTGTCAGGTTTGATCTTATTCTTTAAGTACTTTTACCTTCCCTCAGTCTTCATCAGAAATTATGTCCACGCTTATATAGTATCAAAATAGTTCAGTTATGGTTTCCTTACTGCAGAAATATTGATTACATTAGTCTTCTAGGACACTCCGCAGCTTCACGTCTGATCAATAACTTTGTACTGAACTATCCAATGAGCAGCCTTAGTTCAAAAACATCCCCCCAAAAAAAAGCATTCCCACTGAAGAGAAGATAATATGTGGTGTAACAGTACATCAGATGTGATGTTAGCTAATACTCTGATGATATACAAGTACTTATTGAGGGAAAACCGGTGTAGGGTTTCCAAGATAAAACCGACGCCCATATCCTCAAATGCTGCCTAATCTCTGGAAGCGGAGACCTGCAGATACACGTCCAACACCCTCCAGAGCAGAAGGGTTTTGTGCCTCGGAGGGCTTTGCTCTTCTTGCAGTTTGCACGTAGGACAAATGACGGCGGGAAGTTTGTCCAGTTATTTTCTAGGCTTTCTGTTTTTGTAATGAGAGGCTGTGCTTTAAATTACAGGATTAACTCTACAGGGGACACTTAAGGGACCAATTCTAGATGCATGTTTTTGCTTTCTGTTGTTTTTTGGCTTTAGAAACACCAATGTCATATTCAGAATCAGAAGAAACTTGTCCACACTTGAGATCTGTGTGGCTCATGGAAACATTAACACTAGCAGAATCATATACATTTGACCATCAAAAGAAAAATCAACGGTAAGCCAAACCCCCAAAACCACAAACAAAGAGGAAATGGCAAAATGCCCCTTCAGAAAGCCAGCCTGTGGAGCGAATGAAAACACAGACAGTGTACCGTTAACCTCTTTTAATATAATGTTTTTTTGTTGTTTTTTTTTTTTAAACAATAATGTGTGCAACAAACCATTGGTTAACCAAAAACAGGTCATTTACAAGATTAGATTTTCCTCTTACATACATGAAATAATTCACAATCTAAACTTTTAATACATAAAGATTACAGTACAGTCATTTCTAAACAGGAGACGCAGTCTCTTATATTAAGCCACAAGCTCTAATATTCCCGTGTTCAGACACACTCTGTATCGGTGTGCATCTACGCATGTGTGTTTATATTGTCCACTTAACAGCAGTCAGTGGTTACTGCAGTTACCAGCATGCCACAACCCAAAGGGCAGGGACTGAATCCCTTTCGGACACAGAAAGAGGATCTTTCCTTTAAAGTCGACTGTATCCAAGTCTCTTTTGAGCAGCAGTGGTGATAAATCCCAGCTAATGCAAATGTTAAAATAATTTCGTGAGTTTGCCTGCAGGCCAATGCAAAGCACTGTGCACCGATGCAAAAACTGACACGTATTTGGTTATTCGTGTTCATTAAGAGGGAGAGAATAACAGCCGATTCCCCCCATACATTTCAAATAAAAACAAAACAAAAAACACAGTTGACATGAGAATAGCAAATATTTCCACAGATAGATTAATTTGGCAAATCCACACTTCCATTTGGATTTTAATCTTGTATGCACCGATTGCTTGGAACAGTGTAATTCATTAACTTTCAGAAAGTAGCAGGTCTTAACGGAAACCCTTAAATTGTGATTTTCAGAGTAAAATCACAGAAGAACACGTTACATACATAGAGTGCTTCACAAATCAAGCAAATGAAACCCTTACTTTATTGAGACTATTCTACTAAGACTAGAAGGGCTGCATAAATATTCTCATCAGCTGAACAAGTTTTGGAGCCTGATCTTTTCAATCAATTTCCCTCTTTTTCCACCCATTCTGGGAAAACCCTCTGATCCATCTTACAGACTTCAATGACATACCATCAAGTTAGATTTCCTGACACTAACACACAATCCACGAACGTCTCCCCAGCAAATTAATAGAAATCTGACCACTGGTTGAAAAGGACAAAGATTCTCAGTTCTACTGTTATGCAGGCTACCTAGGACTGAAACTGTAGGGATTTAGGCTTCCACATGACTCTTCCAAGCAAGAAGTTATTGTTTTAACTGGAAAAATGAAAAAACACTTTGGTTAGAAATAAAATAATAAAAACTTTAAATGAAGTCAAGTTCTGAATATGTTTAGGAGTGATTATTCAAGCTGCTAAAATATCCTTTATATCCCAGCACATGCATGACTGAGATAATATCCTTTCATAATCTTTTAGTTTCTTCCCAGATCACCCATCCACAACTCAAGGATATCAATAACCTATTATCCGTGTGAGGTAAATGTGTTCACATGACAGGACTTGCTGGTACAAGACAGTCATTGCAGTTCTTATTTGACCACAAGCTATGGAGAGAGTGGGTGCAACCCTCGAACAACACTGAACGAGTTGCACAATATCAGTCTGCCGTGAGTCAGGCCTGGGAGAACTCGCCGCCGAGTTGTCGCAAAATGACAATGAGCAAGGAAAGCTAAGTGTTGGCAAACGGCTAATGATCCGGAAAAAACGAACACGGAAAGCACTCCGGAAAAAGTGCTTTTAACTAATCTTCTCCGTCTCGCCTCAAGACATCCCCTATCCAATTCTGACAGATTATAGGCCCCATGACTAACACGAAACTAAGGAAGAAAAACACTTCTCTTACCGGATCATATCCTCACAGACAAAGACATGGATGGATGGAGGATGGGACTGTTTGATCAGAGAGCTCTCGCACCCGACTACTTTCTGAAAACGCCTTTCGACTTAACAACGGCCAGATAGTCTTTTTGAGTATTTGAGGATTTTCAATAGTAATAAAGATGGGGAAAAACATGCATTGCAGACTGAGGGAAAACATGAATAGTCAACACTGCTGTATATTGCCATGGCAGGATTGGCCATCTCAGAAAACCAAGACAACCCAGTTTTATGTGGGTTTCTTGTAGACATGGGACAATCACACAAATGGCTAGAGACCAGCCTGTGCTGGAACACAAATACATTGCAGGTTAATAATTCTCTAATTAGACTAAAAAAATATAGGGCAAAAAAAAAAAAAAAGTTCGAGTCTAAGTGTAGTTTCAAATGTACTACAATGAGATCAGAAGTGTTTTCCTGCCTTATTCTAATACTTGTGTCAGGACAAGCCAGAAAGCCATGATTTTATAGAAAACATCTGGAGGCACTATGAATCCCAACTTTGAAATGGAGATGTACAGAAATGGGCCTCTCTCTCTCACTCTCCCTCCGTCACACACACACACAGACTATTTGTAAATGTACTACAGCAACACACCCATTACCAGGGTTACTGTCCTGTCCCGATTCGAGGCAAGGTACAGGTTCAAGGTGCAAGAGCATAACTCAAGAAATGCACATCCTCAGCACAACCTCTCGTGGTTTCACATTCTGCTAATAAACTAATAAAGCAACAGGCGAAACGCAGCCCAGCTGAAGATTCACATTGTCTTCCCACAAAATACAGACCGGTTTTGAACGTCTTCGCTAAATAAAACAAACGTGCCGTAAAAAAATAAAATAATAACAGCCCGTGTCGATTCTGATCGCGACGTCAGAGACGTTGAGGAACATAATTTAATTGTAAAATGCAAATGGAAGTTGTCATCGATTCATCTTTGCACAAGACTGCGGGAGCTGATTTTTTGGAGCACTACACTGTAGCGCTAACAGAGGAGAGTTACTTTCCTGGAATAAACTTAATTTAATCTACAAAGAAACCCCCCTTTTTGAAATAAATGAAGGAAAATCTCAATATTATATGTCCTTTCATTTTGGGAGGGGGAAGCAGTACAAGAATAAATATGCTTAGGACTTAAAACATTCCTTTCTACTACTTCACCTTTAGTTTGATGCCAAAACACCTACTTTCCTTTACAGTATGGCAAGCTCTTTAGTTTCGATAACCACCAGTATAGCGCCTTTAATGCCTCTTGAACAGGCAAGCAGAATGACTCTTTGGCTAGATATACATTTCAAGTCACTCGCTCCCACAGCTACGCGGGACTTCACTACTTCCTCTCAGCACAGAACTCTTGCCTCTCTCCTCTCTGCTGTCAGTACTAGATGGCAACTTGGGTGTCGATTTAAAATTTAATACAATAGCCTAGCAGTCAACAGCATCCCAACCCCCAGATGATGGGGCAAAACCCTAGAGCGTGCCAGAGGGGTGGAGGGGGGCAGTTTGGAGGGAGAGGGCAACTGGCTGCCGTCGGACACAGCCGCCCCTCCCACCTCCCTCACCCACTCTCTGAACAACAACGAAAACAAAAAAAATAATAAGAGTAACAACAAAAAACAAAAGCTCCCTTCTATTTTTTGCTGCGCAGGCGCTTGGACTGCCGAGGGGAGTCCGGGGCCTTCCGGGTGCGTTTGCAGGGGATTTCGGCGCCCCCCCCGCCGGCGGCAGGGCTCCCCCCCACGGCGCTGTCCATCAGTTCGCGGAGCTTGTGCTCGAGCTCGGCCAGCCGGGCGTTCTGCTCCCCGATCACCTGCGTCTGCTCCAGCAGCTTCTGCTCCTGGTCCTGCAGCTGCTTCTGCTGCTCCAGCTGCTTGACGCGCACCTCCGAGATCTCCCGCCGCAGAGCCGCCATGGCCGCCCCGTTCACCTTCACCTGCTGCTGCACCTTCGTCATCTCCGAGCGCGACGGCGTGTTCTTGGCCAGGAGGGACATCGTCGTGAGGGAGGTGGAGGGTCCCGCCACTGAGGGAGAGAGATGGGAGGTGAGGGAGCCGCTAGAGAGAAGCGAGCGACACTAACAGGAGAGAATACCGCTCTACCAAAGCTCCTCTTTAATAACATCGGCACAGACAATCAGGTTGCATGATATCTAGCTCTTTAAATGTCAAATTGCTAAGGACAGATCTCACCTCTCTCATGGCACATTAACTCGGGATATGTAGAGAACACAGCAGGGGTGGACGACTGTACCTGGGGTGGAGCCGATGAGGCGTCCGGAGAGGTCCGCCCCGGGGAGCTTCTTCTTCAGGATGGGGACGATCTTCTCATCAAAGTACTCCATAGCCATGGAGGAGATGTCCCTCAGCTCCTGGAGCACCTCGTGAGCACGCTGCGGCGCCCGTGTGGAGTTCACGTAGCGCAACACACGGTAGATCTCATCGATCACCTGCCAACACAGCGGGCAAGCAGGTCAGACATTAGAGGCCGATGCCTACATACACAGACACAGCCATGCAGTTTGAAAAGATGGCGACAGAAGACATACTCTTAGATTCCTTAGTTAAATGTCTCAACACTTCATCAAAACACCACACAATTCTAATTACTACTCGTCTTTCGGTTGCAAATGAAAAGCAGCAAACTGCTCGTTTCAATGCACATATAGAGTCTGACATATAGAGTGGAGTGCCACCTTGTGGGCAAATGCTGAACAGCACAGACTCTCTCAGGCAGGGCAGATCAGTAAAGTGAGATATGAACTCTGTGGCGGGCGTTACCGAGTTTGCTGCCGCACAGACAGAATAAACTAGTGCATATCCGAGGCTCAGAAGTGCTACCTTTCCAGGGATGAAGCAGCAGAGGTTGGAGTCGACGTATTTCATGAAGGTCATGTTGAGCAGGGAGAGACGGGTCTCCACCGCGGCCAGTATGTCGGCGTGGCGGGCCAGCGAGTGATTCCTCCGCTCCGACTCCCGCCTGTAAACCACAGAATAAGACACCTCTCTACTGAACACTGGGACTCAACACAGCCAGACTTAGAGAAAAACAATACAAAAAGGCAAAAATGTATGTTAACATGACAGCCTCTGAGACCTACACATGTATATCTGTGTGTGTGTGTGTGTGTGTGTGTTTTACTGGAACATTTTCAACAATCCCCTTAGGAAAACTAATTTATTTTCAGATTGCTTTTTAAGGCTATAATCCTTGATACGCACTCACATATATTCTAAACAAAACTGTCCAGAAAAAGTGCCACACCTTGACCAATACAACCGTTTTCCTTCTCCAGGAATATCTAACCCTGAAGACTGACTGTGCCTGCCAATTTACAAACCTTCACTAGTATGAGCAATAACAAAGAAAGCCTGACTCAACAGCTGACCTCCAAGGTCCTGTTCTTTTGGCACAGATCTCAGAGCCCCTGGCCCATCTGCTTATTCCTTTTACTTTCGCTTTTCTACATCACAGCAGACTCATTCTCTGAATCTCAATGGCGACCTCCCATGACCCAATGTGGTCCAATTAAGGATTTGGATTATTCTGCGATCTGAGTTTGTGCCCGAACGGTCCTGAAACATCAACACCAAAGATGGACTGTCCTATTAGGGCAGAGACAAAATAAAACGTCACACTGATCACAATTCTGATTAGTTTTCTGCTCTGCTGTTCAAAAACACTTCTACGTAGCCCAAGGCAAGTTTAGTCACCAGAGTGTGTTTCATAAAGATGAAAGCCACAGGTTATATTAGTGATATGCAACAGGATACTCCGAACCCTACTGCAAATCATGATTAAGTACTCAGCCGGCAGCACTGACATAATTGGGTTAGTCTCATTATATTATTTGCATGCCTAATGGTGCACCCTCATCAAACATTGATGTCTCCTGTGCCTCGAGTGTATCATTCACTTCTGTCAACTGGTAAACAGTGATCCTCTCCACTAATTACTCTCAATAACGTCTGCACTCCCGATACCGAGGCCCTCGTGTGCAATGTGAAGATGGCGAGAGAGCAGAAACAGAACGAAAGATATTGTACGTACCTGGGCAGCTGGGCTTTGACTTGTTTCTGGCATAAGCTGTGATACCGTTCCACTTTTAGGAAGCCCTGATTGAGCATTCGCTGGCATATCATGTCCATCCGCTTGCACACCTACAGAGAGACAACGGGATACAAATCAGACCGAAGACTCCGAGGGACAAAATCCCGGAGGGCTGTGTGTTGTTTGGCGTATCAGAATTTGCGGAGAATGGCTTTTGTACAAAACCCATTCTCCGCAAATTCTGATACGCCAAACAATGCAGCAGGAAACAGGGTGCAGTGGGTGGAAAAGGGGGCGAGTATAATTAGAGGACCAGGCCGTGTCTGCCAGCTGGGGCAGGGGGCAGCTGCTGCTGGGAGACCCAGACACTGCATTTAGACTCGGATGAAGTGCTTAGATTACAAGACGTCAGCTGAAGAAACTGTGTGCAATTTTTGATAACCTTGATGACCAAAAAGGGCCTACAACACACATACACAAGAACACCTTTTTTATTTTTAGCAATTATAACATATAAAACACACACAGAACCTGAATTGAATGCTATAATACATACACTGTTTTTGTTGGATCTAGTTAAACCCGAAACATTGCACAGGGAAGGGGATAACAAAATCCCACCTTTATTATTTTAAATAACCGCAGAACAAAAATCTATTCATCGAATTTCCTTTTACTAGATGGTAATCATGCATCCGTGCTTGAGCATCCTGTAAAGCAATCTGTAATATAATTATATCCTTTCATCTTCACCAAGAGAACAACGTCTTAAGAATTCACATTTATGCACATTGATTTTTTTTTTTTTTCCCCTGCCCGGGGATTTCATTTGAAGTAGATGAAGTCTCAGCTTTATAGACAGTAACAGTGAATTAGACACAATGCATCACAACTACAGATTGGCATGGCAATTATCTCGGAAACCATTAAGCATACAATAAAACAAAAGCCGGAATGTCTCTGAATTAAGGTGACCCCTAATCACAGTTGAAGCAACCCGGCTGTTTCCAAGTAGGTCAAAACAAATTAATTGGGAGTTAATTATAGCGACTTTTCACTGCATACATTGCACACGCACGAACATATGTTACACAATCTGTTTACTGACTTTTGCACGATCTTATTTTTGATCAGTTCAGGTAGCAAAGTCGGGAGATTGTCCACGGTCTTTCTAGGCTGCAGCGTGGGGACAATACGAGTGTTTTCATTTTGCATAATTAAAAATCGAATTAAAGACACCGTTCTATTTTTCCCCCAAAGTTCGGAGATGTCAGGCCTTGTCCTCGGCAACAGCTCAATCCGCATCCGAGACATTTCCATCCCGACACAATAAATACACGTTTATAAGGTTTTAATGAATCACGGAACGGGACAAGCCCGACGCACATCTCTAACTCGGTCTGTCTGTCCCTCTCTCCCCATGGCAATGCACAACACGGGGTTTGTTTTTGTTGCGTCTCACCAGGCGCAGCAGGCTGATCTCGTCGTAAGACAGGAAGTTGAGGATGGTCTCGATGGCCACGATGGGCAGCCCCAGCAGCGGGTTGTTCTGGTGCGGCTGGTCCGGCGGAGGAGTGGACAGCCTCGGCGAAACCGACCCGGACTCCAGCGCTCCGATGCCTCCGTCCACTCTTTCTTCCACGGCCGCCATCTTCCTCTGCTAAGGAATCCGGGAAGTGACGTCAAGTAGGGGCAGAGCGAGGCAGGAAGTTGCCCGCTGCGTGACGTCGCCGGCGGGTTTAAACGGAGGAGGGTCCATCTTTGTTGCTGGCAGAAGTGTTTTTCATTTTTCGTCACGGAACTTTACTGAACATTTTTGTAGGCTATTATGTGAAGGACTGACGTCGACCCTGTTGTTTTGCAATTATATTTAACTTAATGACGATGCAGCTGTTCTTCATGGTTTCTAATCAATCACCATAATACAGTATCGCATCAGAGTATCAGTATTTGTAAATGTTTCATATCCGTGTTCAGCCGTAGTTCACTGCTATAACGACGTGGTGTAATTGAATTATGACCTCTCAAATAAACAAATGTTATATTTCGAAATTGTTTGTGCAACTGCCATCGTTTTCCATTATTCATTTCAGTTTATACAGTGCAGCTTCAAAAACATACAATGAGTTTTAAAGTATTCAAACATTACTACATTCAAATACTACTGAGATTTGTTTAGCTGTGCGAGAATATAGTCTTCATTGCTTTATTGCTCAGTGAAAACCTGCATGTGTATGCACCCACACTCACAACAAAATGATCTTTTTCACTCCTATACCATGTCGAAAGAAAAAAGTCTGTACACACAGAAAAATATCAAAGTCCAATGTTTAATACTATACAATATATACAATGTGCATTATACTAGCTGTGCATGGCAGTTTTCAGGGGTATATGCCAAATAGGAGAAGTATTACCCAGAATAAAGACCTGATATTGTCTTACTGCACGATTTTCTTAACATAGTGTACATCTGTGAGTGACCAGCAGAAGATCTGCACCCTCACTGATGGTCCTACGTTGAAAGACCACACTCGTATGTTAATCCTGTACAATTTGTAATTAATCGAGTCAACAAAACAGTACTTTAAATCTGGGATTGTTAACCAAATTGGATTGCAATGAGGAATGCAATTTAAAACAAAATATTCTCTTCAGGGACTGCAATATAAGCTACATGGCATTATATTACATAATCAACAAAAAAAAACAGTAACTAATGTTTTGAAATGCCTTCAATATTTATGGGATGCAGAGGAGATGGGTTTCCAGGTTGTATCTGGGGAACTCCATTTCCCTGAAGGATTCCTCTTAAATTCTCTCTTCCTCCTCTTTTAAATGTCAGTCCATTTCTGCAGAATCCAGTTCATTGAGAAACCTGCCACACTTGGCTATGAGGACTTTGATGGCTTCGCTCACCAGCACGTCAGGGGGCAGGATCCCTGTGGACTCCACCGAGACTGTGCAGAAGACAAGAGGAGCATTAGACTCAAACCCTAAGGTCACCCTCCTCACTGGTCTCAGATACAGAACAAATAGGGTAAGAAAACTAGTCTGTGGCACTTTTCTGTCTAACTTTAAAAACAACACGTTGCTTTCGGTCATTTATACCTGTAATGCTGGTTGAAAACAAAGCATGAAATCTTAAAATGGATACAAACATCTGGATGTAAACAGAAACAAGCATTCTGTGCAATAAACCAGTGAATTTGAGGGGAGCAGTGATTCTTTATGGGCAAGTGCTGCTGCAAGGAGATTCTAGTTAAAGCTACATTAGAGAAGTGGGAAGAGCTCACAGATAAAGTGGTCCCGCACTCGGGCCAGCTTCACCAAGTTCTTCAGGTCATCGTGTCGGATGATCTCCCTACTGCAGGTGTCCAGACGGCTGTTCGCCACCTTGGCAATCTTCTTCTCTGGAATGAAGACGTTTAAGAAAGCGTGACTATCAACTGTTGAGCTTTTACTTGCCACCTGGCTTACATGCAAACCGTACAGGTTTATGACATCACTGACATGGAAACAGGTTGCATACATACCTCCAACCCTCTCGATTTCTATGACCCCAGGGGAAAAGCAGGACTTCAGCTTCTCCGCCAGCTCTCCCTCCACAGGCTGCAGCAGAGTGATCTCGGGAAGGAGGCGGTAGCTGGCTGTGGCCACGGGGGAGAACTTGGCATGGTCCTTACCTGAGGAGAAAAGCAGAGGATCCACAACCTCACATTACCTCTGAATTAGGATACAAAGACTTCAATTCAGTTTCTGCATTTAGTCTTCAATAAAAATGTTTTCACTTCTTGATAATAATTGTCTTATCCCATGGTTATAGTCCTTGAGAGGTGGGCTAGCACATAATACCCATCGCCATTGGGCATAAGTAGTACCATATGAACTGGTCTTATGACTATGCATGTTTATCCCATGCAACTGCCCTCCCCTCGTGTTCCCAGTGCCGTACCAATGCCTTTCACACAGTGCATGACAATGTCCAGTTCCTGGCCGGGCCGCAGTTTTGCAATAAGGATGTCATCGTGGACAGGGCCAATTTTAGCATCTGTGAACAGGTCTGCCTGATTCCCAATCGGAATCCACTCCATGTCCCTAGAGTAAACTGGGAAAAACATTTAAAATATTAATCAACGTAGGTAAAATATAATAACATAGCAAATGATAATACTGATAAATGATAATAGGATTTTTTACAGGAAATTAATTGGAATTAAAAAGTCACGTCAGGCTGCAGATTTTGTCCTCTCTCTCCCACACGGTTTGTGTTAAGCTGCCAGCCGTAAGGAAGCACTGGAGCTCACCCATGTGGTTTAAGTAGAGTTCATTGGGGTCAGAGGATTCTTTGGTGGCTCTTGGATTCCTGGTGCACTTGATCTTCAGCTGTAGCTGGATGGTGTCAATCTCTGTGCCTTCCTCGTCTCCTGTGAAGAGAGGAAATAACGTTACATCTTTACACACACGTCAACCCACCTGTACTGGGCTTCCTACGGGTGCTGCTCCTCTATCCGTGGACGCACGCCCACCCACTCACCTGCGCTGCGGTACTCGAAGAGGCGGGGGTCCGCTTTGATTGGGATCAGGCCGAGTCTGTGCGTCAGAATCTCATCCTGGACGATGGACGTGTTGTTGTACACGAACACCTTCTCCACAGCCATTGTAGGAACCTTTGTAAAGCATAATTAATGAAAATATAAAACAATGCACCACAAACTGGAATTTTATTAAATTAGTGTTTCAGAACAATTTTCTATGCAATTAAAATGTTTCAGTTAAATGGGTAAACAATCCCTCCACTGGTAATTGGATTTACCTCAGCAAGTAAAATTCGCCGAAAGGCATTAGCAATGGCTGCATCGATCCCCACCATGTCAAACTCCAACGTGCCTTCATCCATCTGAATCACGTCGATTCTAAAATTCTGTTCAATAAATTATTCGTGTGTTGTCAGGAAAGTAAATATTGCAAAAAATAATAATGGAAATAACAATCTATTCATACACATATGATGGAGGCGGTGCTTCTACCTGTTCAAACTTCTTCTGGTTCCAGGTGTCATCGTAGCCCGGGTAATTACCAGGGAAATCAGTCGTATGCACCTGCAATCAAAAAAGGTTTTATTGCTTTTTATATTATTCAGCAGTATGGTTTATGTGGGCAGTCCACGTTTGTCAGAAAATAAGCTGCATTGACCTGCCTATGCACTGTGAAAGCTTAAGTTTACAACGCACTGATAAGTCATGGACTTCGCCAACTAAAACTAAATATATAAGCAATGGCTCCAAACTACTATCTTAAACAAGGTAAATACAGTAGCAGGTAAAACGCTAGAGAAGCTATTAGAAAATGAAGCGGCATGTCACCGGTGTGCCACACGTCAATGCCGTATGCTGTACACCATATGCACATACAAATGTACTCTCTCTCCACCTTATTCTGTTAATCACAACCTTTCACATACGACAGATGAAACCCTTACATTCCGGACTCCGAATTCTCCCAGAATCACACGATTGCGAATCTCTTCCACGTTTTTCCTGGACGCCGCCATTTCTCCACACTTCTGCGTTTCCTGTTATTGATAACGTAATTTCCGGTCGCATTCGTGTTGCGCATGTCTGCAGTTCTCGACCAATGGGATCGGCGGGATTCTGCAGATGTGCGCAGAACTGCGGACATCTGTGATACAAGAACGAGACCTACCTCTGCTCACAACCCAGTTCGACTTAAAATGAAAATATGTAGGCTAGAATATAATTGTGTGTTTTATTTAAATAACGAATCTTTACATTACATATCTGTAATTATAATATTAGTTTAGTGTGTGCTCTATGGGAAATTTAATTGACCCTAAAATTATATATTTCCGTTTGTTCACTAGAATTCACTTAAAGCAGTAATGCAGGTGTTCCACACAGTTAAGATCAAAAACTGTATTCAAATTACCGTTCTTTCCTGGGTGAATAATTAGTGTAGTAACAATAAATCAACAACATACTGTACTAAAAACTAGTGTGGGCATAGCAGGTTAAGCACAGACAGGTGCACATATATGTATACAGACACATATGCACACATAAATGCAAAAGATAATGCGATAAATATATAAGCCCAGTTCTCGCGAGTAAAGCAAGCAGATGCGCAGATCTCGCGAGACGTGGCGGGAGTTCCACGTCTCCAGGCTCGGGCTGTGACTTCCTGGACTGCGGCCGAGTTTCGGGGTGTCGGAGACCGATCATCGCTGGGCTTCATCCGCCACCGCCGGGCCAGACCAGACCAGACCAGACCGCCGTCCGAGGGAGCGAACACTTCACCGCACACAGTCCCGAGGTCAGGGGCCGGTCCGGGTAGATACCGCTTAGGTAATCAAACAGTTCCCGAAAATGTCAACACCAGAAGCCAACAAGAGCACGACCACGACCGCGGAGTCCTGGGGGGGCTTCGATGACAACATGATCCAGGTAAACGCTTCCGGGGGGGCTGTGTGGAAATCGCGACCCTCTGCTACAAAGATGTCCTTTGTGCCACTCATTTCAGATGCCATTTTATTGTGTGAAAGAAATGACGACGATAATTTCAACTGTGCAGTCAGTATCTGTTAGCGAATATAAGGTGCCGTAAAGCAATTGTTTTAGAGAAAGCGACGCGATTCACCATTAAAATATAGTGAAGTAACACAGTTATGAAAAAGGCCACTTCAGCCGCCTCTGTAATGGGCTTGTTTACTAGTCTCGCCCACGTTGTGCTGTTTGTGCGGATTGCTGCCCCCCTGCCTGAGATGGGTTTTGTGTTTTTACTTAAAAAAACTGCAGATAGGTAGACATGCTAGCTGTTATACTAAGCCACAGGATACATTTAAAGTGTATTTAGCCCAATTCTTAGTTTGCAGGCTCCCAAGTCAAAACCTGAATTGTTTACCCCCAAACCAGATCATGGATTTTCATCTGAAATGTGTTCCTTAATCTCTTTCCACAAGGGGGCAATGCGACAGTAATGCAAGGCTCCCGTCCTTCAGTTCAGAGAGCCACATCTCTAGAGCCGGGTCATGGGGGCCACAGTGACTTATCATTGTCATTGCAATTGAACTCTCAGTGACTGAACGTGTTAATTGAACAACATTCCCCCATTTAGACTTTGTTGTCGTGTTTGCTGTAAGTTCATAAAGAGTTAAACATATCAAAGTTATTCATCGAATTTCACAATATCTGTTTATAAGAGAAAACACCCTTTTTAAGGTGCAGCGAAGCCAGTTATTAGATCAATTGTGGAGGGAAATGCAGAAGACCGTGGCGTCTCACTGGGAGTTGTCCGCCCCGTGCTAATGGCACTGATTGGTTGGGCGTCTGCAGGGCGGGGGCTCGGCCGTGATCGACATGGAGAACATGGACGACACGTCGGGCTCCAGCTTCGAGGACATGGGCGAGATGCACCAGTGCATGAAGGAGGAGGAGGAGGTGACCGAGGAGGCCGCCGTCACAGAGGAGGGCGGCGAGGACGGGGAGTTCCTGGGCATGAAGGGCTTCAGGGGGCAGCTGGGCCGGCAGGTGGCCGACGAGGTGAGTCAGAGCGGGGCACGAGACTCCCATCGGCCGGCCAGGCCAGGTTCTCGTGTAAGAAATGTAATTATGAAGCTGAAAAGCCGTGCGTTTTTACTCCACGCGCCTGTCGTGAAATGAATCAAACCTAACCGGTACATAACAAAGACCTGTGGCGGGCGAGGCTGTGACCAGGTGGATATATTGTTCCTTTGTCTCCCAGGTGTGGCAAGCAGGGAAGAGACAGGCATCGAAGGCTTTCAATCTGTATGCCAACATTGACATCCTCAGACCCTACTTTGATGTGGAGCCGGTTCAAGTCCGAAACAGGTAAGAAATGTTGTGGAGACGGTTGCCATGCCCCTTAGAAAAACACTGTTACATTGACAGTCTGTAATAGTCCTGCAGATGTCTCTTCAGATTCAGCGTAGTCCCTCTTCTGGTATGTTGCAGGCTTATTTGTTTTCCAATTTGTTCAAACGATTATTGCTTCCTTCCCTCTCTCCCAGGCTGCTAGAGTCCATGATTCCTGTCCGTATGATTAACTTTCCACAGGTGAGTGGGGTTGTTGTTATGAAACTGCAATAAGAGAACTCGGAAAACACGTACCTTTGTAAATCTCTCATTTACTTTGCCATTTGTTTTGCCACTAAACAACTAGTTTCAATATTTTACCCTCCATTTACAACAACCCATATTCCACCGTCTAATCCCAGTTGTGTTTTTTCTTTACCCATCTAGAAAATTGCTGGAGAACTCTATGGTCCCCTAATGCTAGTGTTCACCTTGGTTGCCATCCTGCTCCATGGAATGAAGACCTCCGGGACCGTGATTGTAAGGAAACGCGAGATCTTTGAATAAGCGACTAAAAAACCAAAATGCCAACTGGCCCGTCCTCACCCTAACGTATTACCCACCGTTACCTCCCGGCAGAGAGAGGGCACCCTGATGGGCACAGCCATCGGCACCTGCTTCGGATACTGGCTCGGCGTCTCCTCCTTCATCTATTTCCTCGCCTACCTGTGCAACGCTCAGATCACCATGCTGCAGATGCTGTCACTGCTGGTGTGTATCCTTCAACTCCCACGCACACAAGACTTGCACACACAGCAGGAGATTGCCGAACTGACGGTCTGTCGCTCGTGTTTCAGGGTTACGGTCTGTTCGGGCACTGCCTCGTCCTCTTCATCACCTACAACGTCCATTTCCACTCCCTCTTCTACATCCTGTGGCTGGTTATCGGGGGGCTCTCGACGCTGAGGATGGTGAGTCCCGGCCAAATCTTTAACGTGTTCCTCTTGACTGTGTGTTGACTCAACAGATTGGTGTTCAATCCTGAAAACGTAGTATAGTCTTGTGTAAAGAAACCACATTATTCAAATCTGTCAGTCTGTGCGATTGTCTTCACCTGCCATTGTGCTGTAGGTCTCAGCCCTGATCTCTCGCACCGTGGGCCAGACCCCTCGGCTCCTGTTGTGCGGGACCGTCGCCGCTCTGCACATGCTGTTCCTGCTCTACCTCCACTTTGCCTACCACAAGATCGTCGAAGGTAAGACTCAGGACGGGAGTTCATGCTGCTCTTGAAGGCAGTGGACCTTGTCTCTCCTCCCCGGGTGGGGCGATGGACACTCTTAACTCTTGCTTCCCGTCTGTAGGTATCCTGGACACCCTGGAAGGACCCAACGTGCCGCCCATTCAGAGGGTCGCCCGAGATCTGCCCGCTGTGTCGGCCACCCTGGTGAACGCCACCATCCGGAGCATCGGCGTTGCCCTGAAGTCTCAGTAACAGCGCCGCTATGAGCTCTGTGGACGTGACTTCACGTCAGAGTACCGGAAGATTGAACTGTTAATATTTGTATGCCTAACGAGGGGTGAACTGCGTTAATTTCTCTCACGAATGGGTAACGTCCTGTCTAAGAAGTATAGTCACGTATTTGCACACTGTTGGAGGATTTCTGAAAAGCCCAGTGCACGAAATGGACTTGAAACCTGAGCAAAATTAGAATAACATGAAGCTTTTGTATAGATGAGGTAATATATTGGTACATTAAACTCTACAGACCTGTTTTTTTTCTCTCTCGGTTATTCTCTCTATATATGAATGCCTCCGATGTGTATTAGATGGCAATAAAAACCCATTATTAAGTAGGTTCTTGGCAATAGATCTTGGGTTCCTCAAACAACAGCACAGTTTGTTCAGCTCTCAATCGAATCACATTGGCAGGGTCACGTTCCGAAGCTCACAGGTGATTTTTCTATATTAATTATGTTCTCTTTTGTGCAGTAAGACTTTACTATATTGGTTTATTCAATTGTCATTTAATGTACGTCTGGAGAAAATAAAAATGGTATTTATTAGTTGCAATCTGCAATGGTTTTTGTTTGAGAGGAGCACGAGAAGAAATGACCCCAGTAGAAAACTCAAAGTGTGCCACAGGTGGAAGAGATGGAAACGCATTTCTTGCCACTATTTATTTGTGTGGGTGTGCATCTGTGTTGGGAGATGTATTTATTTACGGTGAATCCTCTTCATAGTGCATAACAGTGGTGTATATGCCATCTAAAAGATTGGAAATCTGTATCTAGATTAATATCCTACAAAAAGTGCCAGGAGAGCATATTTGGCGATGAGGTTGTACGGCAGGAGTGGTTTTATTAAAGCGCTGTCCAACCACTATGGAAGTATGATGCAATTCCATTTTTATTCTTTTATTTTTCAGTGGTTGAGAGTGGTATTAATTAGTTTGTTAATGTTCTTCGTCATTTGTTTTGTTTATGTATATATGCTTTGTACAGAAAATAAACTTTAAAAGCGTGACACTTTGTCTTTTTCTATAAAGGTGGTTGCATGTTTGTTTCTATCACACATCATACCTAATTTTGTTGCGGGGGGGGGGGAGTTTCGAATGTCACTTCTAATAGGGTTGCTGAAGGGTGGATATTGTTGAAGCACTGTAGACTTATTCTGTGTTGGGCATCTCTGGGTGGTCTGCAATGCACGGCCTACGGTGGCGCAGAGAGGGTGGGTGTGGGGGTCAGCTGAAGTTTAGCCGCCAGAGTGACACGACCCCTCGGCGAATCGTACCTCTGTGAACCATGGAAATACCCAGGCCGGCGATTAGACGGCTGTCGATCCGTAGGCCCGTTTGACATGACAAATCTCCGGCCGCAGGGCTCACCTTACACCCTGTGCGGCGCGCTCCGGCCCCGAGTGAGCGGGGGACGTGTGTGGTAAGAGTGCAACCAAAGCCACCTCCCAGGCAGACACGGCACACACACAGGTTTACTCACATTACCCCCCCTGGGCTGCGCTCCTTTATATGAGGGACTGTGCCAGCGGGCATTGAGATCACACTGGATTCATTTTTAATGCGGTTATTGTGTTGTGAGATGCAGAACCCAGAGCATCCTGACAAGGTCTGTGAGCCACCAGGCTTTGCTGCTTTATTTGCATTTAGTATTGTATAATCTTGAGTGGGACATGCAGATTAATTGTGGTGCTGTTTTCTTGTAGTACAGGAAAGTTGGTAATGTATTAATATACCTGAAACATCTCTATATAAATGATGCTGGTGTGTACTGTCTGAACTCGTCTGTAATGTGGTTAGTCCTGCTTCTAGAAATGTGCTAGTTAACAGGCGTTAAGCTACTTTCAACCCAGACCTAACTAATCACACCTGATCGCAGTACCGTCCGATTCTGTCTGCTCGGCAGCCGAGGCACTTGTTACATCTATTGCTCTGACACGCGTACCGACCTGTATGCGTTTCTGCTGGATGCTTCTGAAAACGCAGGCGAGAGAAACGAGCCAGCCGGGGTGAAAGCGAAATTCGGGCACTTCAGCACAGGAAACGGCCTGCCCGTGACGAAGAGCGGCTTTGCGCTGCTGCACGCATGCATCCTCTGCGCCGTGCCATAGAAACCGGCCCCTGCAGCGGGTGCAAACAAACCGCGCACGGAGCCGCACCGAGATCTCCACCGCCGTGCCCGGGCGTAGCTGATTGCATAGGACAGCTGCTTCCTCGATGGAGTGTATATCTGAATAATGCATCAAAGCAGGTCCTGCCGAGCTCGACTGCGCAGCGCTAACCCAGGACCTGCAGACTGCGTGTGATGTCGCTGCGCCGCGCGTTTTCCTTCCACATTATAGGCACTGGCACCGAAATGCAACATCTCTTCCTCAGAAAGGAGGCACTGGCAGTGATCTGAGGTGCTCGGCGTGTTAGCATGCGTCTTAGTTGCAGTGTCTGCGGTGACAAAGATGCGCCGCTAATATTGCTACAGTAGCCGAGGGTAGTCGCCACAATCCCTGATCCCGACCTCCCTGCAGCGTCCCTTCAATTCTGATGGTGACTGGTTTGCTTTTGTAAATGTAACCTACTTTAACTCACTCAAGATGCTACCGGGCTCCATCCAGATCACAGGGGAAGCCCTGTCCGCGGCCGAGGTCCGAGACATCTGCGACAGCCTGAAGGAGAACGGCGTGCGGCTGCTGTCCGTGCGGGGCTGCCAGCTGTCGGACCGGGACTTCGGGCGGGTGTGCCGCGGCGTGGCGGAGTCCCGCTCCCTGGCGCAGCTCAACCTCAACCTCGGGGTGGTGTCGGGCCTGGGGCGGGTGCAGCAGCTCGCCGAGGCGCTCAGGGCCAACAGGTCGATCCAGACTCTGTTGTGAGTATTACCTTTCATTTTTCTTGCAAACGGATCGATGTCTGGATGCGTGCTGGGCTAACCCCACAGGAGTTGCCAGTTCATGTCATTCATGTCATTATTTACTCAGGTAGGCTCATCTTAAACTTTCATATTGTATTTTTATAGCCAATACCTTACAATTGGTTGATGACTTGAAACATTGAACCCACAGAACATTTCAGAGTCTGGAGAGAAGTGTCAGTTAATCGTTAATTGATTAATGAGACCAATTAAGGAGCCAAGCCCTTGTATGCATGTATGTGGCCTAAATGTGTTATTTATGACCTGTTGTTTGCATCACACCTAACACGAACGTGTCTGTCCTACTTTTGTAAGTGATTATTTTTCAAATTCCTGCAGCAGTAACATTTAACAGTGTTTTTTAATTTGGAGTAAGTGAATGATGAGCTTATTTCAGAAACTCATCTTGGTGTGGCCAGATATTCAGGCCACATACAGTCACTGACCGCAACATGACAGATTACATAGATATACAGTGGTTCCCAACCCTGGTCCTGGTTTTTGTTCCAACGGAGCTCTAAATTACTTAATTGAATCCTTAATTGAACTAATTTCCAAACTCACAGCCTTTTAATTATTTTAAAAAGTGGGGGTTGTAAGTTAAGTATAGAATTGTATTAAAAAAAATTACACAATTAAAAAAGTCAAATCTAAGCAGATTGTTACTTCAATTAAGGTTCAATTAAGTAATTGAGAGCTCAGTTGGATCAAAATCCAGCAGGACCAGGGTTGAGAACCACTGACATAGAAGAAGAACAGGAACAAAGCTTTGCTGCAGCTTCACAGACTCGGCTCTCCAAGTGGGTTAATTTTCCCCAGAGCGAAACACAAACTGACTGTCCTCAATGCAACATGCCAGAGATTAATCTATCAGGGAGAAAATGAATCACCGGGCTCTGCAGCTTTGAAAACTCCTCAGATTAGGAGTGGTGTCAAGTGTACTCATAGCAGCGGCCGAGGCAGGGAGACGGAGCGAGGCTGTGCTAACGTAGCGGTCTTTCCTGGTTCTGGGCTCAGGAGCTCCCAGTCCCTGCTCAGTGAGACTTCAATATTAATACTAGAAGGAGGGGAAGTGAGTCAGCTTCTTCTGCTTACGAGATTCCCAGACTGAAAAACACATTAACCACTGTTTTATTAAATACAGCCTGGGTTGCTACCCAGTCAGTCGGATTTCACTTATTTATGACAAAGAAAATGCCAGCGTGTTTGGCCAGTGTAAAAGACTGCAGGTACAGTGAAGTGCCAAGTAATCTGCAGTGCGCAGGCCGGACAATTTTCCCATTGTCATTAAAAACAAAAGATTATTTATCCTGGCATAAAAATAGATACTAAGCATTGCTGGACTGATAGGAGTTTGCATATTAAATCAGTGTTTAAACTGTTAGCTGCCATGAACCCAAGATAATAGCACTATCCAGGTCATGTTTACACAAGATTATATACCTCACAGTCACTTGCACAAACATTTGCCAAGGGAAATTTGATCAATTATCACGCAAAGCAGTGCCATAAGGTTTGAAATAGACCATTAATACTGGGGTGATTTCCAAATTGTAGGGCAAATAGCGAATTTTAACAGCTCAAGGACAGGGATAGACAATGAATGTCCTTTAGGTAATAGGTTCTGTACAGGAATTAGTCCAATAGCAATATCTTAAGAATTGAGGGAACTTACTTAAAATGTAGTAATGTAGGTCTAATGGAGCAGTAAGACCAGACAGGGCTTCAAGGACCAGGGTAGGTCGCCCCTGGATCCCTCAACACGCGCTTCCCTCGCAGCCTCCACGGGAGCCCCCTGATGGACGCAGGCCTGACTGCCCTCAACACGGCCCTGTCCACTCATCCCTCGCTGGTGTCGCTGGACCTGGGGGACTGCATGCTGGGAGACGACGGGGTGCAGATCATCTGTGGCCTGCTGCCTCCGGACGGGGCCAAGTCAGGTAAAACCTGAGTCCTCCTTGAATGTCCTTCGGCACTCAGAATCGGGTATGGGGGTCAGCGTTATATACTACCACGGTCGCTCATCTTTGTGGACTCCTGGGTTTCTCATGTAGCTGGGTTACAAGGTCTTGCAGAATCCAGCCTAGAGGCAGAGGTCTCAGCCGTTCTCCCCACTTGTGCTTCCCGATAGCCTGTGTCTGTCATGTGGCACGGGCCAGTTCAGTAGGTTTGTTAGTGATTAGTGTAGATGGTGCGTCTCCTACAGGCAACAGTGCTGGTGTACAGAATATATTCAGAAGCACTGCACACAGGACAAGGCTGCTATAAGACCGCGCATTCTGGGGCTCTCCACACCAGGCAGTATGCTAAATGGGTCAGTTGTGTCAGTTTCAATCTGCGGAGTCGTTTCTGTGCTTATCTTCTCATTCGCAACGAATGAACAACGTCACAGACAAGGCAGGTGGGGGGATCCATTGAACGCAGGCAGATGCAGGTTCAATTCTGGGTTAAGTGTATTGCGAAACTGTGGCGTAACAACAGAAAACATGGAAAAACCTCTGGCACGCATCTAACCTGTAAATGTGCATGTCTGGATGTTGTGGGAGAGGCTTGTTAAATCGAGGAAGTCAGTGACGATGCCAGTGTGTTTCTGCTACGTGTTTTTGATGTTGGACTTTGTCGTCTGTGAAAGAAAATCTATGAAATTCGTGAGAACAGGATTTGCACATGAAAAAGTGTGTCCTGACAACGCCTTTGTTGTGTCAGAAGACTGTAGAATACATTTGTCATGTAAACTGAGGATGTGTCAAATACATTAAGCAAGAAATTCAAGTGCTTGTTTTATTGAAATCTAGTGGAAGTGCATGTCCATAAAGCACACCCAGGCCCAGAAAACTCCCCAAATAGATAATTTCATTAAAAAAGTTAAACTAAACCCTAACACTAGGCCTGGTCCTCATCCTGATCATGTCCAAAGCTAGCCCTGACCCCAGTGAGCATGCCTGTCTGCCCCGCAGGTCTGAAGGAGCTGACCCTCAGTGCGAACCCTGCCATCACCTCCAGGGGCTGGGCCAGGCTGGCCGTCGCCGTCGCTCACAGCTCGCAGCTGCGCGTCCTCAACCTGGACTACAACCCCCTGGGTAAGAGGAGGGAGACACAGAAACACAGTTCACTTCAGAGTGCTAATGAGAAAAGGAACAGTCAAGGCAAGAACTTGTTTATTTCAGCCTCCCACAACCCACGTTTCTGTAACAGGTCATTGTATTACCAGCAGCAGACACACGCACTCCTGCTCGTCCGCACCCGCCCAATAGAGCACGGAGACCACATACGATCGATACGCACAGCACCGCCCCAGGAGACGGCATTGTTTTCACTTCCTTAAACACAAATCTGGAAGCACTGCAGAGGATATTTCGCAGTGTGGCTTCCACTTGAAATCCAAGGTCGACACTCGTTGTGCGTTGCTCTGACTGCGTGCTGATACTGTCAGATGAGGTACGGTTACCCACAATGCACCAGGCATCTGAGGATTTTTGACACCGACATGAACCCAGTAGTGCAGTATTAATGTAATCCAGGCCGATACCTGCTCTTCCCGCTCCCTCTGACTGGACAGTTCGGAGGCTCCCTGACAAACAAGCCCCCCCGTCATCACACTCCATCTCCACAGCAACCAGGCTCCGACAGATCAAAGCCCGCCGCGGCTTTTAATAACCCCCTCCCTATGTAAATCGATAGCTCTCTCTGACAAGGTGGACTAGATAGCGGTGTCAGAGGAGTGAGCAGATAGATCGGTGATTGTTTCTTTACGAAGCTACAATCCCGTTATCCCTAGAGGGTCGATCACGCAAGCCCGGCTCTCCAGATTTGCAGTGGCAGTGTGTGTCGAGAGATAAGCTCATGCTGACAGGCTGAACAAAGGCAAGCAGCGATGAACACAAACATCAGAAATATTCTCGGTCTGTCGTTTCCCCCAGTCTCCGAAATATCGATTTAGGCGATTTAAATCGGACGTTTTTTTTGACACAATCTAACCCTCTTTGAGTGGCAGTCTATTGAAGTTCACACTTACACCTCCTTTGCCTGTTTGGTTTCCAGGGGACCAGATTGCCGGGATGCTGGCGGTGGCAGTGGCCTCCAGCCGGACTCTGGAGGTGTTGGATCTGGAGGGAACAGGCCTCAGCAACCAGTCTGCGCAGGTCTGTCATGTCCGTCTGTAAATAAATGACACTGGAATGTCGATATCAAATGTGCGTGTGTCCGTCTCTCCTCTGACCCTACGTCTCCCCCCAGATCTTCCTGGACATGGTGGAGAACTACCCGACCTGCCTGCGCGTGCTGGTCCTGGCCGAGAACAACATCAGCGCCGAGCTGCAGCAGCAGATCTCCGACCTGCTCTCCGAGGGCGAGGACGAGGACGACAAGGAGGGAGGCGCGCGGGGCTCGGGGGGCACCGCCAGGGAGAAGACCACCTGGTTCTCCCAGAGCAGTAAGGGACCCCCCACCCACCAGCTCGTGATTAATCACAGATCGCTAACTGGCGGACACTAACAACTGTTATTATTATTATTATTATTTGTCCCGTCTCTCCCACCCGCGCAGATTCCAGTTCACAGATGGTTCTGGTGACGTCGGGCCTGGGGGACAGCCTATTGGCCGAGACGGAGATGTGAACCCGCCGGGAGGATCAGCTGATCGCGAGCAACCAATCACTCTGCATGATCTTTAGCACTTGTACATAGGACGACGTTTTGAATAGGCACAACCTTTGAACACCAAGTGACTTAAAAGTGAATTATTTATTTTAAAGATGTACAGTCTATTTATGATTACAGATATAAAGGGAATTATGTAACCCGTTAACATAGCCTCTGATAAGCAAAACGGTAATGCAGTTCATGTTGTGAATGTCAGATGTCAGAATAAACAGATTTACTTCTTAAGAAAACCGAGACCTTCCTATCAGTTGGAGCTGTGGTGTCTGCAGTCAAACGTCGCTGAGATGTTCACCAGCATCCTCGCATGCACATAACGAGAATAGTGAAGAGTCTCAGAGTGGCATATGTCCCGAGCCCTGTGCGGTGAAATAGAGTCAGCAGTGATGCAGGGAGGTCCTCCTGGCGTTGAGTCTGGTTTAGTCTCCTCCCAGCCTGCAGACGGTTACTGCAACTATGTTTCTAGATGCAGGGGTGAAAAAAAAGAGGTTTGTAAATAATGTAATAATTGCCCCTTGAAAAAGTGTCTGAACCTCCCATCTGAACTGGCGAAGAAAGGGTTAAAAATCCCGAACAACAGAGTCTTAATCAACATGAAGCCGCTCCGATCCAGGTCAGCAACCAGCTCCTTAATTATTGACCCACCCGCTCCTCTGCTCAGTTAAATATTTAACGAGCTGCCCTGTAATCTGTTTCCTGAAATTGAATGATCAGATATGGCACGATGTCAGGAGTAGTGTTTTCAACACAATTCCCAAAAAGCAGGACTTGGGTTGAAAAAAAAAACTAAAAACAGACAAAAGTAAATGACCTTAATCACAACACCAGGGGGCGACAAACACCCAAAGGCTTTTTTGTCTCCAGATTAAAAAATGTAATATAAAATATTTATAAATAAATGCTTAATCTGTTTAAATATACATCTGAATACATAGCATGCACACTGACTGACACAATCCTAAAGTGATTAAAGAAAGGAATACTTCAGTAACAGTTTAAAAACACAAATAAAACAATCATGTGAATAACAATATGTGAGGGAAGTTGCTACTTTAAATTGCTAGAGGAGTAACATAGTGGGATGACTTTTAAATCAGGGTCTGTCTCTCAGTTTCAATTTAAATCTATCATGCCTTACCTGCCGTGCTTGCAGATGCTTCACTCTGCGTCTCTGGGGTCGGGCTGTTTTCTCTGTCCCATAGGAGCAATTTCAGTTCAGGAGGAAATAATTTGTTCAAAGTGTCCCGTTGGGAAAGGGGAGTGTGTTAAAACCAGCGCCTGAATGGGTTTTGTTTTATTCTCACTGAAACGTAGGGCACTGAAAGGTTACAAAATTGATTGTTTTTACAACAGCCTCTTGACACTTTGCCGACTGCATAAAGCAATAAACAAATACGTCTGGCAGCACCGATATTCTCGCCCTCCGACAGGTGCACAAACTAAAATAATGCTTCCCTAAAACACCATCTATAATTAACAGGACATCCTGGCTCGGTTTCCCAGATGCCAGGCTACAAAAAAAAAAACACTAATCCCTTTCCTAGGTAGGTGTTTATTTCCCTCCTCTGTTTTTCTTCCTGAATCAACTGTGTGCTTATTTATGAACCTGATGCAGATCGTCACAAGAGCAGAAAGAGTGGCTTGATGGCCAGAACAATAATTTGGGGTCATCGCCACCAACTCATTCATTCATTCCAGGGCTCAGAAGAAAGAGAAACGTGATCTCTCTGGAAAGATGTTCAAATATGCATGCGCTCTGCGTCCGAGCCCTCAGGTACTGCGGACAGATGCCAAGCGGTGGAGTGACAGAACCCTCTGTGGGGAGATGTCATCTGCACTCCGGTGTTCATTCTGTAATTAGTGCCGGGCGAGGAAATCAGTCACACACAGAAAAGGATGCCAAGCAATAGTGCAACTGCAAGGAAGGTGCTGCCATCACACGCCTATGTATCAACTTCCAAAGAGCACTTTGCAGTATCTGGATTTGTACATCCCTTCTACTGCCAAATTTCCACTCTGCTGTACCATGAGTGTAATTTAGCACGGTCACCCACAGCACATCCACTAGGGGGCAGGCCAGGGCCTTGCAGAAATGGGGAGATCGTTTAATCACTCCCCACCTCACCGCCAGCCCAGAGCCACTCAAATGACGCAGAGCACATTAAAATCCGAGCAACACTATTCTCATGCAATTCACATCACAGCAACTTTAACAGCGCTGACGATTTGGCATTGTGTTGAAGCCATAACAAGAGTTGTGCTCAACTGCATGGGCAGCACACTCACATTTCAATACCTGGGGAGGGAAGACAGACAGACTGACCGGAGCTGCAAATTGTAAGAAAGACGTACACGACCAACAGCAGCCCATCGAATTGCCTTAACGGAAAAGGAGTGGGTCTGACATGATGTAAAAATCTTAATATCTCCAGGCATCTTGAGATCCAGACAAGCAAGTGTAAGTCTATTTATAGGAAAATACTGCTTAAATATCTAGATGTATTCCTTGGATATGGGAAAGACAAGTAAAATAGTGTTCCTCCATTTCTCCCGTTTCCCTTGACTGGGTGGCCATGATGTTGCCCCAAACACAGCAACTAAACCATCAATTGTAACACTTTAAGATGTCCGAGGCCTATTTTTCTTAAATGTCAAAAAACCCAAAACGGAAACAAAGGTAGCATGTAAGGTTTCTATAATGCAACTTTCTCAAAAATAAAGGTCAAAAGCAACCTAGTACCCCATACAATGGCAACATATGTGTGTGTGTGTGTACGAGACGGCGGCCACTGTGGTCATGAGGTCGGGTTCAGTCATGTGCATGCTGGGGGGGGGAGGGGGCGAGACCAGGTGGTCCACTCTCTGCATTGGTGGTTGAGGAAATGAGAAAAGAACAGCTTACTTTTTTAAAATAGTTTATTTGTTTTAAAATATACATCCTCAGTTTAAAAATCTGAAAATAAAATTAGTACAGGTTTAACTTTTTTTTTTTTTTTTTTTTAATTTTTCAATTTTTTTGTTAAACAAGGAGGAAAGTTGTACACGGTGCCACTACAAAAACCACGGGAGTCTCGGCTTTAGAAAAATAAAAGCGCAACGCAACGGAAGAACGGACACTGCGGAGGAAAAAAACACCAAAACAAGGAAAACGTTCCCGTCTTCTCCGGCATGGGTAAAGCACCATATCGCCAAGAAACGCTTTGGAGGCGACCGCACACAAGAGGGACATGGAATCAAACCTGAAGGGTGTTGGGTCGGTGGGGGAGCTTCAGTACCTTCCAAAGCAGACTGTTACATTAATACGTTTTGATTTAGCATTTTCACCTCCACCTGCTCCATCTCCCAATGGATGCATCTCAGACGGACTAGATTACACATGTAGTTCTTTACAACCCTCTAGTCTCATCAGACACTGAGGGGGTGGAGTGCAGAGAGGATTAAATACCAAGAAACAAGTATTTGCAGCTGGCGATGGAGAAGCCAATGCAAACGTGATGAAACAAACACACACACACATAAAAACACAAGAACAGAAAAGTTAGAAAGTATGTGCTCAGATTAGTTATGGAGAAGACAATTTTCATTTGAGAGCACAGTCATGCTCTTCATTGTTAACATTTTACTGACGGAGGGCAATTAACCAATTAGCAGTTTCTCATTTTGCCATGTAAAGTTCCCCGGGGTCACTTGTGTTCAGGGTAGGCCAAAACATCGATCAATAATGACAAATACCTGCGGACAGCAATTACCCATTCGGGCGAGGGTGTTTGTGGATCATAATACTAATTTGATTTGACCTCGTTTCCTCAATACTGAATGAATGTCAACCAATTGTATTAATAACCCTTCAGCTCCCAATTTCACAATATAAAAAAAAAGAAACACACTACATGAACGCACTAACATTAATCGTCTAAAAATGCAAACATTTCATTTAAATCGCAGTGCTATAGTTTTGGGAGGTAGTAAGTATATATGTATGAATGCATGTATGTAAATATATAGTACTTCAGTAAATATTACCTATTCCTGAATAAGGCTAAGTTGTCTCACTGATTTCACTCCGTCCCAGGAAAGGGCTGGCTGTCAGACACCACTGGGGGAATACAGATCCATTCATGGTTACGAAATGTTCCATAAAAGTTGCAAGAGACAGATGCGACTTCATTCTATTTATAAAAGACGAGGGTTTCTCGGCCATTTCCCCACGAAAGCTGCTTGGTAGCGTGGCTTGGGAACATCTTCCAAGGTAATTATTTATACGGCAGCTTCCACGTGCATACGAGTGTGACAAATTACTCACTTTCGGGTGAGAAACCCAGGAAGCCTATTTCAGAATGTAATAAAGGGATGCATTATTTATTCTGGAAGGCAGTTCTACATCTATCAATTATGGACAATAAGAAGCACCTTTATGTATAATGAAAGAGCAATACAAAAAACGTATATCGCAGGGGCCCAGAACTCTTATAATCTTGACCCAACATCCGCCCTGTCATGCTGAAGCCAATTTTGTTGAATAATTAAAGGCAAGGAGTGCTGTTCAAGCAGATGATGTAGAGCCATATGGAAAGTAATGTCTTTCAAACCCTGACAAATGACCCGCGCCCCACAAGGAAGAGAGGCTGCCTTAAATACGACCATCTTTTACCTTCTCTCTAAAATTCCCCATTTCCTCTGCCGATCTATCAAGAGGCTTAATCACCTCTCAGAGGTTATGTGGGCAGAAGATGAATATCAATCGCCAGGAAGCGGCGTCCTAATACGTGAGAAAGGATAGTGCATTTCAGCTAACTCTTGGATGTTGGACAAAGAAAATAATTCCCTAAAAGCTGTTATTTGTTTTGCCCCGGGTAATGTCACCCTTTGAACTTCCACCACTATCCCAGCATGCTCTCTGCAGAAGACTCAAGTGTGGCCACTCTCTCACACACACCCACCCACACAAACAAATCTGTGGAGCATGGGCTTCTTCACATGCGAAAAAATGACTCAATTCCACATGCCCTCATTTAGCACTCCCAAACCGTCTAGAAAATAATTCTACTGATACATATATGTATCTGTGCATGTTATTACATAACTGAAACAAGCACGGATTGAACTAGCATGTTACAGAAATGAGGAAATGTGGGGAGAGCCATTGGTGTAGGTTAAGACTGTAAATCTGGGAACAGGTTGCCAACTAAAAAGGAATGAGAAAAAACAGGAAACAATTGTCATATCCAGTAGTCTACAATAACTTAAAAACAACATATATATATATATATATATATATACCACTGAATATCAGGACAAAAATGGTCATTGTGCCATCTCTTTCATGCCCAACACCAGCACCGTTGTGAATGTCACTTAAGTGATCCTTGAGTTCAGGAGACATGAGGTGGTGTCGAGGTTTATCACAACTGGAATTGTACAATCGTCTGGCTACAGTAACGCACTGACACACACAATCCACTACATGAAGAACAACGATCCTTTAAGTGAGCAGACATCACTTCTATAGATCCCATTATTAAAGGTTAAATCAAAAATCAAAGCAAAATGAAAAGTAAAACAAACTTGAAATCCTATACAATTACACACACACACACACACACACACACACAAACAGGTACATATATAAACATAGATGGTATGCAAAGATCAAAAAGAAGAATAAAAATATAATTAATGCTACAATAATAAGGATTACATTCCTGATCAGGTAAAGTGTTGAATTCTCAATTTAAACCATACAAATTGCACATCTGCAGTGCTACATCCATGGAGAGTATGCTTCAGAAGAAAGCACGGTACAATAAAATTAACAACTGCCCTGAGCCAGATGCAAGTGTAAATTTACTGTTGAGTAAAAGTTTAATGAGGACAGAAATAACGTACAGGGTTTTGTTTTCATGAATCTGATGGCCCCTTCGGGTAAAACCTTCAGATAGGTAAAAAGGGGAAAGGCACATTTTCTGAAATAAAATAAAACATGAGCATGAAATGACTACGTTCGTCCTCCAGCCTCCCATTCATTTATGACTAGTCTTTATGGTTAACGTTAAAGTCTGTACTTTAAGAAAACTGGTCTTCACCCTAGCACCACACACTCAATAATGTCCTTGATTGGCATCTAGGAGAAACAACCTTCTCTACCAAATCAGACCGTGCGTCATAACTGGCAGCTGGCAGAGAAACTGAATGCCATCATGGTTGAACTCAGAAACCTTTCCCACTCTGTGAGCCAAGAATAGCGCCTGAGACCCGGGCCACCCCATCTTGCACACGACTCCTATTGTATCCTCTCCCCTCTGCGTACACAACAGAGAGGAATAGACCAGGCACAGGCAGGAGGCTAGGGAGTGAATTCAATACAGAGGAGAGGAAGAAACGCACAACCGCAGGAAGCCCTGAAGCGGTGTAATACTGTGAAGCAGCCCTCTTCGATCAAGGGGACAATATCATTCTACGGGTCAGCTCTCTATCCCTCGTGATGTTTTCATTTAATCTGATCAAATCACAAGATCACAATTATGAACTCTTTCAACCCCACCTTTTAAAATGATTCGGAGGTTTCACTCTGAGGATGCATCTCCGATCTACTGGTGTTGGCAGTTCTAAAATCCCTATCAGCACCAATCTTTAGCATATACTGTAGGATTTTATTTTTCTTCCTCCCCCCAATTTGCCTGAGACCACAGAGTATGTGACACAGGATGCCAGAAAGAAGAAAGGTGTCTTTAAAGCTATGCACCAGTTAATACTGGAAAAAGCTCAATTGTGACAAACGTATCAACCTTTTTTGTGTTTTTGTTTCTTCTGATTTACTTAAATGCAGCGGTGGAATCCATTTTTAATACAAGTGCACTGTTCTCTCTACCGGGAACAGAGAGAGCTCTTTTATTTTTCTTGTCTCTGCACATCTGGCCTCTAGGTAACACTTACTATAATTCTCCGGCTTTAAAATAAAAATTAGAAAAGCTAAATTACACATGGTAGTTTCAGAGGAATAGGAATGATGGATTTCCAGACACGCACGCAAGTCAAAAGACAATATATAGACTTGCACGAATAAATCTCTTTAAAACAAAATCAAGATTAACTAATGTTACATCCATTGTGCACGAACTGCTTCAGTTGCACATTTGGATTAAATAAATGCTGATTAGACAAGTTACACAAGCCTGATACTTGTAATACTTAGATTCGGAGTTATATTTTAAACTTTATTGGATCTAGAAACTTACAAAAGGCAATTATAAAAATAAGTTGTTTTATTTTGTATTTCTTCCACCCTTATAAAACATGACAAGAACGATCTTCATAGCTTTGTGGTGTCTTTGAACTGCCCAAAATTACTACAAATTACTTTAATGAATGGCAATCATTGCCAAAACAGACAGCCAGGCCCAATACTTCAGCTGAAAAAGCATATTGTTCAAACCTGCACACACAGTCAGTATTAACTCAAAGTGCAGTGATTAGATTGAAGCAAATTATGTGGAGGAAGCATTCATGACAAAAATGCATAATTTGCTTGTTCCTGTACTTCATGGGGCAGGGCACGTGTTCTGCAACATGAATTATAAACGCAGACACACAGCTAAAGATTATACAATGAAACGGGCTCCTTGGACAGGTAGCCTGACATCTTACGGGACCTGTCAAGCCCCAGACGGAGAGAGAGGACAGGCACTCCAAGTGAACGAGAGGGTGGGCGGCACCGATTCTTTAAACTTCAAAGCTGGCTGCACAGAGACACGGCCTCAAGTTGACTAACATGACCGAGGCATCTGGGAACATCATATGCTTCACAGAAACCCCCCCTCTCCCTCTCCCTCACACACTGGATGGTACTTGAGGAAAGAACAGAGGCGTGGCTATATCCTGGGGTAAAGAATTCACCAAAGCTCTCGCGCGTCTCGTCTGAACAAGCCTTGAGAATTTGATTTTAGAATTAAACCTTATAGGACACTTGAAACATGCTCTACAACCTGGAGAACTGCACACCGTAAGCAGGAAAACCTTGCTTTCCTCAAGACCAAAGCAGAATCTACTTCTCCACATTGTGTGAACTATTGTGCACTCCGCTCCAGCAGGATAAAATAATGCTGCTTAAAGAAAGACTCAAAAGAATTACAATTTTAGACCGACAACAATTAATGTGGACAACCTATTGATAATCTCTTTCCTGCCTCCCTCCATAAACCTCACCTAAGCCCTGTGACAACACACACAAAAAGAGCAGTACCAAAAGGAGAAACCCCCAGCACCCCCAGCCTACTGCCCCCATTTAATCCAGGAGATTGCCATGCTCCTGTGCCCGGGTCAGGCTGTCTTTGCGGTGCAGGTGGTGGACCCCCATCCTTTTGGGGCTTTTCTGAGGCCTGGTGGACGAGGTACTGGTGCCAGTCTGGTGGAGGGATGGGGGTTTCTCCACAAAGTCCTCCAGTCCTGCCAGGACCCTGGGAGTAATGATGGGGAAATCCTGGGGCAGGACATCTCGCTCCTCCATGGAGCTCCCAGCCGACCCCACGTCCACAAACTCCTTGCGCTTTACGGCAGGGCTTGCGGTGGCCGAGATGGTGGCCGAGGTGGCGGCCACGGCGATGGTGGTGTCACAGCTGCCCCCATCGTCCTGAACATCCAGGGCCATCAGCAGCTTCTCGCTCTCCTCCTGGGAGAAGTCACTGCCGTAATGGCCTTTCCTGACCCGGGACTCGGCGCTGCTGTTGTCTGTGTCCAGACTGGACTCTCGGCTGGCCGTCCAACTCTGAGGGGACGATTCCTCGCCGTCGGAATAGGCGCCGTGCTGCTCCCCCCTGCCCAGGCCTCTCCCTGCTGGCGTCTTCCCGGTACGACTCCTCTGCAGGTCCCCGACCGTCTCGCTGCTGAAAGAGGTGCGGTGGACCAGGGTTCCCTCAGACGCGGGGGCCACCTTCTCCACAAACATACGCTGCCAGTTGGCCAGCAGGTCCTCCTCAGAGCTGCCCGAGCTCGCAAAGTCGCTGGGGGCTTGAGGCGGGCTGCTGAAAGGGCTGGACTGGGTAGAGAGGAGGTCGCCCACATCTGGTGGCGGAAGCCCATGTGCACGGCCACCCGAGGAGGATGAGGCCCCCGATCTCCAACCGCCCTCGGACACGGCTGGGCTGTTGGGCACAGTCCTTTGCCGGTCGCTTCCTTCCTCCTCGCTCTGCACCAGGCTGAGGGAGATGGCCTGCCGGGTGGCATAGGTGCAGTTGGGCAGGGGGCTGTTCTTGGGGATCTTCACCTTGTCGTCCGTGGAGAACTCGATCACCTTGCGACCGGGGTACAGAGGGTGGGGCGGTGGGGGTGTGGGGTAAGGATTTAACTTCTCAAAGGAGGGCGGTGCTGAACCGTTGCCACCCTCCTCCCCAGACTGGCCATCCAAGCTGTTCTGCCTCCGGCACGTGCCATTGTGCTGCTGGGTGCCCGGTTGTGCCGCTGCCCCCCCGCCACCATTCTCTCTGCCGGGCCCAGCACCCTCCGCTTGAGGCCCAGTCATGTCAACATGCACAAAGACATCCTCCGCCACAGGCCGCCCAGCACTGCTGCTGGACTGAGCTGAGTTCAGGACCAGCGGCTCCGGTTTCTCCAGCACCCGGGCGATGACGGCAGTGGGCACCACGTCGGCGGGACTCAGACTCTGGGCAGAGTCCTGCTGGGCACAAGGAGAGTCTGGGAGACTGGTTTTCAGGTGCTTGTTAACCATGTCCTGCAACTCGTAGGGAAGCTGCAAAACAAGAAGACACGTGGGACAGGTTTAATAGTGCTGCCAGAAAAATACTACACAAACGCACACAATGAAAATTTAAATTTAAAAGAGTCTTTTTGGAGAAGTAAACCACGGAACAGGAGAGACCGGTTAAGCGAAATTCAATGTGTCAATGCAGGGAATACACACACACACGCCCCCCACCCTCGAGTGCCCATTTCCCCACTCAAGAGCGCTTGAGTGTCCTCAGCAGCCTTGTAAATAATATCGGAGCCTACAAATAAAAATGTGTTGCCGATATTATTGGCACTGTGAATTACATTTTAAACTGCTTTTCTCTGGAGATTAAAATGTGACTGGACAGAATAACTCAAGATCTAGAAAACGTTTATTAGAATAAAGCTGTGGGGCTGTGCCTATGTGGCTTCCTGGGTGAGTTTTAGACATGCAGTCCCTTATTTCCCCAGAAGTCTTTCAAAAAACGTGATGGAGAATTTCATATCTGACTGGTGATGATACAAATTATACCTGACGACTGGGCTTTTAAGTAGCGAGCGCACACACTTAGGAGATTTCACTTTGCACACTAGGATCTCGCCGTCAAAGACAATAAGGATTAATGAGCTGCTGATTTTGAACCATGGGAATTACATCTCAAATTCCACTCGAGGAAGGATGTGCAGGAAATATCAGGAAAGGATGCCTATTGTATTAATTTCAAGTTACTCAATCCGACTACTGAGAGCACAGAAAAACCTGGAGAATATTATATTATTTTTGCTAAAGCCAGAATTTGACGTGTTACGCGAATGCTTTTGACGTCTTGTTTCTCAGTGTCTGCATGCGTTCAAAGCAATTGCAAAAGCATGCTCTAGGATCTGGCTTGCCACTTTGGCCTCGTTTCCGCACTTCACTCGGCACATGACATTTATGCGTTGTGACTGGTTGGAGATATAGTCATTTCCGAGCTGGAAATACGTCGCGTTTCACAGTGTTCCCAGTCAATGATTTCATTTCATACCTGAAAGGGAAAGGTCAGTAACCTGTACTCGTCTGAAAGGACACCACCTTATTGACTGTTGATTCCTGTCAAAATCATGTTACATCCCTTCTCTCTAAAGATTGAGATGACTCCTTGCTTTCAGAGAGGTAGGTAAAAAAAAAAAATCACTCACCCACACCTCTCCTCAAAATCAGATTATAAATAGAGGAAAAAAAGCAGACGTCTGGAATCCCGACCCTTTATTTAGCACTCTGACATTAGAAGTGAATGAATGGAGCAAGATTCGAATCGATCTGTGGAAAATGGGCAGAGTGAATTAGTGATTTCACAGCCCGATTGCATGATGCGGTAACGATCCTGTTAAGCTGTAATTGCACACCCTCCACCTCTGGTCGGGAGGGGTAAAATCAATCGCTGAGCTCACACAGCCGCCCCACTGTCCTGCCTGCAATAGGCGGGGGGCGGGGGGGTGGAGCAGTCTCTCCTCCCATTTGACGCATACTGTGCTGTGTAACCACTGTTATTGTAAGCCACGGTGTAAATTGCCCATGATAGATAAATCTGCTTTGCCAAGAACGAGTATCCTTTCATATAACTTGCACAGCCCTCTTTCCTCTGCCTCTGCTCCTGTCATCTCTATGCCACTTGGGGACGGGGTGGGAGTATAGGGGTTGGGGGTTGGAGGCAGTCAGAAGAAAGCTACATCACAACAGAAGCTTTGAATTGACATTTTATTTTTAGGTATAAATTACAATACTTTCCTGACCTTATTCATTTTCTGTATTCGCAGTCTATATTAAATTACAAAAATAATCTCGGAGGAATCACTGGTTACGATTTCCAGCTTCACAGGAAGTCGGGATGCACATTTCTAAATGTTTATATCAGGTAACTGACCCACAGCTTCCCTAAACCTTTTTTAAAATTTGAAAAATTTGCAGCCCAAAAAATACATGACCAAAACCAAAACAAAGGAAGAAACCCATCTAGGCTGCAAGTATTGCACACTCCTGGCATAGGCACCCTCACCTAACTGGAGAGCATACCGAGCAAACGACACAAGGACTCCGTGATCAGTTCACCGCTGATAAATTAGATCCCAACATGGGTGAAATCACCAGGAGGGACAGACAACTGGAATGGAAGTAATGGTCTTCTGTGAACTAACACACAGAAGTTATTCAATGCTGTCCATTTATAAATAAACTGCAGGGAGAGCGAGGAAAAACAAAACAAAAACAAAAAAACTCCCCGAGGACTGACCGTTGACATTCTCCGCTCAACATTCACACATGTTCATTACTGCTCGACACATGCCCCACAGCACCTACTGAAAAAAACAATTCCAAACTGTACATTAACGAGTGCCCACACCTGGCAAGAAACTGCTCAACCTGGCTGTGCCTTACTGAACCCCTTCCATACACACCAGCTGTGAATGTTCCCAGAATGCATTGCTCTGTAGTAGTGACGAGATACTTTCAAGCCTGGGTGATACGGATAGATTTCGTCGAGTAAACAAATTGTTCCAAATACAACCTCAAGCAGCATATAAGTGTACGAGGGTTATTTTGTGTATGCAACATTGTATTCATTGTCCTACAGCCTATTAAAACCAGTAATAATCATGGCTGACAAGAAGATAATGACAAAACAAACAAAAGACCAACGATTAGAACAGGTCATTTCCAGAAAAAGAAAAATACACACTCATACTCACCCTGTCACTCACACTCACCCTGTCACGATTAGAACAGGTCATTTCCAGAAAAAGAAAAAGACATACTCATACTCACCCTGTCACTCACACTCACCCTGTCACTCACCCTGTCTCACCCTCTCACACACTTGTAAACACAGACATTACATAATGATGTCAGCTTTACCATGGAAGATGCTCTCTCAGATTTTGGACATCAGGTTGCTATGTGCAGGGAGTTGTGTGTGGAGACTGAAAGCACGCCAGCGACACAAACACAGAATAGGGTTCACTAGTTTAATAATACAGGCTATGAAAGGCAGTCAGTTGATGTGCAGAGCTCTCTGCATTAGTCTCTCTGGTTCATTGGCTACGATAAGGCTTGTGCAAACGTCAAGCGCCCGTCTCTTTCTTCGGTTGATACACGTCTGTCCGCCGTGCCGATGGCTGAAGAACTTTGATAACGTTAAGCACAAAAATGCCAAAAGAAAGAAACCATCTGGAGCTTTTAAAGTCACAACAGTTTCTCAGTTTCTGTTTTGTAAATCCGCAATGTATGAATGTCTCCCTTCCCTGGTGCAAGTACTCTAGCACTGTTTGGCACAGAGAAACAAAACAGCAGGAGTAAATTCAGCTTTTTTTTCTTTTAAAACGAAGATCAAAATCTGAGGTTCCTCGTCCTGTAAGTAACCCAGGCACCGTGGTCCGTCCTTGTGTGTCCCTATGCAGAGACATGTTCCGACCTACAGCAGCTCACTGCAATTTATCCACCATTAAGGATAGAGAGCAGGCATTTGATTACTTTTGATTATGGCACCCAGCTCCGAAGTTGAAGGTTATACTTACATCAGCGAATTTGTGGTTCCTGAAATGAGATTTATTGCACTTCAACAGCTGCACTGCCAAGTTACAGTCCTGCCGATAGCGCTCCTGAAACAGGCAAGAGAGACGTTTTAGAGGGGCAGAGCTGAGGCGACAGACTGCATCAAAAGGGTCAGAGCGCCTCAGGCTCCTTAAACTGCACTCGGATAAAACTGGCCCCTGAGGGCCCATGTTGTGCTGGTTTACGAAATGCATGGGCTTCTGAAAGGGTACAGGGGTCACAGACTGAAGCCCTCTGGCTAAGATTTCAGTACAAACGAGAAAAGACTTCTTAATACCTACACATTAAAGGATATAATTAAAAAGATCTCTACTCAACCGACATATACACCATCTTTAATATTCACAAACACTTTTAGACAGGTTTTTGCGAGTTCTAGGATGAATGTTTCTGTGGCCTTGTCCAGAAAATCATCCAGGAGATATTTACCGTGCCGGGAAATGCTGATGTGCACTTTCTATGGTTTCATGAAGCCTTAATGACTTTTCTTTTTATATTAATGGTACAGAAGGGAGGCTTTCCCTGAAACCAAGTACATAAAACTAAAACGCTCCTCATGAATCATGAATGAGTGGTCTGAACTTTGGTGCTTAAGTATGTGCTTTACTTGAAAGCAGGAACCACACATTTACTTACAAAGCAGTAAAGTGTTGATTGGTCTGACACTTTCTTTTGCTGGACCATCAAACTGCCTCTTATGCAGTACATTTGCCCAAAGCAACAGCCTTTTCACAGTTCTCTACGTACTTGAGCTCTTATGTGCTAAAATAAATTATACCTGCCTCACCTCATACAACAAAGTCTCTTCCCAAGCAGTCTTTAATAATGCGAGACAATTTTGTGAATAGCGTTTCCACTGAAATCACCCCTCTCTATCCTTGGTGTAACATTTCTTTATTTTTAATTAATAATTTTCAGACTTTGTTGTTGTTGCTGTAAATTAGTTTTCAAAGGACCCAGATGAGGAGATCAGAAGGTAGCCTAATTTTTTCATTTCAAACACCTGTGTGAGAGACTTGGAACAAGTCACTAACAAGCTAAATTTAAAGCCCAATCTGTAAGACATTCAAACTATGCTTCCGAATATCTGGGAGCAGCCTAGGAGACGAGATGTGTCTTTGAGTTGGATCTTTAGTCTCTTGAGACTCCAGGACAGTTTTGAAGGATCCATCTTGGTTTAGTCCATTAGTAAACCAAATTATTCTATTCCCATTCACATAAAAAAACTAAAAACTAAACTATGGACTATAAATACATACATACATCCATCTTAGCAGCCTGTAAGTAAACTCACATGGTGATGAGTTACCATTTGAATACTTTGAAAGTGAAAATCGAAAAGAATAACTAAATAAGCAAGGGATTCCTTATGTTATTAAATAAACTGGATGCTTCCCTTGAAGAAAAGCAGGGAAAGTGAAGGAATCTGATGTTTCATTAAAGCAAGAGCTTTAGCTAAATCTATCAATTATGTAATCCTATTTTCAATTAATTATTCAGTATAACAAGATATATACCAAAATCATTCTGCTAAGAAAGTGCCTATAAAACAACATCTGTATGCTTATGTAAGGGCTGTGCCTAATAAAGCATGTTTAACGGATTTGTGTCAAATTTTGGCAACACTATTTAAGCAACACAAATCAGCATCACAATCTTGTTGTTATGATGCCACTGTGCGGAACTGTAATGGTACTCATTGATAAAGTGGAACATAAATCCGCATTGACATACATTCAGTTCCTCCAGTTTATCGATGGTGTTTTTAGCATCCAGTAGCTTGTTGGTGAGTTCTACTATCTCTTGGTCCATGGTCTTCTTATCTCTCTCCACTTTTCTTAGCTGTTGAGAGAAAGAAAATGTAAGAAAAAAAACAAAAACACCAAAACCCTCCAAAAGAAGAATTGCAAAAGCTCCTAATATCTTCCAGCAATTGCACAGTCCATCAAGGCCACAAATTGCTTAAAGATAAAAAGCTCATCTAGTTCCACAGTGACCCTGCTTGATAAAAAAAAAAAAAAAAAAATGGACGAGGTGCACTGATCAGCACAAAACTGTGAAATGTGGTTAAGAGAAACGGAGGAGCGAAGGTCTAAAGCTCTCAGTTATAAATACAGCCGTTGTGCAGGATCAGGTGTAAACCAGTTCTTAACTATTGGCAATTGATGGTAATGACCATAGATGTCTACATTGAATCCTAAGTCATGTTGCCTCCGAATTCCTCTTGAAGATCAGAGAAGTGAAGTGGTCAGGTGGTAAACAACAGTTGGAATATTGGCAACTTGGAAGAGCTGTTTGCTCACACTGACAAACAAATCTAAACCCAATCTCTAACAAATATTGATGTTGAAAACAATAGTTGTCTTTCTTAGGATTACGGAATCTGGGCATTAAGAGAAAAAAAAGAGGATTGAGATCATTCATCAGGAGAAGAGAAATGAAAAAGGGAGGGGACGGAGACCTTTAAAAGTGTATCAGAGACCATAGCTTGAGAGCCTAGGCACTATTTGGGCAGACTGGGTGCACCAATTTGCAGAACCTAACAATCGTTTCATGCAGCAACAACCACAACCTGTTCAACAAGACAGCTGAGGAGCAGGCCTTAATATTCTGAGATGTGTAAGATAGTAGTACTGCATGCATCCCAAAAAAAAAAAAACAATTTATCATTAAATCAAAAATGACATTTAGTTGTTCTGCTCCAGCACATTGTATTACAAATAATCCCAAAATCCCAGTGCTGGAAGAATTCCATACTAATTAACGGCGCAGACTGAATCCAGATGCTGTCTAAACTATTGCGAATGAAGAGGGCCCAAATTAGTCATTAATATTCATCTGTAGTCAGTTTCTCTGATGAGACATTTCTTTTAGTTAGTGAAAGGAAAAAAACAAACAAAACGAATCAAGTCAAATCTGAGGAGTGGTTTGAGAAATCCCATTGAGAGACTCTCAATACACCGATCAAAACTAAATATATAATATTAATGAAATGTTGCCAATACATGACTGACGTTTTTGATTGTTAAGGAACTTCCTGAACAGCAACTTTATTTCAAAACGGCCATTCCTGTTGTTATACAAGCAACACAATATCAGAGTTGTATTTGTTGAGGTGGGGAGTCTTAACTACAGAACCTAGCATTGTACTTCCTCATGTTTTCAGATGAAGTAACTCCATCACAATATTAACAGTGATATAAATACATTTCAAATGCCATACTCCCAGTTTCAAGGGACACCGTTATTTTTTGGGGGAATAATCTTCATGCAAATGACCTGAACTGTACTCAATGGACTGCAGATCCTGTACACCTGAGATCAAGGAGTTTTACCACTTAGTAAGATGAGCCAGATATTGCTATATGGAGTTTTTATCCAGCCGGAAGGATCCAAATTATAGCCAATTCGATTATAATGCATTCAGTGTTCATCAAGGTTTTGTTACAGACATTCAAAATATAGGCATATAACAGCACACAATAGGCCAATAAACAAATAAAATGAACTGCTTGGGTCTGTCCAAGTGATAATGACTCCATAGCTACTGTCTAAGCAATCTGACGCTACATGCATAGCATCAAAGCAGCTCTGAAGTACGGTGCACTCATCGGGTACTGAGGAGGGGACGTGTGCATTGTGAAGCGATCACACATACGAGTACTAACAGCAACAACATTTAGTGCAGATTGGGGAAAAGCAACTAATTTCTAGCACTGAAATGGCAGGCATATAGAAAGAGACAGATAAGATGAAACGCAACTGCATAGATCCAGGTTTGGCTTATAGAGGCCTGATGAAAGAGACCCAGAGCAGCATGAAGGGGGAAAGAGAGAGAGACTGATGGTGAGAACAGAATGCCATGAGACAACGCATCCAGATCATTCAGGCAAGGGGTTCACAGTGAAGGATGCACAGTATAATGGTGTACAGCGATGAGGAGGCAACGATACTGAGTGGAGAAGAGAGTCTTCAAACCTCAGAACAACCCAAGGCTAATGAAGAGCACATGAGCACATCCAGGTCCTCAACTGTACCCCATTGAGGGCAGAATTCAGGGTGTCCAGCCACAGCAGTCTTGTTTGCACATCATGTTTAGTGTGTAGACAAAGTAGGTTTCAGTTGATCTCCCCCAAACCCCCCTTTTTTTTGGAATGAGATAGATATACTTAGAAAGTTTTATCGATTAGTTTTATAGAAAAGCTAATGGGCACTAAAGGCTGGACCAATTCAAAACTTCGACCTATCCACGAATTACAAATCTGTCCCCTGTCTCGGTTTAATTTATCGTTAGACGCCACTTTAAACTATTTATAAATCAAAACACGATTGGGTACAATATCATAATTAGCGATTCGCTGGCGGGTCAAAGTTTTGAAGTGGTCCAGCCCTCAGACTGGTCCCGAGAGGTTTCTGAAGAAATGTCCTAAAACCATCTGGATGGCGAAGGAAGGATATCTTGGCTGTGAAAGTGAAAAGGGCAAAGAGAAAGACATTTCTGCTTAATGAGACCTGGAGTACTTATATTTACTTGTTGGTCAGAAAGAGGAAACAGGAACTGGGGGAAAATAAGGAGGGAATGAGAGGAGGATTTATACAGGAAAATACAGAAGAACAGTAGAAGTCGCTGATGAAAGCATTGCCAAGTGGGATAAGACAGATGGCAAAGTAACAATTCATTTACAAGCTACTGGATGAGAAGGGATATAGCTTCCCTCATATGTATGTGTTTGTTTGTGTGTGTACCCCAGGGAGCCACACTACAGCCCCTGTCTCTATACTGCAGCTCCAGTGACTTCCAGACAGCCCTAGCCAATCCCGGATATCGGCCTGCTGACAGCCTGTGGTGAGAGGCGCCACAGAGCATGCCGCTAACCATCTGGACCACGTGTGGACTACTCGAGCTTCTAAAACGCCATCATACACGTTTTTTTTTTTTTTTAAACCTTTATTGAATTAAACCCAGCGACTTCTGCCACAGCCTACACATTTCTTCTCAGACATATGGCGCATAGGCACACGGTGATATACCATGATCTACACTGAAAAAAAGGGCGGCACTTTTGCACTGACTTGGCTGTGTGGTTTCTCACGCACTGCAAATTAAAGTGTCAAAACTACCAGATCACAGAAAGGCAACAGAGAGTAAGGGTAGTTTTTGTGCGATATAATTTCAAATCATAATTCGTTATTGTCCATTATGTATGTAGTCTGTGTCTCCTGATACTCGTTACAAGTTTGAATATTCCCTGTGCTGTTAATATCACACCTTCCATTAATGTTCAGTCCGATATTGTGCCGAATGCTAGGACTACAACCCCCACATGAACAAAGCACTGGCGATGCTCACAATCACACCATCGCGCATCTTACGATTATAACAGGCCAAATTCTATCAATTTAACACAAGGTTAAACATGGCTTCCAAAAAACCCAATTTACCAACTTAAATTTACTGCCTTGTCAGACGGGAACTCGAAACACCAGTCAGAGGAGCTGCACTCTGACACTCTGCCATTACATAACCAGCACCAATTTGTTTTCTCTCCGAGCTGCAATGGGAAGAGAGGGCAGTAAAGAGAAACAGGATGAAACATATAGATTATCTTCCATACTCTGGTGTACTGGATCAGGTAGGCACTGGAGTTCTTTTGAGCGTTTTAAATCATTGAAACAGAAGCGAGATCTCACCAGGAATGAATAAACAAAAATCACAAAAATACTCCAGATGAAGTATATTTGAAAGTAACAGTCATTAAACATTTGCCCCAGATTGCCAAGAGCAGATCCTGTGATGATGCAAAAGTGCAAACCTGAAGGTAGATGGAGAGAATTAAACCAGCAGTTGGGATGACAGAGATGTGTGGGTGTATGCAGTGTGGGAGGCTAAATCTCCGATGCTTACTGAGAAACAGGCTTTGGCATTCTGATCAGATCTACGCTTTCTATGCAGGTAAGCATTTTTCAAAGACCAAGATCTCAAACATTTATTAGAGAGAGAGAAAGAGAGGGAAAAAAATACACAAATGAGTGAACTTCAGGGCCAGATAAAAGTGCTCTTGTCCCTCAGTACAGCCAGCCGAGCCCTAATTAAGCATTCCTTTACCAGAGCATGGAGCTTCTCCTCCAGGTCTTGATTGGCTCTCTGGGAGGCGGTGTAGCTGTTCTGCAGCCTGGAAAGACAACAGGAGCAGGGGTTTAACAGGGCAAACAAACACAGCTCACAGCTGGCCAAACAGTGGCACAGAAAGGTCATGTTATAAAAGGTTAGCCACAGGAGACCGGAAGTGATAAAATGTATACACGTGTTAATAACTCAGTTGCAATGGCAGATATTAAAGAGCTACTGGCTGCATTTATGGTGCATGGGTTTAAATCATGATTTGCTTGATTTTGTTATCATGACAATATCAGGATGAGTCTTAAAACTACCCCAAAATGTTGTTCAGCATTTAGAAAATTGCCTGTAATTGTGAGTCGGGCATTTAATGATATCACCACGGGGAAGGAGCCAGAAAATTAAACTCAGATTAAGGAAAGAATGAGTATAAGAAATGTTCCATGCCTTCACAACTCTGCAGACTGCATTCTGATGAGATGAATAAATCTTCTATAATTAGATAAAGGACACGTATCGTTTCTGCTTTACTTTGTATTCGAGCCAGTGCGTTACATTTTCCTTACAAAACACACCATCACAGATAACGGCGCTAAATTATGTAACGTGGTGCGAACCCACTTTGGGGGAGCGGGATTGTCTCGGTGCCCAGCTGACATCTAATTGTGCATGCAGGGATGGCTCAGGCTGGTGGCACAATTTCTCCTGCTGAACAACATGCCAGCTGCCTCGCCATAGGATCTCTGAGAACATGTGCCCATAGCAAGGTTTTAAATACGATTATTCATCTGTTTTCATACTTTCAATGCTTTATTTTTTCAGCCACAGCGGAGACAATCGTTTTGTTTTTTAAATAGGATTGAAGAGGCAATCATCAAGTAAACCACGTCAGTACTTTAACTTATCTGCAGGACAACTGTGGTAGCCATTGAGAGGTGAGTGAGAGACCTAACATCAGCTGTGAGGCTAAAGCATGTTAGATCCATTTAAAAGGCCTAACTTGATTTTCGAATGGAAGGAAACACATGAAAGGTGAATGTGCTTTATGCCTATAAGACAAACTGAATTAATCGAAAGAGGCACATCACCTTCAAAAAAAGTCTTCAGTCTTGATTTATTTAAGGAAGGCTGAAAGAATGGAGGTGTCCCCTCAACGTTGAATTTGAACCAAGGTTCATGCATCACTGCTGGCATCCAGCAATCACATCCCTTGTTAGCGCACAACCATTTGAAGACTTGTGAAGGTGTTTAAGGGCTGACTGTTTTCTTTGCTGGACCGTATTGCACTAGCAGGACAAGCATTCCTTTCACTAAGGCTAACAAAGCAGATAGAAAAGGCACCTTCTGTGGACAACTGCTTAAAGCGAAATGTTTAATTGATTAATGGAACAATATTGCATGTACTGCAGTAGAGTAACCTTGCCCTGAAATTAGATCGGATTACTTTGTAACAAATTTTGAAACCATTAATAATACTAATAAAAGAAACATAAGAAATGCAGGCAGTTTTGTTTTACAATCTTAAGAGGCAGAACTATGAAAATGCTCCGTTTCATCTGTTTCAGGGAAGCAGAGCAGCTGAGAGAAGATTTATTTCAAGCCCCAATAAAGATGAAGCGGTTCCAGAAAATGCTCTCAAAGGGGTAGGGGTAGTAGGCAGCATCTCCGGCATAAACTTGTCTTATTTTTCAAACATCTTTTCTATTTCGAAAATCAACTTCAATGCAAAAACAGACTCCCATTCAGATTTTCTTGAGCCTGAACGTCTCTCTTCAGGAAATAGAGAGAGCAATATACCAGCCTTTTCCCTGAAACATAATAGCATAGGCTATACCGGAGCTATTCAATTCTGCTTTATCACTTGCATACCATTTCTAAAGATCAATACGTTTCAGTGCCTGACAGATTTTTCCATTTCCATCACCTCAGATGAAAAGGAAAAGGCCAGGCGGATGTAGGTCACACATATCCCTTTCAGGATCTAATATCACAGGCTTCATACCTGTAGTTAGACGTCTCTCTCAGCTAACAATCCTGATGAGGGTCAGAGTTAATTGGACCGAATGGCATCAGGGTTTTACTCTGACCTTATTTATAGAACTATTTCATTTTACAGGTGTTGAATATTGTGGGGGGGGGAATACTGTTGTAAGGATTATTAATCATTCAATGGCACTGAATTAGTATCACCGTCTGAGACAACAGGGAGGCCTAAGTAGTAAACAGTAAATTTGATTTAAAAAATGATTAATCTGTCACCCACACACTTAAATCTCTTAACTTGGTCTATTCTGAAATGCCAAGGTAGGTGGCATTACTGCTAGAGGTTAATCCTAATGTAAAAAGGAAAAGGTTTTAGAAAATGGTGAAATGCTAAATTCTGAACTGCACTGAGCATATCAATGAAAGAGTGACGTGATGCAAGTATATCTGCACTGATTTTATTTAAACACACACGGTTCTCTTTTTGAGAACAACCACAACAATAAATCAAGTCTCAGATAAAGTGGAGATGAAACGGGGGAATAAAGAGTCTGTATCTGCGGAGTACAGTAAACTTCAATTACTGAGCTGAGAGGAGCACATTTCCTTCTTTGTACAGACATGGTTGTCACCTTCACAAAGGTCATTTGGAAATAAAGCGGACTCACCCTTGACTTACGGTGGCTGGCAATTTATTGTAGGAGAGAACAGCAAAATGTGGGCAATTAATGTGTGCGGATGATGAAATTCACAAAAGTCCTTCACACTGAAAAGAGAGTTGGGAAAATGAAAAAGCTTTAAGTGTTGAAGCTTTAACAAGCCTTTATTTGGGGGAAGTGTGTGTGTGTGTGTGTGTGTGTGTGGAGGGGAGGGGGGGGATGTTTTCAGACCAGCAGCTGTGCTTCTCATTTCTCTTTATCAGTGTCAATGAGCTTGCGAATGATGAATCGTTCATAACATCTCAATTATCTGAATTCCAAATAAATATGAACGATTGCATTTCAGCCCAGCTCCGGGGAATTTTAATTTGTCGTTCAGCTGGGATTCCGATCTCGTTAACAAATCAGGTGGGAGCCGGGACCTGAGGCGAAATGTAACAATAGTCCTCTGTTTCAACTTTTATTTTTAGGTTCATGGCGGTTACTGAATCTATTTCTGGGTGAAGCTAGCGTACATCCACAGGTTGTGAGCTTCATCTTTGAATTTCATCCTTTGCTAGTGCTTAGCCCACTTCCCTGTAGAGCGGGAGCGTGCATGTGTCTATATACACTGACACACAATCAAACAGACCTTTGGGCTATTGGAATTGCAGAAACAGCTGTGTGCATAATCAGACCAAAAGCTCCAATTAGTTAGAAGCTTTGATCCAATTCATTAGAAATAGACTGCACTGAAAGAGGAGATTATATTTTGCAGGTAAGGAGAGGGAGGTGGTGGGGCTACAATTCAGATTCTGAAAGATTTATTTATCAAACAGACACAGACGAAGCCTCGGGGCAGATGATGTAATGGGAGTTTGGGGGAGGGGGAACACTGAAAACGATACCGTGCAACAGGAGTGTGCTAACTGAATTTCTATTCATATTTAGTTATGCCTGGACTTAATGAGATTAAGTTTGATTAAGCGGGTGCTTGAAGGGACCAAAGGTATTAAAAGGTACTGTCACGCACAGTGCCAGTTCTGAATGTGTGTAATTTTAGCAGGTTTGTCCGTTAGACTCATTGAGGTTTAATACTTTTTGGGAAGCACATTTATGCTTTTTTGGCAATTGTGCATCTCGCTGTGAACTAACACATTGGTTTGGCAAGCTTTTCTTTTGATATGCATGTGGCTTTATTTTTATTTTTATTTTTTTATAGTAAGTTAGCCACTCTACTTTAGCCAGTTTTGGAGAACAAAGCCTACCATGCAGGAGACACTGGCTGGCTACCACTGTCCATTGACCCTTAAGTGTCATCGGAGGCCTCCCGCATATGTGCAGAAGACCTACGTCAAGCCATTGTGACATCACCCTTCCCCAAACCCCGCCCCAAGTCTGGCCCTGCTCCTGGTACCTGCGGAACTTGTCCTTCATCTTCTCCAGGTCGTCCTTGCTGCGGCCCAGCTCCGCCTGCATGAAGTGCCGGCTGGACTCAAGCTCCGACTCCATGGCCTCCATCTTGTGTGTGGTGTAGGTGAGTCTGCGGCGAAGGTCCTCGTTCTGCTGCTGCAGGATCCTGTCCAGGGAGAGAGGGTCAGTGTCGGGGTATAAACGTTGTATACACTGTTTCATTCACTCATAACCAACTCAGTCTACTGTTTCATATACACAGCCTTTCCACCACAATATATATACACATCTCATTAATAATAAGTGTGCACAAAAACATGAAGCAGCAGGAGAGACAGGCCAACAGAACGAGGCAAGGTTGGGGTCTTGAGCAGGCTTTTCACAAGGGGAGAAACCTTCAGCCTGTCATTTGCCTGTAGGATATGTTTACCAATAGTAATTGTGCTTGGGCTGCAGTTTCGACAAGCTGTTGCCAGATGCAGGCTTGTACAAATGTTTTTCAATCTTTTGCCTCTTCAATTTAATATGTAGGAGAGTCTGTAGGTCATAAGACCAATAATGGAACACAGTGCTCTTTGGTGGAGGACTTATTCACATCCATTAACGAGGATTCATATAAATCCTCTACAGCTTGAGGAAGCTCAATTTGTAACAAGACGAGCTTTTCAGCCGATGATCTCCTTCACTCCCTCGTTTGTGTGCATCTGGGAGAAGCACAGAGAGAGAAGGCACCAAGTCATTAAAGATTCATGGTCTGCTCTAACAGGAGAAAGAGAAATTCCATTTCCCACCTGTTAAAAATGCAATAGTCAATTTATTCTATAAATATGCTTTCTGAATTTTTCATTTTACTGTTTAGGCATTTTTGTTCTCACGATCCCATGAGTATTGGCCCAAAGTCAAGAGTCCTGGTATCAGCAGAAAACACTCAAGTCTTCAGTTCAGTCATTGGACATGCCCATCGCAGGAGACGGGGAGCAGAATGAATAATCCAGGGGGGTGTCTGCTTTCATAACAGAGCAGGTATGGAATATGGGTTCATTAGACGCTTACTGAATAAACCATAATGCTACTCAATCTTTTAGGACACCCAATGCAGGGAAGGTGTCAAGATGTACCTAAAATTACTGATGCAAGATGCATAGGCACAACCAAGAAGTACACTTCAATTTTTGCAAAGCATGATTTAGGCTAATTTATAAATAAACAGACAAACGTAACTTGACATCTATAGCTTTTAATTTTTTCCAGACCTACAGTGTTTAAAAGAAAGAAAAAGCTGTCATGGAGATAAAGGATTTGAGTGAAATCCTTTGTCTGTCCATGGAATCAGTTTACACCAAGGGCTGTCAATAATGCTTTCAACATGATAGGCAACCTGCAGTGATCAAGGTAAAGTGGAAGTGCTTACTGCGCAAAAGGCTCACACGTCAACCTTACTCCCATCAAAAATGAATCAGCGGTTGGAAAGGGAATACTGGGTTAGTGTACTTTTCTGGAGTGACTGTAATTGTGGGAGTAGTATTAGAGTAGGCTAGTGTTCATCTTACTGCTACACAACTTGAGCTTTATGTTCATCAGATCGTGCTACTATATCAACAAAGGCTGCAAAGAATGCTGTTCATTTATTGTTCTTAAGCGTTATGTAATGATGACTCTTCCGGCCAACTTCACATTAATCTTCACAATTAACCCCCCCCGCCCCCCGCCCCCCGCCCCCCAAGACAAATGGGAGTCACATTAATCTTTTAATACTTCAGCACTTACTGACACAGCCACATCACCCTTTATGACCCTCAGCAGCAATCTTATAGCCTTGTTCCCCCCATCTGTCAAACGTCTCTGCCTGGTGGTCTGCATTCATGACACAGAGCGTCCCCGATCGTTTAAGATCCTTCTGCCCAACTGTACCAGCACACAGGAGACATGCATTTCACAGCCACCCCATCGCTCGAATGCCAAAACACATCAGTGTCAGCCAGTCAGTGAACCTCTTCAACCCAGCAAACGCACGCTTCAGGGCTAGTACACAATTTAGCAAGCCAAACACAAGTGTTTTTGTTGTTGCAATTTTTTTTTTTCCTTCCACCACTAAGGTTGCATAATATAACCCTTGACTACTCACCCACCATTTAAGCTTGGGCTGCATTGGGTCAATTGCCCCTCTTAGGAGAAGATAAGGGAAGCTCAGCACTTGTCGACAGTGGATAACACTTTCCTAAAATCATTACATGTTCTAAGATTTTGTGTGGGGGGGATTCCCAGCAAAAGACAACGAAAAACCACAACTTTGTTGTTAGGACCACCAAACTGAAGTCTACCAACAGCTATGAACATTACATTTAAGGTGCTGCTTAATCATTGAACTCAGTCATCCAGAAGCCAGTTTAGCTGGTTTGGTTGAAGCCAATGGGCTTCTTGTAGGTCAGCCAAGTACAGGAACTGCTGTGCAAAGCTCAGGACTTAACCTTCGGACATCTAAAGAATATTTCACTACTAAATCAGTACAGCGCAGTGTTCAGGATTTACTGAAAATATTACACAGAGAGCACTGTGAAAAACACAAATAATGACAAGATCTTATTGGGGTCAATTTCTGTATTTGGGACACTTATAAAACAAAAGCTAACCATGTGCACTACTTTCCAGAGGTCTGTAACCAGAAAGCCTGTGAATATTTAATGCCGTGCTCTTAAATTACATTTCCCTGAGGTCTGCTTAGGTGCGGAAAACATCAGGTTAGTCCCGCATGCAGATCACATCAGAGGGGCAGGGAGTCTCCTGGACTACAGGAGTCACAGGCCTGCGAGACACTCAATTATTTACGCCTCTCAGCCCACAAAGAACATCTAGGCCAATCAATTAACCAGCTGTGGCAATAAAGCAGTTTAAACAAAGGGTGATGCCTCAGTATCGCCACACACAGGGAAAGGATGTACGAGAGGCTGGCGAGAACAAAGTGCAATCAAAGTCATGTCTAGATTCATCATCGTGACCCACAGATAATCAGACATGAGCACCCTTCAGTATTGCTGTCAAGCAGATACACGTCCATTTAAGTACGGTGTTACGTCTTACTGCAGGGAACACGCGTAAAGGGGGGTGAGGTGGGATTAGTGCCTGAGATGACCTGAGAAGGCTAATGGCGGGAGAGGACATCAGGTTCACAGACTTGAGGCACTATCTACTACAATCAAGCACTGAGTAGCTCCTCAGTTGGAAAATAACTCATTCATTTTGTGTTGTTGTTGTTAATCAATCATAATTTGGGTGATCGCTCCATGCAAGGTGAATCTCGTGCGACAACACAAAATGTATGATAATATGCATTCTGCTATACTACATATTAAATAACACTGCTTACATGATTGCTCAAAGTGCTCTTTTGAACAATTGACAATCAGATTGTATTAAGATCCATTTCCAAACAGAGAAGGTGTTTGTTTACACAGCGAGTGATTATGAGTTTTTTCGCCAAGCCTCAATACAACAGGGAACTCAAGTGCCAAGATGCCAAGTTTTTATTCAACACGTCTGTTCCTCTTTACAGTCCTGCTGGGGCGCACTTACAAAACCAAACATTAAGGAAAACATTCATAGGTTGTAAAATGTAGATCTACAGTGACACAGCTGTCCACGAGAATAAGTACATATGTTCCTAGAAAACGCACAAGCTTGGAGGCAGGATTATTCTGCTGCCATTCCTTAATGTTTTCTAAGCTGGGCTCATCATTAGCTATGAGACATGTGCAATAAATCCACAAAGGCAGGTGCCATGTGCTCTGAAGCTGCTTGTGCCAGGCCATGAGCTGGGGGGCATCCCTGATGCTGCACAACGGGCTCGTTGAGAGGACCGGTAAGAGCGCCGACTCCGGCTGAACACAGCGAACAGACAACAGGCAGAGTGTCACGGCTGCACTGCTACATCAGGCAGAGGGATTAGACAAACTGCGTATGAAGTATACATCTCATTAGCAGTAGCTCATATCGACCCACTGGTGGGTGAAGGCCTCCCCAAGAGGTTTCTACTCGTTTCGATCTACAGCTTCTCTTTTCCACGTCATGCCTGCAAATCGTATTTCGTCTTCGCATTTAGTATTTTTATCTTTTGGGATCCATTCTATAGCTATAGTCCATCTTTGGTATGTTCTTCTTGCCATGTGTCTGGCCCATTGCCATGATAACACTGTCACTCTTTCAATGATGTCACATGCTTTGGTTTGTTCTCAGATCCACTCATACATTTTTTCATCTCTTCCTGTTATTCCCAGCATGCATCTCTCCATGCTTCTTTGTGTAATTTCCAGTTTCTGTATCATGTTTGGGTTTAGTGACGGGGTTTCAGAGCCATACATGAGTACTGGAAATAAATATATATGATACATAGAGATATAGAGATCAATTGATATAAACACAAAGCATATTAAAAGTTTAGCATTTCATTTGGTTTCCATTTAAAGTCTTGGCAATCCGCCCAGTCTTTGACCCTCAGTGTCTAAAAAGTACCCCCTCACTGGGAGAGTCTAGACTACAGCAAGAGCTGCCACTCGAGCTACAGGTTCGTGTTGCTGTGCTTGTTCAGCTCCAAAACACCTCTTACTCAGTGCAACCTGTGCAAAACTAGGTCAAGGTGCCACGTGTTCATAAAATGGCAACCATCACCCACCACCATGTCTTCATTTCAACAACACCAGCACAATGAAAGGTATTAAACCCAAAGTATCTTAGCACTGCTTTGATTATATATATTTATAGATTTTTTTTCAACTGAATTTCTAGCACTGTAACTTTTGATAGAAATACCAATATATATAGGAATATATAGGCATACATTCATGATTTCCATGTGTCCCTGACCAGAACACCACAGACTTCAGATAACTTAACCCAAAGAATCCTTATATTATCAATATATATTGCAATGTATATTTTATCATAAGCATTGCTCTTAGCAGTCTAATAACGAAGGAAGCATGGTAACTTACTTGATCCGGTCTGTGTCCGATAATGTTTCCTGTCAAAGCAAGTAAAAAAACAAACAATCATTAGATTATGTACAAGTGCTGGAGAGCAATAATAATACAATCATTTCACAACCCCGTAAGTCAATTTAAACTGAATTTGTGTGACATTCTTGCATTTACAAATAAACATCTCAGAAAAGATGTTGGGAATTTAAGTTAAGGCATCTGGGCTTATCCTGCATGGTTTTGGACATGTGCTACATACGTGAGAGAGAGAAATCAGTGACAGCGGATTTTTAACTCCTGACAAACATGGCACAAAATCGCAGCATACATGCAGCAGTAAATATTTCAGATGCCCTAAATATATCAGCCTTTAACCTCAGTCTCCACAGACACAAGACAGCCGAGAACACGATGTGAACAAGCTGTATATTTGTTTGCTTAATGTATTCTGTTATTTTGTTAGCTGGACAACAGAAGTTATTTGTGTTATTTAAGCCTCATCTTACACTGTGTGATTTAGAGAAAATTCATTTTTTTAATCCTGTTTGGACACTAAAAATTTGATTTGCAGTAAATGGTAGATACCACACCACTGTGGGGCACTGACCTTTTAAATAAATAAATAAAATTGGTATTTGCACATTACTCAATTTTCAGCCCTGCCTACAGTACCACACATTGTGAAAGTAAAATACTGCTCTACAATATAATAAAATCTAGATTTTTCCTGATTTGCACACACATAGATGTGGCACATTAGTGGAGGAAATGCATTCGGTGTCAGCAAGCAGCTGTCAGCCGGAAATAATCATCACTACCTATTACAGTGGGTCAATAGTACTTTACTCTTTCACTGCCGCAAAGAAGCATCTGCACTCAGCAATGGCTGCAAGCTGTCATGTTTATTCAGTGTGAAGTTGGGGGGGGTGGGGTGAAGACATTAATTTAAAGAAAATGAAGTCTGGGGCAAGTGTTCAGAAACAGTGAACAGTGTTAAAAACAGACCCACACGATAAAATGGAAAGAGTGAGCATGCCAAGATAAAAATACTACTTCTACAGGAATAAACATTTGTTTAGAAGCACTTTATTTACTTTGGCTTAGGAGAAAGATAAAGCTTGTAGCAAAAAACAAATAAACCCCAACACAGTTTAGCTGAACATCAGCAAGGGCTTATGACAATGCCATGCAAGCAGTTTTTTCAGAATATTACATGATTACATGATTAGGATGCCCATGTATTTCCCAGTTCAGTTATTTAAAGTTATGAAAAAAAAAAAAACGTTTGGGTTAAACGGAGGCACATTGGGATTCAGAAACTACATTGAACACCACACAGCACCAGCACATTCAGGAATGAGAAGATTTAGAAAGGATTAAATGTGTGCTTTGGTAGAGAAGGGATACGACTCTAATATGTACTGTGATTAAGAACAAATGTGTGTTTAACAAAGTCTATTATCAAACTCTACAACTGTACAATGTGATCGTAAATCAGTCCAGAATTCAAGATTAAGTAATCAAAGGTTTTTAGCACCACAATCAATCAGAAAATACCTTTGTTTTATTTTTTATGTGCTTTCAATACTTACGATTTTGCAGTAATGGCGCAGGACAGCGATTTACCAGAATTATATTATACAAGCTACCTTACATGTACAAACCATTTTCTCTGCACAAACCATGGAAGGCAGGAGCTTCCCTACCGAGAAGTATCCTTGGTTTCACATACCTTGTTCTGTGAAAGGCTAGTAAAAAAGGTGGCTTGTGATACTGCTTTTGGATCCCCATCTGGAAGTGGTACAGAATGCTCATATCCAAGGGGGTCCAATTCCAAATAATCCTTGCTCTCAGGCCACTCCGCTTTCGGTCTGGCACCTTCTCTGTGAACCGTCGTCCGGCGTTGCTCGGGCTCAGGGTGGGCGTCCTGGACATTTCTCCGCAAGGTTGCAGGCAGATGTCCAGGCCTGGGGCCGTTGTCCTTCATTCTCCTGGTCCTCTCTGGGGTGTCCTTGCCCACGGGCCGCCTAACATCCGCGCTTCTGCTTGCCCGGGGGCTCTTCTCTGGCTTCTGGTCCGTGTTCTCCTTCAGCTCCGTCCGCTGATAGGCACAGGGTGCTGCTGCAGGGGAGCGCTGCTGGCTTCCTCGCTGTTTTAACACCTCGGGCTGCTGTCCCCCGAGCCACTGGAGGTTGGCCGGGCTCAGGATCCTGTAGGTTATCTCGTTCAGGAACTCTGAGAACTTCAGCTTCTCCTCTAGCAATTGTACCTTCCACTCAGGGGCTAAGGAAGTCGGGGAGGCAGGTGTCGTAGCAGATTGTCCTGTGACGGTGGTTTTCACCTGCACTTGGGCCCGGTTCCCCCAATCCAGTGACAGATTCTGAGGTTTTACTTTGTGGCTGTTCTGGCCAAGTAATTCTGCCGACTTGGACTTTCGCAAGTTGTCTTTCTGAACCCCCAGTGTGTTGGGTTGCTTTAAGATACTCTTTGGTGGCAGCGTGGTCATATATCTTGCCTGCCTTTCTTTGGGGACCAAGATTTCCGCATTTTCCTTGAAGACCAGGGAGCGCTCCAGGCTTCTCGTCTTGGAGGGACACTCAGGGACACTACTTAGTGCTTCGGCGGTGGGGTCTTCATCCCCCGAGACGACCAGCAGGTCCTCACTCCTGCTCCTGAAGCGGCTTATCCCTTGCGTGTTGGTTGCAATGATCTCGCTGCAGCTAAAGATCTTGGGAGGGGGAAGGATGGTGAGATCCATACTGGAGAGACTAGAGACCTCCTTCTCGCTCTCCGAGGCCAAGGACCAGGAGGAGGAGTAAGTGTTGAGGAGGTCCGAGCTATCGGTGCGCTTGGGCGGAGGATCGCCAAACCTCGTGCGCTGAAACACAGGGGCAATATTGTGGAGGCGAGTTACCTGGCAGGGTTCCGGCTGCGGCAGGCCCATGGTGGCGCCCAGGTCGTCCCTGAACACGGGCAGGTCATGCCGGACCTCCCGGTGCTGGGGCGGCGCTTTGCGGTAAGGCTTCCTCACGGGAGCAGCGCTCGTCATCTCGGGCCACTGTCCTCCGTTAGTCCCACGCGGCAACCTGCCAAGATAGAGACATCAGAGACGGCATATCAGTCCCCAGCCCCGGCGCCTTTTCATGGGAAGCGGTCTAGTTTTTGTGCGTCCTTCTCCCCAGCGACTGCAGTGAAAAACTTGTTGGGATCAATAGGCTTTGATGGGAGCAGCAGCAACAGCAGCGCTTGTAAATAAAAGCCGCTGCCGATAGCGTAATGTATGAGAGCCGAGCTGGAGAGCTGCCGTTTCAAATAACCATCAAACATATGTCAATTCATGTGTTTTGATGTAAAGTAGTTTCTAAACCTTCTCTGCCTACGCATGTCTACACACCATGCATGTGAATGGGGAGGGGGGGTGTGGGTTGGACACGGAAAGAGATGGGGGGGGGGGGTGGCGGGAGAAAGCATGCCTTCAAGCTAGAGATTGATTACAAGCAGAAGTGTGTTTCCAATAGAGAAACTCTTAACCTACAACCGACTTTGACTGGCAGCAAGAGGTTCATCGATTCAGTCAGCCTCAACGCCAATAGACAGACTTCCTGAGAACACACTTCACAATGTGAAAATGAGTTACATTAGCACCGTGTCACTTCTCTGCAGGATCTTGCGATTTATCTAACTTCCCCTCCCTCAAGACTTAATCTGCTCCTGGCATTTGCACACTACCATACCAACCATGTCACCCCGTGCCAAATGTATAGAAAACAGCAGCAGGAACTTAAAAAAAACATTCACGGACAGACACCAGTTCACACTGTACCCAGTATGGAGTGCAAGAGCCCATCAGAACAATAGGGAAATTTTGATTAAAAAATTACTTTGCAAAAAATGATGTAACGAAACTCAATAGTACAAGATTTCTGCACAGCTGATTGGGACATGAGGCATGATCTACCAGCAACACAATACAGCAAGCAGTTGTGTGAATGGGAAAACCAGTGCAGATACCCGGTTCTCTCTTTTCACCATGAATCCCAAACTGCCCCAGTCATTGGGTTAGTGGACTCCCCCAAGTCAAAGGAAATAATTATACATGCATCGATGGGTTTTACAGTGAAAGCCGATGGCTCCTAGCCACAAGCACAGTCCCATGTCAGCATCTGCATGAAATAGATGGCATCACACAGAACGTGGCTATTTTTAAAGCAGCGAGAGATCCTGCTAGTGGTTCATGTTAAGGACAAACTCAAGCTTTAACCCCAACCCTAACTAACATCACAATTCAAAAAAGGCTGACACTAGTCTACACCGAATCCCATTAACTCAGTAGAAAGCAACCCTAACATTAATGAAACCAAATTTTATTCTAACCCTAATCCTAGCCTGCACCAAAATGTAACCAACAGGTTTAATACTTAACATTTAAATGCAACAATGTGCTACATTACTCAGAATAATGCTCTAAAAATACCATTCCTACCTTCATCTGTTTGTTTGTGTATGTACATTTTCAAAACTTCAAAATCTGTCATAAAGATATAGCAATTAATTAGACACTAATAATATTAAACATTTTTACTTGTGAACGGTCTCTATAAACCATTAGTTTTAAATATTAATGTATTAAATATACAAGTCTTACAAGAATCACAAGTCTGTACATGTGAAAAAAGCTCACGGTTCTCTGTACAGGTTTGTTTGGTTTTAAAGTTTATAATGAAGTGAGTGGGAAGAAGGGACAAAATATTATATTAAATTAGTATGACTTATTGGTATGGCTGGAATACAGGAAACACTGCTGTAGCTGAATAAACATACAGTTGCTCTCAAAAGCCTGGGTTTCTTGGAGAACTCTCTCTATTATTATGATATACTGTACTATAATTTGTTTTATCACACTTTTAAACTGTAGTTTTACAAGCCCATTTAAATGTATTACTTCAATGGTTTCATCTTGCTTTCATGGAGAAAATAATATAAAATCACCTTGAGAGCATACTGCTCTTAATACCAAGAAACCATTACTTATACTATACAAAACTGCATTACAAGAACCATATGTTTTTAACAGCTATTCATTTCTGCAACTTCCAATAACAACAGGGCTTGTAACCTAAATGATTGGGAATTCAATATTATAATTACAGGGCATGATTTCTACAATACATACTTTAATAAAAATAAAAATGTAAATGAAAGTATCTAAATAAAGCTAACCTGACATGCTTTTCTTTGTGAGGATTGTGAAGACAAGACTACTTTTTAGGAATATCTCCACATTAGTATGATATATGGTGAAAGGCTTCCATAAAACAAGGTTTGTACGGCTTAATAAAACATAGAAACAGTGGAATAAAACATTATTCCCTGAGGCAAAATAAAGGAAAATAAACTATTCAGGCCTACTGCAAGAGCTGACTTGACTGGTTTCAAGTGCATAAAAAAAAAACACATCCAACGTACGAGTTTTTCCAATCAAGTCCTGGTGAAACGCAGTTCAATATATACACAAAAAGTTGTGAATTTAAATGAGCATTATAGGATATAGGCATTGTTAGTTATAAAAAAAAAAAAAAAAAAAGTGATATTCTGCTAAACTGCATTTCCAGCTACAATTGGAAAAAGTAAAAAAAAAAAAACTACATATTTAAAAGTCAATAACTTACCAGGTAAAAAACACATGGACAAATAAAGTAACAGACCATTTTCTCCTTCAAACAGGAATACAACCAGTTGAAGATAGCTTTGCTGGAGACATTTTATTCAGGGCAGCACCTGCACTTAAATGCTGAAATTTACCTAGCCTTATAGCCTTAACCCTGGGCTGACTGAAAAATAAATTAAAAGAACAGAAGAAATTATAGCAGCCAGAGAGAGACAGCACTTACAGGATTGCCTATTAATTTTACAGGAGCGGGAGCTGACCATATTTGGTCATATCTTGAACGAGAATATGTTTTCCCTGGGGCTGAATGAGGTGAAAGTAAAGCAGACCAAGTTTCCCCCTTCTCAGACCTGATTAACTCAACCTGATGCGTATCCCTGGCAGCGTATGTACGTGCTCCGAAATCTTTGCACACGACTTCCCCGGTTCTGACATACATGTATGGCTCACAGTGGGACTTCAACCGTACGGTGGCGTTTGCCCATGTCACATCGTATATCCTTCAAAAGCTTTAGATACAGCCCCGGAGAAGCCGGCCCAGTGTGTAAATTAGGGACATCCGTTTCCTCAGTGCACTCGGCGAGAGAAGCTCTGCAAGCTTTGATCACATCTCAATTTAAACAAATGTATGAAAATGTATGCATGAAAAAAATTCAACTGGCTTTTTCCATGGGGGGGAGGTGTACAATTAGGAAAAACTCCCCTATGTTGAAAAAGGGAAGATCACAGAGCTGATTCTAAATGCCTCACCCCCAATGAACTAGACAACCTCTTTTATACTTCTCACTACTGAAGCAATGATAGAGATATAGAGATATGAAAGACCTGTGCTGAGCTATTAGTAGTATTTATTTACCTAAAAATCTGAGGTGATCCAGCTATGTCTTCATCCAAAGGTGTCCAGGCAGGTATTCTGAAATCAAGAAAAGACAGACCAAATGTAAACACTATAACAAATCTACAGCATTTGACTGCAGTCTTAGACCATTTTAAAACGAGGTCTGTGAACCAGCAAGCTCAATACAATATTACCGTCGACTTATTTTTTCCCTTGATAAACACAACAAGGGGCTAACTGCAGAAAACACATTTATGTTATAGGCGTTTTAAAATCAAAGCAACTTAAAATGTTTGTCTTGGTAGTGAGGTGCAATTTAGTGAAGAGAAGGCAGTGTCAATTATGCAGCTACTGGTAGTGCTTCAGTGCCATGGCACACGACCGCAGATACAAAATGAACAAATTATGTCATGTGTCCTTGCTTCAACATATGCTACAAAATATGCCATTGTCTATTTCATAAGCAAGTAATATTAAACCAATGCTTCTTTAGAATCCAGAAAATTCTCATTAACTGAAACTAATCAAATTTTCAAAATTTACACATATAAACAGGCTTTTTTCTTGCCTATAACGCATTCAATTTTAATACATACAATTGTGTCATTCTAGTTAACTCTGAATTACTTTCTCTGCAAACTGTAATGGATTGCCATCTTGCATAACAATCCTCAAAGCACACCCTCAATATCTCACTCTGATGCTTCTCTCATTTAACATGGTCACTTTATCACCACCACATCTCAATTCATCTACCCAGTTTAGCAAGCCCTAATAAAGAAATTAAAAGAATTGACGTTCAATGGCAACCATATGGAAGGATGAGCATTTTTCAGGATTGTAACAACTTTACAAACAAACACTCCATTCCAATTAACTGTGTAGAGATTTCTGTTCTGTACAAAAACACAATCCCTCAAAGAACTGTCATATGATAAGGAATGGTTCTGATAAGTTTACTATTAAAAAATGTAGCTTTCATGTATTAATAACTCACTTTTACCTTAACTACTTATAAAACAAGCTTCTCTTATGTTTCCAAAATGTCAAATAGTCAAATCCAAAAATATTTAGCAGTTTTCAGAAGATTTCCAATAGAAAATGTTAATAAACAAAAAAAGTGTCTGAAATCCTTTGTAAATGTCTAATGGCAAAATGGGCAGGGAAAAGTGAGAAACTGAGAAACCTTTTGGGTGCTACTGTATCATATTGAATTGTTGGTACATTTTACTCCTTTATCTAAAAAATAAAAATCCCATCTTATTGTGAAAGAAATCATGTGCACTGTAGTAATAAATGACCATCAGCTGCCATTAGAAAGAACACAACCTTTTAGAAATGGAGAATTAGGCATCTTAATGACTTCCTTCCCAATCCCACATGCTACAGGGAAAATACAAATCGGATGATGTTCAAAAATGCCTCGGAAATGTCTCAAGTTTCTATTAATCAAACTTTGACAAGCAAAGTACAGTTAGTAGGGCATTAAAAAACTAAACTAAAAGATTCTGCTCTGAGGAAAAAAATAAGCATTTCCTGTAACAAATATAAGAAATAGATCTATGTTATTCAGATTGATGACTAATCTGAGAATGAGAGAAGATCCTCTCTAAATCATTGTTTGTTCCTTGACTGCTATAATCTACTCTTATTTTCAACCACGAATAAACCTAGATCATCATTAATTCACAAGCATGAGGGCCTCTGTATTTTGTTGCCTGGCGATGCCATGTTAGACTGGACAATGAATTCAACGTGAATAATTTAAAGTTCACATTCGAAAGCCTCATTAAAGTCATTATTTTGTATCAGTATAGTGTGGCACAATAACTTGATATCATTAGGCTAGATATAATAAGGCAAGTTATAGTTGAATGATCAAATGTTGTTCTGTAGGCCTACATTTATAAAGATATCCAGCTGAAACTGTTAGTTTGATCACATTTAACTGAATTCATACTTTACATGTAGCATTTGCATGTATACAATTTAAGAAATACACTATACACTATAATAAACCATAATGCATATACATATTAGGTTTCAGACTTTCAACATTAATACCCTGCTCTCTCTACATGCACACACAATACCTGTCTCTCTCTTGCTTTGTCACTCAAAAGAAAAAGGTAACTGACCTTTGCAGAAACTGTTTCAGCTTTTGCACCCCAAAAAAGCAACCGGCATTTTACAGAGGAATAAAACAAAGTTGCAACCAAAGCCCATGGTGACCGAGAAATGATGAGGTACTATAGTTGAATATTAGGAGCGTAAAATAAAGTCTCACCTGTTTAACTAAGCATGTTGCTAGGTGCCCAGGCATCCCCCTTTGTGAGTCTCAGATAGGAAACTCAATCCAGCTCTCTACATTCCCCCGCTCCTGGCATATGACCTCAATGCTGTGGATAACCTGTAACAAAAGCAGGTGGATGGAAAAAGAGAAACACAATCAATTCAGCTGTCAATCACAGGCGAGAGAAGGAAAATGATCAAACCGAGGAGTCCCTCTCAGAATGAGCAGGACCTCTCCATAGGTTCTCTTGATGACAGACCGGTGAGAAAGGGTTTCCTTATTTAAAACCGTTAAAAAAAGAATACACTTAAGCACATCTGAGAAGAATGCCTCGTCTGGACATTGCAGAAGGCAGAAAAAGTAATGTCTACAAAGCTGTTCGCACTGAAAAGGCAAAGGTTGATTTTCTGAAATTCTGAAGTTGTACCTGATTGCTCCGAACAATGCTGTCTTTTCTCCTTCCTGCTACTAATACCTTGCTCTGATGTGGAAACTAAATAGATATCACATCCATTTCAGCTTTGTCCGTTACCCTATTTGCTGCTCTAGAGTTTCTATCAGCAGGGTGTAGGGCTGTCTAGTGTAGTGTATATTCACAATGAAAGTGTCTGGACTTCTACTGCCAATTTGTTACATGCATAGCAGTGAAAGTGTTTTTGTTTGTTTTTTACATTCCTGTCCTTACACAACTGGAGTGTAACAATTTTTTCTGTGTTCCTGTCTGAAACCGTCTGAGGCACCAAACCAAATGCTTGCATTTCTCTTGAGACTTGCTGAAATTTGCATTTATTAATTTTGTTTTAATAATTACTGTGCCAGCTCTACACTTTGATATCCACACAGAGATGTATTAATTTCTAGGTGTTGCCATTTAATTTTTATTGGATCAACACACACTTCAGAACACCCTGCCCATACTTTTGACTGATAGGATCAAAGTACTTCAGATGCATGGCCAAATTGCATTACAAATTACAGAGTGGACATCCCGGTTCATAAAGCAAAGACAGTGAGTCTGTAAAATACACACAAACTGCTTGCTTAATTGCTGTGCATAACGAAAACCATTTTGAAGTGTCATCAGCTGTAATGTACTGTTGTCACCTGCTACAAAACACCTACAGGGATCATATGCTGAGATCCAAACAATTTCATAAGTGTTGTAAAGTACTATTCACAGCTATAGTTCAGTGGTCAACAGCTTTCAGCATAGTATAGTATTAATATATACTATAAACAACAATGCAGTCCACACTCAGAATTTCAAGACATGAAGTTCAACCGAACATGATTTGTGTGTGTTAGACTGGTTCTGCCTTTTACTGCTAAGGATTGTACAGTAAACTAAATAAAATGAAAGAAGACTGATTATAGCCTTCAAATAGAAGCTTCCTCCAGAAGCGGTTTCAGTTTTTAGTTTGGTTTCTTCGTACTTCATGTTAACAACTGCATACTATAGTCTAATCATGGGAAATGGTACACAGAATTAAACTGAATGATTCTATAAAAGGTGTAAAGTAAATCACTCTGCAATGTTGTTAGCTATCAAGTCGAGAAATTGTCAATTTCTCTCATAGGGGCTCTTAATGGAATACAGATAAACATTTAGCAGCTTCAATATAAAACACATTAGCCATGATAAAATGGAACAAATTAAAATTAATCTAAATTGACCTTAACAGCTCCAGAAAATGCAATATGATGATATATTCATGCGGTCTGCAGCTCCCTGTGCTGTACTTGTCAACTTTGCATCATGGTTAAAAAAAAAAAAATCTATCAGAAGTATGATGTAACCCTGAGATCGGATGAAAAGCAAATGTTCAAAGTAATCAATGCCCTGCCGTTTTGCGGTGGCGCTTTCAAGTTAAAGACCTGGGTTTGCAGCTACAGAGTGAGCATTTCCACAGCTACTGAACACCGCAACATTTAAGTGATGGAAAGGCTGATGGGAGAAGGAGAGTAAACCATGTTCCATCTTCATAATGCATATTTCAACAGCATCAAAGACGCTGCGATTTCCTATTTCACAGACTGAATCAGATCATTGTTGGAAAGAGGGGAAATCATAAAGTTGCAATGTGCTGAAGGTCAATTTAATATAATGTCACTTAACATGCCGTAAAGTGGAGGAATAATTGCCCAAGCCATAGCCAGAATCTCTACAAACCAGCAAAACTATGCCCTACAAGATATTACCCGTGCACTGTGAAGACAATTGCATCCTTACCATCAGTGCAACTTAATTCCAGCGCATTCAGAGCAGCCCTTCAAGGCTTGTAGCCAATGAAGCGCACAGGTTTTGTGAAGTTTTCCCCCCGCATACAAAACTAATCTCTTGCAGATCCTTTTATTTTCAGCTGGAGCAGAAAGCTCGTCCAGTCAAGTGGATACACAGACCTTTAAGTCAAGTAAATCCTGCAAGTCAATTACATGGTTACTTTAACAATCGGGACATCTGACCTGCATTTCAAATCCACAAAAGGAAAATCCACATTCGGCGAGAGGAAGTCAACACGAGATGAGCCCGGATGGCGCTAAGTGACCAGACACTTGCGAGACAACCCGAGCTGTAGCAATGTCCCAATCTCTGACCCAAGTCCCGGTTTACAGAATTAAATTATCATTGCCATCCATTAACTTTTTACATTAAGGATTAGATCTGTGCATCACAATATTTTCCACACCTTCTAAATTGCTAATTTCTTGACTGATAAGAAAAGCATAACTGCTTTCAAAGACCACATAAATAAAGAATATAATGACGCAGTATGCCTGAAAAATAACGATCTTACCCAAAGGTGTACCAGACTGCAATGGCCAGGAATAAGCCGCACCCTGCTATCTTCTACTGTGTCAAACGGCAACAGACAGCACAGGAAGTACAGATAGGTGGAGCAGGCTGACAACACCTTTTGTTTATATAAAAAAAGGCAGTACTCTTAGTCACTATGCTAATAAGAATATTGAGGCATGTGTCAAAGATAGACTATGGTGACTCCACTGATGACACAGTCAGGGAATTCGAGGTGTGACAGGTAAATGTCAGTCTTGTGTGTCATGAACACTCTGCACTTTTCTTTTAAATAAAATGTTAATTCAGCAAGAACACTGTAGAGCTTTCAGAGACCAATCACAACATTTCACAACTATAAATAAGGTTGACAAACTGCAGAGAGCGAGAGAAAAAACCTTGTTAAACCAGCCTACTGAACATATTTTTGGTGAATCAGTATTCAGTTAATTGGATGAGTTTTAGAAGTTGCAGATTATAGGTTCAATCATACGATAGGTTTATAAGCAGATTGCATACAGGGAGCTGCCATTTCTCCCATCAGCTGTGTCTGCAGACGGTAGAGTCCCATGTACGAGCCCAGGGAAACCAAGCCGGGGGCAACATGCATCCTAACAGGGGCAACGAGGCACGGAGCCCCAAGAACTATCGCAGCTTTCGATATTCCTCATGATGCTCCTTTGCAACAGTCACCTTCAATAACATGACTTTCTTGGGTTCAGCTACAGCCTGTGGGATTTCGTCTGAATTTGAAATCACATTTCCCTTATTACTCAACATCACAACACAATATTCTTTCTGGTCTGTGCTAAAGAGAGACCTCTGAATATATATTATCCCCCCCCGCAAGACCTTATTTTTTTACATTAAAAAGAGAAGAGGAAAAAGAAAATTGACAATTATAGAAACTTAACTCCAACAAATCAAAACCTTTACTTTGGATTTTTGACCGAATGTTGAGTGATTTGCTTCTGAATTGTCCGTGTTGTGCTCGGAGTTGCGCGTATGCTCAGTTAATCACAACACCCTGCTGAACAGATGGCAGTAAACATCTGTTTTAATGCAATAAGGCTACACGGCAAAGGAAAGAAGTTTGATGGGTCTTCCTTCTCCTTTCCCCCATTTCATCATGTTTTCAATGACTGCAAACTCAAACACTGGGGCAATCTCTATTAACATGCAAACCCTTGGTTTGACAGTCACGCATTTGGTTTTAAAAGTAGAAAGAGACTGAAGGAAAACAGACGGTATGCCTAGAACAGAATTGAATTATTTTATAATCACCCCAATGGAAATACTACTATGAGATTTATAATATTCTGCATTTAATATGATATTTTTCGTTTTTTTTCCAATAGTCTCAGTCTAGATATTTAACCAACTGAGAATGAGGGATAATTCTTAGAAATTAAAAAGTCATTTTAATATATGGTAATTCAATTTTCATTATAACTCATGCTGAAGAAAATTTCTTGATGGGGAAAAACATCATTAGCAACAAACCTGAAGTCCAAAATATGGATGTACTCCAACGAAATCGCCATTAATGATAATCTCAGGATGAAACAGAACAGTCAAGCTAATGGAAGTGAATTGGCTCAATAACCAGCATGAAAAATGCCATGATCACACCAAAGTGCCTCAGATTTACTCCAAATCTCTCCCTTCTGAAGTGTGCAATTAAATGTGTTCATATGAGGATGACACTGTAGTTCTGCCTAGGTGTTCATTCCTCATCATCAGTCTGAGGGTTAAGAATTTTTTTTTTTTTAAATGAATGAAACAAAAAGCCTCACCTGTAAGAAATTACATTAGCTCTAAAATGACCCCATTAATAAAGTTAAACACAGCTGGTACAAACCTGCATGGATGAATGTACTAGTCACTGGCAGGTTCCAATTCATATACGTTTTATTTGTATTTTGTATACATATCAATGTGGCTAGGAAGACCAAATATTTTGGAGTGAAGACAGACATGCAGATGAAGAAATTACAATCTGTGAATGGACACTGATCATGCCACACCTGTTGCAGGCCTCCCCACGCAACAGCGAGCGAGCCCAAGACCGCCGAAGGTTTTCAAAGAGAAGACCCTGAGAAAAATCATTATTTAAAAGATCTGAGCTGAACATTCTGTGTCACTCCAGTGTGCGGCCTTAGGAACAGAGCAGAGCAGAGCAGACTGGCTCAAAAGAACACATAATGAGGAAAGCTGAGAGAGAGACAAGTCTGCACGCCCTGGCTGGTCCCTGGCAGAATAAATCATTACCAGCCTCCTTCATGCTACTTGTGAAAGCTGCCTAACTCACCAGCACTCTCGCTCCGCTCTCTCCATCCTCCCCGGTGCTGTTCAATACCCACCTTAATGAACTGTGTCTTCACCGGAGCTCTCCAAAGACACACTTCCAATATGAAGAAAGGCTATTTAGTGAATTGGACAAAGTCAGGTAGGCATATAATTATCCAAAACAGTACAGAATGCAGTTTCCAGTTATTCATATCTTTATTGTTTCGGGTGTTTTAATTTCCTTGTATTATTATGCACTCTGGAAAATATACAGATATAGACTATACAGATGCAGAACCTACAGTGCAATACACAGAGTTATTCAAATAAGCCTATCATTATATAACAGTGTACAGACACACCGTGAATATTCGCTCACCCTTCCAACCTGACCTCTCATCTCTAGATGATGTAATGTGCCTTAAAAAATGTAAAATACTGTTATTCTCGATCTGCATTATTATTTCTGTCACAGTCGTAAACATACACTACATTGCTAAATGCATTATTTATTTCAGTCTCTCTCCTTAAACATTATTTTTTTAATAAGCTGGTGACATTTCCACACAGTTGCATGGCAAATTGGCACTTTCTGTGAACAGCTGATCCCAAGTTAAGTTTAGCATTAACTACACCAGTACCAACAGATGACAGAATAACCCAAAACACCAACCAACCATCAAACATTGACAGGCAGCTGGGCAGGTCTGTATCTGCTTAAAAGATGTACGACACTTTAAGCGTCTTATTCTGTCTTTAAACTTATTGATTTAAATTAATCGTTAATTTCTACAACTGGCGAATCTACTAAATATAAGCCGAGATAGGGCAGGCAGGTTAGTGCAAGTGTTGCATTAGATATTCAACTCATCAGACTAATCAAAATCAACTGGTAGGATGCAGCAAAGCACAAAACTAGTGATTTGTACTCTGCTTGAGTAGCTACAGGCTAGCCACAAACTCTAGACAATGAAACCTAATGAAGACCATTTATTCTTTAGAATATTTGGATTAAAAAGTCAAAATCATTACCTTTCAGATATAATGCCAGTGCTTTTTGGTTTGTTTTTGTCTCTATACATGTATCACCTATATGTATCTTTGCTGATTATAAAAGAAAAAATATATATCTAGCGGTCAGTCCACCTGAAATGGTTTAAATCAAACCTGCTGCAATGTGTCAAAGCGGGAGAGTAAGGGCAGGAGCTGCACAGAACGGCTCCAGCTTGTGACCGATCCTGCAGGGAGGCGTGGGGGAAGGGCCAGCGAAAGGTCCCAGAGGCCCCACGTTTGGCGGCTCATTCAATCCCCAGCCACGAATGTTTTCAAACTCCTTTAGTCGTGTGCTTTAATTGGGTGCAGGCAGGGCAGCTGAAAATCGGTGCGAGTGCGAAGAGTTGCCACTTCACCGATAAAAATGTGTGGGCAGGCAGCGAACAAGACAAAACCACAATACAATCATAATATAAACAAACGCTGCTGAATGGAGATGGCAAACATTCATTTTCAGGTGTGAAATCTCTGTTCACGTTCCCCGTCTCTTTTTATAATTTATTTTCCAGGAAGTATTCCAAAGGCAGGGAGATCACTGCATATTAAACACCATTAAAATTGCCAACATTACAGCAATTTAAACATCTTTCACTTTTCTGCCATTAAAGACTATTACATATTTTAGGCCATTTTTAATACAGGAATGAAAGCTCGACTGATAGAAATAATGGCAACATTCAATTCTGACTTTTCTTTAAATCTTCAAGGACAAACCGAGCTTCAATATTAATAATAATAAAATCGCTGATCCATTTATGGAGACTGATGGCCAAAACATTTGAGTGGAGAAAATGAATAAATAGTGATATACAATTTAAATCCTTCCCACCACTAAAATTATTTAATAACACCGGCAATGAAATAAGCCAATAGTTGGGCTGCCGCGCAAAGCAAAAGTGAAGGCAGAAGAAAGTAACTTTTGAAGTCCTTCTGTACATGCAGGCACTGACATGAAACTGTCATAAAATCCGAGGGTTCAAAGTGACAACTGAATGTTAATTGGTCAAAACATCCTTTTAACAGTCTTGCCATTTCCATTGTTACTGTAGTTAGTTACGTTGCTTTAAAGACAGAACCCGGGAGGGAGGCGAGGGGGGGTTATGAGAGCATTTGTTAATTTTGCACTCCGGCTGTGACAGGTGATGAAGGGAGAGCTCTAATTAAATCAGCAATACCCTCTGTTATTTCCTCTCTCTTCAGGCTAGAGAACATTTTAACAATGCATTTATCTCCCAGGCTGGTCACTTTGTTAATGACCTTTCAAGCCAAGCACGGCCTTCATACATGCCCGGAAAAAGGCAGCCTCTGAAATGAGATGGTGACATTGTAATAAAAGTGCCCTTATCTCTCTTCTGAGAAGCCACTCGTCTGACTGAGCGGAGGCTGTGAGAATCACCTTGAACCGATGACTCCGGAGAACAACAAGAAAACTCAAGTGGCACAACGCAGTTTGTCCAGTGCTGCTGACATGTGGGTGAGGGTTACTAAAGGAGTATAAGCTTATATAAATGGGAAGTTAGCAAGTAACATTGGCGTACAGTAAATATACATGTTCTTAAAGAAAAAAAAAAGTATTAGAACAATTATAAATATATACTACATTAAAATGCTGGGCCTGAAAGCACCACAGTACCAAACTCAGTTCTTGCCAAACCAAACGCACAGCTATTGTTGCATATACACTGAGTGACAACTTGATAGTTTCAACCCAGTACGTTTACACAGCACACAGCACAGTGAAAGATCATCTTAAGGTGGATGAATTCTATGCAACATATTCTGCAGGTGGAATGCAAAAGCCACATAAGCCAAGTTATTATCATAAGTGGTTTCATAGTATTTGTGATAATCATATACCAAATATTACAAAAGACTGAGCTATGTGGCACAATCAAATCCTCTGCCACACAGATGAAGATTATGGAGATTTTTTCGCCCCCACCTAATACCAAAAGGAATGTACTTACAAATATTCATTTTTCAGTTTGATATGAAATTATTTAAAGCAGTGATTATCTTTATCTTTACAGCCTCTATAAAACAGGTGAAATATAAACCAGGAAGATTGTATTATTAAAACAATAGCAATCACAGTATGTGTGTGGCTTTAACTACCTTGAATAGTGTTGTTGCCCCCAACTTAAATGACAATAACAATGTGATATAATACATATTTACATACAAATAAAATTATGTGGTGTCACTATCTTGATCATCCATATCCACTGGCATTCAGGTTTGTTTATGCAACCTATTATTGTGCAAATTATGTAAAAATCATGAATGTCAGTTACACAGTTACTTAATGAATACCCGCTCCCTGTTATGGCTTGTGAGATTGACTGACACTGGCTGATCCGGTGACAAGTTCAAACAGCCCCTACACAGACGGGCAACCGTCTCTCTCTCTCACTTTCAGAATTGACAAATAACCTGCCGAGCCATTAACCAGATGGAACAACTCCTTTTTGACTAATTTATTCCACCAGAGATGGCGACGCAGACATCAGATAGTGTGCATCCTTAGCAGACTTATTAGCATGGCCGTTTTTAAATGAACGGTAATGAATGCCTGCCTCATGACTCAGGCCCTGTCTCTACCCGCACTGCACTGAGCACTCGGCTAGATCCCAGTCACACCTCGAGAAGCACCACGGAGTATCTCATACCCGACCATGCCAGGCATGTCTGTGTAGGGGTGTCCAGATGGAGAAGCTGATTTTATTAATGGCAGTTAAAAAGGAGAGGAAACACGAGAGAACAAAATTAATCCAAGACTTGTGAGAGTCTGAGGGTGACTAAATAGAGTGCTTATAATAGAGCCACACCTGAGAAAATAGCTGTAGAAACACTGCAAAACAAGAGATTTGTCAGAGCAGATCTCTTTCACTCTTAAACTTAAATCAGAATTAAATAACTACATTATAAATATTATTTTTCTCTCAACACCCATCCCATAGGAGAGTTCTATTGGATGTTTATGTTACAGATCTCTTGCTCACGAATTATGAATTCTCCAAAAAGCACACTTAACCTTCAAAAAGGTACAATGTACTGTACTGTGATTCAAGATGTCTGGAAAAAGATTTCCCTGTGCACTTCACTAGCACTGCATAGTGTATGCAAGGTTTCCGCGGTTGTTTAAGCCTTCTGCAAACTGGCTTACTTGACAAGAGCACACGGAAATCAAAACGCATGGACAGCAAAAAGATTCCGACCTGGGTTTTCTGATCATAGACTATAACCCCCAGTACAGACACAAATATCCGAGCTATCCTACTATAAAACCAAGTAGAGTATGGTACAAAACTATAATCAACAGTGTGAAAACTCAATGTACTCTACTTTGTAATTTAACAAAATAAGAAAGAACACTAAGGTAACTTCCTACAAAGCTCCTAAAAAACACAGCTTCTCAAATTGATCAATCAATTACATTCACTGCATTAACAAGTAGTTTCCATATCTTACTTGTCAAGTTATTCCAGTTATGGGGAAAAAAGGAAATGTACAGTTATGATCAAATATTTTGAAATTGATTAGGGGCATCAAATATCTTGAAAACATGAACGTGTGGAATTAATCAGCTTCCCTCATAAGGCTGATTAATCAATGCAAACTTCTCATTATTTTGATGTAAGCATGAAATCTCATTCAGTCAAAAAACAGAAAAACATATGTAGCTTAAGTATATATTACATGTATGTAAACCATTTAGAACAAGATTTTGTATTAGTTTACATGCATTTCTGCTGTGTATAAAGATGCTGTATCAGAAGGAAATTACCTACCTGTAGTTAGCAACAACAGAATATTTAGCCTGGAGACAGAGTGTAGATTCTTACCCATGCGTGAAGTCACGTTTCTATTCCGCAAACCAGACAACACCTACACAGAGCAACATGCACACACATGAAGTGCACAGCCCGGGGCCACATCATTTAGAGATGACTATCTTAATCACAGTCATTCAACCGTTCTCGAAGTGCATGCATGACTGTTAAGAAAGATTTCAATTATTTCCCAGCTACAGAACTTTCATTGATATTTATTTATTTATTCCTGGAGTGTTACAATGTATTTCTCCATATGCTAATTGGATGGAGTGCAACTGAAGGAATTTAGAAGAGGCACTGTTGTCGAACTGCAATGCATTGTGTAGGTCTCACAAAAGGCATGTGAAGAGCAGCAAATAGTCCCAGGAGTGTTGAAATCCATTCACCCAAACAGATTAAAAATGATGCAGTAGCCCATATTCTTCTTTCCCCCCCCCCTTTCTTAAATTTCCCAGGGCTCCTCCGTTAGATAACAAGTCCAGTTTACACTAAGCCCTTTGTGTTTGCTTGATTTGAGTGAGAAGTGTGGAGAAAAGAAAAGCAAGAGCAAAAAAAAAAAAAAAAAATGTTTTCCCACTTCATGCTTCAATTGACGGGAACAAGAGAACTGAAGCACCATTTGTAGGGGGGTTAAGAAAAAAAACACTAAATTGGTAATCACATGACTGCAACATACAATTTGTGTCTCTGCATCGCCGCAGACTGCAAAAACAGGTAGAGTTTCTCAAAGCACATTAGAGTACGACTGTCTAAAGGTTCAAGTAGATGATATTCATAAACATATAAGGTCCATTATCAACAAAGTCATTTGGAAATTACATGCCAGGTTAAAACGGGAGAACTGTTAAAAGCATTAAGGGAAACCAAAAGACAGACATTGGTAAAAAGTAAAGAGACATATACATTGTAAGAAAAACAAGAGATGAAGCATTAATATAAATAATACTATTAACATTCTGTATTAAAATAGCCAGAAGCATTTATAGTACTTCTGTTGTAATTTACTAGGATTAACATATTTTACAGCATCTTCGAGTGCACATATGAAGATGGAAAGTAAACATCTGCTAATAGCTCACTTGGATAACAGAATATTCTGCTCAACTAGCTTCCCATCAAAAGTGACTGGGAGATGTCACAGCTGAGCAAAAATAATACATTTTACATACACAATTAGAAAAGGCAAAAATCAAGAGGAACTTGAAAAAACTATTCTTTAAAAACAGTATCGGGAAGCCGTGCATGTGAAAGAGAAATGCAGAACTAGCCACATGTGACAGGTAACAGCAGCCAAGTCACCAGCTTAGGGCAGAGAAATGGTCTCCACGAGGTTAGCTCACTACTTGAAGAAACCAGTCATAAAAATGCACTAATGTTGCAATTAGTAGCTCACATTTTGAATTCAGAGCATAGTAATTTTAAAAATATTAAAAAATGGTGACAAGTATTGAATTAATCTGACTTTTTAAGTAGTAGGTCATGACATGGACATAAACTGCCAAAGAAATTACATTTGTAGAAACTTTAGCACCATCAATTCAAAACCTGAGATCAGAATTGATTCCAATCCACAGTAAGTTCAATGAAGCCAAAATCAGCTCTTCCTCACACCCTGAAACGAGTGACAGGTGAGACAGACCAGTGAACGAGACACGAAGAGACGGACTGGAGCAGGTAGCCACTTGTTTCAGGTGTGCGGAAGGTAGAAAGAACAGGTCCTGTAGGATGGGTTCGTTTTAAAGGAAAAGCATCAGCTAAGAATCAAATACGGGAACAAAGAATAAAAACCCACCATGTGGAGAAACAGCTTTATACTGATGGGTGTTGTTTTGTGTGGAGAGTAACCACACTAATACAGATCATCATAACAGAGCACTGCGCCTGGCTGTAATGGCTTTCATGAGCACCATACGCATGGGAGGTCAGAGCCTTTTATCTTCACACCTCACCTCTCTGTAATGCATGGAAGCAAAACCGCAATGCATTACTGGTGCCGTGATGGTTATCGCCAAGGCTGTACAGCATTCTGGGGACTCGCCTCCAGAGAACTAACAAGGGCTCGAGCACCGATAATAATCTAATTAAAGCGGCATTCACAAAAACTACTATAGAACCAAAAATTAATTCTTGTGGTTCTGAAAATCGTTACGCCACCCGCTTCTCTGTAGCTGGACAACAGTGTAGGAGTGTGATGATCACAGTACAGTTCTGTTTTTAGTCTACATGGAACCGCCCAGACGTGAAGTGCAACTCTGAGACTGGCTCCACGGGACCCGAGCCGAGAATCTCCTGGCTCCTGCAAAGAGGCTCCAGTCGTTCCCTGACTGACTCCCACATGACGCGGCAGACGGCTTGCATGACCTCCGGGACATCAGCCAGCGCAGCTGTACTTAGCAAATCCAGCCTTTTTTAACTTTTATATGAGGGGTTTGAACATAGTGTTAATGAATTAAGGATATCCAGAAGATATCCTCCGGCACGCAGACAAATATAAACAGCAGAGAAGGTGCATAGTCTAGATACACTTTCCCTCTGCAGCCATGTGTATTGACTATTTATATAAATTACTCAGCAGAAAGGAATCCAAGAAACAAACTCAATATTTAACTACCCCTAAAATACACAATTATATCCTTCCTCCATTTCCTGCTTCAAAGGCACCAGCCAAAAAATAAAGCTAGGCTTTTAAGACTCTACTGATGGCTACCAATTAGATATCTGTGACTGTAAACATCTCGGCAGACAGCTGGAGCTGGAGCCAGGCTGAACACAACACCAAATTGTTTTGAGACCCAGCAACAGACTGAAGTTTACTTGTTAGCAACAGTACACTGGCAGACTAATGGATGTTCTTTTGCTGCCTGGCACTCCAGTGGGCATTTCTGCCTAAGGGTCTGATGCAGAGATCCAGGAATTTAAGACCCTGCCAGGAGCAGGAGAGCAGATCACATCCCAGAGAGAGGCAGCGCGATCACCATACTGGAAAGAGACGACTTCTCCTTCGGCTTCTGCACAGCAAGCACTGAAACTAAAGCAGTAGCAACAAATAAAATAAAATAAAAAAACGTATTTACACCGCTGCCATATGTCATCAAAAAGATATTGCAGCAACCTTCAGGCAAGTTAATGCTCATTAAGTGGAGCGCAAACAGACATTTAATAATGAAATCCATACTATATTACGATTGAACGTCTGCTTTATCCAAATAATTGTATTTATCCCTGCCAAGTGTATTTATTGTTATTTGATTAGGGAAATCCGTTTCAGTTTGAGGTTTTTCATCCATATGCTGAAGAATCACACTTGGACCACGCTGTACACTTCACCCCTGTGAGCTGACCGGTTTTGTCCCGCATGGAAGAATTAAACATTCAATGTTGACAATTCCCAAAAGCTTCAGCACTCGTGTGTTCCTTGCAAAAGTCAGTTCAAGAAAATAAACGGGGGTGTAGTGGCTAAAACGCTATATGCGCTACAATAAAGGAACATTGTGAATAGTTTTGCTGAAAGTTTTCTTTTTCCACACTTAATGTCTCCACAGCACAGTGGGCAAAGTAGAGCAGGCAGCGCCGGTTACAAGCTCCAATTACGAGATTCTCTAAGCTGTGAGAAGGCTGCAGGGCAATTATCTCAGACCTACATCACAGTTCAAGTCCTAACTCTTGATATTAAACAGAGTCTAAGAAGTTTCTTATTGGGTGTGCCTCTGTACCAGTCAGTGGCATTATATTAAACCAAACCACTTGCACACTATGAAGTTTTATCCCCATATGAGCTTTCTCTGCCGCAAAGCTATAAAGCATGCGATGTACTTGGTCCTTTAATCTGGCGATCTCCCCCACCACAGATTCCCTTTTCACCCAGGTCCTTATGTTACCTCGAATATCCCCTGCATCTAATTGTATTGCCTTTTCCAACCAGATGAATTATGTACAAGAAGTAATGAAACATATGGAAGGTACCACATTTATTTTCTGGTGATAGCAGGTCAAACAAGCTACAAATACCCTTACTCTATCTCCCCATCTCTGGCAATTGCACGGGCCTGTCTCCTTCGGGGTGGAGATTAGGGGAAGCTAAATAAAAACGACAGCTCTTTAAAGAGAGTTTCCAAGGCTGGCGTCCTTGCGAATCAGCAGGCAAGAGGATACCCTTCATTGAAGCAGACATCAGCAGAAGAGCCCCATCTACAATGCAGTCAACCCCATCACTCTATCACATCCTAGTTACTAGAAGTTCTCCACTGCTCCAGTGGAAAATAAATAAATAAATAAATAAATAAAATAACAAATAAATAAGGGTCTTCCTCATTTCTCAATAAAGATTATGCAGATGCTCATTAAAAACACATTAACCCACAGAAGTGAGACTAAATTGAATTAGCTGGTGGTCTAAAATGTCATGAAAAGCATCTCCACTTCATTGAATTCAGCTACCTGACCCAGGCTCGACCTTAATTGAACCCTCCCCCTGATAACTGAAGAATGTGATTCTTTGTGTGCAACTTTTATGCAATATTAGGAGCTTGTTTTAAAATTATATTTCCATTGGGAGTTCGTAAAGAATGGTAATGGAGCACTAGCCAGATGAAGAGAAGAACTTCACAGTAATGTATCACTGATTAAGGTCTACTTGACTGAAAAACATGCACACAGCATGTCACAGCAGTCTCACACCTGCCTCTCAAAAGCAGTTCTCTAGTAAAGATAATTGCACATTAATGTAAGTGTAGCATTGTATTGTTTGTTGATGTGCTCTTATAAGAGGCAGCCTAATTAAGTGGACTAATACTCATCCTAAGTAAAACGTTTATCTGCCATATATACTGTTGTGGCGAACAGTGACTTTTAATGTAGACTGCCCACATTAACAGAAAGTTGATCGGTTTTCTGTAATCAGCAAGATTATCTCTGGTTGTCTCTCTACACTACAGTAATGACTGTCAAACATGAGGATAACGTTTTAAAAGCTGTATCTATTATTTCTACATGCAATCACTTGATCACTACCAGTTATTTTAAGACAAAAACGCTATTATACATCCATGCAAGTACACTTAATCTAATTTAAGCAAGCATCATCGTTGCCAAGGCCTTACATCCGCTTCATCTGGCAATAAACTGACCTTCCCAAATTCATACACATCAGATCAAAACCACAAAAAGTCATATTACATGCAAGATTACTCTACTGGGTGACCACGTTTCTTTAATTGTACCGATTAAAGTCCAAAGTTTCCTGTGAGACGTGGCAGAGCCCCAGTATAATAAGCTTTCACCAATGCCTCACCTACAAAATGATTTAATTACACAAAAATATATTAATCGCGGTCAAGATCAGCGTGGACCATGTACTTTGCCCCGTCCTATTGCTTGGGTTAACCATTTCCAACAAGGCTGGTTTAAACGCTGAAACCACAAGAGCTGCCAATGCCAATTCAAACACATGCAAATATTTTAAATGCATGTTTCCCACATTTAAAGAGCTAAAAAGCATTGCAAATGTTGTTGCTTTGTCAAAACAATCATGCAAACCAAGGAACTGCATTAAAGTCAAACGTGAAAGTTTAAACCCCAGCCAAGAGAGCATCCCCCTTGCAGCAAGTGTAACTTACTTGACACCTCATCTTCATCTCCCACCTCTGCTCAAGACACACCATTAAACTTTTAATTAAGTCTGCTTCCCATACAAAAGGGGTGATCCAGCCTGATGTACACAATCCTGTACAGATCCTATATATCCTATGCATAGTCCCTTTTCATGGAGATGTGAGTTGAAGTAGGCGGCTTTGAGAAAGACTAGGCACAGATTTGAATGCGTATTAAATGTGCACACACACGACTGCAGGGATAACTATTAAAGTGTGTATCCGACGCCCTGATTGCCTCAGTTGTAGACAGGCGACATGAACGGCGTGATATAATCACTCCTTCCTCGGCCACAGACGGCACTGATGTCCGACTCCCACTTAATCACGGTGACCCGATGTAAACATCTTATTCCCGATACTATCTGACCAATATTTTGGACCGCTTCTTCTTCATAACTTGTCATTTTGACACATGTATAACACTCCCTGCTGCACGGTCGTTATTGCCGACGGCCTCGGCATGTTTCTGGTGTAAATCGAATTCATTCCGATTCGGGTTCGGTTCGGTGCCCCAGATCCAATGAAGCGGTGCCGCATCCAACACATCCCATTTATTAATGTATTCATTTATCCTCCCTTTAAGATATCAATTTGAATTAAGCAGAGAAATTGGGATTTATTGTCTTACCTCTGCAGTTTCCCAACAAGGTGCTCCGACACGGCGCACTCCGCTTCAATAGCGACTCTCGCTCCGGGATAATAAACTTTATCCGCTTCTTCTCTCCCGATCCGCGGCGGCAAGACTGCCAAGTTTCCCCGTTTCTCTCGCTCGCTGTGCCGGTTGTGCTCCTCCACGGCGCCGGTGCAAGCGTCTGACGGCTCCCACCGCGTCGTTTCCCAGCCCCGGTTCGGCTCGCCGGTCCCGGTTTCGGATGTTTCTGCGGGAGACAAAGTTTATCTCCTTCTCGCCTCCTCTAGCGCCATCTTTCCCCGCGGGGCACGCCGGGTAATCCTCAGGAATCCCCACGCACGGTGCGTGATGACGCGGCGCTCTTGGGGAAGGAGCGGGCAGGTGGGCAGCCAGGGGGTGGGAATGGACATGGGTTGACTCTCACACTCTCAGTTTTCCACGTCCCAGGAAAGGTGCATGGAATTGGCGGTGTAGGGTTGGTTTAGGTAGGTACACCAGCTCTCCCACTGACCTATTTCCCTGACATGGACAGCAAGACCATTTGGAGATTCCAAAGATGTGTGTGGGGGGGGAAAGTGAGTTTGTATCCCACCTTTAAAATATGAGATGTTCTGTCACATTGTAGACATTGCATCTGAGTGTTGTACAATGCTGAACATTCACCTGCAGTGTTTGGTCACTTTTGAACAAGAGAAAAGTAAGAGCTTGAGTCATGTGAGAACAATATTTACAATCTAGCTCCTTCTAGTGTCCCCCTCTGTGATGATCTCTATGCAGTTCTGCTTCAGTAATAGGGTTCTCTTGCACAGCCAAACAAATCAGATATATTTGTCAGACATTTGAATGCACTTCTGGAACCTTGAGAAAGAAAGATAAATCTGCATACAGGTATACACCGTTTTGCACAACGCGTTTATTACATTATTGAATTCATTTTAAACCTTTACGTTCAGAAATGTAAAAACATGATTCAAATGGTTAAACACAGCGCATGCTCCCTGCAGTCAGACTAACCCCACCCCGCTTGAATGATGTGTTTACCAGGGTAAAATTGAGCGTGGAAAAATGAAATAGCAACCAACAATATTTAAAATGTGACCAAAAGGGGCCTGAAGTGAAAGTACTGATGCAGAATCTGAAATAAAGCGAAAGAGCCAGGTCAGGAGTAAAGCTGAAATTCCTATACATATGTTGAGTTTATTATTATAAGTCTATTGTTATTTGTATTTTGATGAATGTATTCGATCTGTTTTCTGATTAACAGCACATATATTAGTGTTTAACTCATTTTCATGTCCGTTTTCGGGTTTCTGAAACTTATCCCATTCATTCAAGCTGTTCAGCACGGATTGCTCAGGAACCTCTCTGGGGCAAAGGGAGGCACACCTGTATATGCCCTCTGTATTGCAACAGCTGGCTCTGCAGCTGTGAGAGCAACACTGCCCATGTGCTGTAAATGCCATGACCAGCAGATGTCCCTACCAACGTCTGTAATAACCTTGTTGAGCATCCTGACAGGCAGCTGTGTGTTTCACCATGTTGTGTCCCAGTGATTAAGATAGTCCTCTCCTCTCTTCAGGTTCATGTGAAAACCACCCTGGGATATTCAGGTCCCTCAGGTGATACTGGCTGTGACGTACAGTATGGTGGTTCTCTACAAGGAGAATAAAGCTATTAGAAGGAATAGTGACAAACAACAGCCATGCAGGTAATCCATTCCTTCCTTTTTTTGTACTTTAAAGACAATTGGATGAGCTCTTCACTGCCGTAAGTGCACAGAGTTTGAAGAGCCATTAAAGAGGTCTGCTCCCCTGAAAGATTTGCTGGGCGTTCAGAAAACAGGAAACAACCTCCCATCCCCCCAACACACACAATCCACTTGAAATTCCTGTTTGCTCTGCCATCCCTTGACCTGCGGCTTCATGACTCAGTGGTGCGGCGGTCAAGGTGGGTTGGAGTTGGCAACTTGTCCAAGACCTGTTGTGTGAGCGCCGCAGCTCGAATATTAATGCAGGTCTGTGCTCAGCTTGACTCCGACACACGCCGAGACCGCTGACCTGGGAACAGACGGCCGTGCCGGGTTCAACACCCGAGGGGCCTCCGGAAACCAGCCCTGTCACCCCCAGACACGCTCGAAGGAGGGGGGGAGGCCTGGACAATGATGTGCATGTTTTGTAACTAAAAGGAAAGGGGGAAAAAACTGAAATCGTTTGCTGTGTACACCCGCCAGGAAAAAAAACCCGCTTTGTAATGAATACATTTCTTCATTAATGTTAATCCCTTCAAATCCTCCCAGTCGAGACCGGCCACGTTCTGTGTGTCGTATCAGCCCTGGCAGCGCTCGCGCCTGCGGAGCATGTGGAGGACGATTTTCAATTACGCCCTGCGTGACAGTTTAGGCACAATTCAGCAGTGAGCGCCAGGCTGAATTCATTTCCTTTCAACATGGCAGTATAGAGGCAGGAATTTGAGAAAAGCACATTTCAAACTCTCTTCCTCGCAGATGTGTCCACCGCGAGAAACAGGAACGATCTGTTAGAAATGCAGAGTTACAGACTTTCTCCCTCCTCTGCTGGAAAAGTAAGGATGTGATAGCGTAGTTTCTGCCAGGTTAAGCTCATAAACGGCTAATAAAAACATATTTTGCATTGTTATCAATAATCTTTTGATGCCACAACAGTCAGTTAGATACTTTGAGTGCACTATGTATTATGTAAACAGAGATGTGTATTGAGCACAACAGACTGTGAAAGGACTTGAATACCTAACTGACAGCTAAAGTGTTAGGTCCCAAGATTGTTTAGGGGATAAAGCATTTAAGGACAGCTTTTTGTCCAGTCGAGAAATGCTATCAACAAATCCCTACCACTGCCTGCTGTGCTGTAGCTTCTCTAGTGGTTACCACAATCATATTTCCATAGTAGCCTTCAGCTATGTGTGTTTTTATTGCCAATGAAAATATTCCCAGAGTACAACAGACGTACGCACATTAGTATTATTTGTATTTATTCCACTGTGGCGCCAAGCTTGGTCAGATTATGAGTTAGGCTGGTATAGGCAGAGTAGTCCCCCATTGAGATTGCTCTGAATATATTTACAGTCACATAACAGTGAAAAATACTCGAGGGACAACTGCTTTTATTTTGTATGCAGTTTGTTTTCCAGTTACTTTATTTAATTCTAGATTATTATGCAATTGTTAATCAAGTACCTCGTTTATGGCTGGTTTCTCACTGAGCGTGGTTTGTCAAGCGGTAATCAACCAATACAGTAATTGTCATGAATTCAGTAGTAGTGCTTAATATTCCTGTTTTAGTCACTATTTCAGCTGCTCAAGGCTTAGTTTATCTTTCAAATAAACAAACGATGATCCGCGGATGTAAAATAATTAAGTTCACTGTACATATTTAATGTAAGCTGGGATTTCTGAAAGTACAGACAGCTTGTTGGTTTTCATGAGCATCACAGACATGCTTTGACAATATTGTGACTCCTAGCTGGGTAAAACAAATATCCTTGTTTAATTAATATTGGCACTTATGTTAACCACAAGGGGGCGATAGGAGGCACTGACTACATTATAGAACTGTGAGGTTAACAAAGCCTCCAGATTTCAAGGCTTTCCAGAACATCTTACAAACACATCCTTTTGATACGTATTAACGATACTTGATCCCAGGTCATATTTATAACATCAATGAGTCACAGAAGGAGAAAGATGTTGAAAACCTTGCTCCCAGCTTCGTTTATTTGTCTATTTCTGTATTCTGTATTAAGTGTCTGGTTTTCTTGTAGTGTTTTGTTTTCTGCCCTATCTTTTTTCGAGCAGACTTCACTTTTGTGGTTCAGGAAAATGAAACGCCTATTCACAAGACTGATGTATAAAGTGGCACAAATCAGAGCAGCACTTTCTCCTGCAGTGTCTCGTTCAGCCAAACGTAATGGAGGATTGTAGTTAACATCTTTCAAATGGCTTTCTTATTCAGTCAATCTGCCGCTGCAACTAAACAAACGTGCAAACAGTAATAACGACGAGGCCTTTTATACGTGTACATATTACAAAGGTAGCAGTAAATATATTCACACAGAAACACCACCATCTCAGTCCTCCCAAATAGATGAAAATAAAACCCTTTCCACACTTGGATCTAAAAAGTTAACAGTTCTGAGTTAATTTGAACACAGACACAATTGTCTAATTAAGTTCCTGCATCCTGTCTTATTAAGTCTGTTCCTTCCTCAGCCTGATTACTAATTAAAACCTTTGGCTTTGTACTTCAGCAGGCCCTTTCAGCTGTAATTGCTCTGACATTGTACTGCATTGATGTAAATGTCAGGATGAAAATTAGAAGCTGTTCCCAGAACTACACACACACACACCCCGACTAAAGTACACACACTCACGCACACAATCACACACACCCCAACTAAAGTACACGCACACACACTGACACATACATATTCACCTTCCAAAGCTTCCCAGGCCAGCTGTATTTATTTCCGCTTTATTGCCCCTGCAACGAGGTATCGGCTGAGCAGAGAGCAAGGTTCTGTTTGTTGTGGAGGAGCAGCGGCAGATGTTCAAGTGACACACTTTATCGCCCCCTCGACAGTTTAGCAGGTGTGCCGGGACGTGAACCTGCGGCTCGTGACGTGCGATGTTTGATGTCCATCTTGTTCTGAGGCAGATGTGTGAGGAGCTGGCACAGGTCTCTGGGAGTTCACACTATTTTAAGGCACAAACCAGACACACAATCCAAAAGACAGCATTTTCACCAATTTCATGGCACCGTGCTTGTGTGCTGGTGGGTAACCCTTTACCTGCTGTACTTGGACGCTATCCTTTAAGAAGCTCATCAGCGTGATATTGCTTGTTATCAGCTCCCGTGGTTATCAGCAGCATGCTCTCAATCTGCCCTTTCTTGTCTTACTTGATTACCGGCCTGCAGCTGCAGTGGCAGCTGGTTTCTGAGGCCTCAAGGCTGAGGGGACGCGACTATTTTTATGATCAGTGCTGACAGGTTGGTCATTCTTGACAGGGACCTAAAACCCCTCACATTCCCTCCAGTGAGTGGAGGTCGGTGTGTTTTTTAGGACGGTGTGGACAGAGACAATGAGCCTCCGCTGTCAGACACTCAAGCAGACACGGCCCACCGCAGCCTTCTCTAGCATGAGAGAAATGACAACAATGCCCACCGCTTTGTTCAACGCCAAGTCGCAGCTGCTACGGAGACTTTAAACTAAAAAACCTTGAGTGCAATTCTTTTTCGAAAGCGCTGTTTATGAGGAGGCACGACTTGAATGTGACGTTTACGTCCTTGAATTAGCGATTACCACCCACCACTGACGGCGTTGATATAAAAGTAATCTTGGGGGGTTCGGACTTCAAAGGCGCAAGACTCTAGCATCCCTGAAATAGCCTTCCCAGAACCCTCTGATGTGGGATACTTGCTCGTGAAGGTTCAGAGCTGAGACAAAATAATAGCATGAAGCCAGGAGGCGGGTTGGGAGCACGGAACCTTGGGGGCGCTCCAGATCTCCAGATGCTAATGACAAATTGGACGCAAGGGAAGAACGGATATAAACACAAATATATATATATATGCACGGGCATCTGTTTATTCTGGAACTGTACATAGAATAGGCAAAATATGAGGGCAAGGAACAGTTTGTGGTGCTGCTCTTTGTCTTTGACTCAGTGTGCTCAGACATTGTGTGGATTAGATCAGTCTTGGTCTGGGGGATTGCAACCCATTCCAGGAATCACTATTTGAAAGCATAGGAACCAACCAAAGTTAGACTATAGTGTTCAAAGGGATTGATGTGTGCTGACCACATGGCCTGGCCATTTTATTAAAAAAAACAATTTTGTTTTGACCACTGACAATCTGGATCTGGATGTCAGACAGATGGAATAGTATTTTCAGGGAAAAGCCTTGAGCAAATGTGTGCTGGAATTGCTTCAACAAACTACAGCACAAAACAGATACTGTCACAATACAGTGCAGGCAAATATAATAAGCTGTGTTCCCTACCAGGATGCATCTCAGGAAAAAAAAAACATTTAAAGGAAGCCAAAGGCCATCCAATACCAAAGGGAGCCAAAGGCAGAGCACATATTTCACATTAAAACAAACCTAAAAAAACACTCCTGTACTGGAGTGAAAATATTGCTGCCCAGGTGTGTTTCTGTTTTCGTTTCCCCCATCTGAAGCGGTGAGTGAGAAGACTGGCACACGCTGCTTAAGAGAGATCCACTGTCGCAAAACAGGACATGGGAGTAGTTTGTGTTATTGGACATGGGTATCATTAGTTCACAGTGTACCCAAGATCAGTCAGGCGAACTGAGAGCCTGTCCCGGGCCCCCAGCCCCATTCTCAACAAGAAGCCGCCTGTGTGAATCACAGTCACCATCTTATAAATTATCTTCGGCCTCCTGCAGTAGCTGTGTATCGGGTATCCGGTTATTATCGGAGACTGCAGACCGATGGCGTGGGCCAGAGGAAATGTGCGTGAGAGGCAAGACACCTCTCTCTCTAGGCTACTGAGAAACGTGTCTCTTTTTTAAAATAGCTAGGGTATTTTTAAAAGAAACGTCAGGGGCCAGAGATGGAGAAGAGCTGACATGGGCAGGCTGAAAAATAAATATATTTATCATGTATTTTTATGAGTCCGCGTGACACTATATTTGAGAATTTGCATAAATGTGTATTTTAATTATGCAATAATAACATTTCAATCCTTACCGGACAGCAGACTTACCTTACAAGAGCACAGGATTTGTGCAGAAGCAACTCGGGTTATAATTACATTCAGTGGTAGTGTGACCCAATGGCTCTGTTTCTCTCCCGTTAATTACTCATAAATTATAATTATACCTACCCTAGATCTACCCACTCGGTGTACATGTAATTCTGCACTGTGTTCTGTACTGATATCACAGATTACGCATGAGTATAAACTAATCATATACAGACATAAGAGCAACATATTCTCTGAGCGTAATGATCGCTGATGAGAACTGCAGGTCCGGGATACCAACGCAATTTATTCAGGCAATCATGTGGACAGTTGTTGAGGGGAGCTGTACATTTCCCTATAGCCAGTCAGGCACACACAGCAGGGCCCAGACCCCTCACTCCCTCAAGGACTAGCTCAGTCTAATTAAGATCTTGGGTTTCTGAGCATCTCTTAATGAGGAACTGGGGGGCAAAGAGGCGATTGATCATCGGGGCCCTTGTAGGTACCGGATGAATCCCAGTTGTGCGGAATTAAGAGTCCAACAGTGAGGAAGGGAGGATGATATCACAAGAAGGAGCTTAGATATCAAAATGGGATTACTTAGTGTCCCTTCAGGTGTTTGTTTTGAAGCATTTAAGCAAATACATTGGATGCAGGAGGCTGGAAAATCAAACGCCTTTATAAGATACCTAAAGATTGGTTCAGATCGTATACAGACTCGCTGCTGTTGTGTATACGGGGTGTAGCATCATAATTATACAGTTTCATCTCCCTCTCTATCCCATCTCTATTCCTAGCCTATCTTATCTTCCTGTTCCTTTCAGCGGACCTGTTCTCACATAACCACCATGCTGTGTAGATATTGGATTGTAACCTTGCTTGTAAATTACCAGCTTGTAAACATCTATGCTTCCCACACATCTTGAACTTTAAAGGGCTGTTTACCGGGAACATTATTTCATGTCTGTGAGCGTCGTACAATTTATCATCATACATGGTTTAATACCTGATAGCTCTGCCTCTGTCTCAGTAACTGCTATCGTTTAACTGTTGCTTGTTCGAACGGGACCCATTGTAAGGCTCTGTGGGAGGGGGCTTGACATGGACAGGTGCATCATCGGGTAAGGATAGAGACAATGATTGATTGATTGATTGTTTACAAGTGCAAGGTACTGCATTTTAATGAGGTGTTACTAATATTTCACAGAAAGCTGAGTTAAAGCCTGGGGTCTGATTAACCTTGCTGTTGTAAATGTATGAAATCTTGCACAGAATTAATAAGAGAGAGTGCAAGGATTAGCAAGGGGATTATTAAAAAAAAAGGAGGAGGAGGATTATTCTTTACATTCTATTGAAATCAAACGGCAAATCCTATGTAAATGAGGCGAGAAGACATTGCATTATTAAATCTTGTCCGGGATGACAGCTTTCAGAATTGCACTTGTAATCTTTTTAAATTAACGTATGCTCTTGGCCTTGCTTGAGTCATTGTATTATAGTTATATTTCAAGTCCTACAAATGAATTGAAGGACATTTAAGAGCATTGGTTCCGTACGTATACAACAAAGGCTTTGACATCACTGCTAATGTACTGATAATGCACTGCAACAGCACTGCACTGTCAACGTCCATCTAGAAAGTAGAAGTGTATGGAGAGGCTGTCTGTCAAAACATCTGAAGAAAACAGCCATCTTCAGCTATTGCTCAACAGGCCAATTACCTTAATTACAGGCAGAGCTCATTGGCCACACTTGAAAGTGCGTCCCTTGGCAATACTGAGGGTGGAGTGTGTTGATAATTCGTCTGTAAACCGATCTTGTGTAGGGACCACACAAAATGATACTCATTACGAATGGAGGGGGAAAGAAAATACTGTTTAGTTTAGAGACGAACGGAGGGATTCGTCACAGAGGTTTGCGAAAAAGTGGAAAGCATACCCACTTTACCAGAAAGGCTTCCTTTGAAGGAAACAACAGAACACAACATTGAAGAGGTTGATATTTACAGTATATAAATTATATAAATACAGTATATATACACACAGACGCCTTTTCTTAAGTGCCTCGTCCGTTCTGTTGGCACAAGGCGGGGGCGGTAAGCAGCTGTCATGTGACAAGTGAGCGTTCGTTGTGGCGTGACACGGGAACACCGGCAAGTCAGTCATTTGCATAGCATTTACTTTATAGTTTTTATGTCTCGTATAAGTACAGACTTACAACAGGGAAGCAGATAAGACTCTTTCGCCTTAATTGCTTCTCTCAGTCGAACAGCCAGCTTATTGATTTTACAGCCAGTGCTTTTATCTTCAACTTGGGTGTTTATTAATAATTTAGTCTGGTGCGCTCGCTGTCAGAGAAGGATCAGGTATGGGCCCCTCGCTGCGAGTTACACAGATACAGGCTGTTCCTGTGGTGTATACATTACCGTGTTTCTATACCCAATATCTGTCCGACTGCACCAGATCATCCATATTTTATTGCGGCTGAAAAGACTTCAGAAAGCTGCTGCTGGTCCTTATTTGGTTGGGCGCCAGGCCTGGTAGAGAGGCAGCTGGAGGCAGTCAACAACAACAGCAAAACAGCTGGTCTTCTCCAGTGCTGTGGATGGACACGCTTCTTCTTTTTTAACAGCATATTAAATCAAGCAGGTAAAAGCATCTCCATCCGAAGCCAGTATAGGGCTGGCATTAATCTGTTGCTTTTACATCCGAGACAAGGACTAATAATATTCAGCATTCTTCATCCATATGGTCAAAATATACAGCCACAGCTAGGGTAGGACAGGTATGAAATGAAAAAAAACGTATTTTATTATTTATTTCTTGGCAGACGCCCTTATCCAGGGGAGAATTTGAACAGAACCACCAAAACAGACAACTAACACCTATACATTGCTTAAAAGGTTTAAATACGATAACAAACTGAAATGTTATAGCATATCTTGAAGCACAGAAATTAATATTATCAGATATCTTGTTCTGTTTGAAACCGGTCATATATTGACTGTTAAGCACAGGACCCTGACCTATCTCTTGATTAAACCACAAACCCACTGACTTGGAATGCTTATATTGAATGAAGAGCCTCAAAGTCAACGATCATTTAATATCATGTCTTTTATTCTGTCCACCATATAAAACCAGCCGCCGGGTGTCAGTCACCCTGATTACAGCATTGACCCTCACCCCGCACAGCCGCTTAGACATACGTGTTGAGTGCAGTTCGAGTGGGGCCCCGTGTTGAAGCCGTGCGAACATGTCTTTCTCTGGCTTGAATTGACCAGTGCGGTAACAAGGCGCAGCACTCCCCGGGGACGGCGGCTATCGCAGAATGGAGAATCTCGTAGGTCTATAAACGATCGGATTCATCACACCGAGGTATGCGCGCGTGTGTGCAATAGGTCTTGACTTGTCCGGAGCTCACAAGCCGTGAAGCCGTGCCACCAGTTTGCCTGTTGCCAGTAACACTCTTTTGCGGATAACAAATGTGCATTCCAGACAGTTGTGAGTTGAAAGAGTGATTTCAAATGTGTGGAAAGAAGCTGGGATGCTCAGAAAAGCCGGCACTCAAGAAAGGAAGCGAAGGCGGGGTGGGATGGGGGACAACGAGAAAAGGAACTTGAGACCAAAACATGTGTGGGGGCAAAGTATATAAGGTGTCAGGTGTCAGGTTTTGTTGGGGTTTAGGATTTTAGAGTTGACTGAACTGAAGTTGGTCAGATTTGTGTTTTTTATTGATGAGTCCAATATGCCTCCATTGGGATCCACCTGTCGTTTCGAGGTGTTGGTGTGTGTTTGTCCATTGCTTGAATGGAATGAGCTGAGGTCAAGGGGTCAAACATACATTGGTCATCCATCATTGCTGTTCTTCAGTGGGCTCACGTTACTGTGGCACTTTCCACCCTGCTGATATATGTGTCAACTTCAATACACAGCCCCTCCAAACTATACATTTAGGTATACAGCATTCCTACATCTTTTGCTACACAAGTATTGACATGTTTTTTAGTTTTGTTTTGTTTTTTCCAGGTAGTGGGAGGCTTTTAAAACACTTGGTTCATAAGGAAAGTCTGGGGCAAGAAATATAATAATCCCATTGGTGGAAAAAGGTGGACAAGGAGATTGGTTATATTTACTGCAGATTATTATTCAGCGTTCAAGGCCTGTGTTGATCTCAGTTCGTTCTGGACTACTAGCAAATCCCAAGTCAAGTCTGCTTGCTTGGGAAAGTCTGTTTTTCTCCCCTTTCTGCTCAAGCCCAGCGCACTAGATGTTGTACCAGGTGGTGAGGGGGCATCACCTGTTTCATTCTTGTGAGTCCTTCCATACCTTCCCATCAAGGTCCTTTCCCTGCTGATAGATAGCCTGCATTGTGTAGATTACAGGCAGTTAGGAGAAGGTATTTCACAGCTGCACCATCCGTCTAATGTGCCACCTCTGAACCCGGGTGGCTATTTCAAAGCCACAGTGGGCGATGGGAATACAGGGTACTGGTGAGGAGCGCGAGTAGATGTGTCAAATATAGAGCTGCAGCCTCGAAACAATGAGCAGGGCTAGGGTTACACTGTGGCCGTGGCCCGGCCTGGCTCCACGGCTGGGCTATGCGCTCACTGGGGCAGCCAGAACATTTGTCGGAGTGCAAGGGGGGGACACCGCCCAAAGTGACAGAAGGGGGGCATTTAAGTTATGGAACGTTAATTCTCAATGCCGGCTCGCTGCACTCGAGGGAGGCAGAGTGTTAATGACTACAGAAGTGTCCTGTTACAAAACAAATATCTTTAGAGGAGAAAAACAATAAAGGTTGCTGATGTGTGGGCACGGGAGCTACCACAGTGTGGGGGACCGGGTCTCAGGTGAGAGCGGATCATCAGATTTGTTGGGTACAAACGCTGTGGCTAGTCTTTTCTGGACAGTTCTGGACTCTGAGCTCTCCTGCATGCTGTGTGATGGGCAAAGAGGAGGCAAACAGAACGTCTATTCGGCCCATATGACCTCAGCTGCTCGTTTCGCACAGTTTCAGCTCACAGACTGGTCATCGGCACCGCAAAGCATTTTGTCAGTTATGAGGGGAGGGGATCGCAAGTCATGAGGTGTCAGCTGGACTTAGAGGGACTCAAGACCAGGTTTGGATGGACTGTAATAAAAGGGATACAAATATCAGAAGAGAAAAGACATTTGGCTTCTTGAAATAATTTGGAAATCAATCTTGTCCCCTGAGGACCAATGGCACTCATGCCAGCCATCTCTGATGCTGCAGACCGGGCTTAAGCAATCCCTAAGGGGCTCCCATAAATTATCTGCACCTCGAGCATTTGATAAAGAGATCAGTTCATTGCCAATGTGCGTAGAGAAGTGGTGAGCGGAATAGAGACAAATGAGCTCCAGTGAAGGCATAACATTTTATTTGTCAGTGTCTGATATCTGGAACCCTCTTGCAAATGCAATATTAGTAATCTAAGTGCTCCTGCTGGTGGCTATGAAGCACAGTCCCTGAACTATAAGAAGCCCAGGAGTTTCCTACGCAGTGTCCCTCTGCAAAAATAGCCGCAGGTCCCCAAGTGAGGAGCAGCTATCTAATCTCTGCTGAATATAACACTGTGGTAACAAGTGAGCTGACAAAGTGTTGGTGGAAGAAAACAACTTGCCCTTTTCAACAGGACGGCCGTGCTCTTGAAGACTACAGGATTCTGCAGATTCTACCGTGCCAGTGGTGGAGAGGGAACTCCTTTTAAAGGGCTGTAATCCCCCCCATTCCAAGACACGGCACCGTCTCGGCTCTGCAAATCCTACCAGAATAGCTAGTCTTCTACTGAGGAAGAGCGAACACTGGTGAAGAGGGAAAAAAACATTTACTGATCCATCAGAGGGGCATTCACACATCGCTGTTCTCCTGAGCAGTCTGGAGAAAAGGAGGCGTTCGATTGGAGTTTCACAGAGAAAAGGTAAAAAAACAAAAACACCTTATGCTACATATGTGTCTAGTCTATAAGGAGATTTTTTTTTTTTAATGTTTCAGAAAAACAAATAATTTGAGTCAGTGAGATGACAGGGAAATTGATCCCATTGCGCATTGTTACCGAAGCCGCACCATTTTCACATCAGCTCGGTGGTGTATCGGGCTCCTGAAGATCCCCGCATGGCTGATCTGAAATGGTTCTGTGATTTTCTGGGGAAACGTCCTGAGAGATTGCAGCTGCCTGACTATCCCTCAAATGCAGCAGAGATGTGAGTGACTGGTTCTCACCACATTTCATTCCCTGGTATCGTTTAAAAACAAAAGTAAAACATTTGAATGTAATGATTCATGGATTTTAGGTGACAAGGAAATTGGCCATTTAGTGTTTTGCCAATTATATGATGTATGTATGTATGCATGTGTCTACCATGTGGCAAACCTTCCCAGAATATCTACCAGAAACCACTAGAGTGGGAGTGGGTATGCAGATCTGTGGCCCTTGGGAGCCGCACGGTTCCCCTGTCTTCTTCTGAGGGAGCAGTGGCTGTAGACTTGGCTCTCAGGATGCCCACTGACACCGAGGTCTAGGAAGCTTACAGCGAGAAGTTCAACTACCAGCCCGTTGCCTCCTCAGCTTCTGTTCAAAAAGTGCCTCCCCTTCACCCCCACAGTCCAGCTGTATCTGCTCAACTTAATCTCTGCTCTCGTCTCCTCCTCTCCTCCTCTCTCTTGTCTTTGTATTCGTCTGCTTCTCGGCTGGAGCACGCCTCCGCCTGGGAGCGGGAGCTCACGACAATAAAATGCCCTTGAATGGGTAACAGCGTGGCGGTCGTGTGTCATCGGGTGGCTGCAGGCTGCTGTTGTGTATCAAGGCCGTTTGCCATGATTAAGGCCAACAGGTTGGGTGCAAACTGATCACCGAGGTCACCATCGCATTTGAAATAGGGGAGGCGGGGACAGAGAGTAAATCACCCTTTTAAATGCCGTCACTCCCTAATAAAAAGATATCATCTCTCACGATCCACTCTCACTGGCCCTTTTACGGTAATGGCTGGGATCAGAAGGTAGGCCATAGGATACTGCTGCTACTGTTGCAGTGGCCCTGAGAGAACAGGTGTGGGGACTAATGGCGGGATCACTCTCCCTGGTGGCCTTTGTTGACAAGCCTGGTGACTTATTCTCAGTGCATCTCTGTTAGATAAATGCCTAACACAGCATGGCAGCCATTCATGAGGAGTCAGACTGAATAAAACAATTAAAAGACTGACAATACATTTGCATCAATACACATTGCCAGCTCACAAAAGAAAAAAAAAAAACTCTTCATCCACTTTGAGAGATTCGCAATAGCAGGGTCCCAAGCCCGGCTGCAGTCGATACCGGGGAGTGGCGGTGATTCTCTCACACACACCAAACACAGAATGGGTTCAGGGATTAATCAGCATTAAACAACAAGACGTATTCCTCTCTCGGATGGCAACTCGGAGAGATACGTTACGGTCAGATGCTGACGTGGCGCTGATTCAGTTTACCACCAGCCTCTCTGCATATTAAAGCTGGTCTGCTGTGCTTGCACTCAAGATACACGTGAAAAGGCAGTCATACAGACGGAGAAAACAGTGCACGGTAGCTGACAGCAGCTCGGGGGGGGGGGGGTGGCAGCTGTGAAGATGCTGGCAGTTTAGCCCCGTGTGGCGTGGTGCGGCCCCTCAGGAAGAGCGAGTGTGTCGTATGACCCCGCGGCATCTATTGAAACGTCCACTGGCTCGATCAGAACATCCTCCCCGCAGCCGAGTGGCCCCCGAGCCCCCGCACCCTCAGCCCGTCTTCGCCGTGATCTGTGCGGTGCGGTTGTGCGTTGCTATGGTGACAGTGGGTTCTCTGTAAACACCTCAGGGTCAGGCGATCGCAGACGCTCAACGCGCTCTCTGGGTAGAAGACTCCTCCGCGTTGGCGTTCTTACATAAGCTGGACCCCACTGACAAGTTCCTCCACCGTTTTCATTTTATTGATGTATTCAGTGAGTTTAAATTCAAAAACAAGAAATGTTGGTGTTTCTGTATTGTATTGGTTCACAAACCAATACTAAAATGAGCATAACACAAGGATTTGGGAAACAAAGAGTCAGTCGGCTTACTATAAAGTGTGCGCGGTGTGTGCGCAGTGTTGACTCATACTAAAAACATCCTGTGGCAGTGACTGTGGACGTATGAATTATGCACTTTTTTTTTTTTTTTTTACAAGGAGTGGTTGTTCGTATGAAAGAATGGTTGTAAATAAACGTGGACTAATGCACCATTGGAATTCAATAGGAAATAATTGAAACCCTGGATCTCCTGCCATAACTTGTTCCAGGCTACCCCCTTCAGCTTTACCATACACCAGCCTGTCGTAGTATCATTTTTGTTCTTCTTCGTCAGTGTGATGAGCACAGATGTGTCGACTTCACTAATGGATGACACATCTGTGCCAAGTGCAGCCCCCACATCAGAACCACAGCTCTCGCCGGAGTGGGGGAACTCGTGCTGCTCTGCGAATGATCAGAGAGCTATTATTGTAACTGTGAGAACGAGGAGAGATTTATTCTCCACCATGTTGTGAAAACAGGGCACTTTCTAGAATAACATCCAGGAATATAAACCCAGGGGAGCGCACTTTGTTTTACTCTATGGACACACGTCTATTGAATAAAGAAAAGGCCAAACACAGGACACAGACGTATTTTCCTTCAGCTTTCTTTGACTGTGAAGTTCCCGGTTCTAGGGAAGTGCTTTGTCCCTTGAAGTTGAGGGATTTATTGACCTGGTATCAAAGCCACCATTGTGGAAGTGTTTGCTTGTTACGTAAATAATATCGCTTGAAAAAGAGGAAGGAGACCGTCAGACTTTTCTTTTGCTGGTACATTTGCGCCTTGTTTCCTTGCTGCAACTCACAGACGTATCGGTGTGACAGAGGATTTCACGCAGTGCAACAGTTGTCTGGAGGGCAGTTGCTCTGGAAAAATTTGAACAATCCCATCATTACAGCCGCAGCACATCTCCTCTTTAAAACAAATGCTGTAAGACAGCAGGTCTGTCCTGTCCAGTTATCTAAATGGCCTCCTGTATTGTTTTGTCTTCATGAAGCTTCTTATTCCATCTTAGTACGAGTAGGATATGTTTGCATTGATCAGCAGATTTGAGAGGCCAAGCATAATATATTTCTGTCAAAATAAAACAGAATCGCTCCTGTTTTATACCATTCACTGTTAAAAGTGACAGAGTGATCATATGAAATTTAACTGTCATGCTCTGAACATACAAAGTGAAATTCAAAGGGAGGCACTACAGAGTTTAATTTCTTGACTTTAAGATTTGCTTTCTGGACAGTGAATTTGCTCATTAAACAACCCCCAAATGCAACTCTTGACATTGAGGTACAGAGCCGTGGAGAAGCCAGGACGTCCTGTAACACAGGGCTGACAATGAGACGCTGTTTTCACCCCTCCAACAACAGTGTGTACAACCACCAGGCTTGTGCACAAGTGGGCTGTTGTTTTTCTTGTGGCAGGTCTGGTTCAAGAAGAGGTCACAAGCAAATCTCACTCATCATAGCTGTCCCACATTCAATTTTAATCAGCCTGCCTCACAAATACCCTACACATTGTGAAAAACGCAGGTCTGTGCAGGTAGACGTGTAGATGCATGTACAGCCCATGCAGCCCTCATATTGTTCAGATAATCCCCCGTAAATTACGCTCCTCCACATTTCCCCGCTCAGGAATGTGAGAGAAATCCGCATTTTAATGCCTTTCGATCCAAGGATTCTTATGTGTCGCTACAGCAACGGCGCTCACATCCCCATCGACGAAGCGGCGTCTCCAGCCACACGCTGACAACACAGGACGTGCGTGTCGAGCAGCGAATCTGTACATGTGTTACCCGGCACACTTCCACATAAACGAACTGACCGGAATGCATTCATTACTCCCCATACGTCTGCACAGCCCTGATTTATCACAGCTCGGTAGCCTCCCCACAGTTTGCCGGGGTGTCGTGTTTTTCTTGGGTTATCTATAGAAGGGGGATATCTGTTTACATGCATATCCCCTCCATTGCGTCAGGAGACCATTCCCACACAAAACGGCGCAGAATGTTTATTCAGAGCAGCCCCGGCCACGACTGTGCTGTGAGCCGAGCGCCAAACGGTGCCTGGCCCTTTAAGAGCAGCTCCTTGCCAGGTTGTGTTGTGGAGGAGTGGGGAGGCGGCTCCCTGCCTCTCTTTATTCTTTCTCTTTAGCTTCAATGGGCTTTATATCAACAAAACCGGCGAGGGGAGTCGACTGCCAGCTCATGTGTGCTTTTCCACTCACCTGGGGATTCCTGCTTCTTTGCCGGCAGTGTCCAGCCCCGACCTTCAACCTCACAGGTGTGTGCTAGTGTGGCTCAGGGCAGGGGCAGAGCAGACAGGTATTCGTCTACACCTTGGACGCAGGTAGATTTGTTCAGCTCAGCTCCACACAGACTTGCGTTCATGCTGTCTTCTGTGGGTTTAGCTGCCTAATAATGTGTTCATTCACAGATAATGGCATATTTGTATAGATATTGGGGTGGGGGGGGCTAATTTGTTGACAGATGGAGCTGATTTAAGTGATTTCAGCTTTTATAATAAAGAAATTATATTGCAAAAGAGAGGAGGATACCTACCAGCTTAAATTTCCTTCATAACTGCTTTTTATTGGTTTCCTTTGTAGATCTTTCTATTCCTATCCTTGCTTTAACATGTGCAGTACTAGTCATTCATAGGAAATAATTCAAAACATGCCTGCAGGTTCACTAAGACGGAAACTGCTTATTTCGGGTCCTGCAGCATTCTACAGGTTGCCCTGGAAGGTGGCATCTTGAAGTTGAATAACCACTCGCGTTGTGTTTTGATGCATTTGATTGTTAAGGAAATGATTCACTTTGGAATCTGGAGTTGAATTATGCGGTTTATAAGGGTTTAGTGTGTAAAGTATATTCTGGGAAAGGTTTTGAAATCCAATTATATTATTTTAGCCTAATGTATACAAATAGCTTTTGGTTTTCTGTATTTCACGTAAGATCTGTATGTACATATAACTAGTCCATGCCCTTGTGTTTTACATATAACTATTCATTGTGCATCTAGGTTTTTGGAACATAAATATGTTAAAGTAAGTCCTACTTAATGTATCGTTTAAATGGAAGCTCAAACAATGAGACTTGGTCAAAGTCATTTAACCTGCTTAAAAGGACTTTAAATCAACACAGCAGCTCCTGGCAAATAGTTAAAAAAGACAAAACCTTTTCCTGTTAGCATTCAAATCATTTTTGCTCCAGAGAAAAATGTGCTGCCGTGTTTCTTGGTGGAAATGAGCCAAGACTGTGTTGTGAAAGTGAATTCGCACAGCCAGTACCATCACTGTAATCTATTCTCCTCACACCTCAGCTATTTCCTGGCAGTTTTCTAACGACATTACATTAAAGCAATAGGGAGAACGTGTTGGCGTGCAGAAAATAATTTGAAATCCAAGCCGTCTGTGTATTTCTGTAGCAATCTGATTATTTCTTACCTAGTAAACTAGGTAAGAAATAATTGCAATACTTGATTCACATTATTTCCTGGCACCTGTGACTCTACAACTCTCACATGTACACGAAGGGCAAATTAACACTGCTGCTGGAGTAACAGGAAGCTTCGCATACACAAAATGTACATTACAGAAAGAGCCATTGTTCCTCACTTTGTTATCAGCAGTATCTTTCTTGACGTCGGGCCATATGCATTTTTAGAGGCCCGTTAAAAGGTGATTAATATACAACAGAAACGGGTGAGTAGGGCGGGAATAAAAGATGATGATGATGATGAAGGAGCTCCCAAGAAATAAGGGACAGTTACCTGAGGCCCTGTAATGTGGCCCAGGAGAAATATTAAATTAAACTGCTCTCGGGTTACACGTTCAAAGTCTTTGCTGATGTCACTTTCATTGCCAGCCCTCAGAGCCCATGTAGTGTGCCTGGTTATTGCCTCGGAGCTGGATTTTAATGGCAACTCCTTCAATTCCGGGACAACGAGGGAAGATTACTGGGTAGTAGGATATAAATACACACAGCGTGCTGCAGAGTGAAATGGTACATTAGTGTAATATAGCATCGTGAGGAATAAGGTACCCCCCTCCCCCGCTGCGCCTCTCACCAGTAAACACGGATTCAACACACATAAGAGGATCTCAGCCCCCCGTGCGCTCTCTGGGGATAGAAGCACCTTTAGGATTAATGTGTAGTGTACCAATGTATCCTACAGAAACCCGATTTAAATTGACTCACTGCGGCACTGCATCCCTGATTTTCTGTTGTTGTTCTGGTTTCAGATAGGGAAAACTTGAAAAAACGGAACCAAAACGAGGTCATTGGCTGATGAAAACACACAGACAGAACATTAAATAATAATGTCTTTCTTATGCCAAATGTGGCTGCAAAAGAGAGAGAACAAAAGAGCAAGAGGGGGGTGGGGGGAGCCAGAGAAAAAGAAAGAAAAACAAACGCAATTAAAGATTTAATGGTGTAAATTAGCCAAAACAAATGTACAAAGGAGAATGTGATGAACTGATGAATCACCTTTGTAAAGTAGTAGTTGTAAATGTGCATATCAAATAATAATGTCATCACTTCATTATTAATTGCGGTCCTGCCCTCTGCTCATGATTAGATTACACTGTTTGATCCCCTTTGCTCTGGCTGAGAAGCACGCCGAGTTTCAAGGTCTGCTAGTGATGCAGCAACACGGTAATGCAGGTACAGCATCCTGGCGGCACAGCCAGTCTATGGCTCAGGGCTCGGGCCTCTCGTCCTGTTAGGGCTCCTACAAAGTGCTGGACGTCATTTGGTTTTAAGATGTTGCTTCATAGTTAGACCATTAGCACTCACTGAACTTTGTGTGAATGAAGCTAATTAAAATGGACATGGTGCCAAGATAGTTCTGGCCATTCTTGCGACTTTTGGTTAGCTACGAAATGGTATTGTGTGGTGAAAATGGTAACTTTGAGTTTGAGTAACTGTAGGTCTCCTTCCACATCCCTGAGCTCGGGCTTTAGCACTAACCAGACCCGTCTCCGCTTCCTTTCAGAAAGAGCGTGCCTGGCTGTCTGCTCCTGCGATGATGCTGCACCGCCTGCGTCTCAGTGTGTTGCTCCTTAGCTGCTGGTTGCTAACTCCGCTCTGTACCGGGGAAGGTAAGAAAAAGTGCGCTATGGCCACCTCTCAGCTTACGGCAGAACGGTGTGTCATGACTCTTGCACCACGCACAGGTCATACACCGAAACACACACAGACACCGGGGCTCCCTGTGAACAGGCGTCCAACGGCTGGGAGACGGTGTGCATCACAGCCTGGCTGTCCTGGCTAAATATTGTTTTAACGGCGCAAGCAGCTGAGACGATGATGAAATTTAATGATCCTTAATTTCATAGAGATCGTGTTACAGCATGCTTGTACAAGAACTGTCCTCCCCCAATCTTGGCTCCTAACCCCAACCCTCCTCCCACCACCACTGCCGCCACCCGTATCCTCCCTGTGGTCGGACACGCATGCACAGACACACGACACGTGTGCATCCACTTCCCGTCGCGTGGAGCAGCCACCAGGACGCGGCTGCCAGGGATCAGGGCTGCGGAAACCGAAACCACATTTATCCATGGCACCAGGGCGCAGGCACAGGGTGGCGCTGGGTTGGGGAGATAGAGTTTCACAGGCACAGGGCGCAGGGTATAGAATTAAATCCCTCTAGTTTTAACATGAAAACAGGCCACGCGGCAGGAGGGCGAGGTCCCCAGGCGGAGGGTGGGAGAGAGAGGAAGATGCTGGGCTGGGGATGGGGGGCGGGGGACACTGACCAATCTTTTTCAGCTCAGAGCCCAACCCAGCCGCCACAAAGCAGCAGCTGAATCAAACGTGGGAGTTTATTCGCGTTTTATCTGTGTGTTGTTGGGTTTTTTACATTTTGATTGCAGCTGAATAAATGCTTATAATCCTGCTGTAATCTATACACACCCTCCCCCCCGACCGGGGCTATATTTAACTGAAGGACCATGAATCCTGGAGGAGCCATGGGGGTCGGGGTGGGGGAGTGATCTCTGTGAGGGTCTGGCAGGGCCTGATCCTGTGGCCTGATTTCCCCAGGTTGTCTCTCTGGAGGGACACCCAGAGTCTCATCAAGAGAAGGAACAGTACAGCAATCGGCCAGATTCCCTGGAGTTCCTTCTTTACTTTACTCATTCAATATATACATTTTAAATAGCCAAATTACTAGTAGTAGTGTCAGAGGAAAGTCTCCGCACCCCACACTTTCTCCTGAGACGTCTGGAGATCTATTTATTTGCCTGAGGCAGGTAAATGTGTAACTGCAATTAGCTTTTCTGCAGTTTTTTGTTTTAATTATTTTCTGGAGAAAACCTTTTCCTGACACAAAAAGAGTTCAATATAAATCAACATCACTTTATTGTAAAGCTATTGCTTTTTCTGGAAATTAGTGACATGCAGAATTCTGAGTCTTGCGAATAAAACCTGACCACTAGGGACACTGCGATCAAAGCCTCAGCCCCTATGGACCGTCCAGGGCACAGAACCTGATACTGTGTTCTGCTTCTGTGGATCTGCATTCCAGATGAAAGGCATGCTCCTGAAAGCCTAATGTTTTTTATAACATGCTTTTGTGTAGTATTATTGATTGTGCCTGAAGTGCACTTTTAACCAGCGCTTTTCTCAGTCTCTAATGCTGTCCAGCGCTCTGGGGTGCAGTGTGAAATTCTTTGGTGCTGTACTGTACCGGTGTTGCACATAAGCAGGGGAGATTTGCAGCATAAAGATTTGAACGATGAATAAAAATGTCTAAACCCTCTCAGGTACATATATCTCAAAATTGATGGAATTTACTTCACTAGTGTTGCTTCGACGTTTTAAAGCATTAAACACAATCTCTCTCCTGAGTCCTCACATTCGGACTGCGCTTAATTTAGGGTTCGGAGAGACTGGGATTTGAGCTAAGATAGGGATCGGATTAGAGTTTGCAATTCTCAATTTAGGCTTCCACTGCAGTGTGAAGTTATACTTTATAAATATCGTACACATATATAACGATATCATTGATGTTAGTTTAGTGTAATTAACAGTATTAATCAACTGAATGAATCGCCAAACAACACATTTTCTGAACCCTCAATACAGCACCCCAGTTGATGCACCTTTTTTGGTGTATTATACAATATAAATGTCATTTACGTAAATACACACAGCCAGCCAGGATCCTTTGTATCACCAACATAAGAATACACTTTGTTTGCAGTCTTCTACACAATGCGACGAGGCCTCAAGGCTGAGTTTTATTGTGCAGTCCTGACCGGATAAAATGTGAAAGCTGATAACAAAAAAAAACTGGAAGCTGTTGTTGTCAAGGCCAGAAACAGGAAGAAATACTGAATTCCAGGACTGTCGGGGCAAAACCCAAGCAGGTGGCGACATGATCACCGCACATTCCTCGCCTCCGCACCGTCCACACACGCACGCACGCTTGCAGAGATGCACTTCCCAGCCCCGCATCACAGCCACCTGGCGAGACTGGACCAGGCCTCTGCGGCACGGTGCGGTCTACATCTCTGTGGCTCTCTGAAAAAAAACTGAATAAATACCCTGCCCAAAAAGAAATTGCACTGCCTCAGATACAATACAATGCAATACCTTTCATATAACTCTGCTTACAAAGTGTATCTGTGGAGCACGACAGGCCACCGGCATGGCCAATAAACACCGCTAAACGGACACTTTCTATCGCCCTGCAGGCACGATTCCTACAAAATAAAAAGCGAGGTACAGTGCTGCTACGGTTTGACGGGCTATGAATCAGCCTGCGCTACCGCTGTTTGGCAGCTTGTCAAGACAAATTAAGCAACTCCGAAACAAGTCCTCAGACGGCACTCAGCTCTAACGCGGTGTTAAGCAGCTGCTCCATTTCAGCAGGGGCTCTCTATCCCTCGGAGGCGTGTCGGTGGAAAACAACACCGCGCGTTCGCCGCCACACACGACATCTGCTCCCCGGCAGCAGGGTCACAGGGCCCCGCTTTACTATTCAATTCAGCCTGTGGTTGATTGTCTGTATGTTCCCCCTCGCAGCTCTTCAAAGAGGGATCGTGGCCAGGTATTGTGCGTGGCTGCTGGCAGTTGTTCACAGCCTTTTCATGACAGTACATTGAAACTGAAAACATAATTGGATCAACATACCTGTATTCGTGACGCATAAAGAGGTTGGGCAATGTCATCAGAAGACAGAAACCACTGAACTCAAGAATAGCATTGATAAAAAGGAGTTTTTCGTTCTAGAAATTCATCACATTGGATGGGTGTTTGTTTTGTTTTAAATATGCCACTTCATAAGTCCCTGTTGTAATAAAGCCAACAATGTTAATGGCGAAGAGAATACCATATAAATCTATCCCCTGCAGTTTCTTCTACCCGTGAAATGTTGTTTTAAACCAACAGACACAGGGAGTTCAGGGAGGGAGTTATATGCACATTATATCCAATCTGTGTTGTTATCATCCTCTGCAACACTATAAAACACTCTTCAACAACACAATCAATAACTTTTCATACCACAACAATCAACACCAAATGAGCATGCATCATTTAGCCCAATCCTCAATCCTCAATACTTAACCCCAATCCAGTTAATACTCTATGCACTGCCAAGATGTTTGGTTGGGAGCCCAGTCCAAACACACTGAACCCTCTCCAGTCTCAGGGACACTGAGTTAAAAACTCCTCACAGCGAGTATCCCAATCACAGAATTGCTACTGCTATATATGAGTTTGATGGAGACATTTCATCATCTGTAGGCCCACACCTTTTGCAAACAAACCTTTACAGAGATTCCTGACACAAGTTTATGTTAAAGTTAGGAGAAAAAAAGAAAAACGAACAGACACGAACAGGGAATAGACTGGTGATAGACACATTCATAATAACTGTACAAAGCAGGGACTGAATATATCTAATCTGCCGCTTAATTAACAGAACCAAGAAAAGGGGTTATCTCAGATTGAACAGAAAGCCATTAGGGATCTTAATTCTCTGAAAGCTCTGGGAAAAAAAGAAAAACCCACAAATGCAATAGCTAGCATTTAACAATTAACCAGCATTACACAGCCAATAGGAGAAAACATGCCTCAACAGTTATCCAACATCCACAATCCAATGGCATTTACTTGCGACCGTAAAAATCGCTCTTGACCTTTAAAGAGTAGTGACTGCGGTTTTTTTTTTTACACAATTGGCTCCATTGCCATCAAACTCAACGTGTGTTAGTCCTGACAGAGTCCCCTTAACGTGTTGTGTGAAGCGAAGGGTGTTTGTTTCTCTGACTCTTGTTGTCTGTGTTGTTGGTACAGATGGAGACTGCGAATCTCGCTGTAACCTGGGCCATGGCCGCTGTGACGAGAATGGCGTTTGCAGGTGAGAGAGATCAGATCGGTATGGCTCCGGGGTCACACACAAGTGCGCACCGCCTCCGGTTATTCAATCCACTTCCTTTCAGCGGGTGCATTTACTCTCCTAAACTGCTTTTTTTTGGTTCTGCTAGTGAACTACAAACCATCGAGAGGGATCAAACTAAATCCCAAACTGAAAAAAGTCAACAGCAAGCTGGAAATAGTACGCCCCCAATTTAAGAAGGCTCTGAGCTTTCATTCGTGGTCATTAACTAATTTCATTTCTCTATAGCCAGCGCCATTCAGAAGAGTCACCAGATCCCTGATTATAAATAATTTCCTGTGGCCTATCAATTAGCTAATTAGCACAAATCTGATCAAATTTCCTGTTGCCTGTGGGTTTCTTTAATGCCGCAGTAAATTCAATAATCACTTGCAGTGGGCCTGTAGTCGCAGCAGGTGATGTAAAAGTTTGTGTTCCAGCCCCTGGAAACCCACAGGCCCGAGTTAATGTCTGTTAATTGATGTTCTGCTGCTGCGAGTGATGGAGCGTCTCCGTTTTGCTTTGGCTGCTGCCGCCGAGGACGCCGCCTCCCGGGACACGAGAGACGAACAGCTGGCTCTGCCACCGCTGAGTTTAACTTGGGCCAGTGGCTCTGAATTAATACACCGAGAATCCCAGTCGGAGTCCCTGCTGAGCCTCTCTCTGGCTCCACAGGCGATGTGCTACGAACGCAGATGGGGCTGTCTGGGATTTGAGCGCCGCTGTTTGTTTTTGAGCGGTGGTGAAAAAGGATCACTGCAGCAATAAGGTTGTTCTGAGACGGTCTGTCACGTTTTCAAACCCAGATAATAAAAATAATGCGGCACAATGATGGAAAACAAAATCTTGCAGTGGCTGATGGGATATGTGTGTGTTTGTGTTGCAGGTGTGACCCGGGCTGGGAGGGGCCACAGTGTGAGGACTGCGTGAGGATGCCCGGTTGTGTCCACGGCTCCTGCCACCAGTCCTGGCAGTGCACCTGCGAAAGCGGCTGGGCCGGGCGTTTCTGTGACAAAGGTAAGCGAGGGTGCAGGTGTTGTTGGCGTGGGGTGCCTGCTGCCTCCACACTGCTGCTCAGGGAAAGAAAGGCAGCAGCTACCAAGATCGGTCTCCTACCTGATCGCTGTCTCCCAAGAGAATGGGTGTGAGGCCCAGAGAATGGAGGTTAAAGTGAAGCGTCTTCTATCTTAGATATCTACATCTGCACCAATCAGCAGCCCTGTCAGAACGGAGCCACCTGCATCGCCAATGAGAATGGAGACTATTCCTGCTTCTGCCCAGAGGGGTTCCACGGGCAGCACTGCGAGCTGAAGACCGGGCCCTGCCAGAAAGCCAGGTGAGCACCATCCTCCGGCCAGGGGTGCTGCTATACTGCCCTCTGCCATTGCCCACATGTACTGAATGGTTCTCCTAGTCTGTACCACTCACAAACCGTCAGAATGGATAGATTAAAAATGAGGACATTACCCCAGGAAAGTGTGTGAATATTTATCACTCTTGGTGTTCAGCGTTCAGAATGTAACAGACATTTTTATAGCATTCAAACTGATGCAGTCTGGCTCCCGGCGAAATCACGTGGGCCAGTTTTCAGCCTTTGAGAGCAGTCGAGTAACACCGAGTCTTGCTGAGCACCTGAGATGTGCTGAGATTAGGCCCTTTTGTCCTCTGAAGCTTGTGCAGTTAGGTAACCTGAAGGATAAGGTGAGCCCCTACTCACTCTGCCCTTCTCACCGTCTCTCAGGTCTCCCTGCAAGAACGGCGGGACCTGCGCGGACGACAACGGCTACGCGTCTGAGCTGTCCTGTCGCTGCCTGGCTGGCTTCGTGGGCCCTAGCTGCCAGGTGAACGTGGACGACTGCCTGATGCGGCCCTGTGCCAACGGCGCCACCTGCCACGATGGCATCAACCGCTTCTCCTGCGAGTGCCCGGCCGGCTTTGAGGGCCGCTTCTGCACCGTCAACATCGACGACTGCAGCAGCAGCCCCTGCCTGAACGGGGGCCGCTGCTACGACCGCGTCAACGACTTCCACTGCGTCTGCCCCATGGGGTACTCCGGCAAAACCTGCGACACGCAGCTCTGGACACACAACACCTGGGCAGAGGGCCACCCCAGGGTCACCCAGGCCCGCCCGGACCTCACCGCGTCGGGCCCCTGGCGCAACAACTCCCTCCCGGGACGCAGGACCACGCCCAGCAACAGTGAGCGTCTGCTGAAGATCTCCGTAAAGGAGGTGGTGACGCGGCCAGGCGCGGCGCTCTCCGAGGTGCAGCTCATCGTGCTGCTGGTGTTCGGGGGCATGACGCTGGCCGTGGTGGGGCTGACCGCTGTCCTGGTGGGGAGGGGACACTGGAAGGACCGCTGCTCCCGCTGCCGCTGCGCCTCCCAGCGCCGCCCGCCCACCGCCACCCCGGCCGAGGAGGAGTGCAGGGTCAGCATCCTGCACAGCCCACCCCCCGACCTCAAGAAGAAACTCAACACGGAGGTCATGTAGCCCGAGGGGCCGCCCTGCACTCTGGGCCCACGGCGGACGCGGCAGAGGATCGGCGAGTGACTGTGACTGTTGCTGTTGTGTCGGCACCTGTAGTCAGAGACCATCCCGAGGCGGGCTTCAGGATGCGCCTCGTCTAGGGAGCTGCAGGGCGCGTCTTAAATGATGTCAGCCTCTCAGGGCCAGCTGCTTCTGTGCAGCAAGACACAACTCAGAAGAGAACGCATTGCTTTACGTTTTCACAAACCCACAAAGGGTGGAAGAGTGTTGTATTTCTGTAGAAAACAGTATAACCTCAGTCTGTCTCCAGATTAGCTGCCAGTATTTTGACAAGTTGCAATGAACTGAAGCCTGAGAAGGTGGACCTGCGATGTGCCTGATCTGAGGCAACGGCTCCTTGAATAAGATTGATCGTCTGGACTGCACTGAATATATGCAGGGCGTTTATTGATATAGATACGAAACTGTTGTGTCATTGTCACTCGTTTTTAATCGAGGGCCTGCGAATGGCCACGGAGAGATTATGGTTTACAAACCCTAAAGCACTTCCTAGAAGAAAAAGGAAAAACTTTGTACAGCCATCTGATTAAGACATCCTTCACATTTGTAAAGAACATGATCCTCTCAGGGATCCTAAATTATTTATTATGTATTTTGTACTTTTGTGTATTCCTTCTTTTTTTTTTTTTTTACAGGAAATGCACATGCTAACTGTAATGTCCTGCATTGATTTCGTGTCGTATGGTTCTCTCAGCGCTGATAACAGATTACAGCTGGCAATTCGTCTCAATCCGAGACTGACGGACTGTCCAGGGCAGCGTGTTCCCATACTAACCTCCCCCACAGTCTGGAGTTGTACATTTCATTTATTCCTGTAATTTATTTGTGAAATGTACACATGATCTGTTCTGCAAATGTGTCCTATTTTTTTATACTGAATGTGTGCATTAAAGCTGTGAATTCTATCCATTGTGCTGTAGAGGGCTTCTCTAAGTGCAGGGTTTGATGCAACCCTGGCTCGGGCAGAGATCGCCCCAATCAAAGGTTTTCTCTGTCAGGTTTTCAACACGGGGGCATTAACGAGGTTCCCGGCGTTAACAAGCCCCAGCAGCCAGCCAACCGGACAGCATTAGTCAGACACAAAATCAGGAAGAGATAGTGTAACACTAAACTTATACAGAAGCGAACAATATAATATATATTCAGACTTGCATCGCTCGAACAGCGGTGCGTTAATCTAGATCTGAGAAGGCAGCCACCGTACAGTATATTCTCATTGCAGTCAATCGCCACGCAATAAACACACACACCCATGTGGAAAAAGCCCACCTGGAAGCGAGCATATTGCCAGTATTGCAGAGATAAACAACCGACTCACCCAGTGGTCTGTGAGAAGCATGGTCAAAGCTTTGCTCAGACTCCGCACACAAAGTCCACCTTGGGATACTGATGCCAGGACTGACTGGCCTCTGAGATTATCTGGAAGAGCTTTAGGGCACCGTCTCTACTCTCCTTGGATGCCCCACCCCACCCCATTCAGTCCGAGCACTTCCTTCAGTCCGAAACCAGAGCTCTGCCGGCGTCACCTGATCTGGTCGTGGGGGCAATATCAAACCCAGGAATAAACTGCTATAGGATTCGATATTTCCTGCTGGAAGGTCCTGTAGCACATTCCTCAATTCAATCCCCTGGGAACCACTGGAAGAGGAACGTCCCCCAGATAAAAGATGGCAAAAAATAAACAGATGAATAAATAAATAAGTCCAGAGATCATCAGAGTGATTTAATTCTTCAATGAGGGTCTAGCTCCACAAACGCCAACACAGAAAGAATTACAGCAGGAACACTTACATGTATACAATGACAAGTGCAGTTTAAATACACCCTGTTAGTTCCTGACAAAAATCAGGTCATCTCTTTACAGATACAAAGCGACACAGTGCACTATTCTGTTACCCTGAGATAGTGTTTGGATTTTAAAATGTTCCGCTGAACAAAACACAGACGAGCTCGGCTGCAGCGTGATCCTTCATCTTTGATCATGTGTACAGAGAAAACGACTAAAGTGTCTGTCAAGAGGGTTTCTCCTCTAGCATTCACTTGTTTTATCGGACTGATTATCCCACTCGCATCCTGCAGTAAAGGCGCGAGTCTGGCACGGAAACAATGACATGGAAAACAGACTTGAAAGATGCCACTCATCCCATCTGCGGTGTCAAGGTCCCGACTGCCGCCAATCTCCCGTGTGTCTCTTTTGCATGCCGGGAATGTGTCAGGACAGGTTCCGCAGCTTGAGACGGACTCGCCTTTCCTCAAAATTGCACTCGATGTACTTCACGAGCCCTTGGGTGACAACATAATTAAAATCCGGCAGAATAATTACTGTCGCTCGTCATGTTCAATGGGGGCCATTTTAATCTGTCGAAGAAAGCCCTTCTGAAGGACCACTTGCATTATTATTTTTCTTTCAAACAAAACCCACGTAACCGCATGCAAAGAGGAATATGAAAATCAGATGCATACTTCATAATGCAAATTACGAGTGAACAATGAAGAGGTAAAACAATAAAAGAGCAGAATCTGCCCCTAGACCCTATCTGTGGAGGTGGAGTAAAGTCGCTTTTAAAATAACGAATGACATGATTGAGCTCAGTACTTTTGTGTTATTATATATTGTTACTGGTGATGGCAGGGCCGATGGCAAAAGATACGCTATGCTATGATATGACACAGCAGGGTGTGTAAAAAGTGTGCACAGACTAAAGAGCAGTCTGAATCGCTTGTCTTCCTGTCAGCAGAGAAGGCCATGTTTCTCTGCTACACAGGTAATCATCACTGTGTAGTTATCAAAATGTCATTAATCTTCTAAAATAAAGCTACAGGAATGTTTTCAAGCATACAGATAGAGTGTTTTGTGTCAACACCTCTGCTTACAATAATACCATGTGTGCCTGAGTGTCTTAAGGGTTCATATATAATATTAAATACCTTATCTTGCTTGTTAGAATCCACAAAATATTAAACAGGATTGCATTTGGGTCCAGACATTTGCATTGGGAACAGCAATTTTAAACAGGTTATGAATGTAAACATGCTATCGAAACAAGCTGTTGCTGAATGCAGAAGTGTGGAAAATGACAATCAAATTCAGTCATTTGGGGAAACTGATAAGTAAATGAGTATTTAATACTATATAAGACTCACAGTCTGTTTCTGCGTATTTAAATAATATAAACATGTATCGTCCCAGTCCCTCAGCTGTCATCAGTGTATGACTGGGAAAACTGGCCTGTCAGTATATTCCAGCTGCCTACTGGTGTGTGGGCCCACCGTCAGTGGGCAGCCCGTCTCCCACAGCGCCAAGCCCGGGCCACCGCCTTGTCAGTCCGCCCGGCCGTGCACCAGCTTGTAGAAGAACGACTCCTCTCTCTGGCAGAGAACGGCTGGGGTGTCGAACTCCACTGCCTTCCCAGCATGCATCACCAGCACCTTGTCAGAGTCCATGATAGTGTTGATTCTACAGGGGAAAGCACAATGACAAAGCAAATTCAAATAAAAACGTCTTTGAACATAACTCTAAACACAAATCAACGCCCAGCCCTTCCCACCGCCGGGCAACTCTAGGACAACTTCAAGTCACCTGTGCGCGATGGTGAGGACGGTCTGGTCCCGAAATTTCTCCCGGATGGTTTGTTGAAGAAGCTTGTCAGTCTTCTGGTCGACACTGGCTGTAGCTTCATCGATACACAATATCTGCATTTAACATAACAAATATCAATACAACTCCAAGATAGGACAGAGATTCTCAAAAAAATATTCACATTGTACAGAGAAGGAGAGCGAATGTGTATCGCACATACTTCTTTACCATATATTGAAAGTAGCGGAGAGAATGGCTCACAGCAGTAACCATTCTCTGGATTTATGTACATTTCTAATTTTCGCGAATAAAACATTAACTATAGCTCCTCTCTGGCAGTGAGTAATTAATTATTGAACTGTGCTTCTATGGCTATTTATAGAAAGCACAATTCCATGGAGTCACACCATCAATGGCACCGAGATACTTATTATTCCCCCACAAGGTCCGTCACACTCAGATGAAGTGTGAAATCCCTCCACAGGGGATGGCACCGTTCTGCCGCCGTACGCTGGCAGGGATTTGACCCCGGTACCTTGGCTTGTGTCAGCAGTGCTCTCGCCAGGCACAGCAGTTGGCGCTGTCCCAAGGAGAAGCTCTTCCCTCGCTCCCCCACCTCTGCCGCTAGCCCGCCTGTCAGACAAGAGACCAGAGTGAACACAGAGAGCGCGCTTCAACACACAACCGGGTTTAATGCACCGTTTTCATTCGCATGTTTCTAAAGAAGGGGTGAAATAGACTGAGAGGCATCTAAATTCTCCCAATTTGGGGACCGGTGACCCACCCATCCTGGCGACAGCCTCTCCCAGGTGGCACTGCTCCAGCACGTTCAGCAGCAGGCGGTCAGAGTGCCGGCCACAGGGGTCCAGGTTCTCACTCACTGTGCCACTGAATAGGAAGGGGTCCTGAGGGATGACGGCCAGCTTTGACCTTCAGAGGGACCACAGGGTTACCATCAGTGCCACAGACAGATAATACGATAAGAATAACAATAACAATAACAATAATTACGATAATGATAAAAATCACGATAAAATGGAGTCTCACCGGAGCTGCGCGAGGCCCAGCAGGCCGGTGTTGACGCCGTCGATGACGATATGCCCGCCGCTCAGCTCCATCATGCGGAACAGTGCCAGGAACATGGTGGACTTCCCCGAGCCCGTCCGGCCCACGATGCCCACCTTCTCCCCGGGCCGGATGACCACGCTCACCCCGTCCAGGGCATTGGGCAGTCCCGGCCTGTACAACAGCACCGCCTCCTGAAACTCGATCTGCCCCCTCTCGGGCCACGCTGGGGGGACCTGTGGGGGGGGGATGGGGACACCTCGCAACGTGACTTGGTGTCTTCGCACGACGTGTAAAGGAAATATCTGTACCATCTCTAGAGTCAACAAAGGAGGAAAGGGGCCACATGGCGTCCTACCTCCAGGCTCCCTGCTTGCGGCTCTATGGGGATGTCACTGGAGTACTCCTCCGTCCGCTCCACGCTCACCATCTGGGTCTCGGTCTGAGTGAAGCTGAAGATGAGCCCAGAGAGCAGGTTGGTGACAGACAAGGCATAGGACAGAGACAGCCCCACCAAGCCTGTGCAAACACACACACACACAATGAGGATACACTAAATGCAAAAACAATATGCAACAATCAAGTGAATGTTATTGTGCCTTTTTTTAAGTAAGAGTGATTAAGCACTTCCAAGACAACCCAAGAAGTAGACAGCAGGTGGCACTGATGTGTTATAAACCTTCTTTTTGTTTTGGAATGAAAGCCAGCTCCGATTCCACTGCCCACCTGGGTCTATAGACCGTGCCTGGTGCTGGATGACCGCGATCACGGCTATGCCTGTCACCACCGCGACTCCGATCAGCTGCAGCCGTATGTCCAGCCACTGCATGGCGGCGTTGCTGGCGAACAGACAGCGCTGGTTCCTCTCCAGGCGGCTCTCGTTCTCCTCCTCGAACCTGCGGGAGGAGCAGAGCTACGTCAGAGCGGGACGGGCTACGCGGCGCTCCGCCAACGCTGCCACAGTGGGGGCGGACCTGGGGGCGGCGCAGCTGGAGCGGATGGTGCCGAGGCCCGTGAGCGTCTCCGAGAAGTGGGTGTAGATGGGCGAGAGCGTGAGGCTGTAGAGGCGCTTGAGCTCGCGGGACGTGTGCCGGTAGTAGCGCTGGATGATGTAGTAGACCACGGCCAGCGGGAGCAGCACCACCAGGATCCAGGGCAGCCCGTAGCTCATCACCACCAGCATGCCCAGCAGGCCGAACACGTTGGCCAGCAGGATGTTGAGGATGAAGGGCAGGGTGTCGTCCACGCTGTACAGGTCAGAGGAGAAGCGGTTCACGATGCGCCCCAGGGGGGTGGTGTCGAAGAACGTCACCGTGGCCTGAGGGGGCAGGTGGAAGAGAGAGAGAGAGAGAGAGGCATTGTGGGAGGGCAGGGAGAAACAGGAGTAAAACAATGACAGGACAAACCCAAAATCAGAAGTCTTTTAGAACTTAATTCCAGCCGTACCTTCAGCACCCTGTCCAGCAACCTGTTGTGGATGACTGTGGCAGCGCAGATGGCCCCGTATGCGAACAGGAAGGCTCTGACCGCCGTGAGGAGAGAGTTGGCGGCAGCAATGGAGCCGTACACAGTCAGGTAGTATTTCAGATCGAAGGAGCTATTGGCTTTGGGATCTGTGCCTAGAAGAGTAACCGGAGACCTGCAAGCCAAAACATCGGTACCAGATTCACTTCCTGGTTTGCATTCATACAAAGAATCTAACATGATTAAGGTTTTCCATTTTGTGCAGCTGTAGGTAAAGATACACATAGAAACACAAAAATATCTTCTCAAAACCCCTGGCAAGCTTTTGAACAGCATTCGAAAAGAAAACAACTCACATCAGTCCTCCAGGTGAAAAGAGTAGTAAATGGGGTGAGACATCAACAGGCGAGAGATCGCTGAGGGAGACGTTGTCCGTGGATTTCAGCTGAGATATCCAGTGCGAGAGCCACCAGTCCGAGATGTTCTTGGAGGCTGCGGGGAAGGGGAGTCATGTTGAACAGCAGCTGCTAGACAACACGCTACACAGAAGAGCAGGTGTTGGAGCTGCACTCCAGGGTTCAAGCACTGATAGACAATGATAGGGAGCACTTTTGGGCTACGCTTTCGGTTATTAACAAGTCAGTGCCGTGACCCCAAAACTGGCCCTCAACAGGGGTGACATTTCCAGCCGCACACAACCCAAGCCAGATGTGCAGGATCTAGGGCTCTCCTGTCACCCCCAACGGCTGCTGTCCCTCCAGGGCCCGGGAGCTAAGCACTGAGGAAACATTTCCAGTACTTAACCATCAGTCACGTTTATGTGGTGAGAGCCCAGCAGACGGGGTTGACTGTACCTTGCATGAGCAGCAGTGAGAAGAGGATGGAGAAGGCCAGGCAGCCGCCCACAGCCAGCCAGTAGGCCCTGTAGACCCGCAATGCCACCACCCCAGACTGCTTTAGCTCCTCTGCCACCAGGCTGTCTGCCACACAGACCTGGTCTGCAGGCTGCTCCACGCCCTGCTCGCCCTCCACGCTGTCTGCAGGGACAGGACAACAGACCCATCAGCAAGTGCTCTCCAACGCTCTCAAGAGCATCCTCGAAGCCAGTCGCTTATGTACACAGCGTACCAAAACCCAAGAATGCGTAGAATCTGCATCTCAACACTAAAACCACAATGCCAACTGCAAGACAGATATACGCTGACCTTGGTCCTGAATATCTTGTGACTTTTTGACCCTGTACATCAAAAGCAGAAGTAGCAATGCATGTCATAATCCGTTCTGTCAGAAATTGCTTGGTCTGCACAAAGCCTTATATGGTGTTGTTATTTTTCTACACTCTCAATGACACGTGTTCAGGTTTCATAAATCCAGTCCAGGAATAAACCCTCTCCGTGTGTGTCAAATTTATGTCTGATCATTCATTCAAAACAACACAGCGTTATTATAACCATTCTGCCTGTTATTGAAATACCTTTCTCCTTTATGTTGCTGTTATTCTTCCTGGTTTTGGGAACAGCTTCAACCAAAGGCAGGATTTCTGCAGGAGTGCCTGTCAGGAGATAGATAAAACAAACTTTGGATATTTTGTAGAACAGTCTTACTAGAACTTCAAACTGGAACAAAGAAATGTCATGGAAAACAGAAACAGAAGTGGCTTTATTGTATTGTTAGAGCAAGCTGCACCTGTTCTGACAATCTTCCCATCATCCATCAGAACCACCACATCGGCCTTGTCCAGGAACTCTATGCGGTGGGTGCAAAGAATTCTGGTCTTGTGCTTCAGGATTCCCAGGATGCACTTCTCCATGAGGTGGCTGGCCACGTCAGCATCAACTGCAGCCAGGGGATCATCAAGGAGATAGATGTCCTTTTCCTTGAAAGTTGTGTGTGGGGCAAGGGTTACAGAGATTAGTTTTTCTACATGCAGTTGTAAGGGAAGTCCATTACTCCTCATCTCATTGAATTACATTTGACTTTATGATCTTGTGTGATGAAAGGAAACTATCAGACAAGAAGGCAATAATATCTGCGCTATGTTCATGAAAATACTGTGATTTATAAGGCTCAGGGACTAGGAGCACCCAAGCACCCAGAGTTAGAAACCTCACCATGTACACAGCCCTGGCTAAGGCGACACGGGCTTTCTGTCCTCCACTCAGTGTCACTCCATTCTCCCCTACCTCCGTCTGATCCCCAAATGGCAAGATCTGCGAACAGACATCAGCTCATATAAACCAGGCTGTCGATGTACAACATGACAAATAACTATTCTTAGAAGAAGAAGAAAAGAAAAGCGAGGTTGTAAAACTATAAAAACTAGTGAAAGTGTTGAGCAGAAGTCTTGGTTTTCACATCAGCCTGGGTTTTAATGATGTATCTGTGTAACTGGAGAGAAAGACGAACTCACGTTGAGGTCGTCAGTGAGGGCACAGGCCTCGATGACCGCCTGGTACAGCCGCCCACTGTGCTCCTTGTTGAACAGGATGTTTTCCCGGACCGTGGCGTGTTGGATCCAGGGCTCCTGGGCGGCCAGGCCGAAGCCCCGCTCTCTGCCCTGCACGTACACCGCCCCCCCGCACCTGCACACGGCACAGCACACGGAGCATCAGAGGAGGAGGGAAGGCAAGACTACTAAACCTTATTCTCATATCCGTTTCTGGGTTTAAATCTCAGTGACACCTAGCGTCAGATGACAGATCAAGTGGTATTAGAAGAGCAGCGATGGATGACAATCTCAAACTACATGAAAAAAAACAAACGACCAGAACTTGGACATCCTAGAAGCGGTTTACCTGTTCAGTTCTCCAGTGATGGCTGCCAGTAGGGAACTCTTCCCACATCCTACCTTCCCCACCACCGCAATCAATGCCCCCTGGTGGACAGAACAAGTATGGCATGACTTGAGGAGCAAGAAAAGGATTATTTTTCTGTTTCTCACTGTCCTATTCTGATCTCCGAGTGCTTTGTGTGTGTGTGTGTGTGTGTCTGTATGGAGGGGTGGGTGCAGACCTTCTTCACAGTGAGGTTGAGGCTGCGTAGCTGCAGACTGCCCTCCTGTGGGCCGTCCCCCGTGTCGGTCTGCACAGGGGCGTCCCCGCTGTCCGGGCTCAGCCAGGAGAAGGTGCACTGCTTCATCTGGAGGGTCGTCAGGGGATCATCTGGGGCCACTGCACAAAAACACAGAGCAACAAAGAGAATATCATCAGAACACTTCACCATCTCTCTCCCTCTCTCCCTCTCTCCCTCTCTCTCTCTCTCTCTCTCTACCCATGCTATAGTAGGTGTTCAGATCCTGGTCCGATAGTCGCAGGAAACGCTGGATTCGGTCCAGGGACACCTTGGCCTCTATGGTGCCGTTTAAGACCCAGGGGAAGTTGTTCAGGGGCATGATCAGCATGCCGACCAGAGCTAGCGCAGTGAACACCTGTAAGACAGCAGGCCAAGGCTCAGTGTGGTGGTACGATCATCATCATCATCATCATTTCTATAATCATGATTTAAAACGCAAGGTGTTGTAGTTATCCTTGCTTTTCACAAGTTCTGTGCCTATATCATTGCAAGTCTTTTCTTGCACACTCTCCCTCAACAGCAAACAATCTTACAGTCTCACCTTGGCGGCCGTGAGCTCGTGGCCCAGCAGCACATACGTGATGAAGGTGAGGATGGAGATGACGACCGGAAGGGCTGCCCAGGTGTACACACACACAGCGTCCAGGTATTTGATGGTCTTGAGGTGGGAGAGCTCCTGCTTCCGGCAGCCGGCGATCTTCTCCGTAAAGTGTTTCTCCCAGGTGTAGAACTTAATCACCCGCATCCCGAATAGGATCTCGGTCATCAGCTACAGGAATGGAGACAGTGATATGGGGAAAAATAATGATTCTGACATTAAACAAGCAGCTGTCTAGAATGCCTGTCCTACAGGAATAAATCTGGCCATGGTCGTCGAAGAAGCACAGATTGAGGGTTGCAGAATATTGAGTTCCCTGCAGGACACAGCGAGATTAGGGCAACATGCAGGATCAGATCAGCTTACCTTCACTCGGCTGTCCTTGTGCTTCAGCAGGTGCTTGTTGTTCTCCATGATGCGGGTGGCAATCACCTTGTTGAGCGGCACCAGCAGCAGCGCCAGAGCCAGCCCCCCGAGGAAGGCCACGCCTACCTGCAGGTAGAGGAGGTAGAGCGTGATGGCGAACTGGAAGGGCAGGCTCCACACCTCGTGGAAGCTGACAAAGAAGTTAACCAGGCGGTCGGTGTCGGTGCTCATGAAGTTGACCACCTCGCCCAGGGTGAATCGGGCCAGGGTGGTGCCGGAGACACGCAGGGCCTTGCGGTAGATGGCGGAGATGACGGCAGCCCGGGCCGAGAGGGACACCTTGGACACCTCGAAGGTGAAGATGTTGCGCAGAATGGCAGACAGGAAGGTGCTGGCGAAGAGCCCCAGGGCGCACCACACTCCCTGACTCATGGGTGCCTGCCCCGACTCCATGAAGCCCACCAGGCTGTTCAGCAGGAGTGGCCCGGCAAAACCCAGCATGTTCCCTGCCAGCTTCAGCACCCCCAGCAGGTAGAACCTCAACCCGAAGGCGGTGTGCAGGACACGCAGCAGCCTGACCTGGGGCTCCTGAGGGCTGTCCTGGCTCTCTTCCTTGCCGTGGCCTCTGTCTTGGTCAGGCAGACTCCACGTACCGTTCTGCACACTCCTCCCAGAGTCCTGGGCCCTGCCTCTGTGAGGAGCCTCTAGCTGCTCCGCTCGCTCCTGCCTGCACCTCTCCCAGCAGCGCTCGAAGTGTTCCCGGACGGCCTTGGTGCGGAGCTTCCTGGGAAGGAGGTAGATGTCCGAGGGCCGCTCGAGATCCCCCCGACGGCCGACCGTCATCAGCGGGTTCAGCCAGAAGTAGAAGAGCCGCGAGACCCAGCTGCTCCCGTCCTCCCCGACAATCTGCCCGTCCGGACCGCGATAACTGTCCCCTGGGATCAGAGGTGCCCCGTCAGAGTCGTTGATAGACATAATGCCGCCCTCTCGTGGGCAGGGCACGGCAAACGCCACCACGTAGAGCAGGAGCAGCAGGAGCTGGGCAGACACCACGGCCAGGCGCAGGACTCGGAGCGGTTGCCCAAGGTCCAGGTAGCTGCTGTCTCTACAGTAGGACACCAGGGTGATGATGAGAGCAGCAGCCGGAAGGACAGCCAGGACCAGTAGGGTGAATGGGCCCCTGGACACCCTGTAGGCAGACCTCCGGAGGACCACCAGTGCCCCACAGTGGACAACCCAGGCCACGATGGCGATTCCATCGGCCAGTACGTCCAGGTACAGAGATGGCTGGTGCAAGAGGGGCAGCACAGCCAGGTCTGCAATGAACAGCAAAACCATGAGCACTGCCATGGCCACTCTGCAGCTCCAGCCACATGACTGGAAGTCTAAGAACAACCTGGATCTGGGGGGAAAAAACATTACATATTTTAAAAGGATTTAACAGATTGATTTAATTTTTTGTGTGACAGTATATTAATAGTTTTGAAAGGAAAAACAACTATAGACTCCATAAGTCTTTTACAATTATCATAATTCTGTAATCAAGTGTAGAGTTTTCTAAGTCATTTATATGTGTAAAAAATAAGTAAAATATACAGCAACAGTAACTGACGTACCGTGGTATACTCAGGTAACAGGCGCTGGAGAGCGCAAGGACAGAATGTGGCAGGGCATTGAGGAGCAGCTGGTTAAAACAGGGGCTGACGGTACCATCCTTCCACAGTGGCAAGGGGTCCAGACGATCTGTGTGACAGAGGTCTGCCAAGAAGTCAGCCATCTTTCACAGCCAAACTAGCATCTGCAGGGAAATGTAAAAAATACCTGTCAGATCCGTCCATTTTTTTCTTCCTTTTCATTTTATTTTAAATAGCTTTTGGACACCATTCCAATCAGCGAAGGCACTTAATCAGTGTGTGCTAATGAGGGCATCAGGTTTGTGGAACAGAGTCTTAAATTGACAACAGTGACATCTGCAATGCACACAAGCAATCACTTAGCATTATACAATAGTTTATGACTATAGAGAAATAATGTCATACGTCATAGCTTTAACTGATTTAATGATGGATTATTAGCAGATGGTGTATTGTCTAAGCATACTGTCACTCTGCAGAATCCTGAAATCAGAACAGCCATTTAGGGTGTATGGTTCACAAAAATACATCAAAACGAAAGCAGCTACAGCAGCACAGAAAGACACAAATCAAACCATTGCAGCATTTTCAGAAAACAGTGAGGTAGTTTGGCGACATTCTTCAGCTCGCAGCTTATTTGAAATTTCGGTTTAATATATCCACTGACACTTACCTTTCTCTCATGATACGTGATGGCGTATAGCTTTAAACTTGCACCTCATAATTAAGATGTTTGGTGTGCGTACTTATTGTAATTGTAATACTCATGTCTCCCATTGTCAACAATCCTTCATATTTACTTTACCGGCTCATATACAAGCACAATAAATCGGGAACCAATAAGCAATGACAGCCTTTGCACTGGGGAAGTGTTTTAAAGGCACCATCAAAAACACGCTCTACCATAGATATTACGTCACAAAGAGCTGACAGCGCCGCTAGGGGAGTGGAGGACTAAGGTGCAATACTAGTTGTCTTGGCAGTTTGTTACAGGTGTTTGTGGGTTTGTTAGTATTTCTGGAGATGACGCAACTAATGTGTAATGATATATGCTAATCAAAAAGCTATCTTATTCTGATACAAATCTAGATTTGTGGTCACTTCACAGGGCACTCTGATGCTATGAGTTAATTTTGAACAAACAACAATACTTTAGTGGCTGCACATGTTTTACCTATATAAAATGTGTTTCATTCTTTTTAGTCGTCTTAAATAGTTTAGTTAAATGAATACACAGCCATGCAAAGGTATGCAACCTGATTGTGATTAATAACACATAATGTAAACCAAGTTAAATATAGATTCAACACTCGAATCAGCACTTATATTAAGGAGGTTGCATGTTACTAGTAAATAGTGGCTCATGCACACAATGATCCCCGTTACACAACCAAAACCTGCAAAGAAAACATGTACTGATTGCATAAATATTCACCCTCCTAAGACAGTACTTGGTGGAAGCATCTTTGGCAGCAATTACTGCTGTGAGTCTTTTCGGGTCTTTTCTACCTGCTTTGCACAAAATGTAAAATCCGCGACAGATCTTTGAAATGTACATATTGTACCATGGTAACAACAATTGCATTTCATATCCGTGGCATCTTATTGTATATGCTTTAGATTGTATCATGATACAACGTCTTACCACATCTCCTAGTATACCATAGTACATACGATCGTATACCACGGTAAACTTTAATATGGGACATTATACCAGTTTAAAAGCAGTTTACCTCCTGATCAAGTCGCTCTTCCTCCATTCACGACTCCGTAGTGCACAATGACTTAAAGCTTTTATTGCTCTGAATTGTGAGCTGTTGTACTTTGACCTGTGATGAATAAATACCTGTTTAAATCTATACAACCCGTAACTAAGAAATAAACAAACACGAAAATGCATTTATTTGCATCAACATAACCAGAGAAATGATCACTTCGAGAACTTTAGACTTGATCTGATATGATAACAAATGGTTGGTCGTGATAACAGCATGAATTGCTATTATAAGGATGAGTCGTGCTCTGTAATCAAGATATACATTTCAGCAAAAGTTGTTTTATTGCTGCAAGTCACTCACGGGCACAAAGAGTGGGCAGACTCTGTAGTAACTGTTAATCTGATTTAATTCCCATTATTACAGTGTTAATGACATGCATGCCACGACACTGCGATCCCACTGCAGAGCCACGTTTACCGCTTCCGTCATATTACGTCACGAACACGCATGCGCACCTGTCTTGCGTATGCCCGCGTCTCGTTGCTTAGGAGCAGTAATGAGTTTAATCAACATGTACAGTAATATACGTCTAGCTAATTATACTGCATTGCAGATATATATATATTATTACAATCAAATGGCGGCTTATTCACAATAAAAAATAAAAATCGAATGCACTTATCTGATAAAAATGTCCTTTATGTTATGCATGCTTTATTAAGAATGTGTCCGATCAGAAACGTGGTTTACAGTAAACTACATCATTTGTAGGTAATCTACTGTTTTAAAAGGGATGATGTGTGTGGATTTTACTGGTGTACTGCGTAATACACACAACATTTCTTTTGATTATTTGTTTCCTTACAGGTTGTACGAAAGCTGCTCTAACAACACTGCATTATGTATTGTTTTTAAACTCCGTGTACGCTTTTAACTGTCCAGCACACGTCTTGCACAACCCCGGCTGATAACGGGAATAGCCTCCATGCAGAAACAAAGAAGTGACTATCTAAGGGTGGACTCTGAATAATCACAATTACAGTCACCATTCTTTGAGGAGGAAACAAACATATAAAAAATATAAGCAACAACATTCGAGCTCTGTTTGCTCAAATCGTGTTGTGTTGCTTGTTGTTTGATCAAGGTGGATGTGATAACATGTTATTAGACATGTTTTCGTGTGCATCCCATTCTTTGCACCAGTACATGCACATTAAGTACAGTTCAATATATTTCAGCACTTCAAAAACTGATCCAGAGTGTGTTACAATCACAATCTGTAAAACAGTTGCACAATACATTATTGTGACACAATGTAGCTCTGGGATAGACATTTATTTTCAATTAGTATTTTACACGTGGTGTTATTTCAACTTATATGTAGGCTATATATAGTTATGAATATAGTTTCCAAATGTGCACGTATTTTCAGTCATGGGTATTTGGAAACGCATGTATTGGATTTCAACTCTTGGATCCTTTCAGTTGTCCCTTTTGCTTTTCGCCATATTCTTCGAGAGGAGGAGTAAAGCTGTGCATCTGTGTGCAAATATCACTGTAAACAAGTCCCAACTAAACCGGCGCTCCGAGCGCGTCGTTGCTGAAGTGCACAGAGAGGCTGAGCTCCACTCCGCGCCTCCGCCGTCGTGTGCCGTGGATGTGGTGCTGCAGGCCGCGCAGACGGGGACATGTTCGGCGGCTGGCCGAACCGGAGACTGAGACTTCCCAGGCCAGGCGACCCGTCGTTTACGGTCGTCCCGTCGCCCCCACCTCCCGACGAGTACTGGGACGGGCCCCCCGGTCCCCCCGGTCCCCCCGGTCCCCCCGGGCCTCCGAGGTTCAATGACTACCCCGGCTCCGGCAGCGACTACAGGAGCGGCCAGATGAATGACAGAGACTTCGCTCCGCCGCCGATGGGATGTCCAGACCAGGTGAAGTACATACATGACTGCAGCTAATGTGGGGTCTGTATTGGACTCTTTGATAAGTAACAAAGATCCGATTTTATAATTGGGACCCGAATGAATAGTAGTGCAACAGGGATGGAGGAAATGTTATTTTTTGGAGGTGCTAATTAGACTTCCCTTCTGTCGTTGGGGGCATCATTTATTTATTGATCATGTTTGTGTTGTTTTTTTCCAGTGAGATATTTTATAGACACACACATTGCATTGTATACACCATGTGTCTAATGTAATCCTGTCCCGACACAGAGCGGGATGTTCTTTGGTGCGCAGCCGCAGCAGCACCCTAGGGGGATGCCAAGGCAGGACTTTCACCCGGGGCCCTGGCGCTCCCAGAAATACGATGAAGAAGAGAAATGGCAGCACCCTGCCTTCCCTAAGGCGTACGGTGGGTGCCACCCCTCAGGACCCGGCACCGCCCCCCCTGGGATGAAGCCCCCTGAATGGGTAAGTGCCAAGCTCCTTCAGGTTGATGCTGCTATAGCTTTTGAAAATACTCCAGTAAAAGCATGGTGTTTCAGTATCGTTTGTTGCCAGATTTATTTATTTCAATATAATTTAGGAGAATCCACCTTATATTGAGGGGTCTATAATGAGATGCTCAATTCTGTTTGCATAACATTTAAAATGACTGATTGCATGCAATCAATAATGTGGTACCGTGTTTCCAGGGACCAATGCTGATAGATACTGTAATCTATACAGGTACACTCTCTTTCCTGAAATGAAAAGGAAATAAATTAGAAAAGAGATTTGTATTTTTGCAGAAGTTGCACACAGGCTTCTCACATTTCTATATTCCGGTTTTAGGGAATGCATTCCCCTCCTGCCCATCTGGGAAACCCGGGGAACGACTGGATGGGAGGCGCTCCAGATACTGAATTTCACGAACACAACCGGCTAGACTCCCCCGTTAACTGGAAGAGCAAGGAGCCAGCAAAAGACAAGAATAAAAAGTAAGAAGAACGCTCTCAACCAATTACACAGCACAGAAAATGACCAGGCTGCTGTCAAGTTTTATTCGGTGAATGTGTAGATTTTATCTCTCCAGTTGTCCAAAAAGTCATGAATTTGCAGTACTGTGTTTCTAAATGGAAATGTTGTTGTTTGTGACTTTTGCCCCCTTATCAGCTGCTTGTCTGCAAAGAGAAAGATAGTGGCCTTGAAACAATGCAGATGTTACAGTGGGGGAAAAAAGTATTTGATCCTGTGCTGATTTTGTACGTTTGCCCACTGACAAAGAAATGATCAGTCTATAATTTAAATGGTAGATGTATTTTAACAGTGAGAGACAGAATAACAACAAAAAAATCCAGAGAAACGCATTTCAAAAAAGTTATAAATTGATTTGCATGTTAATGAGGGAAATAAGTATTTGATCCCCTATCAATCAGCAAGATTTCTGGCTCCCAGGTGTCTTTTATACAGGTAACGAGCTGAATTAGGAGCACTGTCTTAAAGGGAGTGCTCCTAATCTCAGCTCGTTACCTGTATAAAAGACACCTGTCCACAGAAGCAATCAATCAATCAGATTCCAAACTCTCCACCATGGCCAAGACCAAAGAGCTGTCCAAGGATGTCAGGGACAAGATTGTAGACCTACACAAGGCTGGAATGGGCTACAAGACCATCGCCAAGCAGCTTGGTGAGAAGGTGACAACAGTTGGTGCGATTATTCGCAAATGGAAGAAACACAAAATAACTGTCAGTCTCCCTCGGTCTGGGGCTCCATGCAAGATCTCACCTCGTGGAGTTTCAATGATCATGAGAACGGTGAGGAATCAGCCCAGAACTACACGGGAGGATCTTGTTAATGATCTCAAGGCAGCTGGGACCATAGTCACCAAGAAAACAATTGGTAACACACTATGCCGTAAAGGACTGAAATCCTGCAGCGCCCGCAAGGTCCCCCTGCTCAAGAAAGCACATGTACAGGCCCGTCTGAAGTTTGCCAGTGAACATCTGAATGATTCAGGGGAGAACTGGGTGAAAGTGTTGTGGTCAGATGAGACCAAAATCAAGCTCTTTGGCATCAACTCAACTCGCCGTGTTTGGAGGAGGAGGAATGACCCCAAGAACACCATCCCCACCGTCAAACATGGAGGTGGAAACATTATGCTTTGGGGGTGTTTTTCTGCTAAGGGCACAGGACAACTGCACCGCATCAAAGGGACGATGGACGGGGCCATATACCGTCAAATCTTGGGTGAGAACCTCCTTCCCTCAGCCAGGGCATTGAAAATGGGTCGTGGATGGTATTCCAGCATGACAATGACCCAAAACACACAGCCAAGGCAACAAAGGAGTGGCTCAAGCAGAAGCACATTAAGGTCCTGGAGTGGCCTAGCCAGTCTCCAGACCTTAATCCCATAGAAAATCTGTGGAGGGAGCTGAAGGTTCGAGTTGCCAAACGTCAGCCTCGAAACCTTAATGACTTGGAGAGGATCTACAAAGAGGAGTGGGACAAAATCCCTCCTGAGATGTGTGCAAACCTGGTGGCCAACTACAAGAAACGTCTGACCTCTGTGATTGCCAACAAGGGTTTTGCCACCAAGTACTAAGTCGAAGGGGTCAAATACTTATTTCACTCATTAACATGCAAATCAATTTATCACTTTTTTGAAATGCGTTTTTCTGGATTTTTTTGTTGTTATTCTGTCTCTCACTGTTAAAATACACCTACCATTAAAATTAGAGACTGATCATTTCTTTGTCAGTGGGCAAACGTACAAAATCAGCAGGGGATCAAATACTTTTTTCCCTCACTGTATATATTGCTACACTGTTGATTTGTGTGTCTCCTTGTATAGATACCTGTCCAGTTTCTGTTGTTTCATGACAATTTGACATCAAATTAATTTAGGGCTGTAATAATAGAACTCGGTGTTCTGTTTTAGTTCCTTACAGGCTGAGGCTTTGAAACCTGGTCGCTTTCGTGGGACTGTGTCATTTGTCAGTGTAAGTTTCACACACTTTATACCTAATATTGTCTGCTGCATTATAAATCATATGCAGGTAGTAACCTGGCAGTGAGTGGCCACACATTTCTTCAGACATCTTTTAAATATAGTTTTCCTGTATATCAGCATGATCTCGGTGGCTTAGTACAAGTGGTGCAGAATACATATAATGCATCCAGACACTTTAAATGTGTATGTTACATAGCAGGCCTGTCCACAACACGCATTTAGTTGCTTTTTGTCCCCCCCCCCGAAGTCCACCTATGGGTTTATTCAGAAGGAGGACAAGAAGCAGATATTTTTCAACTTTAAAGGGTTCAGAGGAAACCCAGGAAGTCTGCATCCAGGACTGAATGTGGAGTTCACCATTGTGAAGAAAAAAGTGAGTAACCGATTGTCTTGACTAGGACCAGAATACAGTGCAGAGGAATACAGAGGAATTCTCACACGTGCGGTTTCTAGACAGTCCACATAACGGTTTGACTGAAACTCACATCATCATCATCTCTACAGGAGATTATTTTCTGAAGGACAAGTCAGTAATTGTGCAATATTTATTTGGAACAGATTTAATGTGAAATTAATGCTCAAAACTTGGACTAGTTGTTTTGCTGAGTTGGTGAGGTGCCTCAGGAAAAGGGCCCCTTTCTGCCCAGGCTTAAGGTCATAAGGTGAACACAAGAACTCCATACATTCCAGCTGATTACATGAGTTCTTACCATACAGGGCCGGGATGTGAAATGGTTCATCTACAGTCTGTCAGGAGACACAGGCTAGAATGGAGAAAGACTCCTCCGGTACGGGAAATGTGCTGTATCCTAGTATACCATACAATAATGTGGGAATACATTCGAGAAAAAACAGGTTTTGACCTTTCAACTCACTCAAGGCAAGGCTGTGCTACTACTACTAATGATTTAGATGTTTAAGAGTCCTTTCCCAAATGTAATTTAACCTCTTAACCTTAGCTGGCTGTGATGTGAAGTCCCTGTCATGTGATCTTGCAATTCTGAAAAGCGAACTTATCAGTCTCTGTGTTCTTTGTTTTTGTGATTCTGGCTTTGTTCTTGCAGGGGAAAGACAGAGCCACTGATATTAAGGTTGCCTTGGGGGGGACTGAGGAAGTCAGCGATCAGCTCTTTGAAGGAATTGTCACCAAAGATCTCACCAGTATCCAGGTAACAGTTACAGTGGCTATAGGAAGTGTTCACCCCCTTGGACTTTTTCACACTCGGTTGTGTTACAAACTGAAATTGTGATGCAGTTAAATTGGATTTTCCCCCTTTGATTTACACAGCCTACTGTTCAGAATTCAAACAATAGGTTGAATGTGCAATAAAAGTGGTTCATATGGTTTTAGATTAAATACACATCATGTCTCTGTAAAGTTGTGCATTCAAAGCAAAGATATTATCATGAAGAGCTAGGAGCTTTCAAAACAACCCTTAGATGAAGTTGAAAAGGCACAGATCAAGGGATGGGTATGACAAGATTTCAGGTGCATTGAATATCTCTTGGAGCACAGTCGAGTTGATCATTAAGAAGTGGAATGTATGTGGCACCACCCAAAATCTGCTTTCAACAGGCCGTTCCCCCAAACTGAGCAGCCAGGTAAGGATGCTGTTGCTCAGAGAAGCCACCTCGAGGTGCCCTAAATCATGCTAAGAAACCTTAATATAATTGTTAGACCATCCCCACCTTCAACTGTATCCCTAATTGCAAACTTACATTTTCATATTTATTTAGTTTTTTGTATGGATTTTATGGAAAAACAAACCTATTCGAATGCATGCGTTTTCCGCAGACAAATGAGGAATCAAGGCAGGATCCCTTTCCTGGCCGCATCGAGGCTAAGTTGTTCAGCGCAGGATCAGAGCTGCTGTTCGGAGAGGACGACAGCAGTGTGACTCTACTGCTGAGAGACCGGGTGCAGTTCAACATCGCCAAGAGCCAGTCCGGAAAGCAGGACAGAGCCGTCAACATCACGGTGCTGCCAGACTCTTTCCACTACACCAAGGAGACCAGGGAAGCGGTAAGACACACACACAAACACACTAGGTTTTTCTATCTATGATGGACAGCAAAACAGACGGAAAGAAGCTGCACTGATATTCGGTGTACCGTTGAAACAAAGTGAATAGGCCTCAGTCAAGATAAGTCTGGCAGACGGGTAGGAGAGCTGCTGACAGATGAGTGAGAAGGGAAATATTTAAGGGAAATATATCTGCCTAATGGCAAAGTTCCAGTAAAACATGTCCTTCGACTTGCAGCTGTAAGCTTCATTTGTGTCCTGCAGCGATAAGGGATGTCCTTGAATCGTGCTTAAGTGAGTTACTGTCTATATAAACTGCTTACAGGGAGATCTTGACCTATCAGGGGGAAACTGCATCCTGATTTCTCTCCCTTCAGTTGCTGGAACAATTAAGTGCTTTGAAGCCAGAGTACTCTTCGCCAGTGCAAATGTGCTTAACGATCGACCTGCACAACCTAAAACTGTACAAAGTTGTAGACTCCTTATCATTTCTTATTTTTCTCTGTTTTCTGTTCGGTCTCTTTACTATGCTTGTGAGTGAATACAATTGACAGCCTGATGGCCGTGTTTCTAAAAATATCAGCAACAACAGTGACATGTCTTTTTTCTCAATAAACACAATAAATTGAAACAAAGGATGTAATTTCCTTCCTTTCCCGGGCAGAATTGTCTCTCGTGCAGGACATCGGAAGATAAACTATAAATATTGTTTCTTCCAGGGTGTGATTATGAACATGAAAGACTCCACTGGGTCCGTCATGTCTGCAAACTGGAGCAACCTTTCCTTTGACGTGAGGGAGAACATGGGAGAGACCTCCCTGAATATCATGGATGAAGTGGAGTTCACTGTGGTTCCTGTGAGTACGTGATGTTGCATTTAGTTGGCTTTGAGTGTCTGGAGGAAGAGAAATGACTAGAGTACAGTCGTTTCCTGTGAATTACACTGGCTCTATCTCCAGCAAATCAGACAGGCCCAAGTGGTGTTCTTTTAAGCTCCAAGCCTCTTCATTGCTGAGTGCATTCTGGGAACACACTGCCAGAGTCTCCCAGAGTCTTATTGGGAGTGGTTTGAAGAAAAGCGTACTCAAAATAACTTGTATATATTTTTGTTAAGGCAAGATATGCTCTGTAACTCTGGTTCTGTGCTTGCTTTTCTTTGTGGGTTTGTTGAAATCTTCAGTGTGAGCGCAGCTAATACACTCACTTTCCTCCCCTGCAGAATACAAGTACAGGGCAGGAGAAGGCAGCGAGAATAAAGAAGCTTCCTGACGGCACTGTGTCATTTGGAAGCCAGGTCAAGCAGAGGATTGTGGAGGTCGTGGAGAAGCAGTCCGCTCTGACTGCCTCTAATGAAAAGGTTGGAGTATTATCTTCATGAATCTGGGTGCTGCTGGGTTGTGTTGGTTGAAATCTCTGATAAGCCTGGTACCTTGGTCAAAAGTATGCTTTGACAGAAGTTTGGAGTTGAATGTATTGCTTTGTATAGGAGCCTGGTGCTCATAATCAATATTGTAGTGATTCTAAAGCCTTGCTATGGGGACTGGGCCTTTTGGTGATGGGGTAAGTTCACTGCACCGTGGCGCCAGAGATGGGGGTTCGAGTCTCTGCGGCCGGAACCCACAGTATGTTACATTGGTGTCAGCAGTGGGATGCCGAACCTGCGTTGCTCCATCTCGGTGCCATTTGCTGTTGAAGAATTTCGATGATTTTGTTTCTGCTGCTCAGACAGCTGAAACTAAAGTGCAGTAATCATTCGCTTCCTTGTCTGATCACGGCTCTTTGTTTTCAGTGGAAAGCAGTGACAACTGAAGTGCTGCCTCAGAGGACTGTTGTTTTTGAGGACATCAGTTCAGAGCTGTTTGAAGGAGTGATCATCAAACCTGTACCCAAAGTGTCCAACGCAAAACAGGTGATGAGTTAAGACAGTGAGAGTCGTGCATAAGGCCTAACATTTTCAATTTTCTGGACAGTGATTGTGTTACAAAACAGTAAGTGCATCTATTCCTTGATAGTGGATAGGTGCCATTTTTCTCCAATAATCCGTGCTGAAACTTTTTTGCTTTTCAAAGAGAACTGTTCCCGAGTCGCACTCTTTCTAAATTAAGGTGTTAGTTGTTCTCCAAACCTTCAATGCAGGCTGTCGGGCCGGACCCTTTCCCTGGCCGTCTCTGGGTCAGAGTCAACAACACGGATCAGAAGCTGCCGTTTGGGGCGAGTGACGTGCAGACAGAGGTGACTATGCTGGAGGGGGATCATGTACAGTTCAACGTCGCAACAAACCGCTGCACCAAAGTGGAGAGAGCCACCAACATTGAGATCCTGCCCGACTCGTTCCACTTCACCAAGGAAGCCCGGGAAATGGTAAGCTCAATAACTCTCAATTGATTAGTTTGATTTTCTCTTCTAGTCATTGATCCAACTTAAATTCCTTTTTTTTTTTTCTTCTTTCACGGAGAAGTTAATTTAATGTATTTTTCTTTGTGCTGTCTGTTTTGTATTGATTCCCTGTCTCGTACATCTCCCCCCCACCCCCAGGGTATTATAGTTGACGTGAGAGCGTCCTTTGGATTCATTAAGTGTAACCGGGACCCGAGGGTGTTCTTTCAGCTCAGTGAGGTCATGGACGAGAGCAAGCTGAGTATCTCCGAAGCGGTGGAGTTCACAGTGATTTCCGTGAGTGCACTACGATCTGTGTTGTTCGAGCTCAGCTGTCTCTGATTCTCTGGCCGCACTCTCCCATCTGGCAAAGTAAGCTGAACGTCACCTACTGCAGCTGGCTTGGACAGGCAGCATGTGTCACCTTCACAGCTCAGCTGCTGCGCTTTTATCTGCACTGTAAAACATTTTATTTATTAATTTTAAATTGGGCGGAAGTGATTTTTCCTTACTCAGAATACACCACCATGACAATCTGTGGCTTCTGTATTCTTCACCTGTTGTGCACAGGTAATCAAAACAGTGCAACCAAAAAAGGTAAAACTGAACCAGTTTATATCAAAAATACAGATTTTCCACAATTATAAGAGTGTGATATGGACTAAACAAGCAGTTCTCCTACATGTTCCTGTACTGTACTATGTTCAGATTGAAGAAACTTTTCTTCAATTGCATGACATGCTAATCTCTTCTTATATGTTTAAAATACTGGATTTCCTCTAACCATCATTTCAGGGTAGTCTTTTCAAGAATATGGTTTATTTCACATACTGACAAAATCTTAGCGTAAACATGATTAAAGTAATGTGTTCTTTCACAAACTGAAATTGTCCCTCTTCCTAGGACATAGCTGATGGGCAGAGGGAGCAGGCAGTACGGATCAAGAAACTGCTCCAGAGCTCAATGACTTTGAGCTCTCAGTCCATAAGTGAAATCACTGGGGCCAAAGGGAAAGAAAAGGTTTATTTTCTGTGCTTTCCTTCTCTTTTTTACTTGTCTGACACATTATTTCCAGTTGACAAGATCAGTGGCTGTGTATTATTTTCTTAACAGCCATAAACATTTTCAGTGAGTGAGTATTATTTAGGAGTGTCATAGCAAAGGGGGCGAATGCTTCTCTAATTAACACTTTTCAGCTTTTTATTTGTAATGTATTCGTTTTTTTTTAACATTCCATTTTACACTCCCAAGTGTGGAGTAGGTTGTATAAATCAAAGGGGGGGAAATCTATTTAACTGCATCAAAATGTCATGTTTTAACACAACAAAATGTTTTCCTTTAGCAACTGTAACTGCTGATTTAAGTCTCATATTATATGTGAATTCCATTAAAAGTGGTATCTTTTTCTGTGTGTAGAAGATGGGACAGTTTATTAACCATAGACAAAGTTCATCAGCTTTTTCTCATCTACCTCACTTCCCCCTGTTTAGAAGAAAATGGCCTTCAAGTTCCTCAAAGACACAATAGGTGGCAATATACCCAACCTGAAGGTCAACTTCAATTCCTTTGATGAAGAAGACGGTTTCAAAGGGTGAGTCTTATTGTGCTGGAAGAAAAGTCTCTTTCAATAACATGTTACAAGGCATCAACTTCACTTATTGTGAAGGTTTCTTCATCTTGTATTCGAAAGCAGTATTTGGTATGCAGCTGTCAATCTGAACAAATTACATTTTGCAAGCACCTGAAAAAGAAACGGAGAAACTCATGCCATTTTGTTTTCTGCTCCAGGGAGAACCTTGGGGGGGGGGAGTACAGCAAACAGGACCATGAAGATGTTGACATGCCAGTGTTGGACAATGAATACCACTTGCAAAAAGAGGAGGCTCTAAAGGACATGGCTGTGGAGAGGGTCCAGATCCCAGGGTTTGAACTGCAGTCGGAAGACCTGGGGAGTGGCCCTCAGCTGCCCAAAGACACCGAGTGGAAAGTGGAGAGCAGACACCGAGGGCACAGTCACAGTGGAAGCCAGGAGCCTGGTGAAAACAGCTGTAGAAAACGCAGTCGGAGCCGCAGCAAGGAGAGGAGCAGGAACCACAGCCGGCGGCGTAGTCGGAGCCGGGAGCGCAGCGGCCATAACAGCCGGAAATGTAGTCGGAGCCGCAGCAGGGAGCGCAGCTGGAATCACGGCAGGAAACGCAGCCGGAGCAGAAGCAGGGAGAGGAGCGGGAACTGCAGCCAGAGACGCAGCCGTAGCCGGGAGCAAAGCCGCGAGCGCAGCGGCCAGTGCAACCGGAGGCGCAGCTGGAGCGGCAACAGGGAAGACGGCAGCATTCGCCACAGGGGCCACAGCGACCGGCGCAGGAGCAGCAAGGGCAGCGGTCACAATCGGGACAAAGACAGTCAGAGTCCTATGCCCCATCCTGCAGCGCCCCAGGGTTTGGGGAGCAGTGACAGTTTCTGGGATAAGAAGCTCGTGAACAAGAAGAGGGAGCTGGAGATCCTGGAGCAGCAGATCGCACGGAAGAGAGCGCTCATAGACATGGAGCAAGGTGGTCACAAGGAGCCGGAGTCCTTCCTGCCCGTGGAGGATGAAGACTACAGGCCAAGGCTTCCTCCCGTGGAGGCCGAGAGTTACAGGCAGACCAAGGACAGCCAATCATCTGCTTTGCCTATAAAATCCATCTTGAAGAAGCGGAAGGATCCGGGTATGGAGCCGGACTTGAGCACCCAGGTTTGAGATTACTTTCTCCATTGATTTCCATCCTTTGGGATGGTCGGTTAGTCGTCTTGCACAATTCTTACAGTTGCATTGTGACCACACGGGGAATGTCCTCTGATAAAAGGCAGTCATTTTTCTCTCCTTTATTATTTGAATGTCTCCTTCTCCTCAAAATCGACAAAATCTGTTTGTCGTCTGGAAATGGGGGGCCTGATTGTTACAAATGATTGAGAAGGATCTAAAGCTTAGAGAGCTGAAATTCTATTAAAATGTTGTGGCAAGTATGTCCTCTCAATTTATATAGTATCAATTTTTTTTCCTGTTATATTTGTGCCACAGCTGTTTTTTGTTGATTCATTCATGTATTCTTCCTTTACAGAGAGACGTCGGCAGTAAGACGAACACTAACTTAAGCACCCAGATCGAGCGTTTCCTCAACACCCTCAACAAAGGGGCCGACTCGGGCCTTCTCTCCACGCTGCTGAGAGAAGCACGGGAGGAGGTCAGCCAGGCCGAACCCAAGAGGCCATTCCCTCGGCATCCTTTTCCCTATGAGGACCAGTACAAAGATTCATTCAGGCGGAAGTCAGAGGAGCCAGACGACTCTGAGGGGAGTCCTAATGATTTCCTGCTGCCGCATGAGAGAGCCAGTCAGGATGGCAGCGGCTTTTCCAGGATTTTAGGAATGAAACATGACTTGTCCAATTCGGAGGAAAACTGGAGAGGTTTCCTACGGGTTGATGATGAGGAAAAGTTTCTCTATGGTGAGGGAGCATCTACAGACCAGCACCAGCCTAAAACCACCCTGGCCAGGATGCAGAGCCCGGCAGACACGAAGGAGGAGGAAGAGGAGGTGGGGGAGGAAGAAGAAGATGAGACGTCAAAGTATGATAAGATCCAGGCGTTGCTCCAAACGATAGGGCTGGATCTCGGGATGGCGGAGGTAAGCAAGCTGGCGCTGAGGACTCAGGAACGCCTCTATGGGAGCAAGCGCAAATCGAAGCCTGGTTTCTCGGTCAAAGATCAGGACAGAAAAAGAGACGCCAGGGAGAGGCTGGAGAGGCAGCGCAGCCAGACCGAGTCCCCGGAGTCAGAGCGTCACCGCCCCATCTCGCCCCCCGCCCCACTCTCACACCCCACGTGTGCGGAATACACCGTCACGCAGCAGGAGAGGCGAAAAGAGATCACGGTGCTCGATCATGGTGCCAGTAAGGCATGCGAATCCTTTTCACCTTCTCCCAATACACCCTCGCCCTCCATACACGGTTTCCCTCCCACTCCGTCGGCGTATTCAGTGACACAGTACTCTCAGTATCAGATTGTGGAGCCCTCAGTTGACTACGAGAGGTATGCCACACCCTCCATGGCTCCCAGCTGGCCTCATTACCTTCCTCAATCAGCGGTGCCTCCTAATACTTTTTTCCACAGTCCAGATGGTTATCCAGTAATGGTTCCACCCCCCCTGTTTCCGAATTCGCCATCAATCGGGCCTCCTCCCTTCTCACCGGGTCTTCCCCCCGTCCCTCCACCTCTACCCATTGGACACCCGTCTGGCCTTTCCCCGTTCTCAGCTGGGCATATGCCAGTTCCTAATTATTTCCCACAGAACCCCCTAACCGGACCCCCTCAGTATCCACCTCCAGGGGGGCCTATGTTTGGTCTCCCAGAGCCGCCCCCGTCAAGTGCTCCTGTCGTCACCTCGGCGAAAGCGCAGGATAAAGGGTCCTCCAGGCGCTACTTACGGGTTATCGAGACGGTGAAAGTCAAACAGAAGGTGAACGTCACAAACAAACAACAGCCCACGGTTAAAGTGGCTTCCGCACCCCAGCCGGTTAAGGCTTCCTCTGTCTCCGCGGTGAAGACGGGAAACAGCAGCGTGACGATAATATCTGAGCAGGACATCAAAGCCAAACAGAAAAAACGGGTAATGATGCACTTTTCTGTTTTTTTGCGGTTTATTTATGGTTCTGTGAGAGTTGAATTGATAGTCTGGTATTTTTTCTTCAATTGAAAATGGAATTCACTCCTATTCAATATTTTAAAACATATACTGTATATTTCATAAAAAGTAATTGCCTTCTTAATCCATTGAAATTATTTCCTTGTTTGTTCACATTTGCAGCATTTGATTGAAACTGTTTCAATTTAATATAGTTTTAAGGGTCTCTTATTTTATTATACAGCTGGAACAGTTTAACGAAAGGATGAGGCAGAAGAAAGAACAGAAGGATGCTCAAATGAAAAGCAAAGATGCAAACAAGAATTTGCAAGGTACTGTTGTTTTATATATAAACCTAGCAGTTTGTCCAATGCTTCACGTCATGGTGTAGCTGAAATACCGTGACGGGCTGTTTTGAACAGAGCACTTGGGTGATTCTCATGAATCTGTTCTACTGTTAGAAAATTAAGCAGTTAAATACACAACATTGAACTTTTTAATGATATCAGATATCATCTAAAGTTACTATTGATGTTAATTATAATCATTTAGAAAAACATTTTTATGTATTTTGTAACATTTTCTGACACGCTGTCAGATACCTTTTCATTACCGTAACAATTTTAAAAGTTGAAATATAATAAATACCAAATGTATATATTCAGAAGATTTTAATGGCATGCACACTTACATATACAGATAAGGAGATTTCATTGTAAAATGTTATTTTAAATAAAAACACATTTTAAATTCAAGGAATTGTAATTACCGTAACACGAATCTACTTTTTCACATTGATTTTATTTGTCATTTTGTTCATAGAAAATTATATTATAAAAAGTCTATCAGTAGAAAGGGAGTGCAACATATTTCCAGCACATCTCAAACTTTTTCTGTATTGTTGTAGTATAATTTGAATATTTGGCCAAAGATCAAGTGCTTCAGTAATGAAAAAGTACATTATGGTAATGAAATACCATGCTTTGGTAATGATTTCCAATTTATCAAATTAAAGCTTTACTTTAAATCAATGAGAATGGCCAATCCAAACTGCATGACTACATGAATGCAATATGGATCCTTGATGCAGCAGGATGACTGGCTCTGACATGATCCAAGATTGGATCAAGGTGGGCCCATGTGGCAATGGCATCATGCTGGAGGCTCTCCGAAAGTGTGGCAAACGACTCCACCTTTCCTCCAGAAAAGTAGAGCACTCCAGTGTGAATCGTCACCTGCTTGTGTGACCCTCCATAGTGGGCATCTTTACTTTACCTGCTCCATTTGCAGTTATAGTTTTCACTATAATCTACATGGACTACGACTTGGTCCTCGGTCATGCTGTCCTTCAGCTTCTTCAGACGGTCGTACTGGTAACTAATGTTGTACCAATGAGTACAGAACCGAAGGAGACCTTCCTTGGTGAGCTCTACAAGCCACTCTATGGTTCCAAACTTTTTCTCCGGGACAACAGTTTTCCCCTCAACCTCTGAGGTCGAGCCATCTTGGTTCTTCCTGGAGAATGGAGTGGACCTAGTAACCCACTCTTCCCAGGACGCAATGTTGCCCTTTGTGTTTGGGTTAATCACTGAAGGAAATGTTGTGTTATGGCATTTGTCACAACTATTATACATTCAGTTCATGTTTTTAGGATTGAAAATAGATGCAACCACCAGTTCTGCAGGCATTATAACCTTGGTGATGCCGAACTGGTGTAACTTCTTCAACTTTCCTTGGAAATTTGAAGATTTGTGTTTGAAGAACTGAGATCGAGAGATCTTCAGAGTAGGGTTCTCTACAAGAAACCTCTTGTGGAGATTTTCAATTGTGTTTGTGAGGTTTCTCTTCCTATAGATGTGGCCATTTTTCCTTACTTCTCCAGCTTTTATTATTATTATTATTAATAATAATAATAATAATAATAATAATAATATTTATTTCTTAGCAGACGCCCTTGTCCAGGGCGACTTACAAAATATAAGCGCAATACAAAATGCAATAATACAGTGTAATTCAAGACATAACACATTTTACAAATTCACAATTTACACAAATGTATGTGAGATATACAATATAAACAATATATAAGGTCTTACATCCTAGGTTGTAAAAGCTGATAAGTGCAGACAAGATGTTAAGTCAAAGTTAAGAGCTAAGTGCTAGTAATGCAATGTTACAGGAGAATGAATGACTAACTTACAAGTAGAGTCTGAAAAGATGCGTCTTGCGTAATTGCTGGAAGGAGGTCAGGGACTCTGCTCTTTTGACTTCAGTGGGAAGGTCATTCCACCACTTTTCCATTAATTATTGTTGTGACGTCATCCCTGTGAAGGTAGGCTTTTATTTTCCCTCCACTTCTTTTGTTGTGCTTTTCTTAGTTTGGGAGTCATGTCTTTGGCTGACTGAATAGACACCTCTCTTTTCGTTTTTGATACCTGCAGAGATATTACAAATATTATAACACTAACACTATGCCAATAGTAAAAATAAATCTATAACATCTAATAATAATGTATAATAGTAATAGAGTTATATGTGTGTACTGTTTGTGTATATGTATGGATGTCACTCTATTACAAAACACAGCCAAATAGGACCTGGGATGTGTTGTATATTGATGTTAGATGCTAACCCTATATATATATATACACACACAGTACTGTGCAAAAGTTTTAGGCAGGTGTGAAAAAGTAAGAATGCTTTCAAAAATGTTAATAGATTATATTTATCAATTAAATGCAATTTTTCTTCTGTTCACTCACTCTGCATTTAGTTAATTGATAAATATAATCTATTAACGTCTATTTTTGAAAGCATTCTTACTTTACAGATTTTTTTCACACCTGCCTAAAACTTTTGCACAGTACTGTATGTATGTGTATATATATATATATATATATATATACACCGATCAACCAAAACATTATGAGCACCTGCCTAATATTGTGTAGGTCCCCCTTTTGCTGCCAAAACAGCCCTGACCTGTCGAGGCATGGACTCCACTAGACCTCAGAAGGTGTGCTGTGGTATCTGGCACCAAGACATTAGCAGCAGATCCTTTAAGTCCTGTAAGCTGCGAGGTGGGGCCTCCATGGATCGGACTTGTTTGTCCAGCACATCCCACAGATGCTCGATTGGATTGTGATCTGGGGAATTTGGAGGCCAAGTCAACACCTTGAACTTGTGATTCATCAGACCAGGCCACCTTCTTCCATTTCTCCGTGGTCCAGTTCTGATGCTCACGTGCCCATTGCAGGCGCTTTCGGCAGTGGACAGGGGTCAGCATGGGCACCCTGACTGGTCTGCGGCTACGCAGCCCCATACGCAACAAACTGCGATGCACTGTGTGTTCTGACACCTTTCTATCAGAACCAGCATTAACTTTTTCAGCAATTTGAGCTACAGTACCTCGTCTGTTGGATCGGACCACGCGGGCCAGCCTTCGCTCCCCACGTGCATCAATGAGCCTTGGCCGCCCATGACACTGTCGCCGGTTCAACACTTTTCCTTCCTTGGACCACTTTTGATAGGTACTGACCACTGCAGACCGGGAACAGCCCACAAGAGCTGCAGTTTTGGAGATGCTCTGACCCAGTCGTCTAGCCATCACAATTTGGCCCTTGTCAAAGTCGCTTAGATCCTTACGCTTGCCCATTTCTCCTGCTTCTAACACATCAACTTTGAGAACTAAATGTTCACTTGCTGCCTAATATATCCCACCCACTGATAGGTGTCATGATAACGAGATTATCAGTGTTATTCCCTTCACCTGTCAGTGGTCATAATGTTACGGCTGATCGGTCTATGAACTTCTATTCAAAACATAGGATCAGGTGTACATCTGGTGCGATCGTATCAATCACCCATGGGGGGGGAGGGGGTTATATTGTGTTAAGTATGTAAACATTATTTTCTCTTTCCTTCCTCCTATACTCCTCAAGTAGCTCAAGATTGCTGTAGAGCTTTTCTCTATATCTCTGCACCCTAGCTCTTGTGGCAGCCTTCTTCTCTTCCACCATTGTAGATCTTTAAGCCAAACAAGTTAGACTACTGGTCTAAAACTGTAATATCTAACAAATATAGGAAACTATTCTTATATTGATCACCGTAACATCATAATTCATTACCGTAAAAGGCAACTATATGACTCATTAATGAAAGATGGGTGTTATGGTAATTAATGCACTTTAGCTTAGCTAGCATAAAATGGCGGGAAACACAATGACCTAGCAAATAATTATACTCCATCACTATTTTCCCACACTACTCTTTCTATTGTTTTGTTTATAATTAATATTTGTTTAAAAAAATGTTGAATAGGCTACTACATTGTTACGATCATGTATACTCATGATGGGGTAAGAGGGGTGTAAGAAAACAAAAGTACAAACTTTAGATCAAAAGATCACAGATCATCTTATATTGTATCCATCTTGAATCTTCTCTTCTCTGTGGAACTCTGTGGTTCAATAAAACTTTATTGACAAATATACAGTAGTTTTGAAAAATACTTAATATAAAAGTTGAAAACTAAGTGAACCATGTTGTGTACTTTAATAGTAAAATTCATTATTTCACGTTCTCTGTGAATATGTGCATTAATTCATTTTGGACATGTCTTCAGGTGGTTTCATGAGAATGACCCACTTAACCCGAAAGATAAATCTGTGGAAGTTGTTTCTTGTAGATATTTTATGGATGACTTTGTCAGATTTATCTTTGTAGATTCATGAAGGTTTTTATGGAGCATGTAATTTTGTCAGCCTCTTCTATTTCTTGGCATCTATGGTTTCTCCCATTCATAATATAAACTCAATATTTCGGGGAAAAGTTTTCAATTTTTCAGAACCGCAGTCATCAGAAGTCGAACTGAATATAAAGACTGAAAAGGAATGGAGACTGCATGTTCCAGCTGATTTTTACTCAACCTTGTCTGGAAAGTAGAACGTATGTCAATAAGCATTTAAGCCTGCAAGAAATACATCCGTTTAAAAAATAAATACATTTTGCAAAAGACGACGGGGCAATCAAATGAAATGCATATCACCATAATTTAGTTTTACCATTTTATCCAGATACCAATTAAACCATTGAACATGCTTCTCCCAAGCAAGCAAAGACAATACTATTTGTGTGAAGCTGTGTGTATATGGGTTATTGGTTTAAGATAAACTTTTTTTTTTTAATTGTTTTAAATAAAATGGGAAATGGGTGATAAAGATGTTCCATTTTGTCATATGCTTTTGTTTCTATAAGAACACAATATACAGTGTTTTGAGTTAGCTCTCTATTGTCCTGATCTACAAACATAAAACATAATGCTGTACATGATAGAAGTGTCGGGGGGGACAACCAAATCTGGACATAAAACAAATCAGTTAAATGGTAAATATTTAATGTTAGATTAATGAGAAGCATTTTGCACACAGGAAACAGGCATGCCGTCACTACTGGTTTACATTTTGCACATTGATTTCACCATAAAACAAACACCGAACAAAAATATTTAAACAAAAAATAAAAATATAATACAACGGGTCCGAGTCATTGAAAATAAATCAGTAACAATCTTGATTTAATACTCTGTATATAGACATAGTAAAAATTTTAGATTAGATTAGATTTTCTTCTGCAAGCAGAATGAAGCCATTTGTGTGTCTGTCGCTTGCCACACGTCAGATACTGAAAAATGAAAAATTATTTACAGGATGTACAGCTCTCCAATAAAAATAAAAAATAAAATATGACTACTTATTTTCTGAAAAGAAAGAACATTTATTTATTTTCAGAAATACTATTCTTTTTTTTCTGTATATTTTATATTCAATACAATTTTCAAGATTGTTTGAGATAGAACATATTGGTTGCAGATTGTTATGATAGTTTATCCATCTTAGCCTTGGTATGTTGTGCATATTGTGGCACATAATATTTTAGGGGTTTGTACCTTTGAAACTCTTCTGTATGGGGGTCTTAGAAAAAGTATGGATTTCTGTATATTGGTGGTGGGGTTGTCCACACTGTATACATTTAATGCACTGCCTCAAATATTTATTTCAAGGGAATTTTGCATGTCTCAAGGCATTCCAATTAACTTTTGGGGGTAGTGTGCAGATTTCTGCTGGAAACAAGCCCTATCCTGGTGACCATCTTAATGTTGATCTAATTCAGCTTCATAACAAAAGATTTCTGTGAAAATACTACATTACTGTAGTCTTTTTTGGTAAGAATGCCTCAATCCCACTTGTATGTACCAGCATGATGCAATAATACTCAAATGAAAACTCAAGACCAAACAAACAACACCTTGCGTTTTCCCCATTGGTGGAAGAGTGGATGAATCAGTGGGAAGTGTAACGCGGTTTCGATTTATTAGCCGGGGAAACTGTGAACTTACCAATCAACACCTTGCTGGTTTATGAAGTTAACGTCTTCTGTGTTGCATTTGCAGGTAAGACCTGCAAACAGGTAAAGAACGTTTGGATTTGCGGCCATTCACTTGTGTTTTGGGCTGAGAAGAGAGCGAAATCTCCTGAGTACGGTATGCAGTTGGGCATGGACCCAAACTGTGTCCGCTTGTGGTGGAAAGGCACACAAGGGATGGTGTGGGACCAGCTGCTTCCGATGCTCCTGCAGATGAAGGGAACTTGGCCGAATCCCGATGTTATCATCATGCACATCGGTGGCAATGACCTGGGCAAGTCAAAGACTGAGATTTTCATTTCCACCATTAAGAAGGACTTGTTGTCCATGAAAAGCATTTTCCCAGGCTGCGTGTTGGTCTGGTCTGATATCCTGCCTCGCAGCACCTGGAGGAACACGGAGAACACCGCCGCCATGGAGAACATACGCAGGCTGACCAACGAGAGGGCGAAGAAGGTCCTCGAGTCGATGGGCGGAGTGGTCTTGAGACACAACCAAATCCAAGTTGACCCTAAGTCCAGCATGTACCGGCCTGATGGGGTCCACTTGTCGGACACGGGCATTGATATGTTTAATATTGACATGCAGGATTTCCTGGAGAAATGGGAAAGCGAGGCAAAGTAAGGAGATGGTGAAGTTATACAGATAGTGGACTGCACCAGTGATGAGATTGTCATTGTGGGTTTTTTGTGTTTTGTTGATGTTGCACACCTCCCTTAATTTTTAAGGCAGGGGATAGTCTAGTCTCCAGGCTGGGCGGTCAATTTGTGCACGAGTTGAATGGACGGCTAAATGCTTGAGGCCAGAAGATTGTGTTCTATGTATTCGTGTATATAAAAACACACATTATTTTATTAGATGAGAAGATCTATAACTCTTCTGTATTGTTTAAAGTTGGAAGTGTACTTTTGTTTGTAATTAAAATAAACGTTTCATTTCTCAATATTGGTGTCATTGGGTGCTTATTCACTGATTCGCTGCTTTAAGTGATGAATAATTAGCTTGTTCTCATTTGATGATGCTCTTCGGATTCTGTTGCTTTTTACCGCACAAAAAACTGCGCCTGTATTGTTGTTTTTTGGGGTGGGCATTTTAAGACGTGTATCTTGTTAAGCGCCGACCAGTGTTAAAGCCCTTGTTTTATATATTTTGATGAGGTCTAAACATTGGCATTTTTATTTTATTTGGTTTAGGTATTTTCTTATATTGTAATACAAATGTGTGCTATGAACCAAAGCCAGGGAGAGCAAAGCATAACTGGAGGATAGAGACCTTCAGTTATTATCAGTGATGTAGCACAGGCACATTGGCAGGTTGGTAGGGGCATACTAAACCTATCGTGATCGGAGAAGGCGAGGGATTCGGGAGTGGCAGTGTAGGAAGGTAGTCGCTTGACAGTTTGCTAATTTGCCACAGGCCGGTAAGCTGTAAGGTACATGTGAGGTGGGAAATAAATTAACCGTAATTGCTTAAAAAGAAATAATTGCCAGGGATGATGGATTAGCCCAGATGATGTTAAACTGCACCCGTCTCGGCTTTAACAATTTTTTATCATTAACAACATCAATTGACATGCCAGAGAGCATCTGTTAGCTTGCCAAATGGTGGTCACTACTTTCTCCCATCTCCAGGTGATCTTGAAGACTGTTAGATTGCTCTTTCCAGGATGAATCCAAATCATTCGTACAGGTTGGCACCACTTCTCGTACGGATAAATCACAGATCCTACAGCGTGCAGGACCGAAGAAGGCTGCTACAGAAGCGGATTGGACAAAAACATGAATGTTCGGGTTCGTCTGTGAAGAAAAGGGACTGATTTGGCTGTACAGCATCTGATGCTTTGGCTTAGAAAGACAGTTTGGAGGACATCTATATGAATGTCTTTTTGCACGACAAAACGAATATCTAGTTGCCATTGGCAGCTTGATGGAGTGCTTCTGAACAACAGCAGATTGGGATTTTTACAATATTTTGAAAACATTTTGGATATTTGACCCTTGCATGTATAGTCAATGTAAATGTTTCCATATCAAAGCTTTGTAAATTAAGATAGTATTCAATTATATTGTTGTTGCTGGTTATTTTATAACTGTTTAATTGTATTCTGTATTTGTTTTGCGAAGAATGTTTCAAATGCTGTTATACTTGTTTTTACCTTATTGTATAAAATCAATGTCTACATGCTTTTGCTCTATATTGGTTGTCTTTGGGATGGGACAATTGTTGTCTTTTTTTGTTGGTTTAAATGTAACCCCCTCAAGACTACACAATTAGATGTTGACATATTGGGGAATGTCTAAGGCCACAGAAAAACAAAATGTTTTTAATTATGTTATGTCATGTAAAAAATCCAATTTTTCTTTGGCATCCACAGCTGTGGAGTCTGTTTCCTGTTTCTGTATTTCAGTTGTGGGTGTTACAGATTACCTGCTAACACTACACTGAACCGTCAGTTTAGAAAAAAATGTGATTCAAGTTAACATCTTGTACCAAGTCATTCTTGGGTGAAATAAAATACTAGGTCTGGTATATTCTTGAGTTACTGCTCTTTTTATCCCATAGACTAAGTATGAATGAGAAGAAGCCTCTTCATCCGACTTAATTATAAAGTGGCAATGTGGCATTGGATATACTTAGGCCAAGGGAATGCAGATCTCCTGTAACATTGCTTACATCAGCTCACCAATCCCTGCTAATCCACTGACATAATCCACCACTTAATTTAACTGGGTGATGGTTTTCACTGTTGATGGTTTATCTGCAAAATAAACAAAGTTCATTTACCTCTCCTGCATGCCAGTCAGTTGGTTTCTTTGTGGTTAAGGTTCCCTCAGATGTAGGGTAAGTTTTCTTATTTCAATCATTTAAGTTCTACTACAAAATGTCAGGTACTAAATTGCACATCAGTGCTCTAGTATTGATGCAACAAAGTCACAGGTAAGCTTAAATACCCAAGTTCTGTTTAGAGATCTGTGTAGTAGGTATATGCACATAACTGCAATAGTTTAGAGTGCTGCATATGTAAACATCAAGATGCCTGGTAACTTTTTAAAGTTTTTTATATATATAAATACAGGCTTTATTGAAGTGTATTGCATGTTTGTTAAATGGAGCAGCTAGTTTAATTTTGGATTCTTATTTTAATTGTAGCAGCGAGTGTTTTAGGTACCAGTACTAAAACTGGTTGTGTGTGAATGTACTTTCTTATGTAGGGCAAGAAGGCCTGTATCCTGCCTTAAATAAATGTAGACTGAATTCAGTCACTTTAATTGTTTTTTCATCTCTGTAGGTTACATTTATCTTCAGCTCAACAGTTTTAACTGCTTCAACACTATGCAGATTTCCATGTACCCCAAGGTCAGTTTTTTGTGTGTTTTATAAATGTTATTCTTTAAATAAAGTCAAATTTATTATCATATTTGATGTCCTGTGTCTTTAAAAAAAAAAAAAAAGTATATAATATAATATTCAGCAAGATGGGAAAAGGGATTAAACAAAGTAAACCACTGGGGAGAGGGAGTGATGAAGGATTTTAAAATGTCAATGACCACTGGGAAGAATGAGCATCAGTGTGACACAGTTGCATCATTTACTATCTGGGTTTAAGATACAATACATTTAGAAATCTGCTTGGTACTGACATCGGATGGAATTTATCTAATCTTCTTTAAAATGTTACCTCAAAAAAAAAAAACTATTTTGTAGGGAGATCATAGATGCATGTTAACAGTTTCCTTTATTTTGTGGTATATACTACGTCACACGAACTTATTAACATATGTCGTCATCCGGGCACTTGTTCTGAAGGGCTGCACCAGTAACAAGAATCTGCGCTGCTCCGCCAATGGGATTGGAGAGATTCTGCAGCTCTGCGGAAGTCTGCGACTGAGGATCTTTGCAAATAATATATACAACGTATAACTGGTGGCCGGTTGAAACAAATACGGAGTTTAAACTTTTCAACGAATGGATGAGTAAACCATTACCATTGTATTTAGGTTACGATCCTTATTTCCACAACCGTTTTCGAGAATAATATGAAACACTTATTAGAAGCATTGAATACCTGAAACATAACTCCGGTGCGTTTTGGTTGTCCATCCTAGTGTTGCAGTTAGTGGTGTAAATCGTCAAGCTTGGGTGGAAGACGGAAAATAAGCAACATGAAATGTAACAAATGACGACCTTGTTTCAGTTTTTGTATGACGGCACATTAACCACAGACCGCGCCATTAAACCAGGGGCATCCTAGATTTCCCGTTGGGTTGGATCTCACGGACGATTATGTTCCGTGGGCGGCCGCACAGGGAGGACTATCCCCGGCATTATGCGCCCCGCGGTCCCCCGGGCTCCTCGCCTCCTCCTCATGGGCCTTACCGAGATGACCGGGAGAGGGACCGCCATTATTTCGTCCCTGATTACCACAGGGAACCCGCTTATCGGCGCTCTCCACCGGGTCGGAGGTATCCTTCTCCGGGCAGAGAACACAACCGAGGGCCTATGAGTGAGTTCCGTGGGAGCGGCCCACCACCCAGAGATCACCCCCCTGGCAGAGTGAGTTCCAGCTGATTAAAAACCTCATCGAGTCGGGAGGTTTGATTGAACATTAATGACACAATCTGTGGAGGGGTATGGTCTTTTAGCACAGCGACACAAGCAAACAACGTTAACGAAGAATAAATGACCAGTGAGCGAACAGCAGTAAATCATTTGTTTACATGCATTCATTCATTTGATCAGCTGCATAGGATTTAGCAAACTTGGATTAACATTTAAATTGTAGTACGACTTCCCATGCTTGTCTTAACACCTGTACAGTGCAAGTATATATGTATTTATTTTAGCTGGATTGTATAATTGCATACAATCCAGCAAAAATGTAATTAAACAAATATTTAATTATAACACACGAGAAGTGCTAGTATTAGTCCTGTAGTGTTTGCTAATTTAGTTTGATTATAGGCCTCCAGCATATTAATTGAATTCCTCACTCAATTATTCTAAGCATATTTGCAGATGTGCACCAGTCAAACAGGGTGGGGAACCTATGTTTATATTCCCAGGTTTATTGCATATAAATGGTGGTGTTGGGCTGTGTTGCCAGATGCAAGGAACAACTGCTGTGTGGGTAGCATTACTCACTTTGCCAATAACCTAGTGAAACTCCACTGTCCCATTCATTGTCTTTTGTTGTGAATCTAGAGACCGAGCCCCTTGGCACCCCATGGGAGCATCCCAATAGATCACAGCCTGGTGATCACAGTTGGGAATGAACTGACCTTGGCGGATCACAGGGCTGGTGTGGGGGCTGACCCCAGGAGAGTAGACCCTCGCAAAGGACCACCTGAGCACTTGTATGACAGGTATGGCAAGAAAATAATGTAAAAAATGTATATATTGCAGATAGGACATTACTTCCATAATGCATTAACAACACGCTCTATAATACAAGTTCATTGGTAAACATTTACTTTTTGTGCAGGTTATTCCTCGTAAAAATAAATATTGGTTTGGCATAATGAAAACTATAAGTATATATGACTTAGGTGCACTGTGTTTTGCTATGTGTCTGTCTGGGTGTTATCTTGCTTTTGGTGTGTACATGTGTAATGTTGCCTGTTTAAGCACCACTGTCAACTGTCAATCAAATTGCCCCTTGGAGACTAATAAAGTTGTATTGCATTGTTAGTATTTTATGCTTATCTTGGGCATTGCATTCTCCTTACAATTTTAATGTACTGGTTTATCTACAAGGATGGTTGTGAAAGGCAGGTGTGTAAGAAGTGCATCCTTGACCCAGAATGTCCTGTTGCATTACAGAGAGGAAACTGATGAGGAGTATCTCCGAGCCCTTGCGTCTAAAGGCAGATACCCAGGACAAGACCTCGATGTGGATTTCCACGGTGGGAGCCTGCTCTTCCCCCCCAGGCGAGAGGAAAACTCTGGTATTGTCAGTAAGGAAAGAGAAGGGTACACGAAGCCTCCCTACGATCCCAAGGATGCCAAGAGGCCCGGTTATGAGGTGGACCCAGAAGGCAGGGGCTACAGGCACATGGAGCGCCCCCCCGAGAGCAGGAGGAGGAGTTGCAGTAGAGGGAGGAGCAGGAGCAAGGCACGCAGTCCCAGCCGTGGAAAGAGCCGTGGGCGCAGTCCCAGCCGAGGCAAGAGCAGGGGACGCAGCCGTAGTACCAGCCAAGGAAAGAGTCGTGGACGCAGTCCGAGCCGCGGAAAGAGCCGAGGACGCAGTCGCAGCCGGGGTAAGAGCCGGGGGCGCAGCCGTGGACGCAGTCGCAGCCACAGCCGGAGCCGGAGCCGGAGCCGTGGTAAGAGCAGCCACAGGCGGAGCCGGAGCAAGAGCCGAGCGAAGAGTCGTGGCCGTAGTAAAAGCCGCACCCGGGGGAAGAGCCGGAGCCGCAGCAGCAGCGGCAGCAACAGGGGCCGGGGCAGGGGACGGGGTGGCCCTCCTGACGCCTTCGACAGCAAGACCAGCGAGGGTTTCCGAGAGCTGGAGTTGGCGCGCCGGAGGAAGGAACAGGAGGAGCTGGAGAGGATGGAGTATGAGATCTCTCAGAGGGGCGCTCCTGGCAATGTGGCGGGCAGCGTCCCAGCGCCACACCAGTCGGAGGAAGTGGCACAGATGCCCAAAAAATCCATCCTGAAAAAACGGATCGAACCTGAAATTGATCAGCAAAGCATTCAGGTTAGAAATCTTTATGGAGGAATTGTGCTACTCTGTAGTGGTTCAATGTGCTTGAATCTTTCTTTAAGTACATCTTTACATTTTGTATCTTCGTATTAGTTAAAGAGTAGAATAAGGATATGTTGCTTCATAACATTTTAAAGTTTTATTTTTGTTATTACTAGATATCTCATTATCATATCTATGCTTCATTACACTTCAGAATTTTAGCTGCACTGCAGTGATAATACTCAGAGCACAGATTAACTTCCTAATTTTAATTCCCCAGATACTTCTGTCACATCTGCTAACTTGATGTTCTTCTGTTGCTGTCATTTCAGAGTGATGAATGCTTTAGTGAATCTTCATTAGATCAGCGAAACAGCATTCTCTCAAAAGAGACAGAGCGGTTCCTCAACACGCTCAATAAAGGAATAGATTCCGGCCTTTTCTCCTCTTTACTGAGGGAAGCAAGGGAGGAGGGCTATGGCCAGATGATTCAGAAGCAAATGTCTAAAAGTTCTTCGTCCTATGAGGAACAGTTTGAAGAGCCCTATAACAGGGTTAAACAGGAGAAGCCGGTGGAAAGTTTCGGTGAATTTCTCCTACCCCACGAGAGAGTCAGTCAGGATGGAAGTGGGTTTTCCAGAATTTTGGGCATGATGAGTGAATTCTCTAATCCAGCAGATAGGAAAAAAGGTTATGCGGATATCGAAGATGAGGAGAAATTTCTTTATGGAGAGAACGAGGATGAGAGAGAACCAGCCCCAACTCCATCCCAATCTGTAGCTGCGGTTCCCCGTCAGCCGAGTCAACCTAACATCGGTCAATATCGGGAAAGTCGGTCTGGGATTGCAGACTGTCGGCTGAGCCAGCCGGGCATGTCTCTCCAGCAGCACAGCAAGAATGTTGCCAGCCTCAATCTTCTGGGCAAAGCCGGCAGTGGAGACCATCTCGAGGAACGATCTGTCAGTAGTCCGCGTCAGCAGAACCAGCCTAGCCTAATGCATCGCCAGCAGAGCCAGCCTATGCCTGCCTCCGAGAAAGAGGCCAAGATGGGGATTCCTCATCGTCAACTGAGCCAGCCTGAAAAAGTCCACCATCAGCAGAGCCAACCCGGGAGTTACCCACCAGGCCCACATCAGAAAAGTCCACAAGAGGAAGCTGCAGAAACTCAGGATTCGCAGGAGTTTGAGAAGATCCATGACCTGCTGAAAACAATCGGGCTTGACATCGGCATGGCGGAGATAAGCAAGCTAGCAGCCAGGACACAAGAGCGCCTGCATGGAAAGAAGCCACAGGCAAGGTCTTCCCGTTACACCGACCGGCAGCGCGATGGCCAGGGAGCTGCATCGGGTACTTGGGACAAGCAACGCAGCCGCAGCGGCAGCAGCCACGCCAAGTCTCCCGACTCGGAGTACAGCCGATCCATTTCCCCTCCCCCCACCATGCGCTCCTCGCTAAACGAACCTCCTTCCATGCACAGAAAATCTGAGTTTCAACTACAGGGGGACGAAAAGAAGAGCTGGGGGATTCCAGTCTTGGGGGACAGCGCCTCGCAGCCCGCCGTGTCAATGTCAAGTGCCACCATGAGTCCGACGACTCCTCAGCCCATTCCTGTACCGGCTAATTCTGTTCACGCCCTGCCTGGATATGCTCAGTACCAGCCTCAACCACCACCCACACCCAGCTACCCACCACCGGGCTATGATCAGTATGGGAACTACATGTCTTATGTACCTTCAGGCTGGCCAATGTATCCTCCCGCCCAGAGCCACTCTGTCCCCCCCCCTCAAGAGGATCACCAGTTGCCATCCAGTCACTCTTATCTGCGGGTCATAGAGACGGTCAACGTGGGGAAAGGCACGACTCAGCCCCTGCAAGAGGAGTCGGCTCTGGTACATGTGCCAGTGCTGGATAACGTAGATACATCCAACCGCGTCATGTTGGTAGGCAGTACGCATCAGCAAAGGGTATCTGAAGAGAAAAATAATGCCGATCAAAAGCAAAAGGTATACCTTGAATTACAGTTTGGGATTATTGTTGTTTTTAAGGGAAATGTTATTATATACAATTTGAATGTAAAGATCACTTACTGGGTCCTGATGTGTTTATCTGCTATTATTCAAGACCTGTAGTTTTTAGCTTTTAAAAAACAAGTAATCTATTTCTACTTATAAGTATATTGACATTTAAATTCCTGCTGTCACCCATGGCAATTTATGTGTCTAACATGTATATTGTTCACTGTAGTCACTGTATTCTTGTTGTAGATTTCTCAATCTTTGCTCAATCTGCTAATATATATGTGTGTGTGTGTGATATTTTGTGAATTAATTGTTAAGAATTCTTACATTGAATTCCATCGGGGGGGGAAAAAAAGTATTGAAATCACAATCTGCCACATCTAGGTCATAGAAGAAAGAGAAAAACTGAAGAAAGAAAGAGATGCTCGTATGAAAAAGAAGGAATATCTCATGAAGGAACTGGAGAGATTGCGAAAGCAGCAAGGTACCCCACAACGTGCACGGCCAAAACAAATCCTGATAAGATAAATACCCTCCCACCACCTCCTCATATAGCGTCAGTAACTGTGTATCATCTCTTTTTTGTTATTGTATTGAGCTAACCAGTTTCTTTTGTGTGTGACCTTGGGGGCATTTAAGGAGAACTGCTGCGGAAGAAGCGCAGGGAGAAAGACGGCCACAAGGACCCCCTGCTGGTGGAGGTGAGCCGTCTGCAGGAAGAGGTCATGGTGCAGATCTCGCTCATCCGCAAGGAGCACGAAGCCGCGGAGAAGAAGCGCTCGGAGCTGGACAAGGTGGCCCTGATCTTGGGTCTGCATGGTTCTGACAAACACAGGAAAGAGCCCAAGGACAGCAGAGAGTTTCAGCCAGAGAAGAGAAGAGAGAAACCCAGGAGCCCCGAAAAGTCTCCTGTCTCTTCCTCCAACACGACTTCTAAGGTAGAATTCTTAATGTGGGGTTGGTCACACCTGAGAGTTGGTTACTGGTAAAAAAAGAAAAAGCCCCTCCTCAGGTTATATTTTTCAGTTTTGACGTCTTTATTAAGGTGCTGTAGTTAGTTATTTCAGATAAAAGGATAACACTTTTGTTTGTTTAATGGAAGAAAAGAAAAGGTCTAGGTGCTGGATCATATTTTACTTTTCTGCTTTCATTTCCTGTTAATTTATTTATTTATTTTCATTCATTCATTTGTTTATTTAAATGTAATTTGAAAGGAAATCTGTCTGGTCCCGTTAATCTGCTTTCACTTTGTGTGAGGCTCTTTTCTCCATTTCACAACCAAAGACTTGTTTGGGCCTGCTTTGTTTCCCATTGGTCTCGATAGGCCACTTTTATTTATTTCGTCATTTATTTGTGTGTGTGTGTGTGTGTGTGTGTGTGTGTGTGTGTGTGAAAGAGAGGCTAAACTAACCTCCACACTCAAAGCCAGTGTGATACTGAATTTCTTCTGCCAACTTATTCCTTATGAGGGTATTCAGTGGGCATGCTAGTGTCACAAATACAGGATGATGTGTGACCCTATATTTGAGATACTAAATCTCATACTTTTAGATTCAGTTCATGCCTTTTGATTCAGTCCCTGCTTTGCCAGGTTTTTAAAGTGGCTTATATTCTACAAGATTCAATTTTTTACACAGCTGTCTTACACAAGAAATCAGTTAGAAAAGTAAATGTATTCTTTCTTAGGTTGGAAAAAAGGAAGCTTGAAATTAATATTGGTATTCTGATTGCACTTGTGCATAGATCGAGGTCCCCTGCTGTGTTACTGAGGATATTAACACATAAATCTGAAGCATTGCATGAGTTTGTCTAGTCAGGTGCAAGTGTTTTTCATTAAAAAGTCATTCAATTATATGACCGGGCCGGCCTGGTAATTCGTGCACGAGAGTCAACCCCAAAACTCTAACCCAACCTATTGTTTTTGAGCTCCTCCTTATATAATCCCAGTCTGTATTATTGTTTGCCATAACCCTAGTACTTAAAAGACTCGACTCCAAATAGTGAAGTGGTGAAAACTGGATTCTGAGACTTCCTCCAACGCTATTTTTTCCCCTTCCTGCTTAGTGTCTATGAACTTTCAGTAAAGTTGGGCTTGTACCTGTTCCACATATTTAAAGAGTGCATGTTTGGGAGAAACACTATCGCTTTGATTTCCCAGGATCGATTGATGACTTGTCAAAGTTAAATTAAAAAAGAATGAGAACCATATTCAGTCTGAAAATATGCAGTCTATTATCTCTATTGCTGGACTTATTCCTTCCTCCAGAAAAAGATCCCTAAAATTTCCTGTCATCTCGCAGTCGTTGCCTTTAAACAATGTTCTGTCGCTGAGAGGTCCTTTCGCATTGACGGCGGTCTAGACTCGCATGCTTGTAGCGACTGTAGGGTTACTGTTTTCTTCCTGAAGAAAAGAAAAGTTCAAACCAAAAGCAGATATCAATTTACAGCTGGAACACAGACCTGCTAAGATGCAAAGGTAAGACAATATTTAAAATTTAAATGTTTGGGAACACAGTTTTTGTTTTCTGGAAAATACGTGAAAATTAAGCATCACAGCCTTTTGATTTGCCATAGTTTAGTGCAGCTGTATTTTCTGATTAACGAAGTTCTATTTCATACATGATTAACTTTGTTTTTCCCCTTTTGATTTAGGAATCGTCCAGTTCAAAGCCTGCTCCTGAAAAGCCGAAGTCTAAAAGCCCTAATCGCTCTCAGTCTCCGCCGACATCTGCGGATCGGTATGAATACTACGATGCCGGAAACCACTGGTGCAAGAACTGCAACACAATCTGTGGATCCATGTTTGATTTTTTCACACACATGCACAGCAAGACACACAGAAAGGTGAGCATGACTACATTTCGGGTTAGTTTCTGCCACTGTGTACTGTAACAGGGACGATCCCAACAGCAGGACCGGGCAAAGAAAATAACGACAACGGATTGGAAAATTTAAATCTTCAAATTTTCTTTAAATTATGTTGCTTAACTTGTTCTTGCCTTTTTCACATGCGTCAAGATACGGGAGATTAATAGAAAAAATACTTTCTCTTTTTCTTCCCCCGTCGGTTTTATGCTCGTCTCTTTTATATTCTAATATTGGCGCATATACTCTTGTCACTATACGCGTAGACGCAGGATCCATACGATCGACCCTGGGCTCCTAAAACCTCCAACATGAACAGCATACTGCGGACCGGGGATAAGATTGTTCTTCCTTCAAAAGGTAATTCTGCGCTGAATAGGAAAGAGATGTTTAACTTTCCGTGTAGCTTAGCAATTTCACGGTGAGAGGATCTTCTGAATGATGGATTGGTTGTTTGTTTAATGTGATTTTGTTGCTGTCTTTAGGAGGTATGATTCATTAGGTCAGGAAAAAGACTGAGAACAATAGCTTCTTTTCCTGTCCTTGGAAAGTAGAACTTAAGATGCGATATGGTTGTTGGAATGACTCTTAGCTCTCCCAGTTTGTCGTATTGTTATAATGTACTTTTCATTTTATTTTATTGCCATGTTTGATCATTAACTTTTCACCCTCTTGCTACAATTTCAGGTTCAGAATTCTTGATTCCTGTGATAGGATTTTACTGCCAGCTCTGTGAAGAATTTTATGGAGACCAAATATGTGCTGAAGACCATGTTACATGTCATATTCATAATGTCAAATACAAGGTAATCTTTGCAAAACGGTAGAAAACTGCCATCCCAGGCTTTTTTCTGTAGCATTTCTAGGACCTGTATGAAAATATATTTAGGATATTTCATAATTAGCTTAGTATTGAGGCTATCCTTTCAACATTCGTGTTACCTTTTACATAAACATGTCCATACGTTTCATACATTAGATCTCACATCCATCTGATAATTGGAACATTTCTTATCACCCATTACATAAAACCTCGAAGCAAACTAATATTTTGACTGGCAAGATATTCTGACTGCCGGTGTGTTGGTAAGATTTTAAAATGACATTGCTTAGATTTCCTGCATACACACAGAATGATCCATCTACTTTTATTTCATCCTAACCAGAAATACATTGAAGAAAACCCACTGTATGAACAGAGGAGGAATCTGGACCGTCAGGCAGGGCTGGCTGCTGTCATGGACAACAAAGAGCGAAAGCGAACTGAGCTGAAAAGAAAAATGGAAGAAGAGCCCAAAACTCCAAAGGAGGAAGACAGGAAACAAAAGGTAGTGATGACTGAAGAAGTGGAGGAGCCAAGCAGCCCCAGGGAGCTGGTTGAAAAAGCATCCAAACATTCCAGGGGGCACAGCTCTCCGAAGCCATTGGCGCTGCCAAAGGTGAAAAAGAAACCAGAGGAGCCAGCTAAACCTGCTTCTCCTGCTGCATCTTTTGGGAAGTTTAGCTGGAAGAAAGTAGACAAGGAAGAGGAGATGCCTGGAGAAGCTCCTGTGGAATTAGAGGAAATTGGAGATGAAAGTAAAGATAAGGATAAGGAAGAAGGGAAGGCACCAGTTGCAAAACCTAAGACCATTGAGATTAAGCTATCAGGGAAGACTATGATCCCTCCCTCCACTGCATGGGACCGATTTAATTCTATGGCAAAAATCCGACCCAACCTGCCAGTGCCGTCGATGCTCCTTAGAAAAACCAACACCGCCCCTGTACACAAACCTGCCCCTCTAAATACATTTCTGTCTATTAGACCTGCTGGCAGCAGCAGTTCCACCAAACCACTGCCGATAGTAAAGAATGAGCCCAAAAAAGATGTAATGCTGACCCCTGACCTCATCTCCAAGGCATTTGGTGGTGAGGAGGTGGTCCTGAAAATCCCTGCCTTGCCAGATAAAAACACACCTGTCATGCCAGATATAACGACACACCCAGTGGAAGATGTAAAAAATCCTGCTGTGGCAGAAATGGAAACAGCCACTGTGGCAAACATAAACGCAGATTATATTCCAAAACCACCTTCTCCAGTCATGCATCTAATGAGCTTTGAGTCAGACGTGGCTGCTCCTGGGGTGCCTGAAAGTGAACAGACCTTACATGTGCTCGTGCGGCCTCCTCCTCTTCATAAGGGCCTGCGAGAGTCTGGGCTGAAAAACGAAAAGCCCAAATCTAGTCTGGCTGCTGCTAAAGCACAGGACCTGTATGACATTTTTTATAGCACCAATAGCAGGGGTGCCACAGATATCAAATGTGGTAGCATTGAGGGAGCTGGCACTAAGGAAAGCAAAAGTGAAATCGGTGGGGCCAAACTGGAAACCCAGAATGTAGGTGTTGGAGTTTCCAAGATTCTCAGTGAAGCACAGGAGCAGGAATCTAAAATGGATAGTTCAGGTTGTGGGGACATAAGGGATTCTGGACCGTGCGACTCAAAGGTAGAGGGAAACAAGGGAGAGACGGGGATCCAGAGCAGAGAGTCAGATATACCAGTTTCGGAAGCTGTTAGTAAGCAGGAGGAGATGGGTACCCAAAATTCGGTGGAATGCAGCCATTCTGTTCAATCCACCACCGATGTTCTGAAAGACCAAACTCAGAGTGTTGAAATCATAAGTGTGCAAGGGGGCTCTGACCAAGCCACAGGCAGTGTAGCCATTTCAGATTCACAACCCTGTATGGAAAGCATAGAGTCAGAACATACATTGAGAGGTTCTGATCCTGCCATTCATGGTGATGAACGGACAAAAACCGAAACGTGCCAAAAACAGCCAGACTCCGGGTCAGAGGCGCAAAGCTGTGACACGGATACTGCAGTAGTTTCCACAAGAAAGGCATTTGAGGGAACAGACCGCTCCAATGTAGAGTCACTGTCGCTGGCCACAGAAGTCCCCACAGACACCCTCCATGGCCACAAACATTTAGACCCACTTGAAACTAGAAATCTAATGTCCTCAGATACTTCCCTGTGTAGTCCCGATGTTAATTGTAAAGATGATAAAAATAAAAATCATGAGGAAGTCTTCTTAGAGATCCCGGACCTACCCGAATCTCTAGACTTAACTGCTCCTATGGATGAGGCAGAGCCATTGAAAGTAGGACTTGTGGAAAGTGTGATGCCTGTAGATTTGGGTGGTTTCGGGAACCCAGCTTTAAGCTTTGAAACGGCCGACCTGAATCTTGAGTCGTATGATTTTGGTTTTGAAACGGCAGATCTAACTGTCCCTGAACCCGATGCTGAGACAGTGACAGCAGAGGTACCAGGCACCACTAACCACGAGGAGACTGTTGTAATTCAGATGCACAATTCGGGTGGGGAGCTCTGTTCATCTGGGCTCGAGGAGGAATTGCATATTTTAGATTCAGTGAAGCCCGACGACAAGGAAACAGAAATGCATGACATGGCGGGTACCCTGATGTTGGAAGACATTGGGGAGGTGGTTGGTTCGTTTCCTTTAGAATCCGATGCCGTGGCAGTAGCATCTGCTCAGTTGGATGAGTCGTCTGAAATGAGAGACGCCAATCCTGCTGAATTATGGGAATCTGAGAAGGAAAATCCAAGTGAAATTAAGGAGCAGAGTGCACATCAGTCCTGTCAGTCCAAAGATGAAGAACATCCGATGGAAGTCAGTCTTGAAGAGAGCTCTCCTAATGACGAAAATTAAGCATAATTATTTTCTTGTTTAGCTTTCCATAGTGTGTGCTTTTTCTGTATACATTTAAGGAATGATCAGTTTCTGAATCAGTGAATACTTCTCAAATCTGCATACTGTATAGTGAGATCAAATTATATTTCGGCCTAACGTGTGCTGGTATTGAACCAGCAACCCCCCCCACCCCTTTACCTTCCTGAAAAGGTAATGTACAATAGATGATGTACCTATAATTATTGATGTACCTTTTGCTGTTAAGTAAGACTCTTAAGCTTTTTGTTCATTTTTTTTTTTTTTGTTTTATGAAAGACGTGTTAAAACAGGAACTTCACCGCGAGGTAAGAAGTGAAAAGAAAAAAAACCTGGATCGAAGACCACATTGGTAAGAAGATGGATGGTACTGTGGACCAAGGTGATTTCAAAAGCATTTCTTGTGTACATTTTCAAGTTGCTGTTATCAAGTGTCTGTTGTCTGTTACAGCACATAATGAAAAGAAGCGAAGAATGAACAAAAAAACATCCAGTTGGACTTTTATTTCTTGATTTGATTTTTTGTAAGTTTCTGCTGTTGCAGAATTGTCTGAGTTGCCTTTTTTATTTTCTAATGTTAAACTGAGGGTTGCCATTTAAACATGTTCGACAAATGTCTTTTTGTCATAAAGTAGAACTTGAAATAAATATACCCTTAAGCACCGTATTCTCTTTTCATTCCATATTACATGTTTTTTTTTTTTAATTATAATTTGGCAGAAAGATTATGATCAGAATTAGTACTACTATGACTACATTCGTATAGCAAATAGAGCTGCATTTAAGGCATTTGACTCGACTGTCCAATTTTAATGTGCTTTTATGTCACACTTTAAAATATTGGCATGTAGTTGTATTTGAAATGTATTTGTTCGGTTTAGAAAGCTTAAAAGTTGTTTTCTCAACCATGTGGATAGTTTATCAGTGAAGCATGGGCCTTTATTCTAGCAGCACATAAAACGCTATTTAGAGCAGTGAAGACTTAAAACAGAATTTGGGCAGATAAGTATTTCTGTATTTAATTATAGTCAAGAACAATTTAAAACGTATTGGCATAAAATGTAAACTTAATGGTCTATGGAGCAGCATTTAATTAATACAACAAATTAATAACACTACTCTATTAGGATTAATATTAAGTTTGGTTTCATCACTGTCATGTTCTGATGCAACACTTTTAATGATCAAGAATTGTAAGTGCCCGCTGTGTGAAGTGGCCTCATTCAGTTGTTTCTAGTAGTTCATGGGAGGCGTCTGTAGACATCCCACTGCATTGGAACCTGGGCACCATACTATGCAAGAGAAAAGGGTGTGAGGATAGGAGCTGGGAGTCCACATGAACTCCTTGTACAGACTGCTAGAAGCAACTGAATGGGCCCGACTGGGATGTGGGACACTCATTATTCTTAATCAAAAAAAGCTGAGCTTTGGAATGTAAACCAGCGACTCTGTACACTTAATGTACACAGTGTCAGTGCTGTCTAGATTTGTATGACTATCTTTAAAGTATACGCAATAGACATCGTAAAATATTTTTGTTTTACAACTCGCATTAACATTAAGTTATTTCGTAGAAGTCCTCAACTGTGTATAAATGGAAGAAAGCAGCATTCGAATATCCCCGTAACCACACCAATTCAGAAGCTCAGCCCAGTCATTAGATTAGATTGGATTGGAGAGGTTTAGAAAGAAAATCAGATGTTGCAGGTTTTAATGTTTTCAGACCTGTATCATGTATCGTACCTATTCCTGGGCTACAAATCCAGAATTACCTATTGCTGATCATTTACACCCTCTTGACTTTCCACATGGATGCATGGGTTAGTTAATTATTACATATGTAGCCACCAGAAAGATGATGGACACCATGCTACCAGCACAGGTAAGAGTGTATTCTGAGTAACTCTTCCAAGAAGGACCAAACGGGTTAGATATTCATTGGTGATGGTGTTATGACTAAACATACAAGATTTTAATTGTCTTTTAATGGGAGAACCTGACTTGTGATAAGAAGTAATTCAATGCACATTGGTCTTATTAAACCTGGGAGTGTCTGAAGAGGACCACCGCGGAGTTCTTGCCTCCCGACACTTAATGGAGTCATTCAGCTTGGCAACCTGAGTATTCGGGTTACTAAGTATCCATTGTAAGTGTTTGTATTTGTGTACTTTTCTTTCCCCCAAGAACACGTAGGACTGGTTCCACAGACCCAGATTAGCACTACTCATGCGCTACTCTGTGTTATTTTAGGTAGAGTAGTCCTAGACCAGTGCAAATCAAGGTCTTGTGAAACCAGACATTACTGTTTCTATGTTCTAAAGGGCATTAAAACAAGTTTAATTTAGTCTGTCCTGAATTTAACTATTTTGTTGGATAAGTTTTCCAGAGATTCCCACTCTTCTTAGAGGGAAAAAAGGAAGTTGGGGTAAGCAGTATTTAATTTTCTCTATTTCTACCATATGAATCAATGATCAGGTACTATCCTTTAGCACCAACTCAAAATTCAGTGTAATTTTAAAGTTCAATAAACCCTGAATTGAAAATGACCGGAGACTGTTGTCGTTTCTGACTGCTATTGCCCATTTTTTGTGAAATGAGTCTTATGATGTCAAATAAAACCATTACATTTAGTCCAATCTGGATACATCAGCTAAGAAGAAAACAAATTAAATGATCAATTTATTTCTGGAGTCATGCAATTTTCAAAGAGATTATAGTATTGAAGAACTTTCTGACTTTTCTTAACACAACAACCTTCTTTGTCTATTAATCCAGGAACATTTCGATAATTGATTAAACAAGTGTTTCCCTCAACATTTAACAGCATTTTATAAGGGTATGAATACATTTTGAGGCAGCTGTAATAGAATTGGTTGGAAGAGCAACTTCTGTATTTAGTTTTTTCTTCTCATTGAGCATCTATACTATTGCATATTGAGTGAATGAAAAGCCTCCAGCAGAGGGCTCTGGTATATGTATAAACTAATTTATTGTTCCATAGGTAGCTGGGAAATAACCTAGGTCATGTCACACTCTATGCACATGGCTCTATTATTAAACCTAATTTAGATGCAATCTTTTTATTTGATGTATTTCTTCTCAGCCTATTAATAATTCAACATGTATTAGCCCATCTTATTTTAATGAGTATTAATATAATCTGATGCATTGTGATTATAACATGCACCACGGTGGAAATGTGTCCAAGAAAGGCAAATGCTTGTGCAGTAGATGCTTTTGTGAGACCAATAAAGTGTTTAATTGAATTTATATAATCACGAACAGCAATGCATCAATAAGTACCCAGACAGTCAGCATCTATTCAGACCGAGGATTACTGAACAAAGCAATGACAGCGGATGTTTTGATTTGAAGGGGCTTGGTTTTTATCTTATTACAATTACATAATTGTGTTTTGCATGTCACTTAAGAACTGACAGCCTTAACAATGAACCCTTGTATCTGTCATTTGCATTATTATGTTTAAGCTCAAGCGCATCTCTGCAAATAGGAGGCAGAACATGATGTGAAAATGCAGAAGGCAGACACCCGCTGTTCAAAAATGACAACCAATCCTGTTTTTTGACTCGTCTGGTTGCCGGGTAGAAGTTTCTCCCTCTCTGGCCGGGGTGAGAAAATAATCCTACCCAGCTCTTTAGCCAATGAAATAATCGCTCTCTGTTTGTCGCTAGGCAGATTTACGTGTCGCCAGCCAATCACAAAATTGTCGGCCTAGAAGGGCGCAGGGAGCTGGAGGGAGCCGAGGGGAGAGCGAGTGAGTCCCGGGGAAGCGAGTCACGGAGTCACCGTGAAAAACAGCCACAACCGCCACAAAATGCCGAATAAAACGAAAAAGGAAAAGGTAATGCAGTGTGCAGACTGTGCGGTGAATGCTAACGACACAGGCCGTGGTGTCTGTGAGGAGGGAAACGGGGGTTTATTGGACTAGGGTTTTATTTTATTTTTAATATTGTCAAGGCCTACCTTAGACACCCTGCAAAAAGCGACCTGCCTATCCTTCCCTCTCTGATATAGAGTACTGCTAGATATCATTCATCGGGAGAAAGGAAAAGCATAAAAATAAAGAAATGCAATGCTAGCTTTTAAATATGGTGCTTTTTTAATGTCAATCGCAGTGATCGCTGGTCCATGTTGATGTGTGTAAATATATATATATGTATATATAAAATGCATGCACGTTATTGATTGATTTGATAGCTACAGTATTGTACTGTCTGGAAAAAATAGAAGTTTTCGTTTTGGGTTCAAAAATAAGACCGTATTTACATGTTGGGCATCATCGATTGTTTCATAGGAGTGCATGCATTGATTTGTGGTGAAAATGCATTGTTACAAATGGCCCGAAATGCAGATTTTGATTTCAGTTTAAGTTTATTTATTTATTTGCATTTGGGTTGTGTCACAGGATCACATCTTGCCAGCTGCAGATCAAACTGCTTAGCGGGTGTGATTTCCCAGTACGCTGCTGGGGAGCTTACTTTGTTATTGCAGTGTTTCGGACGAAATACTTTTTTTTTTCTCCTCTATCTCTCTCTCTCTCTCTCTCCAGCAGTACGTATTTGCAGGCAGTGTCACCGACATGCATTGACAAAGCGATTCGTTGCATTTTTGTATTGGAGAGCAGTTTAATAATAATAGCCCAGTGCTCTCTGTCCTTGCAGCGAAACGTTGTTTTTATCAGCACTTTTTGCAAGCGGGTGCATAGAAGGAAACAATGAAAATGCATACCTGCTGCTTATTAAAATCGTCATAATAATGCGCTCCGGGCATATAACAATATTCGTCTCAAAAACGCTATAATGTATCCGATGTGCTTCCAATGACTAAAGACTGCAGCTTGATATTGTCTCTCTATTAGTGTGGATTATATATGACAGCGAGGGACGTGTTGGTTAATGCTAATGTGTGAAATATGACTTATCATCTGCAGGAGCCCACCAAATCTGCTAAAAGCAGCACAAAAAACAGCAACGTTAGTGGGGCGAACGACACTGGACCCGAGAACTCAGAAGAGGTAACGACTGCTTCATTGATCATATGAATGGATCTGCCATATTTGCAGAACAATGTCTGAAACATGCTACGTTTTCATTCAACAAGCGTTTTCTTCGTGATAAGGCCTGGTTATCCCCACCACACACACACAAAGCAAATACAATGTAATGATCTAATGTTTTTCTGTCTTGAAGGTTGTGCACATATCCAACATTGTCCTAATGTGTCCTTTGTGAACTTTAGTCTTCTGATTCTTTACTAGACCTGTTTTAGCTTTTATTCTGTCTATCTATCTATAACTGTTTGTGTATTGCATATACATATTTGTGCATAAATTACATGGGAGTGTGTGTATATAAGTGTGCAGGCTGTCAGTCAGTACAGACAATCTGTATTATACAGATTGGGGGGCACTTTATTGTGCTATTTGCATGTTAAAAGTGTGTGTAAAGATTCTCGGACGTGCATTTATTCATTTGAAATTGTCCTTTGAGCTTTGTGTCTTCGGACTGTGGTTTTGAGACCAACCTGAAGAAGTGCAGCGGACTGCCTTTGGTCTTTACAGTGTGTTTTTGAGAACATAATAACTGCAGGAATTAAACCACTTGATTTAGATCCGGATTTTGACATTATCAGAAAGGGAGAGGCTGCTCAGTGTGTCCAGCAGTCTCTCTTCTTAACTGCTGCACTCGAGGAAGCTCAGATCTGAGACTGTGTCACCAGACGTCTTCAGTAAGAAGGCAGTAGCTCATTCCTCCAGTAATGAGGAGGGACTTGCACAGTATGTTAATGTACTGATGACTTTGAGGATCTTACTACAGAGATTCCTCTTGCTTGGCTGGACAAGAGGGACAGGTGTTGGACCCGCTGACCAGTCTGCATGCCCGCACACTGTGGCATTGGGAGCTTTAGCCCATGACAGGATGGTCCCAATCAGGAAGGTCACTGTCCTCATAGATTTACCACGTCTTGTGGTTTATTGAGACCAAAAGCTCCTATTTTTCTCTGACCCTGCAGAACAAAAGATGTTATAGGGTGTCATAATCCAGTTAGAGGAATTCGTTGAGGATTCACCACAGACATTTGTCATAACGGCTAGAGCTCAGATGTAGTGGTTTGATGATTGTGTGATACAACTAGTGTTAATGATTAATTAAATCTCGCTATAAAAGGATATTGGATAATTTGTGTGTGTTGACATTATCTGGATGATTTGTAGGGACAATCCAAGCAGTATTTATTTATAGCTGCTGACACAGAGTGAAATCTGTTTTCTCAGCTGACATCATTATTAATTATAATCTAATATAAGGGCCACTTTCTAGTATAATGAAGTAAGAGAACATAAATCAGCCAATATTGGAGACTGTCAGTAACATTGGGCATCAATCAATCATGTCTTGTTCACACATTCATTTTTGGACCATTTCCCATTTGACCATAACCAATTTTACGTTTTTGCAGTTCAATTTTGAGACCTTGAGCAGAGAAAGGAACAGACCAGTGTCTTAATCGCCACAGACTCGCAGCAGTCGTTTGGTTCGGAGTTTTATTTTTTAATGATTTGCCTGCTGAGCTGTTGAACAAAACCTAATAGGAAATCAAATGAAAATATTGAAAAACACACTTCAATTGAGAATTCAGAGAAGATGTTATTTAAGGATGAGATCAAATAGGCAGCTCGCGAGAATGCCGTCAGTTTTGTACATTGTGCTCTGAATCTCAGGGCAAACATTTAGACATGAATGGATTTGAGCCAGGGATAAATTTTTGACTGCATTTCAAGCCCTGCATTTGATGTTGTTTATCGCCGGTTTGGACTTGTCCCTACTGCAGGACTAAAATATCTTATGGTGCTGTAGCATGTTTAAATAGCAGGACTGTGTTGCCTAAAGGTCAGAGCCCATCAATATATCTGTTGTTTACATGTATTGCATTCTCACAAAGCTAGCACTCTTCTGGGTCTACAAAAATATCTCCATTATCGGGTGTTTACATAACACGAGGATGAACGTCACGTTGTTGTAATAATTCGCCCTATTTGATTTCGATTTATTTGAAGCAACTCGTACACAGATTCTTTGCCGTTTTAATTGTCTCAATTTCCATTTAATAACACACAAGCAAAAGAGAAAAGGACGAGTTTTTATTTCGATGTCTGGTGCTCTGCCAGGTGTCTCTCCATTTGTAATCCACCCCGTTGAGAGAGAACGGAGAGAACCTCCCCTATTGTATTGCATTACGGTATTCTCCATCACATGTCCAGATACCTTTAACAAGCCACTGCAATTGGCTCTTTCAATCCTTAGTTGTGAAGTAGACTTTATAAGCAAGATGTGTGTTACAAATATGTGAATTATGCAGGGAAATCATGGTAAAAATATATACATTTTACTAGACTCTATCCCCTTATTTTCGGGGGAGTAGTACTATCGATAGAAGGATACACTGCTCACGCTGTTTGTTGTTGCAAAGAGAAAAGCTATTGATTTTAAATCTATTTTGAGAGTATGTGTGTGATGCACTTCCAGTTTAGCGGGGTATCTCCACCAGTAGGAACACCGTGTGAGCTCTGGAGAAGTCTGATTGAACGATGTGGAAATTAGATAGTCTTGGGTCTATTGCCTGTATATTAAGGGCAAGTAAATTGTGATGTTTTATACAATTTTCTGTGAACCACAGATGTTAATGTTTTGAGAGAGAAATATCCACACTAGCTCAATGAGCGATTTTTATTATTTTATTTCTACACACTTTTGTGTTCAGATCGGTTTGTCCTTGATGTCTTTCAGCAGGGACCCCTTATTTTAATTGATAAAGCAACATGATAATTGTGAATAGAAATAGGGATCAGAATCTCCCCGGTTGGCCATGGTGCATGCATCCTGTCTTTTGCAATTATTGGGTTAACATTACGTGAGATTACACTATATACTTCTATAGAAAATGTTTTTTGTCTTCCGTATTTTTTTTCCATTATCCATTTATTTCAGTATGCCAGTGTAGTTTATGTATGCAGTTTTGAAAAAGACATTTTCACTTATGTGGTAAAAGCATAAAAGACAATAAGTTATACCTTTCCCCTTGAATGTCCCCAGTTAAGTCAGGAATTTAAATGTGGAGGCTACGTTCAGTAAAATGGGCTAGTTTATAAACTGAACACACTGAAACACAACTGAGATTTTACTGTGAAAGAAGTACAGGCCTAATAGATCTGGCCAAAAAGACTGCTTCCATTCTGCTGACGCACTATTACTAAAGGAACAACAGGTATTAATCCAAACTCAGAGTGAAATTACTATTTATGCCACTATGTACATATACAGTGTTTTATATAATGTTGGGCAAGGAGTGAACAGGAGTTATCATCTTGTACCTTGAAGAACGTTGAATTTATTCTGCTGGGAATATATGGGAACAAAACCAGTAGTACCACATCTGACTGGGAAAGGAGATGTCTTTTCGACGTGCTGTGCTACAAGGTATTTGTGGAGGCAGTCGGAGGGGCTGCTTTCTATCTGTTTATCGAGTCTTTGCACGTTAATCCATTCTGACATTCGTGCTTTTTGGACAGGGCGGATGAAGGGTTGCATTTTGCAAGGCTTTTGATTGTTGTGGGATAGGCATTTGTTAACGAATTACTCTTTCTGGATTTGCTTTTTTTAAGACCTAGATAAACATGTTTTATGTAATGGGGAATAAAATGTGGATGTTAAAAGGTATATGTTTTGTCCACGCATTCTGTAGTGTGAATGAGTTTTTTAGGAGCATGACTAAGCTCTCTCAGAAGCAAGTAAGTCCTTTATCTCTTGAAATGTCAAGAGTTCGCCTCATAATTCTCCCATTTTTATTAACTGAGCCATCTGCAAAGCAGTAAAATGGTTAGTGCAGACCTATTGAAAGAAATATACAGTTGACGGTTGTGATTTGATCTTTTCAACTGCCACCCCAGTAAAAAAAACTGTTATATAAATATAAAAAGGATCTTACAGGAATATAAGGGGTTCAAAATTAGTCAATAACACTGATACAGATTCAGAGATTTTTACTGTGCGATTGCTAGCATGTAATGCCGCACAGCTGTCTTGTATGATGTCTTCCATTTGCACTCAATTTCATATCTATCATTTCATTTGAGTTCACATGAAGACAATCGTTAGATGATTCATATTCCCAGCCTTCACCTCCTTGCAGGTCTGTGCTTGGCTGTAGGAGGCTGAGCGTTGAACCTGACGAGCGGTGAAAAGTCAGTGATCATATTCAGCATTTAATTGATCCTGTTGTAGTGTAGGAGGAGTGCCTTTTTCTAGTTATCGATCCATAGCCGTCTTCTCTGTTCCCAAATGAGAAGACTCTGATATCCACAAGTCATTACTCCGCCCTCTTATTTAGCTGAAGCACAGGTTTCAGTATATAGGAAATACATTTTTCTTCATATCAGTATTTTCAAAGCTGTCAAGGCTCCTCTTTTACTTCTGCCAGATTGACATAATCAACCCCCCCCCCCCTATTTCCAATTTTACTGTTATTAGGCCAAAGAATTATAATCCATAATCCCTAATGCATAATTGCACAGCTTTGGCAGGGGAATCTGTGGTCTCCTTTCAATTGCTTCATTAATATCCCCCACACAGGGATTTGCTCTTAATTACTGCTGTACAGCTGATGATGTCTGTCAGATCTTCTTTGAAATCATAACAGACTGACCCTTAAATTCTCCACTATCTTTTTTGTCTTGTATGTTATATCTGAATATATACTTGCGTATATCATAGTAGTTTTTTTGTTTTGTTTTTTCCGGTCTGGTGTTTTTTTTGTCGTGTAGTTACTTTCCTTTTGTTATGAGTCCCTACCAGTTTAACATCCTTACTTGTGAATACACCCTGTAATTAAGAGGACTCTCAAGGTGTGGGCTTTGAAGTCATTTGAAGCCATTTGAAGCCATCAGCTTGTATCAGCTGACTGGTGAACTCAGACTCTAGTGGTGTCTCTCTGGCCTGCAGGGTCTGATCCAGTGACAACAGTCAGTGTTGTGCAGGAAGCCAAGAGTTGCCCCTGCCAGCAACACCACACCCAGGCCTGGCCATACTTGGACAGTTTTCTCTGGCCTCTGGGGATCAGTCCAGGCCAGAGCCAGTGAGTTAGACAGCCTGGCCTCAAACCATCTGGACAATAAGGCAGCACATTGTGCATAGTGACCACCCATCAACCCCTATCTGCGCCTGTTCGCGTCATGGCCAGTAATGCGTTTCATATAGAGCTGATCTTTCGAAAATGGCACTGTTAGCAATTGTTCCTTCCGAGAGCTTGATCATAAAGGAAATGGATGAAATACCAGGTCATAGGTCACTAAGTAGCTGATGGTCACCTTTTCAAAACAATGTACTGGAATAATTGTGATCCACATTTTACAAGGTCCCTGCAAAGTGGAAAATTATTTGATTTTAGTTTTCTATAGATAATTTATACATTTTATTTTACATGTAGCCTGACTATTTTATTGATTTGCAGATTTAAAATGGGGATGTTATTTGATTACTTATTTGATATGGTGATACCAGTTATTTATAAAAACACTAATGTGCATGGTGTGTTAATTTGGATTATAAAACTACATGAACAAATGTAGAACACATGTGACTACAGCTTTGCTCTGGGTTTAGTAACTTTGCTTCTTTGAAAAAGGGTGTATTGTAACTGGCACATATACCAACTTTAGAAGTCTTCAGTAGACTCCTGATATAGGTAGCTCATAATGTCTTACAATCAGGGACTTGGGGTAAGCTATGAAGTTTTTCCTTTGTCAGCCAATATCTGTCTGTACTTGTATACTGGTTATGAATCTTTGATTAGGTTATGTAAATATTCAAATGAATCTGCATCATCCCAGGCAACAGAGAGAGTACTCTATCTAAAGTGTTCTAATGTCCTCTTTCCTGGCTGGTACTAAATATTATTTTTTTGTAATATATATTTTTGGAAATGGAGTGCTATTGAACTGATAACATTCAATTTAAACACGCTATGCTGGCTGGTCAATAATACTTTCTAGAATGTGTTGAGCCAATCGGCAAAGCATTTTTAGGAGAATGAAGGAGCAGATAATTAGAAACGGTAACATTGATATAGAAATGATCTAATAATGTGTGCTGTGAGCGCTTCCGTCCGCTCTCCCATCCGTTCTCCGTCCAATCCGTTTTTTGCTGAGTGCTGTGATTAGTTTACCTGCGTCATCATGTTTATTATGGGCATGCCTGTCTAATTTGATTTAAATATTTATAGTATACCTGAATACATGTTTGAACACAGATCCCAACAGTGACTTGTGGGGAAACTCTTGCTGGGGACACATATCTCGAGTTATGGTCACCGCAGAAACCTCAGGGGCAAAACTTGAAAGAGCCCCACTCCGGTCTTTGACACAATCACAGCTCAGGGGAGTCCCTCAGTTCACAGCACATATCAGGAGGCGTCAAACTATGGCTCGTTGTCTTACTCTTGTGGAACACGGGTGTAGATTCCGCATTCTAAACCAGAAAGCCAACTGAGGTTTAAAAATAATCTTAAAATGGTGTAGATCACTGATTTTGTCACTCCACAAAGTGTCCCGTCTAATTCATGCACAGCACAGAACTAAATATGCATCGTTTGTGTGTGTATATTTTTTCCTCTTTCTTTCCCTAAAGTATTTCCCATGCTCACTTGCGTTTTGGTTTCTTGCAGGCCCAACAACAGCAGCAGACGGCAAGCAAACGCCCCAGCAACAGCACGCCCCCTCCAACCCAGCTTAACAAAATCAAATACTCCGGGGGACCACAGATTGTAAAGAAAGAGAGGCGCCAGAGCTCCTCGCGATTCAACCTCAGCAAGAACCGTGAGCTGCAGAAGCTCCCAGCACTCAAAGGTAGAGGATCAAATTTTGAACTCCCATTGACAGCCCAGAATTCCCAAGTTTCTCCGTCACATCTCGTATTCTTTCAGATTTATTGTTTTCCTCCCCCGAGAGCTCTACGTGAACAGACAAGGCTGCAGTTGACTTTATGCAGTGAAAAGTATGAGTGATATTTATTTCAGCAGACCTGGTGTCATTGTAGACTGCTTACTCAGGCAACCAGTTTTTAGACTTTTTAGACAAAAAAAAAAAATCAAGAGCACTAAAAAATAATCTTCCGGAGGTCTAATTAAATAATTGTAAGACCTCATTGTTGAAAGGATTATTTTTTCTGATATCTTCAAACTGTCTGACAGCTGCCTGAAATGCTTCTGAAGAGTTTATTATGCATTCTCAATAAAAGCATAGTGTCGGAGCTTGCACTAATGTGCAGGATTTCTGACGTGTCCTTGGTGTGACTCATATAACACATGATGTATTCGATCCAGTAATTGGATCAGCTCTAGTGCAAGTGCTCCCACTAAGTAGGACAGCAAACCCCATCATAACACACCCTGTTGACTGGATTAGGTTTTTATTACTGACATATATATTGTACAGCTGTTTGAAGAGGAGCCATAATATCTAAGTGTTAAGAAAACCAAGTAGCGGCAGGTAATCATCTTTGTTAACCGGCAGAATGTGAACGTCCTCTGATCGTTTCTGTACTGACGGTTGGGTTGAGACTGGCTGTCCTCTTGGCAAATCTTCTTGCTAGGAATTTATTTTATAGGGACTTGATAACCCAATATGGCTCTAATTCAATGCACTCAAAATGTCAGCTCCTGATTTTCACCTCTGCACTGTACTTTGATTGAGATAAATATTTTCTCTCTGCGTTGCTTAATTTTATGAGAACATGCATGATCTGTTGTTTGCACTTCTCAAGTTGAACACACACTGAATGGTGTTATATTTTTGATGCTTTTGGCTAAAGTCCCCGAGTCCCTGAGTAATTTTCCACTTGTGATCAGCAGGGTTCAATCTCGCATCTCCAAGTCTGACCCTTTCACCTCACTCTGCATTTAAACAACAACAACAACAACAAATATATAATTCTGAGAACTTTATCAGATTGCCGAAACACAGAGTGATGATTGTTTGAAAAGAATGTCCTGAATTGACAGCAAATACACTTTTGATCAAACCTGTGTGGGCACGCTAGTATTTACCTGGGGACTGTAAATTGTACTATCTATTGAAATGGAAAGAAAACAAAGAATATGGCCTCGTAAATTTAGTCATTCTCACACAATGCTGCAATGACCAAGAGAAGATGAAAGCTTTAACTAAAAAATGATGAAAATAGCTGCTCTCTCAGATGAGAGCTCAGCATTGTTCAATCAGACCCAAAATCTGTCACACTTCCCCCCGATGGCCTACACAGTCTCATTCTGAAACTCTTTCACTAGTCGTTGAGTCTGCTCAAATATACCAATCTTCAGTCAGTGACCAATTTAAAGATCCCCTGACTCCCTGTTTGAATTTGTCTTATTGTGGCACAGTCTCCATGCTCTGCAGCGGTCTCTGAAGTCCAACACAATTCTCTTGAATAAGTTATTACCTAACTGTAGTAACTGTCACCATACTTAAGATACACTCAGTTTTAGGCTTTGGCATCAACATTGTACTTTGTAATTATCATGGCATTATATATCTTTCTCACTTTTTGTTTTGCTTTGTTGGAAAGACCAGCTACTGAATATCAACATTTTAGTATAAACCGCTAAAAGTCAATAGTCAAGGGTGCTGTTTTTGAGTCAGAGCCAGTTTCGTAATCAGTCCTTTGTGGTATAGCGCGTCCCAACATCCACCTCTTCCCTCAGCCCTGGTCAGCTCTCTCTGTATTGTCTGTTCTGTTGGCCCAAAATATAAGCTTCCGCTATGTTGCGGATCATATAGGGTTTCATTCAGATTATCCTATTGCCCCATTGACTGTGTCTGACAGCCCAGCACAACCCCACAGAGCTGCCATTGTTGAGCTCAAATTCAAAGTCACGCCCCCATTTAATCCCCCCACCCCCACACACACACACAACCCGGTTCTTTTTATTTCTCGTAAGCAAGCGCGGTTATGTGTTGAGAGAAATCTTAACGAAGCTGCAGCCTGGGTTGCGCTTCAGTGTGCTGGCATTGTCCCTTGAAACCAAAGCCAAGCGAGCAAGAGGAAGCCCTCCGCCTCCCTTCCTCCTTTTGTGTGGCGTCGTTGTGACCCTGAGGCCTGGACCTGCCTGCTCAGTGACGGCGTTTATGTGCCGTCTAATTCCTGTATGCATTGCAGCAGTTGTTACACCCGGAGCGCGCTTTTACTAGCTCTGAAGCCTGTAGGGTTGCCTTGTGTACCTGTACCTGCTCAGAGGCGTCACAATGTGCTGCTGCTGCTGCTGCTGTTTTTTTTCCACAATCTCAGACTGGATGACTCTTCAGATGATGTACTGGAGATAGGCTGATTGAAAAGGTAGAGAAAGTGCTGCTATAAATAGCCTAGATTTCTTCAGAGCAGAATTCCTGGAAATGATAAATCCCTCAATCCCCCCCTCTTGTTTTTCTGTAAATGGCTTAGGAGCGTAATTGTCTGTTTATTTTTTGGGGATTCCAATAATCTCCTTTAGATAAAAGAAGTCAGTTGTGGCATGTATCACTAGACACCTGCATTAACTCAAAGGTGTAACAAGGGTAAGCAATTTGACATCCACCCCCCCCTTCACCTTTGTCAGGGCTGTCTCGACACAAACGAGAGACTATAATTAAACGGCCTGTGATCTTGATGTTTTCCAGTCCTGCCCCGATAGCATGAGTGAAGTCACTGAAGTGCTCTGTGGTGTTCGATTCGAAGGTGGCTTACAGACACCTTACTTTACTTACTGTTTTACTCGCTAAATAATATCCCCCCCTAATCCCAATTACTGTTTTGCCAGCAGGGCAGTCAGAATAGTGTCTCATTGTGCTGAATCTCTCCACTGACTCTGCCATGCTGTAGACAGTGTCAGGGATTAGTTTGGTTTCTCCAACGGGGTTATTATCCAGAGCTCAAAAGGTTCTCATCCCAGGAGAACAAAATGAAAAGTCCAAACATGATGACTGTGACTGTCGGCCCTGTGTGTGAGGGGCCGCAGTGGGACACCCCTCTCACTCCTCATGGTCCAAATACAGGCCGATCTCTGCCGGGGCTGTGGTCCCTGTCAGACCGGGCCTCTTGGGAGAGAATTAATAAAAGTCACGCCTTACCTTGGATATGCAAGAAGGCACGAGCAGGAAGGTACAGGAGGAGTTGAAGCCAAGTGAAGGGAATGGGGTCTCTCTTCCAAGTTGCTCTCGTCATACCAACCGCAGGCTCCTCCATCAGGGCATTGTCAGCTCATTGTCAAACACTAGTTACATTGGCAGGGAATATGACAGAATAAAGTTAATGAATTAGGTTGCATAGGAGGTGTTTGACAGTTTGCCAACCTGATTGCTCACACCTGAACATTTACATCACAATGAACCACCATTGTTAGCGGGGAGAGAGCAGCCTCTTCCCACTGCATTGTCACTTTATTTTCTGTCAGTCTAACATAGAGGTATATATAATCTTAAGTCACCGATATAGAATTAATGAGACTAATTTAGGGAATTGAAAATAGTTTATCAGTGTGCAGTTTTAACAAATATATAGATTTCTGATCTGTGCTTTCTGTTACATGCTTGATTGTCTCTCCCTGATTATTTAAGTGAATGACTAACCTACTGACCTTGGCTGCTCCTAACAGCACCGCTACATCACATGACACAGGACTGTTTTATCACAGCTGTCTGATCTGCTGTTCTCACTCCTACTTGTGGTATTTCCTGGCGTTTGCTATGAGGAATGCAGGAAGGTGTTTTCACAGGGGTGTTCTTTTAATATACCTACTCAATTCTGAGCTTTTTTGGTAGATATAGGGAAATCCGCTTGCAAATAAATGATTGTTAATCATAAATCGTGATTATATTCTATCAGGCAAGCATGACTGATGAATCCTACTGTATCTTCAGCTTTCTTAGAGGTGTACATCCTGCTTGTGCTCATACTGCTGAATCTCCACATAAATCAGGAGTGGAGTTTATAGATGCCATCGTTGTTTAACATTTGTAGTTTTATTTGCTTGCGATTGGTGTGCATCAGTGAGGCAAAAATCCATACGACATATGCAATTAATAAAAAATAAAGAGCTGTAGGGTATCATTTCAACACGCAGCTTACTCTCAACATTGTATTTCAAAGCTCTGACCAGAAATGTTCTGGCCAGATCTTGGACTGCCATGAGAAGGCTTTGATGACTGCGCCTGTTCTCCACACGCTGGTTTAAGAGTCAATTAAACGGATGGGTGGGCAGCAGCTTAGCTTGTTGCGCTGAAATTGGTTAGCTTGCTGCATGTCGAGCTCTGGGAAATTGCAGATGGTGCCAGCGAATCCCTGGCATCGTCCTTGTGCGCTTCAAGGAACTGTCATCTCATTTTTATTAATTGTTTCTTGGGGCCTCTATCTTATCCATCATATCTCAGGACGGTTTGCAGTTTGTGATGGTGAACTGGACTGAGCATTGTGAGGTTTCTCTGAAATGCCTGCGTCTCGAAGTGGATTTAAACCTCCCATTCATTAGATATCCTTAACAGCCACTCCTGGAGTCTGCCCTTCATCCAATTTGTTAGCTCCTTTGAACGTGTTCAGATAATGCGCAGGGCTGCGAAGGTGCTCATGCTAGTAATTGACTCTTAAGGCTGTTAAATTTGCTTGCGTTGATTTAAGAGCATTGGGTCATGCTCTGCGTTCATGACATGCAGCGCAGAGGAGAGAAATTGCCCCACCCTGAATTATAATCAAAATAGAGGAATCTCAGCTTGCCTAGATATTCTCGGGTACACCAGCATTACATTGTAAGGCCATGAACGAGCTTCCAAGATGTAAGCAGAAATCTCATTGTAGATTCCAGAAAGCCAGGACAAGCTGTAGTTCTGGTTGAGGACCAGATTGAAGGCCAGGTTGGGGTTTGGTCAGCGTATGGGTATGGCGTGGGCACTGTATGGGTGCAGTGCTGACCTGTTGTTTCTGTGTGCCCGTGCGTCCCCTGCAGATGCCCCGTCTCACGAGAGGGAGGAGCTGTTCATCCAGAAGCTGCGGCAATGCTGCGTTCTGTTCGACTTCGTCTCCGACCCTCTCAGCGACCTGAAGTACAAGGAGGTGAAGAGGGCTGGCCTCAACGAGATGGTGGAATACATCACCCACAACCATGACGTGGTCACAGAGTCCATCTACCCCGAGGCCGTTATTATGGTGAGCAGAACTGGACCGCGGATCTCTGACCACGCTGCCGCCGCGCCGAGAACGGGTCACGGCGCGGGTTTTGTGGAGCCCTCGAAACACGTGGACTGTTCTTCCCTGTATTGTCTAGTTGCCATGGGGTAGAGTAACAAAACCTTAAGGAGTAAGCAAGCTCATTATTTATTTCTGGAGATAAGTCTAAGTACTTTACAAAATCCCTATGGAAGCTTTTAAGCCCAGTCTAAGCAAGGAAATTCCCTTTCTCTGTGTATCAGATAAGGCTGCCATTCTTTTTCATACATGGCTCAGAAATGAAAGCAGTTTGCAGAAGCTCCTTTCCACACAGATCTGTGCGTGACACCAGCTCCATGAATACCCCCCTGTTGTGTAGCGAGCCCTGTGTCTGTCTGTCTCTGAGCCTGGGCTGCTTCTCCAGCCTGTATACTGCAGGCCAGACATCATCTCTGGAGCTGCAGGAGAGGGATATTTTTAAAAACAATTGAGCTATTTACAGCCAGGCTGTCTGCCTCTTTCATTATAATACCGCTCCCTGCAGCAGAACAGCCTTGGGCTAAAGCGATGACATCATCCCTTCCTTCACTCTGTCTAGGGGTCTCTTAAGGAGGGGAATTAACCCCCCCGGGACTGCTGTCGGGTAGATTATAACCAGGTCATTTTTCTCTTAATAGTCAGCTTGAGCTTTAGGTATAAAGAAAATATATATACAGTTCTGGAGAAAATGAAGAGACTACTTAACATTGATTTCTGAACTTGGGAGTGGTCTACATTTTTTCCAGAGCTGTATATATAATAATAGCAGAGTGCAATCATTTCCTTTTCCGTGTCAACAGCGTCCTCAGAGGATCTGGTCTGTCTGTGTATTGTGTATTGTATATTAAATGTTGAAAATGCAATATTTGTGTGTGTGAGGTCTGTGCAGTTGGTAACAACTTCATATTTTAATTAATTGTGTGTCTGTTTCGCCCCAGTTTTCAGTGAACCTGTTCAGGACCCTGCCCCCCTCCTCGAACCCGACAGGAGCGGAGTTTGACCCTGAGGAGGATGAGCCGACGCTGGAGGCGGCCTGGCCACACCTGCAGGTACCCCCTGATGCAGCAGACCTCCGCTAGACATACAGCAGCCTAATAGTCAGTGCAAGATGGTGCATGTGATGTAGAGCATTGTGGTGCAGTAATCCTGACTCTGAGCGGAGCAAAGTACTTATTTCATATGACATTTACTTTTAACTTTTCCTTTGTTTGGTTTTTAAACCAGCAAATTATGTTTATAAAGTCAAATGCAGAGTAATCACTTAGATACTTACTCACCCAGTAGACGTCAATACTGGTATTTAATTTTTATGACTTTATTGAAGGCATTTCCTGCATGTTCATGGACAGCAGTCATCTGCAGTAAATCCCCCCCAAGCGCCGCCTCAGGACCAGGCCTAAGTGAGTGGCGCATGAGTATGCAAAGCTGGTCCTGACTCACCTTCTCTCTCTCTCTCTCTCTCTCCAGCTTGTATATGAATTTTTCTTAAGGTTCCTGGAATCGCCAGACTTCCAGCCAAATGTTGCAAAAAAATACATCGACCAAAAGTTTGTACTGTCTGTAAGTATGGCCGTAATTAATTGAATGCACTGGGGCGTGTGGCGCCTTTTTCTCATCATTTTCTGTAACTTGTTTCAGCAGCCGCTCAGGCTGTTAAGCGTGGCTTTCGATCGACCACCATCAGGTGGAGGGTAATGGTGTTTAAATGGCGATAATCACCTGGTTCTTGTCCTAATTTGTATCAAGGAACAGATTGGACAGGAAATTAACTGGGAACGCTGTTCGTAATCGCTGAAAGATTCACGCTTTAGCTGAATTGATGAATAAAGTGCTTGAGGTTGAGGTTGCTGACGGCGCTGGGCCCAGATTATATTATTACACTCCATTGGTTTTCAGGTTCATGGCTGTTTTAGAAAAAGCTCAAGCACCCTTTTTATTAGCATCTGTATCCACTCTTGAGGGCCACATTAACCCAGTGGGAGTGTTATTGATCCAGGTGATATGGCTGAGCTCGACTGATCTCCTGACAGGGCCCTCATCTAATTATCTTGAGAGCATTACACGTTTCGGCCTAAAAGAGCAGGAGTCTGTACAGCGGGCTCCGGAGTTGGGCCTAAAATAATGTTTTGGACTGGACTGCGTAACCCGTAGTGTCTGCGATCAAATCCATACCTGCAACTCTTGAATCCTGGCAAATGAATACACATTTGATCTGCTGTTTCAAAGGAGAATGTTTGAAGTCTTCCTGTTTGTTTGTTTTTCTTCCTCTTTTCCATTTCCCCACAGCTACTGGAGTTATTTGATAGTGAAGACCCCAGAGAACGGGATTTCCTAAAGACAATCCTCCATAGGATCTACGGAAAGTTCCTGGGATTGAGAGCATATATAAGGCGACAGATCAATAATATATTTTACAGGTAAGAAAACGTATTAAAAACAGTATGGAATGAAATGTGCTTGACAACACAGCTGCCCGAGTGCCGGGACCACAGAGGGGTTTTTACCCTGTAGACTCCTGTGGGGGGTTTAAACGTCTATATCTTGCCTTTTGCCAAAACAAATAAACCACTTTCCTTTATTGCAGGTTTATATATGAAACGGAACACCATAATGGAATTGCAGAACTTTTAGAAATACTAGGAAGGTAATTACAACTTCACCACCTCTGTTATTATCAATAGATGTACATCTTCCTGTACATTTAAAAAAGAGATCCTATTTTTTTTTTAATTTGTATTATTCTTGTCCTCCAGCATAATCAATGGATTTGCTTTACCGTTAAAAGAAGAGCATAAAATGTTCCTGATTAGAGTATTACTACCTTTGCACAAAGTGAAATCGCTCAGTGTCTACCACCCACAGGTAGGACCGCTTCTGAACGCTCTGGGCCTGTAAAAATAGAAGCATTAGTCATCTGCTCTGTGTTACATTTGTCAACTTTTCTGTTCTCCCCTGTAGCTGGCTTACTGCGTCGTGCAGTTCTTGGAAAAAGACAGCAGTCTCACAGAGCCCGTAAGTACACTATACCCTGTGTTTATTTGTCAAGTGGAAATTGGAAATTGCTTTTACGAGTTTCTGAAACCTATGAGTAACTTCGTGAGCTGTCCAACTTTTGAACTTCCTCACTTCATTTAAACTTCAACATAGAAACTAATATTGTTATTTTTGGCCTAGGATTTGGGGAAAAAGTAACTGTAGGAAAGTTTCAGTTATTAAATATTTATTTTACCATGAAAGATTTACTCCCGTTACTACAAAAGTACATTTTACCTTGAACTTCGGCAGTTTTCCCTTGTCATTCTGTATGCGAGATTATTTTGTGTGTGTGTGTGTGTTGTTAAGTGGTTCATAAATGAATCTATTCGTAAATGAAGCAATTTACTATCAGTCTCAAAATAAAAGCCTTTATCACATCAATCATTCTGAAAGAGATCTAAATTCACTCCCTTCCCCTGTCAGCTAAAGATGCCGGTCTTTCCAGTCCTTATTTGACTTGTGCGGCGAGACGGTGAGCCAAAGTGCCGCTGGTTTTAGACAGACAGCTGTTACTGTCAAATGATCAGCTTGTGTCACATTTAGAGCACAGAAAACACTGAAAATCCAGGGATCATTACCTGGTATGTCAGCGTTAAGTTGAAAAGGTCAATTTGGGGATAAAACTGGATCCCAAAATTTGGAAAGCGATTCATTCCAGCAAACTGGGATCGGCCTACTTCACCGACTGCTTATGTAATCTCTGTGAGCTGTTTTCAGTTTCTATTTTTCTCGGGGGTCAGCGTACAAACAGAGACAAACCATGGACTGTGTGTGTAGTGTGTGCTGCCCCGTGTCTGGTCCCGGCTTTATTGACTTAGTTATTCGGTTTTCCTTCTCTCCGTGCCCTGTGCACTCCTCAGGTCATTATGGGGTTGCTGAAGTTCTGGCCGAAGACTCACAGTCCCAAGGAGGTCATGTTCCTCAACGAACTGGAGGAGATACTGGACGTCATCGAGCCGTCGGAGTTCGTGAAGGTCATGGAGCCGCTGTTCAGGCAGCTGGCCAAATGTGTCTCCAGTCCACATTTTCAGGTGCGGTTTGGTAAAACCTGCAGCTATTTGGATATTACATATCGGTTTAAAGGTGGTATTGATGGTATTAACTGATGCCAGTAATGAGTTGTTGATATACAGTTTTATATACAATGAACAAATATGGATGTATACTAGACATACTTTCATTAATATCCTGGTATGCATTATGAAAACTCTATGTATAAACTATGTATAAACACGTCGCTAAACTCCCTGCTTGATTCATAGGTGGCAGAGAGAGCACTTTACTACTGGAACAACGAATACATCATGAGTTTGATTAGCGACAACGCAGCCAAGATCCTCCCCATCATGTTTCCGGCCCTTTACAAAAACTCCAAAAGCCACTGGAACAAGTAAGTCCGGCCCGTGTCTCGCGACCCCAGCGGCTGTGGGATTATCGTCTCCCAGCACTGCGTATGTGTGTCTGTAAATGGTTTCACGTTATACGGATTCCTCTGGTGAATCTATGGAAATGTAGTGACTTTAGGTCTCCGATCTTTACATATATATGCGTTTACATTTGAGTTATTCCTAAAAAGGTTAAAATGTTAAACTGGCCGGAGTGAGATTTCTCTGCCCTGTTGGAATGATTTTCCCCTCTTTCCCTGGCAAGGACGATCCACGGTCTGATCTACAACGCACTGAAGCTGTTCATGGAGATGAATCAGAAGTTGTTTGACGACTGCACACAGCAGTACAAAGCAGAGAAGCAGAAGTGAGTGGTTTCACAAGCAGTCCTCGGGCTCTAACTCAGGGTGGGAGGTGTGTGTGTGTGTCTGTGAGTCTCTGCATCAGTACAAAATAATTATATTAGGATCTGCGAACGCTTTCCTGGAAGGGAAGCAGTTAAAGACAAATTCCTCGGACTGGGTCTGTCTGCAAGATGACGCGCGCGCCGCTCATTTCCCACAAACGGATTTGCAATCGACTCTTCAAAAGGAAATGAGAATAAATTAGAAAACAAATCGGCTATGGTTTCTGTTGTCACTGGCGGCTCTTCTTAATGCATTATTTTTTCTGAATTTCAGAGAAAAGTATAAAGTGAAGGAACGAGAGGAGGTCTGGCACAAGATCGAAGAGCTGGCGCGGCAGAACCCCCAGGTGAGGCCCTGGTGTAGTGATGCCACCCCTGTACGACTGGCAGGCACACAGCACGGGCAGAGCCAAGGATAGCGGCGCAGCGATCTGTGTCTGTGGGATAATCTGCAATTAACATGCCAGGACCTTTTGGCAGTGGTGTAATTTGGGGGGTGTTAAATTTTAAGTAAGGTCACGCTTTCATTAATTATCTTTAAATAGCAATCTTCATATTACTAAACAATGTCATTATCGCTGCTGTCCGCTCTGAGAACAGTGTGGTGGTAATAAAAACATATCATTATCTTGACTACAACAAACCAAGAACACACGGTGACTGAACCTGATGTGATTGGACTGCTTTTCATGGTAAAACCCAGAGAATGAGCCTCTAGGCAGTGCTGAGATGAATTTCTCTCTCTCTCTCTCTCTCTCTCTCTCTCTCTCTCTCTCCAGATTACCAAGGTTAATGCTACAATCACCCCCAGATGTGCACCGGTACTTCACCCTCAGGAAGAGGTAGGTTCTGTATGCTTTTGTGGAAGTGTTGTTGCAGTCTTGAGGTCGATGAAGAAACTACATCTCTCTCTCTCTCTCTCTCTCCTCCATGTGCAGTTCATGGTGTACAACGAAAGCCCTGTCCTGATGCCCTTGTACTCCATGGAGACCGAGACGCCCACCGCTGAAGACATCCAGCTGCTGAAGAAGACCGTGGAGACCGAGGCCACACAGGTATGCTATAAGATATTATTGATTACTTTATTTTTGTTCTCCAGACGGAATTGAAAAGTGAAAGACCCCGCGTTCTTTCTCTCTAACACGCTAACACAGCATCCCCGGGCTGCTTTCAAGAGACGGGAACAAGCGCAGGATTGTTATGTACGGTGTGAACTATTAACTGTTCTGGGGAATGTCGTGTAGGGTCAGTGCTTTCAGAGCGAGAGCTGCTGAATCATGATCAGACTCCAGAGTCAAGGCGAATCCCTGCACTTCACACTGAATTAAAGCAGCTCAGATGTGTGTCTGCATTTGGAACATTTGATTATATAACCCCCCCTGTCTTGAAAATACTAATCACCTCCCCCTTGTTTCGTGGGTGTAAAGGTGACTAAGGACATGAAGAAGGACAAGGTGTTGATGCGCCGGAAGTCCGAGCTGCCCCAGGATGTGTACACTATAAAAGCCCTGGAGGCTCACAAACGGGCGGAGGAGTACCTGACTGCCAACCAGGAGGCGCTCTGACCAGGGGGCCGGCCTGCCTCCGCCCCCCACCCGCCTGCTGTCTCCCCTGGAGAGCCCAATCAACAAAGACCTTAGCTACCGCAGAGAACAGTCCTGGGTCCTGAGTCAACACACACACACACACACACACACGCACGCACGCACACTCATGCACAATACAGTACATACACACACACGCAGAAAATCAGTCTGCAGTGTTGTTTTCTTCTCTCTCTCGCTCTCCTCATGTTCTCAACTTTTCCTACTTTTTCTTTCCATCTTCTGTTTATGCTCCCCGTAATGGCTGTGAGCCGTGAGTCCCGTGTCCAGATAGGAAAGCAGGCGTGTCCGTGGGTCGGGATCGAATCCCCCAGTAGCCCTCCAGGCTTTCACTTCATGAGTGATCTTTTGGCATTTGAAAAATGGGCTTTTCTCTTTCCTTCTTAAATCTAATTTAAAAATGATCAGTCTAACTCGTTGGTCTCCTGTTCCAGAAAAGCAGTTCTAGAACCCTCACTTGATTTGCTCCTGATGACCACTTCCTGTTTCAGGCCACGCCTCTTCTCATGTGTAGGATGTCCTTTAGGTTTGTGTTACTTTGCTCTTGATTTCACTGCATCTCTTGAAGATCATGATGGCCCTTCCTAACCTGTTCTTCTCTCTACGTATTGCACTTGTTTGCTGGGTATTTTGAAATCGCCCTTTGTGTGTGTGTGTGTGTGTGTGTGTGTGTGTGTGTGAAAGGACGTTTAAAACTATTTTTTTGCTTGTTTAAGCATTTAATTCAGAGGGGCTGAACAGTTAACACTATAATTTGTAGTCACAGAAATAGCATCTTGCATGACAAGATATGAGGTCCCAGTTTCTAATGGTTTGTGGCCATGTTCAAATAGACACACTGGGAGGTAGAAGTTGCATTTATTAGCCATTTGGGCTTGAGTCAGTGATTTAAATAGTTTGAGAAATAAACAGTGGCTTTCTGCTACATTCCCTAGTATTTACTGTTTGTTTGGTTTTCAGTTTCTCAATGGTGTACAGAGCTGCATAGAAAGATCAGGTCTCGTGGATTGAGACATTAAGAGTACTTTCGGGGGTGGGAATCTAATTCTGCATGAACCGATCAGTGTTCGCGATGTTTCAGGCTGTTAAACAGTTGTACTGCGAGGGATGGGTGCAGGGTTTGTGAGGTGCCATGAGCCAGAGCTGACTGGGATGTCGCAAAGAGACATCCTGCTCTCGGGACTAAACGAATCGGAATCGGGTCTGCCTGCGTTTCTGTGCATCTTCCCTCTGAAATATTGCATCTTGTCTCGCTTTGTTCGAACGCTGTGCCAGGCTACAGTATTGTCTCCTGCACTAGTCCGTCCTTCCGTGTGGTGGTTTGCTCCACTAAGCTTGTCCTAAGCTGGAGAAATGGCTAACAAAGTATCTCCATCGGTAACTGTTACCTCCTCAAGCACCAGCTACCCGCCCCGATTACAAGGATTTCCTTTTTTTCCCCCATTTCCTCCCTCGGTCTCATTGGCAGTGAGTGCTGGCTTCTCGTACGAGACCCTGGCACAGCTGATCTCGGCCACTCGGTAGTCACTGCTACCTCTTTGCACTAGATATGCCTCATCGAGTTGTTTTCCTGAGGTAGCGTTTCTGCTCTAAATGTAGATATTTTATGATATTGTACAGTAAACGCTTGTACATTGGCTTGATAGCTAACTGATTTTAATCCGTTTTGGTGCTCGACCGCTATTTCTGGGATAGCCGTGACTCTCACGTGAATAGCCGCGTCTCGGGAACGGGTTCTTCAGCAGCTTGAGAGTTACTGAAAACGATCGTGTAACCGATGTTGCCCCCCAGTGGTTGTCTTGCACCATGAGGTTAAACTGCTTTTAAATCACTACCTTTTAATTAACAATCTGTTTCATTTGTGAGGATAAACATGCATTTAAACTTAATAATCATGTCTCTTGCTAAGCAAAAAGACCTGCATTGATATTATCTGCCAAATGTAAAAAACGAAATTTCCTGCTGGCTTGTACACTAATGAAATTTCCAGACTTACTAATGCCTTGTTAGTTTTATTTTTGGAAATGCAGAGTGAGATCGAGTCGTTGAAGTAAACGGTTCCAGGTTCCTGTTTCAGGTTGAAGTGGTTCTGATCAGGAAAGAGAGGGAGGCGGGTGGGCTGTGTCCGTCTAGATCCTGCGGCCTGTCTGTCCTCTCTCTCAGGTCGATGATGGCATTAGTGCAGCAGCACGGTTGGCCATTTTGTGCCAGTTGAGAGAGCTGGGCTGCACATATACATCTATTTTTTAGTTTTTTAAATGCCGATATCGTGGGAGCGTTGTGCCGTTCAGTTGGACTTTAGACTCACATGGTCATGGAATTGTTTTGTCATCCACCATTTTGTTTATTTGGAGTCAGACACTGTATGTTCTTGATTGTTTTTTCATTTCCCCCAGTCCACGTCAGTATCGAGGAATAAGCTGCCTTCAATGTACTTTATAAATCCCTGTTTGACGCCCAACAGAGACAGCAGTATGTTTTTAGTTCTGTTTGGAAAGGCTAGTCTCCTGAAAGGCTAACTTGTGTTATAGAGAGAAAAAAACGATGACCTGCCGTTAAAAACCCTCTTCACCCTCTCTCTCTCCCCCGCTTGATTTATTTAGTCTGTCATAGATTGTGATCTACGTTTATTTATATTTTTAAGTCGCCTAAGCAATATTAAAAAAAAAAAAAACAACAAAAATGCACTTGGTGTACGGGAGAGCGCTATACAATCCTCTTATTAGGATTATGAACACAAGTTTAAAAAAACGAGACTAGCTTACTATTCAGGCTCATTATAAAGGAAAAAAAGGAAGCCTGCAGTTACTGTTGCAAATATTTGTGTGCTGTATGTTGTAATGTATATTGCTTAGGGTTGCGAACCCCCCTCCCCCTCATCCTCCCGCCCTCCTTGCCTTGTCTAGACCGTCCCCCCGCCCCGCCGCACGATGGCCCCTCTTCTGTCGCGAGGGCCGGCACCCGAGCCATCACTCACTCTGATCATTCCAAAGGTGGGGAAGCGCTTCTCTGAGAGGGGCAGCTGCTGGACAAAGTGACGGGGTATCTGTCCAAGAATCAATATGTCCAATAACTTGCCAAAACAATCCGCATTCATTAATGTGAAATCCTTCCGATTGCTATTAAAAATAACTCGGTATTAGAGTAGGTGGATTTCTTGACTAGGGTGACAGACTCTTTAAAATGTATGTCTTTTGTTTTCTTGATGTGGATCAGATAACGTGATACCTCAGCCGGCTTAGGTTTGTAGCGCTGATCATTTGGAAACCATGCACCGATATCAGCGAGTGATTTTAAATTCTTTTAAATAGTTGGCACTGCAGCACCAGCACAGGTTGATGTTGGAGCCTGTTTTGTCAGTGTTTTTTTTTTTTTTTTGTTCATAGCCCTAGTCGTAGTGCGAACAGCTTTTTAAATCTGTGCTAGACCTTGATGTCATGTTATAGATCCTTTTTTATTGCTGTTCTTTGTTGTTGTTATCATTTTTATATTTCTAAGTTTACTACGGGGCACAAAGTAATGCTCTTCCAAGTGTTCATTTTATAGTGTTGTCCTCTGAACAGACAGCTTAGAATCCACCTCCTTTGCCCTGACTGACAGTAGGACCGCCGCCCGGGCTGCTGTACAGATCTCCGAGCACGGCCTGTCTTGGACATGGTTTCTGTTTTTCTCACCCTTCCAGGCTCCAGCGTTGTCTTTCAGTTCCCATTCCCAAATCTCCATGGGCTGTGCTTTCCGCAGAGCTTTTATACATTCCGTTCACCAATTGATTAATGAGTGCGTCCCTCTGGCTGACATGCGCGGGGGACGGGGGCTCATTTTGTCCAGCAGCTGAGCGTAACAGAGAGGACTATCCCAATCGAGGGTCTCTCCACAAGCCCTACTCCCCCAGTTCTCACACTAATGTTAAGCTGCTTTCCAGGTCATATGTACATATGTTGTACTTTATTTAGTTAGAGCATTACATAGTATGAAAATGTCATATTTTGTACAGATGTTCATGTATGTACAGAACAAAATAAAAGTCTCTTGAAACAAAAACGTGCATTTCTTGTGTCAGATCAGATTAAAATGAGCAGCAGGAATGGAAATTAACTCACCGGTGACATTCTTACAAACTTTATTCTGGAAATTTGATCCATTCATTAAAATAATCATGGTTGAGCTATGAACATTTGGGGGGAAACAATTAAAATACAGAGGAAGATATGATTTAAAGACTGATGAAATAAGAAAAACAAGAGGCAGTCGATTAGAACGGGCTGTACAGTTTCTCCATGAAGATCAGACTCTGTTAGAGTGAAGACTGCTGTGAGTTACTTATCTGGGACGGGTCACATCACGAGTGCGATTCACATCCACGCTCTGGGCTCAGCAGGCCTCGCCGGGCCAAAGCAGCAGCCGCTGCCGCCGCCGCAGGGTTGGTCCCTCATTTCCGGTCCAGCTTGAGCCCAGCGGAGGCCTGTCGCGTCTGCAGCGTCTGCTGGACCATGTCCTTCCACTGGTCGTCGGAGATCTCCCTGGCCCAGGGGGGGATGCCCAGTGAGGGCAGATTCACGGCTGCCATGGTCCTCTTCACCAGCTCCACGTGGTCTGTCAAAGCAGGCAGCGAACACATGGCCGTTACAGGCATTCATTCGCAACCACACGGTAACATGGGTGTAGTATGTTCAAAATAAATACACTCTGGCCGATCTTGGAGGCAGATAGAGGGACTGCCAGACTACTTCAGTATTTAATCAGCATCTCTGTCAGCCCCACAGCTTGGCTAGAGAGACCAGAGAGGAGGCAACACAGCCACAGACCACGACCCTGGATTAACCAGCTGGGTGACTGCAAAGATGATAAGAAAGGCAAGAAATGAACAGACGGTTCAGAGACTGCACTGCCGTGTCTGTAGGGAGGGGACACGAGTGTGAATGTGGGGAACGGGGGCTCACCATCATCCATGGGGATAGAGCTGTTGCTTTGCAGCGCGGCCGCCCCTTCGGGCTCATCCTCCTCGTCGCTGTCGGGGGGCGGTGGCTGGGGCAGGTACAGGCCCATCGCCTGCACAACACACACAAACACGCGTGACTCGATGCACAGCTGCACGGGCTATGTTAGAAACACATGGCGGGAAGGGAGCAGTACACAAAAAATCGGACCAAGGCCAAATATGAGAGCAACTGCGCTGACTAAACACACACAGTTGGCCAGTCTCCCCGGTTCAGTGAAATAAATCAGTTGAGGAAAGTCAGATACGAGTCTCCCTTTAAGTGAAACAGGCAAATAACTTCCAATACCGCGGGAATAACAGGATAAAATAATAAAGGAGTCATGGCAGCCTGAGTTTTCATGACCAGACAGCACATTCCTGCCATGAATCTTGACACTTCAGCTGCTGAAGTGACTGACTGAATGAGCCCAAACCCGGCACTGACAGGCCTGTAAGCAGGGAGTGAAATGCAGGTACTGTGTGGTTCACTCTTAGTGCTGATTCACCTGCTTCATCCCCCACTATTTCACATTAAGGCAAACAAGCTAACAATCCCCTGAAAAACTTTCACACTTTCAAAGCTATCCTCGATAAAAAACACACATCTGAATTGACCAGATTAGCATCAGTTCAGTTACCTCCAGTGTCAAGCCATTTCATGTGCAAATGCCCTTTAAATACATTAAATATTTCAATGCAAGGTTTAAAGATACATGTGATAGAAACTCAATGAAGGAAAGAAACATTTTAGGCTAGTCTCACAGTAGAAACCAAAGACGTCCACGTGCCCACCATGCCACCTAGCATCTCACTACAGTGACAATATTGACGAGGAGTCCTCATTAGTTAAGATATTGTCTGTCTATAGGACTTTAAATCATTTCCTACAGGCTGTATTTTCCATTTTATTTTTATTCCACAGAGTCAGGCGTTAGAAGGAATGGAAGGCGCTTCCAAAGGCAGGAAATGATCAGAAGACCCAACATCTCACACTTCCACCCAAACCATCACTTTTCTATACAGCAGCTAATTCAGAGAGAGGTGGCGTCCCTCTGGGTCACTGAAGTAACTGACAGGTCAGGGCAGGGGCTCCTCCAGGCCCAGGGTTGAGAGCCACTGGTCCAACAAGCCAGCAGGGATGATCGGGGCCTCTGCAGTGTAAGAGGAGGGACTTGCTATGTCTTACTTGTGGAACAGGGACAGGGATGAGTACATACTGCCCCACAGTGACCAGTCTGCCCCACAGTGACCAGTCTGCCCCACAGTGACCAGTCTGCCCCACAGCCAGGCTCAGACACAAATACCTGAATCCTGTCCTGCACGTCCTGCAGCTCCTCCGAGAGGCTGCCCGGCCCCTCAGGCTGGTCGGGCAGGCTGGGGTGGATCTGCCCCGATTCCGGGTCCTGGTTCAAGGGTTGGTAATAGTAGCCTCCTCCATCCTCCTCCTCCTCTTCCTCCGCGGCTCCTTCCTCCTCCTCCTCGGGCTCCTCGCCGCTCCACTCCCCGCCGCCCTCCAGGACCCCTCCGTCCGAGATCCGCTCCTGGCCCAGCTCCTCCTCGGCGTTGGGTAAGATTCTCTCCGGGCCCATCTCTCCGGCTCTCGCCACTTCCATCCACGGGCGCCAGACGCAGGTGCTGCGGCGGACAGACACACGGACAGGACTGAGCTGAGGACTGCGGGACCTGAAGCCTCAGCCTCCAGCGCTGCCTCATTAACACACCTGAGCACCGCTGCGTGGAGGTGCAATCATATATACTGATCGATATTGATCTATACTTAGCGTCAGAGATCGAGCTTTTATATCAATAATTCAATATATTGTTTTTCATGATGAGTTTAAAATGATACGAAGACAGGCAACATTACAACACACTTCCACTCAGATCCCGTGATGGTTCGCGTCTCCGCTGGACAGATACCCACATTGTGCTTTAGAGCAACGATAACATTACTGTTTAATTCACACACTCCAATAATAACACATTTTTGTAGGCGGCTGCATATTCAACAAGAGCTTACCTTCCCGACTTCTACTGTTAATAACGTTTATATCCTTAAAAACACCGTGTCTCCGGCATAGTAAACACATCCACCTACTTCCTGTACGGCGCGGAAATACGTGCCCACGTTGCCAACGTCATTGCGTCATCAACATGCGCCACACCAATTTCAGACATGCAGGCTGAAACACTACGAAACAGTCGATATGGCAGTGTTATAAAACGACAGGGAGATTTATTGTACCGGTGGAAGAACTGATACATAAAAATAATTGAAGATGTCTTTATTTTCGCTCTAGGGGGGTCTGCCGCCAGGGGGCGCTGTGGTGTACATGAAGAGGCGTGTGGCGCTCTCGCTGGGGGGGTTGCGTTTGCGTCGCGCTCAGTGCATCTGCAAACATGGCTTTGAATATCTACTTCTGCGGGAGTATCCGGGGAGGCAGGGAGGACGTGGCAATCTATCAGAAGATCGTCCAGAAGTTGAAAAAGTTCGGTAAAGTTCTGACAGAGCACGTCAGCCACGCTGGACTGTCAGAAAGAGGTGATTTTCGTTTCAACCATATAGTCAGTGGCTTTTCTTTGCATGATTGTATTCAATGACATTTTTCCTGCGGACTGTACTCGTTTTAGCTGCTGCACTTTGGGCGCAGTTCTGCACCTTTGAAACAATTACAGATAAAGCAAAGAGCTGCTCTGTGCAGAACTGTGGAAATCTGCGCAACAGCCACCAGGTGCCACTCTACTTCTACAACAGGGTGTTTGAAAATAAGTCATTAAATATATTTGAATATAGTGCTTGCATTAATGGAAATATATCTATCTAATTGCCTCCTGGTATTTTTGCAGTTCGGAGTTTTTATCTTTAAAAGGCATGAAGCATGCATGTTCCTATACAGAAGAATGTGAAATGCCAATAGGGTGCTGCCTCATGGCCTGTATTGCACACTGACCCAGGTGAGGATGCCGCCTGCGAGGGAGACAGAGCCATTCATGACAGGGATGTGGAGTGGCTGCAGAAGGCTGACGGTGAGGGGATCTTGTTCAGGATGCACCAACACTTATAAACAAATACTCTCTTTTACAATGTACAGGCATATGCAATAGCCAGGTTTTGTTCTTATTGGTGTCACCCAGATATACCCAACAGGTAGCGATGCAACAATTGAATTCTACAGTGCGGGGGATTAGTCAACCTGTGGCTCGTCTCTGATCATGTTTTTGCCCCTTTCCGTCTCTGTCCCTTGGTCAGTGATTGTAGCCGAGGTGACGCAGCCCTCTCTGGGAGTGGGTTACGAGCTTGGCAGAGCCGCTGCCATGCACAAGAGGATTCTGTGTCTCTTCCGCCCTTCCTCTGGACGAGGTAGGATATCAGGCACCAACCCTGCTGAAGATACCCTTCTCTTCCAGCTGGATTGAATGCATTCACTGATGGCTTTGGTGTTAATGGATATTGGGTTTATTTACTTTTTCCCAACCTCTCCTATTCCTTGCAATGTGACTTTTATGCTCAGTATCTATACAAGTTTTGAGACATGCTTGGTAGATCCATTAAATAGTGCTGCCTGAACAATTATTCTTAGGGTTATGAAAATGTAGGTCTCGTTTAGCCTTGCTAAACTCCACAAGGAACATGCTATTGTGTTCATATGTCATTGCTCCAGCCTGATCTCCCACAAGATGTCCCACAATCACCCCAGTGCTCCAGGGAGAGTCTCTAAATGTGCCCGTGTCTCTCCACAGTCCTGTCGGCCATGATCCGGGGAGCCGAGAACGGATCACTCTTCCAGGTGCGAGACTACAGCGAGGAGCAGGCCGAGACTATTGTGGAGGATTACTTCCGCATGGTTGTCAGTTCTACTTAAAAGGCTTTTGAGAAGTTACATTGCTGCATCTCAAAACAAGGAATCTAATTTTTCCATTTGTTAATATTGTTCTTACTTTAAATAAAAAAAAACGTTGGCACATCTTATTTTGTCTTGCATCAACAGAAATGGCAAACCTCTAAAAACTGCTCAGACCCGGACCCCTACATATGCACAGGCATTTTAAGAATGAACAAAAATAACGTGTTTTAGCAGAAAAAGCTCTTTATTTAGTAAGCTGAAGTTGCGTAACTTCAATTAATTTTTTTCAGAAAGATAGAACATTATAGATGAACAATATATGAATATATAAGGATCTCAACTTTCTGTGATAACTAAGCTGAAAATTCCATCAGACTTAAAGCAAGACATCAACAAAACTTTCTTCTATATAAGAACATTGAACATGTTCAAAAAGTTGTATTTCTTTTTTTTTCCAGAAAAAAAAAAAGCAAGAAAAAGCAAGTTACATGAATTTTGCTGCTTTGCAAAGTGTATTTTATGAGCCATGGTAATTCCCAATTATTGCAGTGAAGTCTTGGTAGAGGTGATTGGTAGTGAGTTCTGCAGTTCGAGCATCGTATGTTTGGGTGTCTTTGGTGGCCCTGTGGAGCACTGAAACGCTTTGCACCGCCATGTTTCTCTCTCCCGTTTTTTTGTTTTGTTAGCCATCAAGTTTTACATGGGACCTTTGAGGGTCTAGTTTAGCCCTAAAAAAAAGCTTCTTTACAGTAGGATGCATTGTATCTAACTAATTTAATTTATAACAAAACCCTTGGCTTCAGACCCATATCTGTGATTGAGCTTCAAAACTTAAATAAAAACATGTTGAATTAGAGGTGGCCCCATAAAGGCATGTGGAAATGCAAACCATTTGAACTAGCAAGGTGAGAATTCGGTATTTAAGTGAACTTGGGGTAATCAAAATAAGTCTTAAGAGTTACTATGGTAAACTGAAGGTCATATTCCCCAATTCCTACCTTTCCCCCTCTTTTATCAACACTTTTGCGGTGCTGTAGCAGTTGACTCTCGAACCCCCACGATTACCAAGTCTTCTAAAACAGTCTCAGAGACAGTCCCATGGCGAGTTTAGGGATGTTCACCGCAGCTCCTTGGACTACGATCAAGATCTCCTCAAAACAAGAACAATAAGAAGCGACTCCCCGTCTCAGTGGGGACTACACCACGCAACCCAGCGGCATAGACCCTCAAACAAAAAACAGTCATGCAGTCTCTTTAAAGACGAAAGGCCGTCATCACTCTACGGGTCTCCCCCATGTAAAACTTGAACAGGCTTTCCTCGTGTAAAAAAAACAAACGAACGAACAAAAACAAAAAAAACCTCTCCGACATTCCTTGCTCAAGTCTGTCATTGGAGCGGGAAGCGGGGCTCTGCGGGGGACGGCGCTCTAGTCGTAGGGGCTGAAATCCCGCTCCAGGTTCTCGGACTCGTCGTCGTCTGAGAAGAAGTCGTCCTCGTCGATGTCGTCCTCGTCGTAGTCCTCGTGCCACTCTGGGACGTACTCGTCGTCGTACTCCTCGTCGTCCTCCTCCCCGTCCCCCCCGTCCTCCCCGCCGTTGTTGTTGTTGTTGTCCGATTCGCACGTGTCCGAGCCGCCCTCCGACTTCACCCTGCCGGAGAGAGCACCCGTCACGCACTGAGCACACACACCCGCGGCCCTCACTGGCACCCGCGTCTTCCTATGTTTTGGTTCGTTTGATTTTGGTTCGCAACAAGTGGCAAAGCGCTGAAATACAGATTTGAAAGGAAACGGACAAGCTCAGCAGTAAAGACAGCACAACACACATCTCTCTCTCTCTCTCTCTCTCTCTCTCTCTCAATTCAGAGCCCAGTCTACTCAACTCCACACACATTTATTGGTCAGGGGAATAAATGTTGCCTCACGTTCCCCCACCATCTGAAGTTAAGCCTGAGACAGTGCTTTTACATTGGTCAGCTGCGCCTCTACTGTAGTGAAGCTGCTGCTAAGCTCATGAAGATAAAAGCAGTTCCACCCCATCCCCCCGCATGCTGCCCTGGACTCCCCCCCGGGGTACTCACTCCTTGTTCGAGTCCGCCTGGTTGGCGATATTGGAAGCCTGAGCCGCCTCCTGCTCGGGTCCCGCTTTCGACTGGTACCCCACTCGGAAATCCTGCAAGAGGAGAGATATGAGAGGGGCTGGCCGCACCTTTCCTCGTTCTAGATTCACCTGCTAGCTGGATAGATGCTTACTAATGAACCTTCAGTTTAAAATCCTAGCACTCCTACCACATCATCTACATCTCGTTGTTTATTCCCGAGATGGACATTGTCACACAGTCAACGACATCCACTCGTTCTTCAGCCCCTTCAAACGCACAGGGTGACAGTGACACGGCTCCCTCCGAGCACCAGGAGGCGGATCGGAGGCCGCTGAGGGGCGTACCTGTGTGGAGTGCTGCAGGATGGCCACCAGTCTCTCCTGGATCCGGCGGATGAGCTCCAGCCCAGTGCTCAGGTGCTCGGGCTTCAGCAGGCGGATGCAGGACGCCAGGTCAGTGCACTGCAGCAGCGTCTCCTCTGGACGGGAGAGAGGATTAAATCAGTGAGCCGGCTGAACCTTTTACACTCCGGTCCCATCCCTCTATTACTGTTTAATTGTTTTCTTTTAGATGCCGGGATCTAAGCACGAATCTAAGTATGACTATTTCAGCGTAATAAAATCCAGAGGACTCGCCTTGTTTGATCGATGAGGCTTTGTGTGATTTATCGAGTTGATAACGGTGTATCTTATGAAACCCGTCTCTCTCTACTCACCCAGCAGGATCTGTAGGGCATTGGTGTGGAGCTCCAGGGTCTCTGTCTGCTGCTCCATGATGTCCATCTTCTCAGTGTCCTGGTTATAGTAGCTGTACACGCACGAGTAGGCCAAGACCTAGAAACCACACCCAGAGAATATTACAACTGAGCTGGTGCCCTCTTGGAAGATAGCATCTTATCAAGGTATTGCTCTGGAGAAGGAGTCTGCAACCATTGTCTTACAGAGCCATGGGGTGACCTTCTTTAGACCAATTATTTGTTTTATTAAGTTTGGCCAACTTTGGCTCTTTTGCCCAGGGCTACAGACTCCTGCTCCCCGTCAACAGCCTGCACTCCCACCTTGCGAGCCTGAGCCAGGACCTTGCAGGCATCAATCACAAACGTTAAGGATTTCATCTGCAGGGCTTCATTGATGGAGGAGACCTTGTTTTCCAGATTGATGGCAAAGTCCTGCCCGAGAACAGAAGAAGGGAGATTGTTCAAAAGGAGCAGAAAAGCTTAGAAGCTGCTCTCTAGGATTTCAAATCTGTACCATGTAAAAATGCGACAACCACACTGAGAAACAGAGAAGACTCCTTACCTTGGCCTGATTATGGAAAGTGCATCGTTCATTGTAATCCTGAAATTTCTTCTCCTGCCGCGCAGCTTTACTCACCTGTTCACACCAAAAAATTAACCCACCTTACTGTAACATTAATAAACACAGGAAGTTCGCAGTTTCCAGAAACATTATCCAAATGCATTGCAAAATCTCATCTCAAAACACACTTGTGGACTACTTTATCAATAAATACATTTGTAAATATAACTCTTAACACGGAAGAGAACCGCAGTTGTTGCTCACCATAGCAGAGCAGTTGTAGTAATCCTTGTGCGTTGGTTTCCAAGGTTTGAGGCACCGCCAGCAGAATCCGTGGTTACATTTGGCACAAGTCATACTGCAAGCACAATCAAAGGACATTCATTATGAAACCAGTATGGTTGTCTACACATTCATGCTTCCAGGGGCTGCAAACGGACAGCAGGACTAAGATCAATCCCAAAATGAGCAGCACTCCTAGTGTAGCTGCATCTCAATCCCAAGAACCTACTCCCTCCACGGAAGACACAAGGCATGGACACCATCTGAGGTGACGCATCCCGACATGAGGTTAGTCCCAGTGCCGCGTACTTACTGCAGGCAGCCCTCATTCTTCTCAATCTGGGCCTGGCAGCTCGGGCAACGCTTGGAGATGAGCTTGGCCAGGTGCTTACTCTGGGCCTCCATGCTCATCCCTTCGTAATACCCGCCGTCGTCCATCCACTGAGACATGTGGCTGCAGCTGGCGGGGTAGTGAGCCTGGTGATGTAATAAATACGAGAATTGTTAATTAAAGTGGGAGGCTGTGTAACCATGCAAACTTTCTGTCGGTGCTGAAGAAGAGGAGATGCAAAAAAACTACATAAGACGGCAAGAAAGGAAAATACAGAAATCGTGCGATTATCTTGACTTGAGCATCTCGCGGCAGATTCACACACAATCCAGTGACCCACGCCGTTTCGGGTGTCAATGCAGACCCACCTCGGGGAAGTTGCAGCTGAAGCAGGAGGACCAGCAGCACTTGGAGCAGGTGCCCACACTGCCGATGTTCTCCTTGCAGAGGATCTGGTCGCAACCCTGGGGGTTGGTGCACCAGGTGAGGTTGGAGCAGCACTCCACGTACCCGCGGAGGAGTGCGTTCTCGTACTGCAGGGGACACAAGGAGGGCCTCCTTTATCGGACAAACTCATATAGGAGCAAGAGTGCCACTGAAGGGATCGTTCGCTTTGGAAGCCGAGCTTACCTTGGCAAGAATGTCCTTGTCGGCGAGAATACTGCAGATGAACTCGGAGGTCGGCTGGGCACGGCAGTCGGTGATGGGGCATTTGCAATTCATAACTAAGTTCTGCTCAATCCTAGTCGTCAGGTACTCCTGCCAGCATGACTAAAACACATGGAAGATGCTCTCTTTCAGTACCCATTGAAAGACTTCAGATGCCATTCAATTATTTTCGGTACAGGTACATGCCCACAAACACACAGCCAAGCACATCTGTGTACGATCAGAAAAGGCCCCCCCCCAAAAAAAAAATCCCACACATGCAGACTGAACTGAATTAAAATGCTGAAAGGACACAGCTCCCAGTGCAGGGGAAAGCAGAGGTGCATTCTAGGCCGGGGGTGACTCACCCTGCAGCAGTAGTGCATGCAGCAGAGAGTGGGCGTGGCCTCCAGCTCCCCAGAATGCGGGATGAGACATACGGGGCAGTGGGTGATGGGGCTGGGGGGCGGCTGGGGGTTCCTGCCCTGCAGCCCGGCGGCCAGGATGAGCGAGTCGGGGTCCTCGGCGTAGCGCTGGATCAGCAGGTCCACATTCCACTTGCAGTGCACCAGCAGGTGCTCGGCGCGGTCCGTGGTGATGCTCAGCGTGTCGGCCACCTGCAGCACCGTCTGACTCATCAGCTGGCGCACCTCCTCCTGGGTCATGGTGCGGCCCATGGAGAACAGCACCGCCTCCAGCACCCCGTCCTCGGAGCTGCGCGGGGCGGCGGAGAACCCGTCCATGCTGGAGGGGAGAGACACAGGATCACACTCACTGACAACAGGGGCCCAACGTTCTCACCACACCAACCCATGCAACACCTTTGCATTAGGGAGTCTTAGTTGTTTATTACTTTTTTTTACCCCTGATCAATAAACAAAAGCCAGGAAACAGAGAGCGTTTAATAGATACCTTATTAAAACAAAAACAAAAGTTAGAAAGCTAGTTCCCACGGAAGCTAGTTACTCAATTTTCGACATAAATCTAGCTGCCCAACGGGGACTTCAGATACAAGTTAATAAAGATCAAATCGTGAATACATCTGCATCAGTCTTTATTCATAAGCAACAATAGGCTGGTGTGAGATTTCCTTTTCACTATTTCTACAGCAAATCTTGAGTCTGAATTCAAGGATAAAGCAGAAGGCCTCGCCCACTCTCAGTCACTTAAAAATGAAAGAAAACTTATAACACACAAAAAAAAAAATTGTATTTAATTGTGTTATGCATGCATCACTTTTAATAATAAAACCCAACAACAATTGTTGAACAATTTGAACCAAGGTTTAAATCAACAGCATATTTTAAACACATGCTGCTCAAGGCTAAAAAGCTCTTAACTTCCTAACAGCTGTGTCTACGTTTTAGATACTGAACATCCAAGTCTCGGTCTGCTTCAGAATATGAAAAAGCCAGATCTTGTGGCCCTAATGCATTTTATTCAGACATCATTGGCCTAAGACTAAGTCCAAATCAAGTGCAACCATCTGAGCGATAATTAATGTGCCTCCATCATTATGGGATGTGATATGCCACACAAGACAACAACAAAGGATGTTGAAATGGAATTTCTTTATTTCTTAAAATAATAAAACAAACTGGTGTATTTGCATACTACAGGAACATTCAGCATTACATGATGTTTTAGCCCGAATTCAAGAGTCAGTGAGTTATCAGAGGCAGGCGTCTGAGAGAGACACCGTTCTCGTTAAAAGGTCTACAGTATGCAAAGGTTAACGTAAGATTTTCTTTATTTCGGCTACTTCTAGTACCTGACAAAGGCGCTAAAGTAATTTGTTGTGGTAACAGAAGTGTGATCTGCTTAATGCTTAGATGTTCAGGAAAGTCCTTATGCATCCTTCTTCCAGCAGGAGTGTCATTCATTACTCTCACACAAAACGAAAAAGAAAATATGGTTCTGGACTTTTCCTCCACCTCTCCAAAAAAAAAAAAAAAAAAAAAGCCAACAGTGGGTAACGCCTCCTTGCCCCACCCTGCTGCCCTAACGCCCAGCCCTGCACCGCCCACACTCTCACACGGTCAAAAGTCATCCTCACACCTGAAGGCGGACAGAGCCTCCTTGTTGCCCACGCTGGCTTTCTTCAGGTCGTGCTTGCTGAAGGAGATGTGGGCCTGACCCTTCTGGGGGGTGGTGGGGTCCTCGGGCACGAACTCCAGGATGTGGGGGCTGTCCTCGTTGCGCCGGATGTAACCCTTGTTGATGAGGTGCATCACGCAAGAGAGCACGTCCGTGTTGCTGCAGCTGAAGCGCACGAGGCGCGGGGACTTGGAGGACTCCTGCTGCTGGCAGGTGTCGATGACCTGTGAAGAGAGGAACAGCGCTTTAGACGACTGTACAGGACACGGACTCCAGGACAACCTCAGGGGAAAGGAATATACTACGGGAATTTTGCTTTTTCATCCTGCAGAACATGATCTTTCTATAGTAGTGCCACACCCATGTACTTAACACTAGAAGCGCCGATATTTCAAACTACCTACAAGCGCCAAAGCTAGTCATTGTAACCGATAGCTCTTTAACAGCTGTGATATGATAATCAAAGGCAAACCACTGTATAAAACTCATAAGTTTTATTCATTAACATCAAATCCAACACTTACATAGCACAAATGGAGTATTTAAATTTAAATATGATCATAAAACTAAAAAATATTATTGCAATAAATAACATCAAAGCACTTTTTCTAAACGCACACACTGCAGTCAAAACATAAATAACTATACAGCGTACAATACGCAAAAAGTTCAAAACCAGCATACAGCAAGGGAATGAAACAAGTGCAAACAAATATTGGAATAATGCTCAAAAGAAATATTTTATAGTTCAAAAAATAGTTGTACACTAAGTAAACATTTTCAACACCGTGTAAACTTTGTTTTCAACATACAGTGATTGTATTCACTGTAGATTTGTATTTAAATACACTAATTTACTATATATAGCCTGCATACCTGCCAGCTCGTATAGTCCACACAGGACACGTTTCTCCACTTTCCCTGCAGGAGCTCGTATCTCGCACTGCATTTTGACAGCCCTCTCCAGGTGAACACTTTTACTCCCCAAAATATAGCATTGCAATAAATGCTCCTCCTCTGAAAATGTCCATATTTTGCGTGCGATGTGCCTGCGTTATTGTACTCTGTACTACATGCAGTAGCAATCGCGTATTGATCAGTACAGTAAAAGCAGTCTTTCAATCACATGATAGACAGGTAGAAATTGCCAATTGAGTGCGAGGCTGACTGTATTGTAAAGGGCAGGTAGGGTTATGCATTATATTTGATTTATGATGTATTTAAATGACCAATCAAAATAACCAGATTTTGGCTATTCTAGGTAAATGTGTTTATAATTTATTTATTTTCACGTTTATGCAGCTAAAACGCTATAGGCATGTTTAATACATATAGTTAGGAAAAGTCACGAATGGGTATGCACAGTGTATTTAGGAACACAGAGGAATTCAAATTTCAATAACCAAATCGGTCAAAATGACCGGCTCGGCGCTTCTAGTGTTAACTGTCAATAGTCAGGGTGACTTTTTGTTAAACAGTAGAAACAAGGCTTGTTAAGAGATATTCTTCAGTTGAGTTGCTTTACTTCTTTTGGTGAACTCTTTAAAGATGATTGACTCACCCGGAAGACCAAGTTGTCAATATGCAGCTCCTTCTCGGCCTTCATGATCTGAATGATCAGGCAGTAGATGAAATTCCTCTTCCTCTCCAGCGTGCTGGCTGCATCTTCGTCCACATTCAGGTAGGTCTGCTTAGGCAGCAGGCAGCAGTAGCTGTGAGCCTCGGAGCCCTGAGTCAGGGCCTGATTATTCAGCTTCAGGATTCCTGCGAGGAAGAGCGCGTGAGCCGAGGGGTGAGGGGAAGAAGAAAAGAAAAAGTAATTCACACCCACCTCTCCCAGTCAGTCAGACAGGATCTTTAATCTGAATTGCTCTCTTTTTAAATTAAAGCCCTTCTCAGCCCACCCGCTCCTGTTGCTGAACAATGGCTGCTCGCCAGGCTAGCGCTTACCTTTGGAGGAGTCCTGTGTGGGGCTGGTATGGATCAGGATGCCCTTGTCTGCTGTGAGGGGCTTCAGGGCCTGACTCAGCACCACCGGAGAGAGGCCTGTGAACTGCAGCAGCTCCTCCACGCTCACCTCCTGGACAGGGAACAGTAAGAGCAGACCCTCAGGAAACGCATACACTGTGCTGTCACAACCTTTGTACCAGCTACAGCTAGTCAAGTAAAGCACCCCAGAGGCATTTTCTTTCATTGGAGTGCTGTTGTTTTGCCATTATCGATTTCTTCTGAAAGCAGGAGGATGTCCAGGCCTACCTGTTGCTGGTTGAACTGCAGCAGGATGTACATCTGTAGTGTGGATACGTAGAGGGTGAAGGAGCCGTAGGTGAGCTCTGCATGTCCTAGCCAGGTCCACTGCAGGCGCCGGGGCTTTGTGTGGGTCAGGCTGTACATGCTCTGACCTGCGGGGAAGGAAAACCACGTCAGCCACCATCCTCACAGACAATGCGCCCCTGAGATTCTGTTGATGGATGTATCTGCACCTGGTACAACGACCCTGAAGATCACCCAGTCAACAAAATCATCATCACAACGGTGATCAGAGGAAGCCCTTACTGTTGGAGTAGAACTCGGTGAACTCTCCCAGATAGCTACACAGCTGTGCCGGGAAGTACTTGCTGGGACTCTCCAGGTAGCAGAGGGAGGAGATGGCCCAGCAGCGCGGGGAGAGCACCAGGACCTTCACATCGCTCTCCTCCTCGGGGGAGGATGGCTGGTCCTCCATCATCTGCAGCAAAGGAGCAAAGCACACCATCAGTCATTTGGGAAAATAGGGGAAAAAAAACTAAGCCAACCTAGCCCTGATACAAAGACAAACTAGCCCATTGAAGCACCACCAAGATCTTCTCTCTTCTGTCAAGCCCCACCCCATCCCTCTGTGCATGTCTCACCTCCTCGTCCAGGTCCTGCAGGGTCTTGTCCAGCTGCTGCAGGCGGTACAGGTGGAACTCCTGCTGCAGCTCCTCCGACTCCGTCAGGTTCTTCAGCATCTGTTGGGGGAAGCGGTTGGGGAAGCAGGTGCCGATCTGATCGATGACAGCGCTCTCCAACCACACCTTCCCCTGGCCCAGGAGGCGGTCGCCCAGGTAATACCTGTCACAGGAGGAGGCAGGTGAAGACATGGGGACAGGATGAAACAGACTTGAGCAAGCGGAGCCAAAGAGTAGACAGACAAAATCTACACTGTCTGGGGAAACACCAGGATGATGTTCTGCTGAGCGGAGAGCTTTTAGAGAGTTAATTAGACCCCAGGAAATGTCATGAAATGGGTTCATGTTCACTTTTCACTAACTTTTTTAAGAATCTAAACTCACAGTTGACAGGCTGTAACCTGGTGGGGAGGTTACCTGTAGAAGTGCTCGAAGGTGTTGGCCAGTTCAAGCCCCGAGAGGAACAACATGGGCTCCAGGAACTGCTGTAGCTGGTTCAGAGTCTCCACGTTCCCAGAGTCCACTCCACTCTCCTGGATCATCAGATCGATGTACTGGGCAAAGCGTTCGCTCACCTGCACAGCGGGACAAAACAAAATGAGATGAATAGTAGATGCTCGAACAAAGCTGTCACCAGTATGGATGCACTATGAAACGAAGGAAGTAATATATATTTTTTAAAGATATGCTTATTTCTTCAATAGGAAAAACACAGCATATTGCCCAATCAGAAACGTCAAACCCAACCGAAGCAGTTCAAAGGTAAACAGAACGCCCCCGGCCCCGGACACACCGACCACGTGACCGAGACTCACGTGCATGGCGGTGAGGATGGACAGCTGCAGCAGGGCCGCGGAGAAGCCCTGGCGCAGGGCCAGGACAAAGGCCGTCTGCTGCCCAAACAGCTCCTCCATTGCGTTCTTCAGCCGCAGGTACATGTTTCTGTATCGCTCGACGAAGTCCGGCACGCTGCACGCCGCGTCCAGAAACTTCTTTACCTGCACAGGGTTAGAATTACTCTCATTATTATTATAAAAATCCCTAAAATAGCAATTCAAATGGAAATGGAAATTCAAAACAAGGGGGGGAGGGGAGCTTGGTTACACACATTCCAGACAGTTCAGTGTCCAGTTTTTGGACTTGACTTTAGCACTCAGAAACCGTGCACTTCAAAAGCTATGTGACCTGAAGTCAAATTTTATTTTAATTTTAATTTATTTGCATTGATAGAGACACTCTTGTGCACAAGTTTGTGGGCTTACCTGGCGCTGCACCACACCCTGCCAGCACAGCGCGATTCCTGCAATACTGCTGGCGTTCTTCACTTTGGGTCTCACAGCCGAGGACGAAGATGTTACTTCCTTATTTTTGCCATCTTTTCCATCTGAAACATAATGCACATACCAGGTGAGCATCTGGGAAACCAGAATTGTTTCCTGGTGATCTTATTAGGTGGCTATCAATTTTTGTTTTCTCCAAAGAAAAAAGAAAACCAAACAAGCCAAACAAAAAAAACTGAACATAAAACTTCATACATAAAATGAAAACTAATTACGATGCACTCGGAGATCTTGAAATCAAATGTCATATCAAGAAGCGTGTCAAGAAAATATGCAGTGTTTCACAATGGTTAGTGTTAGAATAATGAGGTCAGTTAGCTTGTGGGAAAAAACAAACCAATAAAATACAAAAAACACAAACAAAGGTGGTCATCTAAGCTGTAACTTATATACTTACTCTTTATATCTTTGCTTCTGTTGATACCTTCTGAAAATAAGAAAGATATCTTCAATACAGAAGGTGTAAACATTGCCGATGAACTTCAAGATCTGGAGAACACTATGGAAATGAACTGCAGTCCGCTTTTTTCCTACATTTGTTTCTTGGTTTGAATAATAATACGAAAAGGACCGTATGAACAGAAGATTTCTTCCTTCGCACCACAAATAGTTTTTGATACTCCGGGAACAACTTAAAAACTAGTACAAAGTACAAATCTGCTGCCGCAGCCAGGAGTGGTACAGAGGGGCAGGGGTTTAACCCGTAAGGTAAAGGCGAGACGCGGAGAGAGCAGAGCTTACTGGATTTGACGGGCGGTTTGAGCTCCTCTGTGTCCACGCGGCTGGTGTCCACGTGCACCAGGAGGTGCGTGAGCCGGCGCACACGGGAGTTAAAAACAGCCGCCCGGCTCTTACAGCGCTTCGCCACCTCCGAGTTCTCCAGGTACTCGTTCAGCAGCCACAGCAGGGGGCTCATCGTGAAGTTATCTGTCCATGTAAAGGCAAAGCTTTGGTATTAACATTAAAAAATATAAAACAAAAAACAGCTGAGGCAAACATTTAAAAATCACAAGGATGGAAACGCCACGATGAGGAGAGACAGCGGACCCATTTTCAAGGACGGGCACAGACTCATAGTCCCCCCATCCCTCTCAGAAAATCATGAAGGTATTATAAATTAAATTCTTGACAATATTTTTCACAACACAACACCAAGTCAGCGATACTGGTTATGTAGAAGTGCAGAAAGGGTGTGCTTTACCATCTTCCTTCTCCAGGGTACCTGAGATGGTGACACTCTGCACGATGGGTGTGATCAGAGCCTCCCAACACGTCCTGCCCAGGGCCTCCGCAGCCTCCGCATCTGGCAGGAAGCGGTCGGCAAACATCTGCTCATGCCTCAGGGCGCTATTCAGCCTGGAGGAGACAAGGGAGCTCCGTCAGAGGACTCTTCGAGGAGGACCACGTGAACAAGCGCGCTCGCTGGGACCTGCTTACTTGTTGAAGAGCTGCAGCAGCTGCATCTTGTCCTCTAGGATCTCCTGACACCAGGTGTGGGCCTTGGTAGTATAGAAGAGGTACGTTCGACAGCATAACTGCTCCTTGAACACGGGCCAGAAGGTAGGCTTGGGCCCCAGAACCTCAAACCCATGGACCCGTGTGTCGATGCCACCCTGTGTGAAGAAGGGAGTCGATGTTGTTAATTCCTGTAAAAACCTTCCCTTAGCCACAGAATTAAAGAACATGGCTTCAAAACACTTACGACTGAAACTGTATGTTGTTGTATTTTTCAGCAGCAGTGTATTATTACTAGACACTCATCTCACCTGCTGGCACCTTTTGATCCTGATCTGCACAATGGACCAGAAGCGGGTCATGTTCTCCAGGAGGACAATGCGGCTGGCAGAAGGAGGCACGTTCACCTGAGCGGGCAGAGAAGGGTGTTTGTCAGAGAGAGCTGTCCCGGAGGAAGAGCGTTTGTCACCGTTGATTAAAGAAAGCGGAGCCGCACGCTGCGGACGCCTGACTTACGGTGTTGAGTTCCGTGTTGATGTTCGTCGGGTCGTCGCCGCCCAACACTACGATCCGGGCAGGCATGTAGCTGGAGTCCTCAGTGGCCACAACGACGGCTAGCTGTCTGGGGTTTCAACAGAAGAGAAAGATCCGATTGAGAGAGAGAGAGAGAGAGAGAGAGGGGAAAAAATATAAAATAAAAAATCTAAATGTAGACCCACCAGCTAACCAAAAATTACAGACCTCTGCCTAATAGTGATTTATTTTTCTGTTAGAAAGGATGTTTAATCGGTTTAAAAATGCTATAATGTTATTAGTGTCACAGTTTTGATTTGGCCTAGGATTAACAAACATATGAATATGAAAATCATTATTTACAGTTGCTATCAAACAAAAACACATCATAGAAATGCATTAGAATAAAGCTTTAGGGATTTTAAAGACCACAACTGGGAATGTTATGTCTGAGTTCTTTAAACAGCACTATCTAAAGAATGAGGCTTCCACATTACGGACACTATCTGTAACACTCAGATTTAATTATTGGACTGTTTTGTTTCTTAATGACCTTCACAATACACATACCTAATCACCACCCCTTTGTGCATGTAGATGTTGATAAAATGGGAACCTGTGCAGCCATTGGACTCCCAGTATGTTTTGGGGTTCTTGTCGGTGAGTTTGTTTGCCCGATGGTGATTAGAGGACACCTCCACCTTCTCCCAGCACTTGTCCTCTTTCAGCTCCACACTGGACCCTGTGGACAGGAAGTACAGTGAAATGAGCTCTTGGAAGAGCCATGTCAGGGTTACGTGGATTTACGACCGGCATAAAAATTCGATATTACAATGTGAAATTATCTTCAGTGGTTGAGCTTGAAGTTCCAGCAAGTCCCAAACAAAATTGACCACACAAACCTTGGCACAGGTTTCTTAAAAAGACATCGAAGAAGGGGATGTTGATGGGCTGATGGCTACGGCGATGTTCCTCAATCTGTCCTAACACCATCTGTAGAAAAGTGTACAGAACTGTATTTAGAGGTGGGTTTTAAAAGACTACTCAAGTATTCAGGTAGTAGCTAACCTGAAGAGGGCTGGTGGGGGTTTTCCTCTCGTTCATGAATGAGAGGGAAAGCAAAACTCAGGATAGGGCATGACATCCTACTTAGTGTGAGTTAAGCAGCTTGGAAGTATGAAAGGGATGGAGGGGAACCTCAATCTGACACAATGTTGCATTACAAAACAGCACTGTGGTCAAGCAGGACCCATCTCACCTCTTAATACAGATTATAACAATCAAAAAGCCAAATACTCTTCTAGTAAGACACATTCATATCACTCTTTATACATACATCATAAATATGAATATCAGGGCATCTAATGTTTTTATTAATGAAATTCCCCTCTAGTATTTATAGTAATCAATCAGTCTTTTTAAGGATAATCCTTCCGGCACTAATTCTCAGCACAGCTTTACCTGAAGAAGCTCAGCACATTACACTGGCCTGAATGAAGCCCTGCATGACAACATACATTTCCACAATGTGTAACACATGAGAACGCATGGTACACAACACTACCAAAGTAGAAAATGAGAACACTGAACCTGTATGCATCCTGCCAGTATACTCGTGGTCATTTTCTTGTAGAGGCTGGCATATTTCTCGCAGTCACTGATCAGGTCGCGCAGCTCAGTCACCAGCAGTAAGCTGGTGCTGTGTTTGTCCAGCGCTTTCATCAGGGCCTCTTTGGTTCCCAGGCGACACATGACCACTGCATAGTCTTTGTTGGTCGTGGCCAGGCGGTACAGGAATCGTATGAACGGCTGCACAACCTTTGACAGAGGAAAGGGGGCTCAGTTGTATCTGATGTTCCCTTAGAGATGAAAACTAGACTGCACTGGCAGACTAGACCTAGACCGGGGCGAGCAATATGAACGAAATATACACCCAGTTAGGATAGCGTTGTATTGTTCATTAATGTCTGCGATACAGAAGCCGCACAGACTACACTGGATAAAACCTGCAAGCTACAAGAAGAAATGCAAACAGAAAAGCTGTAGCAGTCAATGCATGGCCATCTATCAATGGGCTGATAATGGCATGGAAAGGTAATTCTGATTGTGCCTCACTTTAGCAAGCTTGACATTGTGACAAAAAATAGCAAACTTATTGCCACAGGATGTAACTTGCAAAGTAAAGTAATTTACTAAATATATACAATATTTCTAGTTGTTTCTAGATATTGTACATCTATTAAGTAATACACATCAGTAATAAATAAAGCTAAAAGGACATTAATTATAAGAATTAATCAGCCCTCAAAATACTAGGAAGACTAATGCTGGCCTCAGCTATACTGATTTAATTATAACAAAGAGACTGTGGCGATGCCTTCTCTTACGTCTCGGTCACTGATGTAGGCTGTCAAAGATGACAAGCAGGGCTCAATGCTTTCATGCCAGGGCAACTCATCTTCCTGGTAGTTGTCTAAAAACTTAGTTAAAATCCTGAACAAAAGGGGAGAGGAAAACAATTTAAAACAACAATCGCATTAACTACCAATTATACTAATTGTGACCAGTCTGTATAAACTCACAGAATGCTTATTGTCTCAGAAGAAACAGTACATTCAAACGCATCACATCACATACAATCCACCTGGTGTTGATACAAATACTGTACAATCACCACAGCACCACAGTAAAGGAGTAAGTTATCATTTCCACAGGGTGCACTGATCACACCTTCAGTTCTCATTTTTCACCATTTTTCAAAATAAATCAAATGCATCAGGAGGCATCTCACCTCAGGATGGCCAGTTGCACAGCCTTGTCCACACGATGGTGATCCAGCGCTCGCACCAGTGCCTGGTAGGTGTCCTTGTCCTTCATGACGTCATTGAGCTCCTGCTCCAGCTGGGACACATCATCACAGATCAGTCGCTCCAGGGCCAGCACGATCTCCTTGGTGGTCGTCATCTCCTTCAGGCTGACCAGTAGCATCTTCAGCTCCATGTCCTTGAAATCCAGCTCCTCTTTTGACTCTGGATAAGAGGTAAGGAGGACAACAACATGCAGTCAAGATCTCATGCCAAAGGCCTGTTCAAACACGGAGAAGATAAATTGAAAAGCAGATCCATGCAGGACAGGTACCTTTTTTCTCAATCTTGTGCACCATGGAGATCTGGTTGAGAGCTATGATAGCCAGCATCCTCTCCTGGCTGGAGGTTGAGATGCACTTCTTCCCAACGCAGTGGTTGAGGACGGGACACACGTCACAGGCCACCAGCTGCTCCGCCAGGCTCTTGTGGTTTGAAATCAGCATGATAATGACCAGAAGGCCATTGCGCACAGCAAAGGTACACCTGGAGACACACAATGAATCAACATGTTCTAAAGCCAGGACAAGAGGATACATCCCTTCTGTAGCAGAACAATGGGTATTCGATGTCGCTGCAGTATTTTTGTATAGCTTGAACTCTTCATTCTGAATCAGAAGGTATGTGAATGATCTCCATTAGAAAGCTACACTGGTTAGAGATAACAGTCTCAATGAAATACTAACTCCACAGATACAACCCTGAATGTCACAAATGCTCAGTGTCCCTATCTGTGCATTGTACAGATTGTCACTCACCCTGGTGTGTTTAACATCAGCTCGATGGCCGCTGGAATGGCTCCGAGGAGACCCTTTGATCCCTCAGGGGTCGCAGAGCCGATGCTGGCGAAGATCTCCAGCATCATCTGCGCCCCCGACTCCGAGAGGGGTGGGCAGCTGCCCATGCTGCGGATGTCATGTTTGCTGGCACCGGTGATGACTTTCAATGACTGGAGACGGAGAGGGCATAAAGAATGTTGATACAATGCAATGATTTTTGGTTCCAAGAAAACACCATTCCAGCCTTCGATTGGGAGACCCTTGTGATGGATTTCACATCGTTCTCAATGAAAGATTAAAGACGATCAGAGAGGATAATTCTCGAAAAAGGGCATTGCGGATAACTTACCGCCAGGGCAGCCTGCTGCACTTGGGAGCAACTCGCGTGTTCCTGCATGCACGACAGAATGGCCTTGACTCCGCCCTCCGTGGCAAAGATGACCCTCCATTCGTACTTCAGCATGAGGGAGTAGGTCAACCGCAACGCACTCACCACCTTCTCCTTCGACTGGTTGGTCAGCATCTCCACCAGCATCTTCAGGACCTTGTCCCTAGACACCGCAGATCAAGAAAGTATACTTAAACTACTATGTCCAGATACTTCCACAAATTCCCTAGCCACGGTTTCATTAGTAATCAGATGTCCTTAAATAATGTAATGCAAAGCCATGTGGAAAATAATCACTGGCACATCCACAAACTACTTTATGTTCTTGGTGACCTGACAACCCTTCTTTTCATTAACTGGGTATTGCTAGTGATCCAGCCAAATGTTTAAGAAAGAATGCTTTAGTCATGCCGGAGAAACCTGCAGCTTCTCTAGCAGAGCTGCAGAGTGGGGGACATGTTCCTGCATGAGGTAAGACCGGGTCAACGGAGGAGGCCTCACTGGATGGTCTGAGCAGAGTCCGTCCTCAGGGTGCTTCTCTCCTGCGTCCCCTCCTCCTCCAGCATCTTTGTGAGGAACTTCAATCCTGCCAGCTGCTGCCCGGCATCCGAGCTACTCTTCTTCATGATGTCGACCACCTCCCCCAACTTCTCCAGGGAGTTCTTCTTGCCCTGAATCTTTGCATTGCTGAACACTGCATGGGGCGAGACAACCAGATGTCTACAAATGCCACATCCTATTTAGATTCATGCCTACCTTAAATAAAATAAAAATAGGTGTCCTTGTGGAGCTTTTGGACACATTTACCTCTCCCAAAACGTATGCTTCTTTTCAGTTTTGAACATGACACCTAACAGTTTGCTTTTACATACACTTTACATATGAAAAGAGGGCCAAAGTTAGAAATACGACAAACATCTGACTCCTTTCCTAGCCGAGCCTGCCAACACCATACGTTGCCCGCTTTAAATAAATTCGACAACCACATGGCAGGATTCCAGACCACCTCTTTATGAAGGAACTTCACACACACCTTTCATTTTCTCTTCCAGGTCTTCTGGGAGCCTCATCTCCTCGTCCTTGGGCAGCTCGCTCTCCAGCCGTGAAGAAGTGGTGGAGCTGGATGAACTGGAGGCGTCCGAGACAATTTCCTTCTTGGGCTTCTTGGAGACAGAGACTAGGCTGGCCAGGGAGGAGGAGGAGGTGCCCTCGTCTCCAAGGTCCATTGGGGTGAGGGTCCCGTTGAGCCGGTCCTGCTCCAGCCCACCCTTGCGCAGGTAGTGCTTCATGTAGACGTGCGAGCTCTGCAGGTCCCCGAGGCAGGACGCCAGCAGGTTCTGAGTGAGATACTGCAGCAGCCTCTGAGCCACATGGATCGGTACCGACAGCTGGATCAAGGCTACTTCATCGATCTCCGAAATCTGGAACGCACAGGGGCAGTGCAGAACCATTTATAGAAGAAATACAGCTAGACCACATCAAAAAATGTTAAATAGAAATCAAAGCATAAGAATAAGTGTAGATGCTAGTTGATGAGAATAGCTCACGACAACAGGCGATGCACAATGTACTCCACGCAGCCAGAGGAGGCTGGGAGAGAGAGAGAGAGAGCTGTCCTGTGCCCTCACCTGGTCATCGAGGCTCTGGCGGATGATGTTGTTGACCTCCTGCTGCTGCTTTGGTTCCAGTTTCTTGATAAAGAAGAGCACTTCCCACCACTCCGCCCGGTTCAGAGCGCCGCTGTCCTCCCGCATGCCCTCCGCCAGGTAAGGCAATGAGTACAGCCCCCCCGGGGGCTTGTAGAAGAACGTCTGGCTCACTGACGGACACACAGGGAGAGGGGAACAGAGATCAGAGGGGCCTACCTCTGATTATTCCATTATTATTCCATATTCCAAACCATTATTCCTTAAGACACTGTGTTTTGAAAGGGAAACACAGCTAAGGAGGAGGTAAAGTGATCACTGGTGAATAATGACAAATATTATGCATTCTGTTGGAGGACAATAGATTAAAATTAGACCTTAAAATTTATTAAAACAATATACAGTGGCTCTCAAAAGTATTCACCCCCTTGGACATTTCCTCATTTCATTGATTCAGCATGAAATCAGAATCGATCAATCAGGAGTTTTTGCCACTGATCGACAGAAAACGTCCAAGTGATAAATATTTGTAATTAATTTAGAACAATTTGTAGATTATATTTCTCACTTTGCCATTATGGATATTTTCATGTTGTAATGCAATGAAATGTGAAAAAATGGGGGTGAATACTTTTGGATTTAAAAATCCATGAATGGTCCATTAAAACAAAGTAGATAAAGACACCATTTGAAGCGTTCTCTTACCCGCGGTGAGCTTCAGGGTCTCGGTGAGGGAGGAGGCCTTCTCCTGCGCCTCCTTCTCCGCCTGCCCGCTGCTGCCACTGCCCAGGATCTCGATCATGTGCCAGTGGACCCAGTAGGTCCGGGACAGGGAGTTCCAGTACACCTGCAGCAGCACAGAGGGGGAGGCATGCAGCACCTGTTATTAATGAGCCTTTTAATCCTCATCTTCTATCTCTTCTTTTGTCATCTGATCTCACTGCTGGATGTCGATCTTGAGTATTGACCTTATTGAATGAGCTTAACTACTAGACAGGTTCAACTCATTTGAACAATATACTTCACAAAGAGCTTTTCGGTGACTTGTCTTCTGTTCTTAACACTCTCTGTATTGTAAATTCTACATTGAAGATCTCTTCTCCCATAACCCTAACCATTCCTACAGCACACTGAATAATTATCAGTCTAATCTCTAATTAAGGGAATGTTTTCTTTAAAATGGGTGTGTATGCCATGAGCAATTGTAAGTGGTATTCTTCCACAGAAATGTCAGGCACCCAAATATTTCTACTGTACTTGCTCACAGCAGTTGGAAGGTAAACAGAAAGCAAATGTTATCAGATTTTTCTTTCAACAAAATTATTTGCAAGGAGATTCCAGCAGCTGAATTTATGCCAGACAAATAAGTTATTATATGCAAGACAACACTCAACTCCTAAAGATTCATGCAAAAGCTAAGATTATTTTTTAAAGTATATAATAATTTACACTGAACACAAACAGAGCAATGCAATTCATACATTCAGGAGAGAGCTATATTAAAATCACTTGCAGAGCACTGGAGAGATGAAGCACTTTTTTATTTTATTTTTTCTTCTTCTTCTTCTCCAGAGCATGGAGACATCTAAATGAGGACAGTGCCAGGGACTTTCCGTAATTAGATAATAAATCTGAACTGGCTGGGTGCCGAGAAGAACTAAATGACTGCAGCTATTTGTGAATGGCATTTCTCATCCTTACACTGAAACATGAGTCTAAGTCACAGTGAAGAAGAGAAAAATAAAAAGAACATGCAGGCAAGCAACCAGTGATCTCAATCATTATTTTGCAAACAGACAAGGTGGCCAAGTTGATCGTTTGTTAGCCGACTCCAAACAAGAAATGCAATAATTCAAAGAACAAAACAGAGAAGCACAAGCTCTACTTGAGCCCGCGGTGAAACACGTCACACTTTGAAGAAGCCTTTCATGCCAACAGGTGTGGGGGAGGGGAGGGTTTGGCGGAGGCATACCTGTACCGGGGGCGAGCCGTCGTTACTGTATCTGAACTCGCCTTCGTCTCCGGCGCTGACCTCCTCGTAGTCCTCCAGCATGCGGACCAGCATGCCGCTCTTCAGGTTGTCCTGCACGTACTCCACGTAGGCGGTGCGGCTGGCGAAGTCGGTGCGCGTCTTGAAGCCGTTGGTGACCTTCTTCTTGGGCGGCGAGGCGGCCAGGACGGTGGGGGAGGGGGTGCTGCGCGGCTGGAAGATAGAGCGGATCATCTTCTGCTGCTCCTCCTCAGCTGCGCTCAGCAGGGCGGCGGGGCCCGGCTGCCGGTTGCGGTCCCAACCCATGACTCGCACCAGCTCGGAGATGAGGTTGGCCATGGCCATGGTGAACTCGAACTCACGCTGCACGCGGGACTGCTCCGTCAGGTGTGCCGCGGTGCCGCAGTCCTGCCGCTCGGAGCTCTGCTCCACGCCACTGTTGTTCAGCTTGTCCATGAGAGATGTCACACACAGGTAGCGCTTCACCAGCGAGAACAGAAGCTTCCCCGGGATCTGCAGGGGCAAATAACACACATATATATACCCCTTGTATGCATTCATGTTATATCTATGCAAATGTTTCATCTTCTTAACTGCAGACAACACAATGCACAGCACAGCCAACTACTCTAAGAAGCAGAAGATAACCCAGGCATTGGCTATACACTAAAAATGTCCCTTTTGATTCATACTGGTGTTTTCCATAATGAGCTTGCTAGTGTGGAAGGCAATAGTGAGGGCAGCAATGTGTAAATGAACCTTTTATGAACAGTTTTGTATCTTAAAAAAATCTTAGCTTGTAGTAAAACTACTGTTTTACTATTCCAATCACATGACCCTGAAACAATACGAGCTCCTGCAATGCTCTGAGCATCAGTCAAGTGATCGGGGGTTCCCCAGGCTGGCGGGGGCTCTACCTGTGGGAGGTGAATCCCCTCAAAGGAGATGCCGTGCTCCTCGGAGGAGGTGGTTTCAGCAAACAGCTCCAGCAGGGTGTAACGATTGTCGAAGTCCATGTGCTGCTCAATGCCATCTTGCTGGCTGAGGGACAGGAGAACATAGGCCCGGCTCCCTGGAGAGAGACAAGGCAGTGCATGAGAGGACCACCTCCCCTTACATCTCACAGCCTAAGCACCAATCATTCTGACTCAAGATTTTTTTATTAAAAACACAAAAACAAACATCACAAAATACAAACACCTCTAACTATTAAAGCCTAAAAATATTTGTATCTTCCTGAAGTCATATTATATCAGAACATTTCTTTACCCTTTACAAAGGAAAACACAGGTCATGAACTGTATACCTCCCCCTTCTACCACATATCAAATTAAATCTTCAGCATTCATTACAGAGTTTGTAATACAATAAACTGCTTTCACACTGCAATAAGCCAATATATTTATACAAGAAATTGGTATTCTAAACCATACACATCGAAACGCATACCTAATATAGGACGAAGTGATGTTGTATAAATGCATGTGTGTACTGTGACTGACACTATGTGAAGAAACCCTTGTGTAGCCTATATGTACATGGGTCCCTCCCAAAAGTGTAATCTGCACATGTGATAGAAGAACTCACATTAAACTGCATGCCATGTTTACACTACTTTTGGAAACAGGGGCTCTTCACTGACTGTGCCTCTGCTTCGAGGAAAGTGATGTCCTGGATGTGAACATGAAACCCACACGGACAACTTCACTGGCATCGCATGCCTCTTCCCTGCTTTCCTGTTTACTTATTCATTCAGAAGAAGCAGGTTACACCCCCAACAGCATTATCCGTTCCCAGAGAGGAAGCCAATGAGACCCAGGAACTAAGAAAAGCTCTCCTGCAGCCCAGCGCGTTTCTACAGGACTTTACCAGCTCAAATCAAAAGTCATTTCAAAAAGAAAATAATCAAGATTCCAGGACTCAATGTTAAAGTCTAGCAGTGTGTCTACAGAACTGATCGAGTTCATGAAATCACTTTGGCATTAGGTCTTCCTCTTGGGAAACATGAGAACTCAGCTTCACGGTCCTTAATTGTGCACTCAGCGGGATTACGGCCTGTTCTCTCACATGGGTTCCTAGATAGCGTTACCGTACTGCTGTACAGTGTCGAGGAAGCACCCAATTCATCACACAGGGAAGCAAAATAATCCCCAATGCATAGGTGTTTGATTCACTATAGGTGCCCCAATCTGAAGGTGCTTTTATGAATTGTACAGATGAAACGCAAAGATTTAATTTAATGGTCTGCGTAAACAGTAATGGGTAACAAGTTTGAAATATCCGATACTTGCTTGTATAAAAGCCCGAAGCTCATAATACAGTGTAACTTTTCTCTTGGCTAAAGGAACGCAGGCCTGGGCCCGAGGACAAGGCCATCGAACCCCCCCACTAGATGCAATGAGTCAAGGAACTGCTGCAGAGGCGGTGTGCAGGCAGGATGCAAAACAAGGAATGCTGGGAAAGTGCACGTGCTGATTTGATTTCAAAAGGCAAGACTACTCAATGTCTCACTTAATTTATTGCATATCATAACTGGGTGAGGGTATCTGCAAAACATTATTATTTTTATTATTATATTAAAACTAAAGCTGTAAATTCAGAAGCAATAGGGAAAATGATAGAAATTAGAGGAGTGTGGGTTTAAGGGCTGTAGTGCCCCTAGATTATTAAAGAATGAATCAGCACTGAGTTTGTGTGGAGCTGCTCCTGCCACTCCCTGTGCAGTGACTCACAGCAGCCTGATGGCCTCCTACTAGTGGGGGGGGGGGGGTGTCATCCCCAGAGAGGATAAGACTGTTGCTGTTAAAGCAGAAAAAACAAACCGATTCCCAGATGGCTCCACAGTTTAATGTGCAAAGCAGACACTCCACTAATCTCCACTCACCGATCAGACGCCTTCGTTGTGGATTTCAAAACAACGCACTTTGAACCGGCAATGCAAACAATGACTTGTATAACGCTGTAGTCCTAAATGCATGATGGACATATTAATTATTAAGGGCAGTTCGTGCTAAGTTGTAAAGGGAGATGCCTTTTGTGGCTATTTTCAGGTTCAAAGCATGCAAATCGGCTTCATAAGGGGAATTGTAGCAGTACAGCCTCCTTTCTTGCTAATGAGATTTCTTTCAGTTTGTTTTAATAATAATAATAATTAAAAAAAAATGATAAACATGTTTTGAACAGGTCTTCTCCCTGAACGGGGTAATGAACAAACTGCTATAAATGAAAAGTACAATTGAAAAGCCTTAGCACAACCAGGCTAGTAAACATCTAGTGACAAGGGTACGGTTTAAATCCTGCCACTCTTCCGTCATTTCAAACATGCATATGCAGTGATTTAAAATACGGCCTGGTTAACTGCCAGTGAAGGAAAGCATTCACCTTAAGACCAAGATACACAGATGGTCAAAGCATATGTGCAACCTGATACATAAAAAGATACAAGTTTGGATTTCACATGGTGGGAATATGAGAACAATCTCATTTTAATTATAGGTGTAGTGCTGTACAGAAAATATGCCAGCGAAAATGTTAAAAACAAAGAAAAAAAAAATAATAATCAAAAAGCATGCCAGTGCCTTAGTTCATTAAGTTATAGTTAATTTGTACCATGACCAAAGGAACAGACACTGCGAAAGTGAAAAAAAAAAAAAAAAATAGCACTTTTGGGTTTCTCTACAAACTCAATGAGAAAGAAAATGAAGGGCAGTAAAATGAAGACCCCCATGAGCACAATCATACTCGTCCCAAACTGCAAATGATGCATGTCATTAAACAGGGGGTAATAAGGGTATGGCAAACTGATATGAATTGACCGATATCAATTACATACCATTTTCTGTTCTATATTCATAAAACAAAGAAAACTAACCATGGTCTTTGCCTAACTGTAGAATCAATAATATACAATATGACAAAACTATCCAGTTCTCTCAGTTTACGGCTGTCGCTATCCACCCACCAATGAGAAGGATATAGGATATATAATATAGGTTATATGAAAAGTCACCATCAATCATCTCCTTGCATGGCACACATCAATGGATACAGTACACTGGTGATTTGTTTAGCTTACGATTTGCAATGCAAGTTTATCATCTGAAGGGTTTATTAAAGTTTATTTATTAAAGCACTTTGATCCCTCTGAAAATTAAACTCCCCCCACCAGAGATGGGAGTACTTCTCTATTCATGAAGGTCATGCAGTGACTTTCTCCAGACAGTCACTCAAGGCTGAGAAGGAGGTGAGGAGTTCAACACACCACTGTGGCATTTGGGGCGTTCTTTTTTACATGCCACTTGACACGGTAGTTTTAACTGTGCACGTTTTAAATGGTTTGCCATTTCAAATTACAAAACATGGCATAGTACGGGTACATATCACTGAAAAAGGAAAAGCAGAGAGTGGTGTCCTGTGACTGTGTTTGCAGAGATCTGGAATTTCTCAAATCAAAAACCACTAGATGCTTAAACGTTACCGATTTAAGAACAGAAACCATACAGACAAACCTACACTGAAACCCACAATGCCTATCATGTGCCTACTGTGGAAATGGAGATTTTTTTTTATAAACACAATTATGAATTAGTTAAACAGGCTTCTTTAAATAGTATTTCAATATCAGTAGCAGAGCTGTCGAATAGTGAAAGCTTATATAAGGACTCTCCACATATTGGAAATATCAGTTGCTATGCACCCAAGCAGTGAACTACAAACAAGTTCATCGCTTTGTGATCGTGTTTCAAATCAACGGCTGCTTGCTAGTGGTTTGGGTGCTACATTTGGGTGGAAACTGTTAGAGAAACGCAGCCTTTATGACAACACTCGCAAAACTATGAGTGTTCCCATATTGAAAACAAAACAGTGTCAGCAGGGGAAGATAATAAAAATTAATATCACAAGTTCAGAGACTCTTTATAGCCCTTAAGTTGTACACCTAACAAAGCTTATGCAATCATAGTTTTTTTTACACAAAATAAAAGTTTACGCTGCCCGAGTGCTTCAGTTAGAAATTCCTACTGCGTTACCCATGAGCAAGCGAGAGACTGGAAGGCAGAGTGGGCAGCCTACCTGCGTCGTGCGAGGCCAGGGCCCTGAGCATCTTGCCGGCACTGCGGCGGGTCTGCCTCTCCTTGTTACACAGTAACTCCATGAGCAGGTCCAGGGCGCCCGTCTCCTTGAAGACGCCCACCAGTGAGCCGATGCTGGCGTAGGCGCTCAGCACATGGATGGTGTGCGTGATGCTGATGGCGATGTCCATCTCGGTTTTCTTAGCCATCTGCTTGCGGGCACGGCGCACCAGGTTCTTCACGTCCTCCTTCATGTCGGACAGCTCCACCTCGTCGAAGGTGACATCGGAGGGGAACTCGCTGCTGGGCTGCTCCTCCTTCACCGCCCTCTGGGTGTCGCTCTTGCGCTTGCCCAGCAGGGTGGGGCAGTTGGCGTACACGTCCTCCATCGACATCCACATCAGGATGTTCTCGGTCTTGCTGTCGTTGGAGGAGCTGCTGCCCCCGCCGCTGCTCCCACCGCCCCCGCCGCCGCCCGCCTCTCCGCCCCCGCTGCCCGATCCGCCGCCCTCGTCCACCGCCAGCACGCTCCAGCGGATCAAGTACTCCGTCTGGCCGTCGTGCGTGCGGCGCTGCCGGATCAGCTCCTCGGGGTACGCCTGAAGCTTGGGGCCCAGCTGCACCAGCAGGTTCCCGTTTCTGCGTTCGCCCACCATGGTCACTCCGAGATCTGTGCAGAGAAGGGAGACGGACAAAGAGCAACGTCAGCACAGGACACACACCTCAAAGCACACAGCAGCACAGAGTCTTCATACAATGGCCAGTCAGTGCAATACCGAGTTTGAATACACACAGATTACACAGCATCAAGAACTGTAATGGTTGATTGCGACAAGAAAGATGCAAATTAGTAACGATCCTGCTAATGCACATATACAACTCCTACATATATTACACACAAGATAAGTTTGGATTGATCTGTCCTGAACAGCCTCTCAATATCCAATGTGGCTTTTCAATGTATATTGAATACAATGTGTATATAACCGATACAATTACAAATAGTCAATCCATGCTGTGTAATGAGAATGAGAATCCCATTAACACCTATTTAAATTCACAAATGTATCCTTTTCGACAAGAACTGCTACAAGAAATAGGCCTAATCCTAAAATACTGATAATCAACATAATCATCTTATTAACATTATGAAAACATTTTAACATTTGACAGATTACCACATTCACTTGACAACAATATTTTTCATTTAAAAGACGAATAAATTAATAAGCTTAATATAAACCATTTAAATGATAGGCCTAACTCTTACAATAAGCCATGAATTACACATGCCAGTACTGTACAGTGAAGCATTTAATTTCCACTTCATATGAAAGTCACTGTGGTCCAGCCCCCCCCTCACAAACATGAAATGTACAGAAAACAAAACACTTTCCCTTTGTAAATGAACACAACACAGTTTGCATTACATTTAAAACTGCTGACTGTAGAGGCTAAGAGTAATTCAGTAAATGTATTCTGCATGAGCAGACTTCAATCTAAATGTTACCCTGGATCACAGCCCAAAACACACAGGGCTGTTTCAGATAACTAATTTTACAGGCTCATTCAAATAATGCTAATACTCGCTTCCTTATAAATAACTGACACTGCAGCCCACAAAATAGAGAAATCTGTATTGTTTTCTACAAGTTTTAAAAACTGTTCCCAGACCAATATTTCTCACACATGCAAGACTTGGAATTTGTATTAACGCCTCTCCACAACAGATTTCATACACGGCAGGACACAAACTATTTCATTTCACTTCATTCCTAGAAGTTGCAGTCTCATCAACTCCAGTATCGGACCGAGCAGGCTGAATAAGAAAACCAAGCACGAGCTAATAAATCTCCCATGATGCATCTGATAAAGAAAGAACAGCATGAATGCAAGTCCTTTCCAAAACAACAAACACAGAGTGCTGCAGTGCCCGGTGACCTGCACCGGAGTACTACTCAACTGTGAAGCACACATTTAGCAAAAATACTCTATGCTCCTACAGTAAGACTCCCCTTACAACCAGGATTTCTCAAGCTATACCCCGTCTATTTCGGTCTTCTCACTTCAGCTACTCCCTTCGCTTCAGCACTGGCTCTGCACCAGCATGTGGTGTCCTTACTGGATCTAGTGTCAGCTGAGAAGACTTGTTAACTGCAATGAATGATGTCATGCTCATTATCAATTGTTAGCCTATCTAAAACCTGAACAGAACTTGTTAGCGTCGGCATCATGAAGTATCCAACACTCTGCTGCTCGCTCTCAGTGGAGAACACTAAAGTTTAACACAAATATACTTGTGTCCCTGTTTCAGGTAGTAAGATATTTTAATTGATGTTATTTATTTTAACTGTCAACGGCGAATCATATTGAACTGAACAGAGCAGTTACACTATAAATAGTTTAGGTGCAGTGTAGAGGGCTCATGAAAACTCGGGGAAAGGTTTGCTGATGACAACGCATTCAAAAGACCAATATTGAGCAAGGATTAAAAAAGGGAAAAAATAAATAAATAAATGAATGGAATCACTGACTCGGGACCTCAAATGCATCATGTGTTGATCTCCAAACCCTCACCGAACCACCCTGCTTCTGCACTACTTAAACAAAAATTCAGAATATCTTCCTGCTGAATCACCACACTCCTGTTTCCTTTGGTCCCGTGCTCCCGCTTTTGCCAATAACAACAAAGTGAAGAGGGACTGTGAACAATAATACAAAAGAAACCTTGACAGCCCAGTGTGTATTTTTGTAAAGAAGAAGAATCAAAGTCGTCAACTTCCTACTTTGAAAGGTTTTACTTCTTTTGGGTTTATCCAAGGTAAAAAAAAAGTTTTCGTAGGTTCTTGTTATCAACTTAATATCATTGGCGTACTCAATCTCTCACTCTCCTTCTCTCCACACCTATTCACTGGAACAGCCATGACATTTCTTTCTAGGTAAAATCTGCAGGACACATCCTTACATAACAACCTCCTCTCCTCAGGTCCTGGCCCAGACAGTCATGGCATTCTTTCAAACCTGGTCTCTTTCATTACATATCTGCTTTAGACTTTAAAAGAGTAAAATAAATATATTATTTGAACCGATTGATACATTAATAATTAACAGCACTTGGGGAATGAAAAATAAAATGCAAGCAACCCACCCCCTAACAGCTCGTGGAAAAACTGCTCACAAGCTACATCTTGGACACTTCACTGGCTCGCTCTATGCTCTCATCCAGTTCAACAATCTTATTTGCCTATGTTACTTCCATTACTCCAACCTTCCTATCTCCAGGATATTGTCTCCTCTACTGCTGAATGATTGGATAGACCCAGCTCGGGTGTCAAAAAATCATTGCCCCGCTGTGGTGGATCACACTAGTTGTGCTGCACTTTCCAGCACCTCCTCAAAACTCACCTATTCAAATGGCACCTGTGTAACATACAGGGGATCACATAAGGGGCAGGCAGGTAGACCAACAATGTGAAAATGTGGTACAAATTGAGAGTTCAGAGCAATTGTGCACTAGTCACTTGCAAAACAGTTAAAAAGATTTCCCCAGAGACAACAGGAAAGATTAGCAGGAAGAAGGTAAAAACTAATTCTACTAAATAATATTTATGTTTTTTATATAGTCTGCATTCATCCAATAAAATCCCAATGTATTACCAGAGACAAGTGTCATTGTCAATAAGTGTTATCAAATCAATAAGCTAGGGAAACCCAAAATGCCCCCTTCCATGTGGTTCTCTTTAAATCCAATATCATTCCTGTTATTGCATTTATGGGTGCTTTCACAGACCCGCATTAGGACTAGTCCTGGAATACCAAACGTTAATTCATGCAGGGTAGTCTCACACCATTGCTAACCGAGCTCTGAAAATCAGTTAATAAATGATCTAGTCCATTTTAGAGAATTAGTAAATGTGCATAACTCAGTGAACTGTCATGTGTCAACCCCACCTCCCAGTTCCCTCTCATCAGCAGTCTGCGCTACTCTTATAAATGACTGTTTGACTGAAATGGGAGAATAAACGCAGTCTGCCAATTAAAAAGTCACAATAATAATATTACAATACTTCAATTGCACTTATGTGTCCACACAACGCTGGTCACCTACTATTCTAAACTTGGTAGGACGCAATATAAATGTATAATTGCAGTGGAGGAAAGAGGCCAATGTTAAAATTACACGTAGCAATAACTATTTTACCAATTTAAGCAGCTTGTTCCAGTGTGAGTTACAAGTTACTTCAATGGTGTCTCAATATGACAGTTAAAGTACTTCCCTGAGCTGGCTGAAAAACGCAGTTCGTTAGCCTGAACCCGACAGTAACGTTTTCTCCGTTCAAATCAACCGTTATTCCACGTAACCAACCATAGCAAGACATACAGGAATTTAAATATGCAATTAATTTCACTCAAAAACATTACATTCGTGTCCCCCCCCCCCTGATAGCGGCATATGTCTCAACCTGCGATTACATCAGACGAGTGAGACAGAGCTCAGATGATTAACACATACACACGGCAGTGAAATATGAATTAATGTGTCGTCTAATTGGGTTTACAGCAGCAGCACGACCGTCACCCCGCTCGGCCCGCGTCCGCTGTCCGGTCGGTTGCGTATATACTGGAGTCCGGAGCTCCGCTAAGGCCTAAAAAAAACCACCACCTCCCTAGCGGACAGGACGGGCTGTGTCTCGTCTACCTCCACTCACTCGGAGGCTTCCCTTCTTCTCGACCGATGCCCTCAGACAGTGGGACTTCCTTCTGCGCGGCGCGGTGTCTTTTCCCAGCCTGGTTGTGATAGATCCACGTCTGTCTGAGTTAGCAGAGCCTACCCACTCCTCCTGGGCGAACGACTGTGTCAGCCAGTTCCGGGTGTCGACTGCCGATGCCCGGATGTGCTGCCTATGGATCGCCGAGTGGGCTATACCGTAACGCACGACGTCTACAACGCTAGCGGGTGATGTCGATTCCAACGAAATCCATCCGAAGAATCACATCTATTCTTGGCATACAAATCAACTATTCCGTAATGGCTGTCTTTCTGCCATACGTACCAGTCACGTTTTTCTTTGAACAAACTTAGTAGTAATAGTAGTAGTAGTAAGTTAATAATATATAGGGTATAGATGAAAGGATGACAAATAGATAGCTCTCTGATCTATACTTCTGTATTGGGATGGTATTTGCATTTTCTTTACTAATAATAGTTCAACATGAAATACAGAAATATATTTGTAAGAGACTTGTGGATAATAATATCCCACGTTTCAGGACTGGGTGGATAAACTCATGTCAAGCTTATTTAAATGTTCAAGTCCTCAGTCTCTTAATATTTAACCTTAATTGATATCCACAAACATGAAGAAATCATGTCCTGCACAATAGTTTCAGTAATTATTACACATCTGTACAAAACATTTGTTGTAGTGTAATAATGTTTAAGACCTTGGCTATCCAAGGACAAATCATTCACCAACATACAATGGCTGTCTTAGGTCCTAACAAAAGCAGTGGTCCTCCACGTTTACATTCACAATGAAGTAGCCCTAAACGAGAATCTCAAACCAAAGGTTGTTCTGTATTAAAAAAATACAATAAGGATGAATATTATCCCACTAGCTACCATTGTATGGCATTATTTGTATAGATTAGCACAGGCTCATTACCGCACTGTTTAGTTTAACTCTGTAGAACTATTTTCTGTCACAAACGCAATTCGGTTTCTGGAGTCAGGAATCGGCAGGTTTTATTTCAGAGGCCGCTGGAGAGCCAGGATAACATACCAAGGGCAGGCCTCACCTAGGCCAAACTAACACTGAGCTGAGACCATGCTTTCAAAGATATTTCTACACACAGTTTCAGCAGGTTTAGTGAACAACGATACCATATATGGAATCGTACAGACCAAGCAGTATTGGAAAGACAAGATGATGTAATTCATTGTGACTTCTGCATTTTGAGTTCCGGGTCAAAAAGGCACAACGTATCTTAATCAAAGGTCTCGTTAGCTCTGTCTTGCACCTGGAACTGTGGTTTTGTAGCTTTTGCAGATGTCAGTAATAAGAGAGGCTATCATGCAGGAGTAATGCAGGTTACACATATTTGGGGTAAACTGCCGGTCTTTCCACATAAACAAACCACACATGGTGAATATATCAATAGAATTATACAATTGAAAGGTTTATATAACAAGTAGTACAAGCATTTGTAAGTAAATAACAAAACGATTCTACAACCCATTCATTGATTGCTTGGTGGGTTGATTAAAGTGTCTGGGCATGCTGTTTTGTGTTTCACAGAGAAAGCATGGTTACGGTGGCCTCTGGTGGGAGTTAGCAGTAGAACACCCTCGTTAATTAAGGAACAAAAGTGCAGGTAGGCCTACACGAGTATGTGTTACCGGCCTCACATACAAGCAGACAACAGTAAATAAGAAAAGAAAGTAGGTACTGTTAAATGTCGACTCTTTCCGGTTTCCAGTTTATTCTGAGCCTTTGAACTTTAGTTTGTTTTCTTACAGTAATGTTTACTGTCTTCACATGGTTACACATTTGAACAACTGCACATTAGCAACAACCGTTTATTCCATTTGAATACTATATTAAACATCAACATATTTTAAACTCTCCAGATAACACCTGCAAATGAGTTTTCTTCTTTTGTTGTAGTAAATCTGCACCCTTTCTTCTTCTTATAATTCAGTTACAACTGTATATTCTAACAGATTTGAACTGGAATATCACTCAACTCACGTGGCCATCGCCATTTTTAGCGCTTTGTTACCGTATTGAGAAGCATCAGTTTCATAAAAGAAATGCCACAAAACATAAAATAATCACTTAACGCAAATGGTAAATCCAGGCCTGCTACCAAGCCAAACAGATATAGTGCTGGTCTGCTGAGAATTACAGACATAGCAGCATTTCTCTCACACTGAGAGTTTAAGATACACAGTGGGCAAATTACAAATTCAGCTTCTGACATAAGCTTTAGTACTATCTGTCAGCAAATTGAAGGATGAGGGGTGGAGTCCTAAGGAAAAGGATAAGAAACTCATAGGGAGAGAAACCAGAAGACTGTTCATTAATGGGACAAACTAGCAGTAGAAGATGGGACTACTCTACAGAAAGACTGGATGCAGAAAACAGTTTGTCCTCCCAGAGCGACTGAAAGAACAGCACTGAAGCGTTTACACGAGGATATGGGGCATGCTGGGGCAGAAAAAGGTGATCCATCTGGGTAGAGAAAGAGTTTATTGGACATTCATCCAACAGGGGGTGGAAGAGTGCATGTTAACAGAAGCGTCCACCCGTTCCAGATAAGACACCCATGGGCTCCATCACCACAAGTGCGCCATCTGAGCTCCTCCGTTGAGTACCTTATCTAAGAGCCAAGTCCAGATACATATGAGTGCTGGTTGACCACTTTACTCAATTTGCTCAAGCTGGTTGTTAGTGTTGCTGAGTTGGGGGTGCTGGATTTTGTCAATGGTGGGTGGGCATCAGTATTCAAAACCTACATACACAAAACATCAAACTGGTCAATTTCAATCAGAACCCCCCCCACCCCCAATTTTATCATGTCTTCTCAATACAATCCCCCATGACCTTACCCCCCCACCCCAATCTGGTATCCCTGTCAGGACGGCCGCCTTACCAGCAGGGGCTGTCGCCGCCGGCCGAGCTCCCTGTCTCCCCTCGGCTCCAGTCGGGATGAGCGGCAGCCTCGCTTTCGATGCCGGCGCAGTACCTACGGGCTGGCGGAGGCGCAGGCGGAGCAGAGGTGCCAGCGCCGGCGGGGAGGATGAGCGCAGCCTGCTAACGGATGGGGACGGTTTTAATCATGGAGGGAAACTCCGGATCTACCGCGATCACACCCCGCCGATAGCAGCGGGAGCAGAGGCGTGCAGCCGGGGACGTCTGTGAAGTGGACTTGGACTGCAGGAGTAGCTACAGGACGAGCGAAGCGTGAGATGCAATAACGCGCTGTACGTGTCAGGGTTTTTGTCTGTTCACGGGTGGGGGGGAGCTGGTGTGTGCATGGGTTTTAGAAAACATTGCATGTGCACCTCTTCTTCTTCTTCTTCTTCTTCTCCTCCTCCTCCTCGGCTGTGGGAAGTTTGTGTGTGGGTTATTGTGCCTCGTCCCCATGGTGAAGCAGACCACGCATGTGTACCCGAGTCGAGCCTCAGAGTGCATGCTGTTGTCATCACGACTAAGGGTGAAAACAGTATTTATTAAGCCCTGCGCCATAACAAAAGCACAGTTTGATGACACTTAGGACAGCCCTTTGTTTTAGGGAATTAATCCTCTTCCTTGCCTTGACCTCGTTTAAGCCTGGACTATGCAAGCTGTCACTATCTGGTACATTTCTGCCACTCAGATCCACAGCAGTTGTGTAATGCATGTCAGCTCTGTGATAACCATGCTTTCAAATGCATGATGTGGTCTTTTTTTTAATGCATACTATAAAATATGAATGAGCTCGTGCTCTTAGGCTAAGAACAAGAATTACACGTTTTTCAGTTATTATTTATTTACATTGTTGCATAGGGGTTACATAATTTCACACGCTCAGCTGTAGAGTTTTATCTGGCATTTTCAAATCCTAAATGTAGGGATACATACTCCTGCATGAATATTGTTCTTTTTAAGCTCACATCACATTTGATAAATAAGAATCCAAAGGTGTGAGAAACCATAATACCCATTTTGTGTTATAATTGTGTAAATTGTCATCTGTAAAACATCTAGAAAAGCATTGTGATCTGAGGTGTCAGGAATAAGGTGATGCACCTCAATAAATAAACATTGTTAAATCTTGACTGCATGCACTGACATACACAGATTAAAAACATTTTACATTACATTTTTGAATAAGTACAGTGCTGTTACACATATATATGATCAGTGGACATAATTCCAATAATACCTTTCTAAATATTATTTTGTGGATTTTGATTATTATTTTCTTGCATTTCGGTGGAAATGTAATTCGTGTGGCCATCCTTTGTTTTCCCAGGAGCATAAGCATTTCATGAGGTTACATTACCGTTACTAATAAAAAATCTGCAAGTCTCTACATGCAATTTGAGTTTACTGTCTGTAAAATTTGGTTTGTATTGATATAGTGGAGTCTATTGTTCTTGTACCAGAATTAACCAGTCATTTTCGATATGTGGAAACAGTCTTGGCACACAATCCTGCCGATTTCATCCCTTTATAATTTGCAGTTTCTGTTTAAATACAGGGTGTCGGTGAGTTCATTTAAGTTACAGAAAAGTTATGTTTTATTTGCTTCAACTATTTACTTTGCCCTAGAACTGGGTAAACTTGAATGACAATGAATAAAAAGAGAACCTATTTGCTGTGGTATTTGCCTATTTAACATTTTCTTCATCTGCTTTATTATTTGGAGTCACAGTAATGCAATTGTGAACAACATAAATGTTTTTATCCTCCTGTCAGCCTTTGAATTGCTACAACCTGCTGTGTAACAAGTTTGTGCTTTACAAACCTGGAATCTGTACAAGCGTGGGCACAGTGTTGCTTAATAGCCAGTATAGCATTTGTCTTGTAACTTTTATATTAGATATATTTTGGCAGAATAGGAGTTTTTTTTTCTTAGAACAATTGAATACAATCTCTTATGTGTAGGGTATGTAGTTTGGTTAACATTATTGACAGCAAATCCTCAGTGGATCAATACTGTTTGTAGACACAGGCTTTAGAGGGGCACCGTAATAAATGTCACATAACAGAGTAAAAATAGACCACAGTAAGTAAACCTCTCGTGAATTCTACATCATGGCCTGTACTTCTGTAGTACAGAGTTATAAAGATCATCACATGGCAGCTGGGTGTCCCTGAATCAATATAGAGAAATGCTTTAGGTGGGTGAAGTGCCAAGCCCAGTGTTTATGAGTTTGCTTCCTCAGGGAAAGCTGCCAGCTCTGCCCGGACTGTGTGCTCCACAAGCGGACCTCACATGTTGCATAACGGGAGCTGGGGTCTCTGCACAGACAGTGGCATTTAATTGGGAGACAGTCATTGTGGCCAAACATGGGCGTTGAATTAAATGGGCCGATTTTATTTATTTATTTACTGTTTGTAATGAGGGTTTTCCTGGAGACCACGATTGCTGCTGTTTGCAAACAGACTTGGTGTTATTGGGAGAAATGAAAACGGATGGCTTTCATCAGTTAAACATTTCAGCAGGTTTTATTTTCACTTTATTATAAGAAGGCATCTTATATAAAGATTTTCTCTGTGTGCACAATCCCTTTAAAAAGACACAGTGTGCTGTTGGTAAGATTAAGACGCAGCGGGGGTTAATCATTTGGTCTAGCCACATCCTTTGTGTTGACAGCCCCTTCGTATTTGCATACACGGGGCCTCCTGTGTTCCCTGGGCTGCGTGTGTGTTTTTCTAAGGGAGTGCCAGGGAAAGCCACAGAGACGGAGGGAGATGTGCTGAACTGTGCTCACTGTCGTCTTGCTCTCTCTCTCTCGGTCCCCGCAGGACTGCCGCAGCATGCCGTGGGATGGATGAGGACGAGCAGACCCGCTATGTCTCGCAGCTCAGGGAGGTGTTCGACAGCTGCGACACCACTGGCACCGGCTACCTGGACAAGGAGGAGCTGGCGGAGCTGTGCCGCAAACTGCACCTGGAGCCGCACCTTCCCGTGCTGCTGAACACGCTGCTGGGGCCGGACCACTATGCCAGGGTACGTGTCTGTGCCCCCGCCTGCCGTGCAGCCCCCCAATCCAACGCGATTTATGCAAAGGGGATTGCTGTCCACTTCAGTCCACTTTGTCCTGACTTCAGGGGTTCTGTCAGTTCCTCTCAGTGCTGTAGTTTCTCAGTAGTAGTAGTAGTAGTAGTAGTAGTAGTAGTAGTAATGTTAATAAAAAACTGGACTGAGGTAAGCTGTCACTGACGTGGTGGGGTGCTGTGGTCGTGTCTCCTGCAGGTGAACTTTGAGGAGTTTAAGGAAGGTTTCGTGGCCGTGCTGTCCCACTCCCTGGAGCTCAGCACCTCTGAGGATGAGAGCAGCTACCTGGAGCCAGGTAGGCAGAGCCCCACGTTAAAACGCAACACACTGGGGTGGACAACTGAGGTCACCTTTGTGTATAGTCTGTGAACGTGTGGAGTCTTTGTATTCCTTTTCTGTTTCTTTTAATCTTGAAGGAAAAGATCTATGTATTACACAATGTTGGCCTGCGTGTTTGTATGGTTTCTCAAACTAAAATCAATGTGCTGCGTCTTGTTAACATTGCCAGCCATTGTTCTGCATACAGATGCTTCTCAAGAAATGTATACATCGAGCATTTCAAGTGGAGGTTATAGGAGGTGAATTTAAGCCCAGTGGAATTTGGTTCATGGCAGCAAGCCGTACTGAAGTAATCCCCTTATATTTCTATAGGATAAAGGATTATAAGAAGTGCATTCATCTGAAGGTAGAGAAATAATGTAACTGATTATTAGAAGTAGCAGAAAAAGAGAACAAATAATGGTCCTATTATCTAAAGTAAGAATAACTAAGTTGCAAGACTTATTTAAAGGTTGTTTTTTTTCTCCGCCAACCTCCATATGGAGGGGTTTAAGTCCCTGGTATTTGAGTGATCTTATTAACGGTTTCCACGTCTAAAACCTTCCACTACCAGAGTTGTTGGCTGACTTTTCAGAAATATCTCCTGTGTAGCGGTCGGTACATAATAGGAGTGACTGCGAGAGCTGCCTTTGAAATCTGACATGGGGCTGCATCTCTTTTATGCCCAGAGTTACATAAACTCGTTCTGTGATCTGGGGATTCACGATTGTCCGGGAAAGAACCTTCTGCGTTTAAAGACTTACACGCACTGCACCAGACAATAGCCTCAATGTTTAACCAAGCAAGGGGTCATTGACTAGTGACCTCCAGAGGTGTGGGTAAATGTGTAACCGTGAGGAAGATGACACAGAAAACCGTTCTGGTTCCTGTGTGATGTGTGTGTGTAAATGTACAGTGTGATGCTGCCAGGCTCGTTTTGGTGAGCACAGACCTTCCTAAATGGGGAAATGTACCATATTCAGGATCCTGCTGCCAGCACAGTGAGGAGACTAATGTTTCAGTATAAACAAACAGTTTTTTTCCTTCTCTGGAAGAGGGTTGTATTTTTTTTTTCAGTAGAGTTCCAAAGACCTACACTATATATGCTAATACGTCTTCTCCTCCTCTCACCTTTCTGTTTTCACTACTTCTGCCAGATTTAGCTGCTATTATGGTTACCATCTTTTTAAAAGCAAGACAAAACAACATATCAACTACTTGTACTTAGGGATTAAGGATAAAGTTGTGTCATGGTAGTGCTTTCAATCATTAATTTCGGTTTGAGTTTTTTCTTGCATTGCTTTTTTCATTTTACTTCCCAACACACAATTTATATCTTCCTGCTTTTAAGCATGGGACCCAAATATGTGGTGTTCACTAATGCAAGGCCACCACTTGTCTCCCCAGTCGTCCCGGAAGAGGTGAAGCCCAAGTTCGTGAAGGGGGCGAAGCGTTATGGGCGCAGGTCTCGCCCTGAGGGTCCCGACTCGGAGACGAAGATCACTGCGGACTGCGCAGAGACCCTCCCCTTCAGGGCGGCCAAGGCCGACCCCTTCCCTGTGGCCGGCAGGCGGTTGCAGCTGAGACGCTCCACGTCGCTGGAGAGTGTGGAGGTAAATGGGACTCGACGCACAGCCGCCCCCACCCCCGCTGCTTGGCTGCTCTTGGACGCAGATCAAAGGGCTCTCTGAGCTGGCACAGGTTTGCAGGGAGGGCAGTGAATGCCTTGAGTAATTTCCCCCCTCATTCCAGATCCTACAAGTATAAAGGCTGGTTGCCAGCTCCTGGTGTGGTAATACATCTTAAGTGTTTAATCTTGAAACCCTGGCAGTTGTTCCATCTCCTCCCCTCAAGTGATTCACCTGGCTGCCAGGCTGTGACAGGATCCGGGATCTTGGTGGTGCCATCTGAGCCCTGCAGGCCTGGGTCTTGTGAGTGAGACGGGGGTGTGTCTGTGTGTACAACACCCGACCCCCGACGCGGTCTGTTCACTGCTACACACTGGGAGTAAGGAAGTGTTGTGTTGTAGAATCTGGCCTTTCTTCCACATCAGTTGTGCAGGGTGTTATTGTTGGAAATGTGAAACAATCAACTGTTTCACATTTCAGGCATACGTGGATAAGGGAGGGGAGATGGACCACTTACTTCAACAGATGTTTTCTCAGTGGGCATAGGAATCCGTGTCTGATAACAGAGAGGGGAGATGGCAAAGATCGTTCACTCCTTGACTGGGTTGTGGGGCTGGGAAGCTGAGATCATACCTTCCTCGTACACACTGCGCAATCTGAAAGGTGCTTAACGTTATGACCGCTTTGTGTTTCCATTGTGCATTGCAAGCTGCTCATTTCAGAGATGACTTTGCTCACCCTTGTTTTTTTTTCCTGCTTTCTCCCATTTTGATATCTAAAGCATTATATAAGCCTGCTCTCCCGAATTCCTGGTCAGGAGATTAAAGATGTGCAATGGCACAGATGTCATTATGTTCTGACAAATCCCAGGGACACAGCATGACACAGGTTTTCATTGGACAATAAAAAGCCTTTTCCAGCTAACAGCCAGCACTGAGCGACACGACAGTTTGTATTTGCTGGGGATTATATTATTGCATAATATTGCTGCTGACATTTTCATGGAGTAATGCAGTCAAAAGCTTCCTACAGCAGTGGGTATGTGAAAGAGTGGCTTTTAAGTTCACTATTCCTACATTTGTTAGCATTCGAAATATGTCAGGTGGGCTGGTAAGGTGTTAACAGACCGAGAGGTTTAAATAATATAAATTACACAATAGTCTTGCAGAATTGGCTGCTTAAAGCTGTCGATATTCATTTGCTGAGCCCTAGAGAGCAGACGCTGTGTCTGTGCTGGGTGAAGTCAAGGTTTTTGATTTGGATCCAAACAATAAACACTGCTGGAGGAGTTCTGGGTAGAGGTGGAATGTGTCCTTCTGAAGAAGCACTTTATGGAAAGTTACAGATAGAAACGGCAGTGTATTCATGTCATATCTACCCACGCTACAATTGTATGAAAAAAAGAACATAACTCAGTGTTGCACATGCTTTTTCACCACTAGAGGGAAGTCTTTCATAACTATACACTGCATAAATGCTGAATTTAAAATGTACATAATTACAGTTTATAGTAAATCAATTTAAGTGTGATATATGCTATCTGTGCAGAAGGAGAAATTATGAATCTGAGTGTCCTTCATTGGCCGCGATCTGTGAAAGACAGGGATCTATAGGTTGCAGGAAAACAGGACTATACCTCAGTACTGGAGGGCAGTCTGTTCCATTTTTGTTCAGTGGCCCGAATGTAATGACACTTGACAACAAAGAGTTTAAACACTGCACGCGTAACCGTAAGGCATTCCCTTTCGTTAAAGCGCCGTTCTTTGTTTTGTCGCTGAACTGTGCAGCAGTTCAGCCTCTGAGGAGGAGTAGCCTCTGTCACTGGGGTCAGCGATGGCTTCACTTCAACTGTCCTGTTCGCTAGACAACGACGAACACATGACGGCTTTACTGCGCTTTGTGGGAGGGGTGGGTAGTTTTGCTACATTTGATTTTGTTCTCCAGACCGTTATCTGATGATCTCTGCAAACCTATAACCCTGTGTTGTTTCCCATCGTGCTTTGTCTTTCAGAGCCTCAAGTCCGATGAAGAAGCGCCGAGCAATAAACAAACTGCACACGAAATGTTTGAGGCAGAAGGTATGACCATACATCTATAAAAACTGTGGAATTGTTTTCTCTGTGGATCTTTTTTAAGTGGACGCATATAACAGTGATTTTTCTAAACGTGATATTAAACAATCTCCTCTCATTTTTGTTCATCATTATTGATCTCACGTCTAACTGGCTCTGTCCTCAGGCCAGCTGAAGAAGTGGAAGCCGGATGTGTCGAGCAGCCCGAGACAGACGGACAGTCCACAGCAGGACGTGACGGATGGACAGATGCTGGCGATCTGGGAGGAGCTGGGGGTGGGCGTCAGTGGCTACCTCAACAGACAGGAGCTGTCCGTCGTGTGTGAAAACATCGGCCTCCAGGACCTCCGCACCAAGGTGCAGTATAATCGTCCTGAAACTAGGCTCTTGAATGTGATATCGCTCAGTTCGATAGATGTCACCGTTTTCTTAAAAGTTCTATGAGGACTCGTGTCGTAGTAGACTGTCACATTATAAAGTGTCTTGTATGTGTGTGTGTTTTCAGTCTTTAGAAACATGGATATGCTTGTGGGTTGTGTACCATCTGATCATGCCAACCCTTCATACTACAGAGTCATTCGAGCTGGTCTGTGGCCCGTTCCCTTCCTGGCTCTGAAGGAGCTTGGTTTCCTGGCTGGAATGCCAAGCAGCACTGATCAGACGCTGTCTTTGTTCTGCAGGAACTGGACCTGCTGTTCCACAAGCTGGACACGGACCGGGACGGCCGAGTGGGCCTGAAGGAGTTCCAGAGGGGGCTCTTCCGACACAACCCCTCCTCCGCACCCACCTCCTCCACCCCCATTAAGCCCCAGCCCCAGCGGTCTCTCAGTCAGGTCAGTCCCTGCCCTCCACCTCCTTCTCTTCTGTTTGAAACACCAGCACTCACTCGCCAGTTTCACACCCCTCTCCTGAGGAAATGGGACAGGTAGTTGTAATCTGGCCACGATTAACAAAGCAGGGGGCTAAATACACATTGTCGAGTCATTCTGGCCAGGACTGGAGCCCCAGTGTGTTTGTAAGGCTGGGAAATGAAGATAAATGTCAATCCTGTATCAACTAGATGTGTATTGTCTACTTTGTCTACTCTTTTAATACCAGCCTAAACACATGTAGATATATATAAAAGAAAAACTATGACGGTAAGTCTCAAGTCTTCAGTATCGCAGTCTTTGTTTATGGTGTCAAAGAACAACAATACTGAAAACACCGGTTGGAGTACTGACATTTAATGGTGGAGTGCATGACCTTTGACACTCAGGCCTTCAAGGACAGTGCTGGCAGGTCGGCTTCCCCCTCTCTCCTCTCAGCCACCGTGGGACCCCGCCTGCTGTCCTGCATCGACGATGGCTCCGGCTTTGTGACCGCTGATCAGGTGATCACCATCTGGAGCGACGAGGGCATCAGGAACGGCGGTGGCATCCTCCAGGTACCGTTCCATTTTTAACCGTTCCAGGTATTTCATCTTATAAAAGATAAATGGACATACTATGGGAAGGAAAACTATCATAGGTTTGTTTAAGCCCATTGTTTGTCGTGAGCAGGTGTCTGAACAAGGAGGTAATGTTCTCTCTCTGTGATTAGATGCTGGACTTCCCTCTGGACGAGAAGCTCAGTCTGGCTGAGCTGACACTGGCGCTGGACAACGAGCTGCTGGTCAGCGGGAATGGACTCCACCAGGCCGCCCTCGTCAGCTACAAAACTGAAATCCAGTTCCTGCAGTAAGGACTGGCTTTTTGTTGTTTGATTTAGCTTAAAGAATTCTGCTGAACCATCACAAAAATCAGTAAATCAAAGATCCTCACTGATAGATCACACGTGGCTGCTCATGTGCAGTAAGCCAGGCCCCTGCGCGGTTTATCAGTGTGTGTCTGAGCTGTGCGCTCTCTGTCCTGCAGTGTCCAGGCAGAGCAGGCCTGTAAGGAGAGAGACAAGTTCCGGGCCGACCTGGAGCGAGCTGAAAAGAGGAACGTCCAGCTGGCCAGGGAGGTGGATGACCGGCATGCGGCAATGGAGACCCTGAATGAAAGCAAGATCAAGTAAGACCTGTTTTTTTATTTTTTTCTGCAGCGTACCTAGCATTTCTTGCATGCTTTTCTGAGGAGCAGCCTCCCTGCATTGATAAAGCACCACACCCCGGCCGATTGCCGTCATAGTGAGCGGGAGAGACACCTGCTCAACTTGTTCCACTGTAACGTTGTGTCGGGCTGTTGTGAAATGTCTCCTCACTAAAAATAAAGTAGGGTGTCTGTTATGGTCCAGGAGGAGAAGCCCCTAGTTATGCCCCCTGTTCCACAGGGACATCGAGCAGGAGTACCGGGACAAGCTGGCGGCCATGCGCAGCGAGGCGGAGGGCGAGACCGAGAGGCTGCTGCAGCAGGCCGGCCAGCACAGGACCCGTCTGGAGGAGGAGCTGGAGAGCGTGCGGGCCCAGGGTGTCGGACTGAGGGAGGACGTGAGCGCCACAGTCCAGGTGAGGCTTTTAGGCCCCACCCCTTGTCAGCTGATGGTGGCACAGCTACAAGGCACTCTTCATCTTATGTTCTTCCTGGAAGTGAAAGTTTAAAAGCAGAAAAGGTGACGGTGATGGTGCTGTGGGTGCCTTTAGTGTAAATCTCTAATCCCTCCTGGCAGCGTCTGGTATGGCTTGTGTCGGCTGTCTCTGGTGCCCACCACTACGCTGATCCCTTCAGCAGGGATACAGAATGTTTATTTTCCTCTCTTTCTTTGAGGGCGATTAGAAAAGCTAATGGTGTACTGGGTAATCGGGCTTAAGCCAAGAACCTATTTTTTTTGTGTGTGTGTCTGTTTTGTCCTGGCCTAACAGGAAAACATCCACCTGGAGAAGGAGCTGAGTGAGCTGAGGAGGAAGCTCTCCGAGTCCGAGAGAACCGTGTCCAAACTGCAGAGGGACCTGGATCACCTGCTGATCGACAAGGTTAGGGAAATAGGACCAAAAACAAACGCAACCCTCTGTTTTTATTCCTTTAGATGCATATGCCTATTAAATTCTATGAGGATACACATGTGCATTTCATATATTTTATCCTGTCTTGTAAAATATGATCATAGAATTAATCAGTGTGGGTTTCTGATGCCAAGCTTTTGAAACAACACAAACACCAGACAGAAAATGCTTGAAGCAATAGTAATAAAATTAAAATGATTCTGTATCACTGCACATGTGAAGGTTGTAGACACAAGGCTAGGTGTCCTGCTGGAGTACGTTTCTCTTTGATTGACAGTTTGGCAGCTTCGACTCACTCGGCACTGGTCTGCTTAGCGAGGAGGAGCGCTTCTCCCAGATAATCAAGGAGTACGAGCTGCAGTGCAGGGTGAGTGTGTTCACAAGGTGCCAGGAGCCCTGCGTGCTCACTGCTGGTGGGGTCGATGATACAGTGCGCTGGCCTGAACAGCGTGTGTCCCTCTGTAACTCCTCCCCTTCTCACGGCACTGTGTCCCTCTGTAACTCTTCCCCTGCTCAGGGCACTGTGTCCCGCTTTCCTGTCTTCTGTGAGCGTTGCATGATCTGAAATACTAAACAGCACCCAAACCTAACTGTGCCTCGCTACCACATGAGCTTTCTTTGTCTATATATCAACCATAACGTCATCATCCATCCACACTCACCTGGGAAACATTTAAGCTGCCTTACACCTGTCTCTTTTATTCTAATGCTTCCTTAACCGTGGAATCTAGAAGGTGAAGGTGAGCAGTTTAATTTCCTGGTGTCGGCTGTTTGGTTGATCATGTGCTGTTCTTTATTTAGATGTTGGAAAGTCTGTGACTGTATATGCTTTTTTCATGTCACTTGGCCTCTTTGAATGCAATAAAAACTAATCATGTGAAAGGAATGTGTAAATGTTTAGGCAGGTGTGAGAAAATGCTGTAAAGTAAGAATGCTTTCAAAAATAGACATTCATAGATTATAGTTATCAATTAACTAAATGCAAAGTGAGTGAACAGAAGAAAAATCTTTGAAGGAACTCAGCAGGTAGGTTGGCCCAAACATCTTGGAGATTTAGGCAGCCTCAGTTGCTTCTCTCTCTTCATGCAATCCCAGACAGACTCGATGATGTTGAGATCAGGGCTCTGTGGGGGCCATACCATCACTTCCAGGACTCCTTGTTCTTCTTTACGCGGAAGATAGTTCTTAATGATGTTTGCTGTATGTTTGGGGTCGTTGTCATGCTGGGGCCAATCAGATGCCTCCCTAATGGTATTGCATGATGGATAAGTATCTGCCTGTACTTCTCAGCATTGAGGAGACCATTAATTCTGACCAAATCCCCAACTCCATTTGCAGAAATGCAGCCCTCCACCATGCTTCACTGTTGCCTGCAGACACTCATTTGTGTACCGCTCTCGAGCCCTTCGGCGAACAAACTGCCTTCTGCTACAGCCAGACATTTCAAATTTTGACTCGTCAGTCCAGAGAACCTGCTGCCATTTTTCTGCACCCCAGTTCCTGTGTTTTCGTGCATAGTTGAGTCACTTGGCCTTGTTGCCATGTCGGAGGTATGGCTTCTTGACTGCAAGTCTTCCATGAAGGCCACTTCTGACCAGACTTTTCCAGACAGTAGATGGATGTACCAGGGTGCCACTGTTTTCTGCCAATTCTGAGCTGATGGCACTGCTGGACATCTTCTGATTGCGAAGGGAAGTAAGCATGATGTGTCTTTCATCTGCTGCAGTAACTTTCCTTGGCCGACCACTGCGGCTACGGTCCTCAACGCTGCCCGTTTCTTTGTGCTTCTTCAAAAGAGCTTGTGAAACCCCTGTCTGCCTTGAAATTATGGCCTGGGAGAGACCTTGCTGATGCAGTAGAACTACCTTGTGTCTTGTTGCTGTGCTTAGTCTTGCCATGGTGTATGACTTTTGACAGTAAACGATCTTCAGCAACCTCACCTTGTTAGCTGAGTTTGGCTGTTCCTCACCCAGTTGTATTCCTCCTACACAGCTGTTTCTGTTTCAGTTAATGATTGTGTTTCAACCAACATATTGAATTGATGATCATTAGCACCTGTTTGGTATAATTGTTTAATCAGACACCTGACTATATGCCTACAAAATCCCTGACTTTGTGCAAGGGTACCTAGAAGAATTTATGCTGTTTTGAAGGCAAAGGTTGGTCACACCAAATATGGATTTGATGTAGATTTTTCTTCTGTTCATTAACATTGCATTTTGTTAATTGATAAATATGATCTATTAACATGTCTATTTTTGAAAGCATTCTTACTTTACAGCATTTTTTCATACCTGCCTAAAACTTTTGCACAGTACTGTATTAGCTTTGTTACATATTGTCATCCAGAGTTAAACCCATGCGGTTCTCCTCTGGTACTGCGGTCCGGTGCTCCTCCTAGCCTGTGCTCTGTTGCAGGAACTGCGTGACAGGAACGACGAGCTGAACACCGAGCTGGAGATGCTGCGAGGCTCACGGCCCGACAGGAAGTCGCATCAGACACAGGACAGCAGGGCCGGGCAGAGCAGGACTGGCGTCCGCCCACTGCCCGCTGACTCTGACTCCGGTAGGTTGTCCAAGGTCTTATTTAATTAAACGCAACGTATGATGCACTACAGCATTACAAGACTATGCTGTAGTGACTCTCCAGTGATGTTTTTTTTTTTTTTTTTTGTGTTTTCCTGGTCAGATGATCAAGACATCCCCAGGACTGATGAATATCCTCGTGTCAGAAGAAAACTACACATAGCTGACAGAAATGGTGAGGTGAAACTGCTCATCTCTTGTAGATTAAGAAACATCCTGATCATAACCTTTTATGGCCTAACTGAAGTCACAATTTCTGGTTTCTTCATCTCGCAGGTTTGGGTTCTCTCCAAAATGATCCACCTGACATGAGCATCGAAACTGAGCTGGCAATGCAGCAGCTGAAAGATAACCATCAGCAGGAGGTCCAGGATCTGAAGATCCAGCTGGAAACAAAGGTAAGAGAGACTGTAGAATCACTAATTAACACAAAGACAAGTGTAGAGCAGTGCTGGGCTCCAACAGTCCCCTGAGGTCTCCGTGTGTTCTCTAAGGTCAATTTCTATGAGAGGAATATCGAACTGATGAAGAGGAACATGGAGGTGGAGCGCAAGGACATTGGGGAGGGCTTCAAACTGGAGATCAGCGAGCTTGAGGAGCAGAAGGGCCAGCTAGAGGAGAGGTGCGAGCGGCTGCAGGCAGCCGTGGCGGCTCTCAAGGCCCAGCTGCAAAACGCCTCCTTGGGCCCGGAGCAGGAGAAGAGGCTGCTGAGAGAGAGGGCCGAGCTGGAGCAGAACTATGCCAAGGAGATCTCCAATCTGGTGCAGAGACTCAGCGCAGAGAAGGACCAGCTGGAGGAGGAGCTCACCAGCCAGAGGGAGCTGGAAGTACAGCAGATCAGGTGAGTTGTCCTAGTTTAACCACTTTGGCATTTTATTTAAAATTGAATACGTAATAATATGTAATGAACAGTAATCTGAATTTAGGAGAAGCATTTTCTGGAAATTGGTTGGCTTGAGTTTTATAGCTGAAGATCTTGAAGTCTGTTTTTTTTCTAGTGGGCCGTGGCATCTGGTGTGCCATGGAACACAAATCAGATGAGATAACCTACAATAGTAATGAAGTAAACAGATTGATTATCGTTCAACAAGTTCCTGCCAGAAACACGTGTCTGTACACCAAAACAAGCTCACTGAGACTGAAATCTAAAGTCTAATCTTCAAGTTTATAATGTGCAGGCAAGTGGGCAAGGCTTTTTCTAATCCCTTGTCTAATAATAGTCTGTATTTAAGACATCAGTGTTTATCTCCAGGAAAGAAGCAGTCGATGAGGTAGAGCAAAGGTTGTCCCAAATTAAATCTCAGCACGCGGAAACCCAGAGGACACTGTCGCATCAGCTGTACTGCGAGAAGAGTTGCCTCCAGAGCCTTCGGCAGCAGTACGAGCAAGACCAGCGTATGTGGAGAGCTAGGGAGCAGGACCTCCATCTGGAAAGCAGGAAGGACAGGCTGAGAACTGAGGAACTGATGAGTGAAGAGCAAGCCAGGATCTGCAACAGCTTTGCTCTGGAGAAGAAACGGCTGGAGGATCGACACCTGGAGCAAGTAAAGCTGTTGCACAGTGAGATCCAGGAGCTGAAAACACACGTGGCTGAGCTGAAGAAGAAGGAAACCCTCCTGGAGAACTGCACCAAGTCGCTGGAGGCCCAGGCAGCGCTTGTTCAGCGGCTCACTGCTGACCTCAGGACCAGAGAGGAGGAACTGGAGAGGGTGACAAAAACAGTGGACGAGTTGCAGACGCAGCAGGAAGACAAGCTGATCTATGTACAGGTCAAACTGGAGTCAGAACTGAAGGAGAAAGAGACCGTTCTGGAGGGCTATACTTCTGCCCAGGAAGATGAGCTGAGAGTTCTGAGAAGACGGAGACGACACGGCAAAGGGGAATTGCTCCTCCAGTCTGACGATTTAAAGTCTGAGGCAGAAGACAAAGGAAGACTGGTGGAGGGACTGAACAGGCAAAGTATTGCACGTGAGCCACTGCAAGCCCAGCTTCTAGATGTGGATGGTTTGAAAAGGAAGGAACAAGACCTTCAAGATGAACTAGAGCAGGAAGGAGCCAGCTTGCTCTCGATCCAGGCGAAACTGGAGTCTGAGATGGAAGACAAGAGGTGGCTCCTGGAAGACCAAACGCATTTAGCTGTCGTTTCAAACAGTCTGTCCTCGCAGGTGGTGGAGAAAGATGGAGAACTGTCAGAGCTCAGAGAGACCATAGACGGCTTAGAGTCACAGTTAAAGCAGAGGGACAGCCTGATCCTTGAGCTACAGGTACGACTGGAGTCCCAGGGCAGAGACGATGACTTGGCCAAGAGGTTACAGCAGATGGAGTTCGAGGCGCAGTGCCAGTTACAGCAGGCCAGACAGGACTTCGAAAGGGAGAAGGAAAAAATGAAAGAGCAGCTGTTGCAGATGGAGAAGCTGGTAACCGATCTGGAGACGGTCATGGATGGTGGCATGGCACACAGGTTTGTGAAGGCTTGTAGATAAGGAAGGCTAATCCACACAGATCAAATCACTGAATGGCATCCTTGAGCAACATTAATCACTAATTGTGACTGACGGTATGTGATTTATTTTCCCGCCTTCCTTTCCTCTGCAGTACCGAATGTTACGCCACTAACAGAGATGCATTGAGGACCATTAACCTCTACTTTACTACCATGCACTTTTGGATGACGTGTGAAAGAGTCCCAGCAAGAGCCGAGGGAAGCGTATTAACCTTCGATTGCGTTGTACTAACAAAACAATCTTTTCCTTCCAGAGATGCATGCTCATAAAATTGATTGTGTGAGTGACAATCGCTAGATGTATGTATCGCCAAGCAGTCTGCATTGTGAGATCTTCTGAGATTGTCCTTTTTGCCATATGTCTTCATCCAATCCAAGACAAATTAATGGTACATACTTCTAGTGTTCTGGAAATCTAATTTGCAGACCACAGCATGGATGTTTTTGATGGCCTGGTTCAAAATTTGGTTATTTTCACAACATTTAGCTTCAGAATAGATATAGTCTATTTTATATTGGAATGGAAAATATCCATTGAGTTACTGTGGGTTCTGTGCACTCCTTGCATAACTGTAATGTTCTGTTCTCCAGGGCTGAACTCGACAAGGTCAATAGTGAGAACAGTGCACTCAAAGACCAGCTGTCTGCACTCCAGGAACATGTTCAGAAACTCAACGTTGATCTCAACAGAAAAACGTAAGTGAAGTTGTTCTGCACACTGCTTGTGTTTTACTGTCTTAATTAAATCCGTCCATTCAGTGCAAATGGGCACAATCAATACAGACCTTTCCTCTCCTAATGAAAGAACCGACGGCTGAGAGAGGCAGAGTATTCCGTTCAAGTTCTGGAAGTGTGTAAATACACTCACCTAAAGGATTATTAGGAACACCTGTTCAATTTCTCATTAATGCAATTATCCAACCAACCAATCACATGGCAGTTGCTTCAATGCATTTAGGGGTGTGGTCCTGGTCAAGACAATCTCCTGAACTCCAAACTGAATGTCTGAATGGGAAAGAAAGGTGATTTAAGCAGTTTTGAGCGTGGCATGGTTGTTGGTGCCAGACGGGCCGGTCTGAGTATTTCACAATCTGCTCAGTTACTGGGATTTTCACGCACAACCATTTCTAGGGTTTACAAAGAATGGTGTGAAAAGGGAAAAACACCCAGTATGCGGCAGTCCTGTGGGCGAAAATGCCTTGTTGATGCTAGAGGTCAGAGGAGAATGGGCCGACTGATTCAAGCTGATAGAAGAGCAACTTTGACTGAAATAACCACTCGTTACAACCGAGGTATGCAGCAAAGCATTTGTGAATCACAACACGTACAACCTTGAGGCGGATGGGCTACAACAGCAGAAGACCCCACTGGGTACCACTCATCTCCACTACAAATAGGAAAAAGAGGCTACAATTTGCACAAGCTCACCAAAATTGGACAGTTGAAGACTGGAAAAATGTTGCCTGGTCTGATGAGTCTCGATTTCTGTTGAGACATTCAGACGGTAGAGTCAGAATTTGGCGTAAACAGAATGAGAACATGGATCCATCATGCCTTGTTACCACTGTGCAGGCTGGTGGTGGTGGTGTAATGGTGTGGGGGATGTTTTCTTGGCACACTTTAGGCCCCTTAGTGCCAATTGGGCATCGTTTAAATGCCACGGCCTACCTGAGCATTGTTTCTGACCATGTCCATCCCTTTTTGACCACCATGTACCCATCCTCTGATGGCTACTTCCAGCAGGATAATGCACCATGTCACAAAGGTCGAATCATTTCAAATTGGTTTCTTGAACATGACAATGAGTTCACTGTACTAAACTGGCCCCCACAGTCACCAGATCTCAACCCAATAGAGCATCTTTGGGATGTGGTGGAACGGGAGCTTCGTGCCCTGGATATGCATCCCACAAATCTCCATCAACTGCAAGATGCTATCCTATCAATATGGGCCAACATTTCTAAAGAATGCTTTCAGCACCTTGTTGAATCAATGCCACGTAGAATTAAGGCAGTTCTGAAGGCGAAAGGGGGTCAAACACAGTATTAGTATGGTGTTCCTAATAATCCTTTAGGTGAGTGTAAATAGAAGGGGAACGAGAAACTGGTTTTGATTTTCTCACTCTTGTGCAGCCAGTTCTTTGTGGCATCAGTTACATTTCTGTTTTAAAATAAATACATCAGATCTATAAACACATCTAGTGTTATTAACCTAGATTGCTTTATTTCAAGGAGGATGTCTCTCCCTATCTTCATGTGGTGCGCTAGAAAGGTCTGAGTGCCTGCAGATCTCACGATTACTATTTGAGATTGCTGTGTTCTGACATTTGCTCCAAAAAGCTGTTCACTGTGAGCTGAAATCTGAGTCTTGTGAGATGCTTAATGTTGCCAGGGGAACTCTAATCCCTTCCAAGAGTTTATTGTATTTGTCATTTAATATTTCTTACAACTTCTCAAAGCTTGTTTGTTGTTGGTGGGTTTTTTTTATGCAGAAAAGAACTGGAACAGGTGATGAGTGAAATGGAGAAGAAACAGAGTGACGTAGAGCTCGTCTACAAAGAGGTAAGAGGAGATGTATTGTATTGTCCGGCATCATGCATAACCCTGCAATGGGAATTCATCTCATTTTTTGATATCAAGAAATGAAAACGGGAACAATTGTTCACTGATCTTTCATATTGATGTAGTAATTAGACGCACCAGTTTGATCTTGAAGTATAATGTGCCTTCATGGTTATTAATCAAGCAGTAAATAAAAGCAGATTCGCCGTCTGTCTGTTGTATGATCAATACAGTAGTGGGTCCTTCGAAGGGATTGTGGGAGTGTTTACGACTGTACGTGTTTTTTGCAGAACGCCAGGTACAGGGCCGAGGTACTGGAGATGAGCAACAGGAACCTGCAGCTGAGCAGCGAGAACGCCGAGCTGAACAGCCACATCAAGGCTGATCAGGGCGCCATCCAGCTGCTGAACGAGAGGCTGGCCGAGGTCTCGCTTCAGAAGGGAGAGGAGGCCGCACTTACCAGGCAGCTGCAGGAGGCCTCGGCCAGGCTGCAGCGAGAGCAGCTCCAGCAGGAGGCCAGCTGGCAAAGAGAGCGAGAGCTGAAGGACCAGGAGCTGCACCTCGCCAAGGAGCAGGTAGAAGATAAACTGGATGGTGTGAGTGCGAGTGTGAGTGGTGAGAGCACTTTTTAACTCTTGCTTCTGCTGTTCGAATGTGCCATAGCTCCAGCACCTGAAGGCGGTGGAGTCTGAGCTGACTAGCCTGGCCCTGAAACACCAGTGGCTGGGGCAAGACAAGGACAGGCTGGAGAAGGAGGCCGAGGAGAGGAACCAGAAGGTAAGACGCATCCTACGCACACTACAGAGATCCAGAGCCCCTGTTCCAAAGCTTCTTCCAGACTATATAAAGTAATATGATGGAAACTGACCCTGACTGCATGGTGTTTTGTGCCCCTGCTTCCTTAGATAGAAGAGTTACAGGCCTCCCTGCAGGCCCTCAGCAATCAGGTCGACCAGCTGCACTCACAGCTCCTGGCAGCCAATCGGGACCGGGGCCTTCTCACTGAGGAGGCAGCAGCCAATCAGAAGAGGTTGGAGGAGTCTATGGAAAAGGTATATTCTCATATCTTAGCCAGCTAAAACCAAAAAATGCCAATAGGTCATGGTTAATAACAGGTTCATTGCTGCCTGTGTTGACTGGACTGGACAAAAAATATACACAAGAACAAATTGTGTAGCGTAGTCAAGGTTTTTTGACCCTCTTCTGTTCCCTGGCAGATCCAGGAGCTGGAGGCCAGCGCTGCGCGGCTGCAGCACGAGAAGGAGCAGCTGATAGTTGCACGGCGGCAGCAGGAGCAGCAGGAGGTGCTATCTCTCAGGACGGAGAGCCAGACCCTGCGTTCCCAGAGCCAGGATCTCCAGAGGAAGGTAAAAACACATTGTTCTTATACAATGCGGGGAAGCAATAAAAAAAAAGGCAAACAGGATGCTAGGGTATATTGTCAAAAGTGTAGAATTGAGAACAAGGGCAGTGATGTTCAGACTGTCCAATGCACTAGTTAGAGCTCATCTGGATACTGTGTGCAGTTCTGGGCTCCACACTTCAAGAAAGATATCGCTGCTCTAGAGGCAGTTCAGAGCAGAGCAACCAGACTTATTCCAGGTCTGAAGGGAATGTCCTACTGAGAGACTGAGGACCTGAACCTTTTCACCCTGGAACAGAGGAGACTACGTGGGGACTTGATTCAAGTCCTCAAAATCATGAAAGTCATTGACCACATCAAACGGAGCTTTTCCAGATCAGCAGGGACATGCGCACCCGGGGACACAAATGGAAATTGGGCTTCAAGGCATTCAAGACAGAAAACAGGAGACACTTCTTCACACAGAGAGGCGTCACAATCTGAAAAAACTCCCCAGCCATGTGGCTGAAGAGACAATTTGGGGACATTCAAAAACAGACTGGATAGGATCCTTGATCACTTAGTTATTAATGGACACCAAACGAGCACGATGGGTCGAATGGCCTCCTCTCGTTTGTAAACTTTCTTATCTTCTTATGTTCTAATAGATAATACAGACCCATTTAAACTCCAGTTTTAACCAGTGCGTGGTCTATGGGAACAACTGTTCATTGTGTATGTGGGGGTGAGATGCTGCTGTCTGGACACATGGCGTGGGGTGCTTGTTCCAGGTGGAGGCGATGCAGAGTCGAGAGGCCGAGCTGAGGCACGTGACCCAGGAGTGCCAGGCGCTAAGGAGCAGACAGGTGCAGCTTGAGTCCGACCTGCAGGACTCCCGGGACCAGGTACTCCTTTTGTGGAATATTTACCTTTAATTTCTTGCACTTCCTTTAAGCGAGAGAAACCAAACTCTCTTTTATGCGTGTGTTCACAGCTCCTAGAGGCCCGCACCTCCCTCACGCTGGCGCAGTCACGGCATGCGAGGGAGCTGGAACAGCTTCGGGAGCGGGCGGACGCGGCACTCCCCAGGGAGCAGGCGCAGTCGCTGCAGGGGCAGCTGGTGGAGGAGCGGCACCGGGGGCAGGAGCTGCAGGAACAGCTCCAGGCGCAGGCGCAACAGGCTGGCATGCAGATGTCTCTGCAGCAGGTACCAGACGCCTCGTTTCTGCTTCAGCGCTGGCACAGGCCTCAGTAGGAACATCGGCACAAACGTGTCCACCTCCACTGGTGTAAACCGGGCTGGCATGGCCGGTGTCCAATGAGTTGAAATTCATGACTGAGACCTACATCTTCCGATTCCAATCCAGTCCGAGCTGGTTCCTGTTCCCCTCTTTTTCTAGCAGTCTTTACTTTAGTATTCTTTTTTTCTGTGATTTTTTTTTTTTTTTTGCTCTCACACTCTTGTCTTGCGTGTTTCAGGAGCAGTATGAGAACGTGCTGAAACGGATGGAGGAGAAGATGGAAGACGTCGAGGCCAAACTCAGGAACCTCCGGGTGATGCTCCAGGAGAAGGTGGACCAGCTGAAGGAGCAGGTGAGTGAATCCTAGCGTCGCGGGATGCCCTGCGTGCCGAGCCAAGGTCCGTGCTGTGTCTCTGACCTCTGCCTGCCTCTCCTCTCTCGTAGCTGTCCAAGAATGCCAAGTCGGACGTGCTGCTGAAGGACCTGTACGTGGAGAACTCGCAGCTGATGAAGGCCCTGCAGGTGACGGAGCAGCGGCAGAAGAGCGTGGAGAAGAAGAACTTCGCTCTCGAGGAGAAGATTGCCGCTCTCAACAAGCTGCTGCGCAAGATCGCCCCAGCCACTCTCACGGCCTAGGCCCGGGACCCCCGCAGACTGCTGACCGTTCCCGCAGAGCCACCGACAATCACCCCCAACCTCATGCCCTATCGGTGTAGTTCCCCTTGCACAGACCATGGCTTTATGTACGTCTGGATTGATGGGTGAATTTCATTCTGTTGCACTATATGTTGCAAATCTGATTTCTCAGGATGGGGGGGAGGTTTTATACACAAAAAACATGTTTCTGCCATCGCAGTGTATGTATTTTTATTTTTTCTGTATCTGCATCTATATCAAATTTGAACCAATATTTTTTTTTGTGCGGGATCAATCATCAGTTCGTCTTCTAAGACCGCCGGTATTATATTAAGGTACTGAACACTGTGAAATAAGGCAACTGGTTTGCTGAGTGCAAGGCAGTGTGATCCTTAATAACAGCAGCTGCGGACACCCTGCCCGGACCATGCGTGTTTTCTTTGCTGCCCCCCATTTCTCCCTCCACAGCCGGGGAAAAAGGGCAGTGATGGCAGATCTACATTGAATATCATAGTATTTCAGAAGAAGGAACTGGAATATTCCTTTCTGGGGCTTGGTAAAGAAAAAGAAAAAAAGAGGAACATCTTCCAAAAAAAAACACCACCACTTGAATAATGTATCTTTGAGGTACTAAAAACTGCATAGAGGTACAGTCTAGTAATTGAAATGGGGAGGAAAGGAAGGGGGAATATGTTTTTTCAGAACCCAGTCAGAGATTGTGTATACTTAAGCAGGTGTACAGTTTTGATACAAGTGTACATACCTACAGTTCTTCCTAAAACCTTTTTGAAAGCGCACACCTTTTGTAACTTGATGCACTGCTGTACAAACACTTCCGTTTCTAGTAAATTATTCATGTTCTAGAATTAAGAGATTGTTTTTTTTTAAATGTTGTTAATACTATGAAAGCCCACAAATTGAGTTTATTTCCCCAAGTATTATGTTTTTTTGGTTTCTTCACCTTTGTTCGTTCTTGACTGCTAGATCCTTCAGTGGGTTCAAAAAGCAAAAAATACATTCCATTGTAAAAAGTAAAACCTGTACAACATGCCCATAAAAGACAGTGTTAACCTTGAAATAAATGCAATCCAACCTCTTTGAAAGTCTTGGTGTCCTCAACAAAAGGAGAATTCCTGCAACGACTAAAACAAATTAAACTTTCTTTACTGAGGAGTACTTAGATTTAAAAACCCAACAATCCTGTATTTAGCCAGTGGTGTTAAGAATATCCCTTTTCTACAGAATAAATGGTTTATTGCTCAAAGCTTCTGACCTACCTTGGGTTTCAGAAGAGAAAATGTGATTTGAAGCATATATCAAGTGCATACATAAGTGTACTTTCAATTAAAAATCTAACAATGCTATATAGACCACAGAACCAGATCAGTGCTGTAACAAAACCTGAAATACTTGATCCCACATCCAACGGAATAGCAAAGACGTGCAACATGGATTTGCGAGTCTTGTACCACGGTTGTACCATCAGTTTTTCTAAACATGGATCGAGAAAACATTAAGTGCTTGCTTTTTTTATTTATTCACCAGCTTATACATAAGTCTGTATTCATAAGAACTCCACTGTCATATCTTTATTAACAGAAGATGAGACAGAGCGAAAGCTGTAGTCTAATTTGTATCTGTAGCTCTGCGAGACATCGAGTGCTATGAAATGCTTTTTTTCCTGAGCTTGCAGTAAAGTCAAAAATATTTTTTTTTGGAAAGCAGATAGAAATGCACCATGTAAGCCATTAAAAAGCTGCAATCCTGGTGGCCGTTCATTCTCCTCACGAGACAACATGCTCCAGGACCCCCTGGCGAATCAGCTGCTCACATTTCCACCGAGGAAGGAAGTGCTGAAAAGGCAGAAGTTGACTTGTACTGGTTGTGTGTACTTGATTTTACACTTGTGTGTGTAGCTTTTAAATCAATAGAAGGTCACCAGGGCTTTGTGCTTTAAAAACAAGAAATATTTGCTACTTTTGATAATGGTTTCTTTAACTCAGTTCCTAATTACTGTATTGTACTAATTTATGTATTGCTGATATTTTGGTGATGACTATTTATTCAAGTTTTCTCAAATTCTATGGACTCCTTTTGTCACTTAAGAATGACATCGAATCCGAGGAAATCATTAAGCTTAAAGAAAATGCCGGACCACGCCTGCTCGTCTCCAGCTGCATGATGGGTACTTTACCTGGCTGTTTTTCTTCAGGAGGATTATTGTTCCATCCTCGATTTCAAACTCTCCGTGATCTTTCACACACCGAACCTTAAGAAATGAACAAAATAATTTCAAATCAGCTGTTCCCGTAAAAAGCTATCACAGTGCAAAAACACAATGGAACAACTTTATTCACTTTGTCATGGGCATCCGATACTGGTGTTGTAACGTCCCGAAGCAGACGGCGATTTGATCGAGGCTGTTGAGGCCTGAGAAAGTGTGCATTTCACCCTGACTTTTATGTATCAATTAATTCAATCATCAAAGTTTAATCAGGGTGTTATCCAAGACCAAAGTCTCCAATTACAAAGGTTCTTGGAAAACAGGTGGCGATTCTAAGTACTGGTATGAGATCCATCTCCCTTTGCTCCTAACTTACAACAGAAATCAAATGCAGGATGCCAGAGTAGGACAAATATCTAAAAGTAAGGCCACAAAACTATCAAAGTAACCATTTTTTGTAACCAGACATTCAATACACTGTGAATCATATCCATTGCACGTCTCACTGTCTCTATAGCAGAAATACAGCACTGTGTGTGACCCCCACCTCAATGTACAGACTCTTGGGGGGCTTCACGTCCTGTGTGATGTCCAGCCCTTCCTCTCCGCCCAGTGACCTCATGTAGGTGGCCAGAGACTTCTTATACTGGTTAAACCATTCCAGCTGTGAGGCAGAAAGAGAGAGCAAAGAGGGTGAGGATCTCCAACATAACATACACACACAAAAATAAGATTGACTGTCCCTGGTCAACGCACCTCTTCAGCACACATGTGGAAGCGTATCGATGTTGGCAACACGCTGCCATATTCCCACCTCAGAGCCCTGATACGGAGTAATCGGTCATAACTGAGAAAGCAAAAGCAAAACATCAAAATATTGTATACGGTCAAATAAATATATCTTTTTTTCTATCTAGGTTCCCCCCCCCGTCCCCCAATCTTAACAGTAAAACCACACACAGGTAGCCTGCAATACAGCGCTGGTTCCTCAGTAGACAGCAGTGGCGAAATTTAATAGTTGGGATCAATTCACTTCTCCCCTCTGACTTGGCTTCGTTCCTGTGGATACAAATGAGATTGGGAATGGAAAACAGGTGTTAATATGTGTAGATCTGTAGAAATTTAATTAAAATCACTTACAGGGGGAAACTACATCTGCTAACCAGCTCTCTCCTCTATTTTGCAATTCTTTCAATTGTATTTTTTGTACAGAAGTGTCACACAGCTCAAAGTCCATTCTGAGCCATAAGAGAAGTGCCAATCCTGTGCTGGAGTTATCAATACATTACAAAGCAAAGCAATCATAAAATCTGAGCACTTAAACGTTGCTTGCTAATGGACAACTCAATAACAGCTGAACTCACACATCGGTCTGGTTCTGTTCATATAAGGCTTTCATCTCTTCAAGAACCTGTCTAATGCCATCTTCCTGCAGCAGAAATAGAAATTGTTTAGCAAGACTACATGAAAAGCTTAATTAAAAGTGCTGAGCTACATATTCATGCAGTCGTTACACATTATACCAGTTAAACTGTGATGATAATCATCGATACTGAAAAACACACTTAACGCCATGCAATAACTTGAAAATACTTGAATAACTGAATGCATTTAGCTTATCATTAATAGTCATTTAAATTCACTGTTATTTAAAAAAAAACAATGCAATATATATGCAAATGTACCATGCAATAGATTTGACAGCACTGGACAGAGAAAAACAGCTCAACTCACGTTAAAAGCGGGCAGCTGTCCATCACCACTGCGCTGCAGTTCTCTGATCAGCTCGATTGCCTTTTCACAAAACATGTTTAAATATACAAACTACTTTAATGCTATGGAACAATTAAAACACTGAAATGCGTCGTAGTTAATGAATATATATCATGCTCTACACAATAACATGTCACGCATTCAACTAAACCCGTTTTCCCGGGCAGAATAACAAACGCCGTCTCCCTCCGACACCCGTACAGGGGAGGAACTACGGGTCTCAGTTCAGGACAAACCGTCTCCACATACACCCGAGCCGGCGGGGTAAGTACAAGCGTGTTTTAGTTGGCGAATTTTTATGCAGTGTTTGTGCTGATTTTGTGACCGTGTTGTATTATTAAAGGTGATGTTTTAGGCAGAAAGTGTAGAAAATGAAGGTCTCCCGTATAACTTTTTTTTATTGATTTCCGTATTACAATGTATCAAACAATCAGACCACGCAACTCGGTGAGGATGACGTAAGGGTTAATCTGGAAAAGTTGCCAGAACTGAAGCGCTCTTCCGTGCCCGGGACATTATAGTATTATTTTAATCTTTTAATGTTTTATAATAGCACATGCATTTGTTTGTATCACTTTATAATTAACTATCGTTATAAAAAAATATTGTTTTGCGACAGTTTTTAAATGCCTTGTGTGTCTGCAAATAACTTCATATGCTGAGGTAAGCTATAGTTAGGCGACTGGTTTTGATTTTCTCTATATGTAAACCACCAACCCTGACTTAAAAATAACTTAAATAACACCGACTTGAAGTGATTTTGCCCTTCCAGTTAATTGCACTGGAATAGTGAATATAAATTGAATTAATAGTACATTATGATTTAATAAAAAGTACATCAAACATTTCTAATGGGCTGTTAATATGTAGCATAGATTAATCGTGAATATATAACTTTTATGTGATCATATTAATACAGGGTAAAGACAGGCTTTCCTGTGAAAATCAACAGCAGTACGTTTACTGTGCAACGAAAGGGGCAAATGCACATCACTGCAGAGTCGCAGCTAGCTTTGTTTTGACCCTCACAAAGATGGCGGCCTGCTTGGTTCTGATTGGCTGGCGGGAATGGGCGAGAGGTTGGCCTGATCAGCTGGTCTCTGCAGATCTAGTTCTGCAAACAATGTAGCAACTGCTGAATGTCAGCTGTGTTGGGGGTGAAAACAACAGCACCGTGCCCGGCTCCTTCTCCGGCGACTGCACCACAGTGATCGCCCACAGGCGGAAAGACGTCCTGCGTGCTCTCCACGAAAAACTGAGTTTATTTTTAGAAGCAGACGCGCAGTTTGTTACAATTGGTGCTGTTTAATAGCGGGTTTTAACCAGTTGTTCCTGCAAATGTCAGGGATGCGAAAGAGGAATAATACGCAGACCGTGGAGCATGACAGCTCTGTCACCAGTACCTTGCTGGACAGCAGCTCGGAGCTGAAATACTGTCACAACACAGGACCAGGGGACCCCCAGCCCAGAGGGGAGTACGATTCTGCAGACCCCGACTCGGACAAAGCCATGAGAAGAAAAATGAGGAGGTAGGACTGATGAGGAGCATTATATATAGGTTGTAGGAGATTGTAGGCTGATGAGTTGCTTTACAAAACCTCTTACTAAAATAATAATAATAATAGTTCTGATTAATATATGCTATTAATAGACTATTATAAGTGTTGTGCTTGCTCTTAAGGCTCTGGTTTAATGTTTTTAAGAAATATAGGGACGCATAATTGCCCATAAACTCAAGAATTTTAACTTATGAAGTGTGCATTAAAAATGGTTGTTTTTCTTACCAAATATTATTGTAGGTATGCTGAAAACTAGGAGAAACTCATTGGTGGCAAATGTTTGGTCTTCTGTCTCCCAAAGTATTGATTAAAAGTGTCAAATTATAGATGCATGTACATATGTATCCAGACCTGGTCCTGGGGAGCTGCAGTCTTCTTGGGTCTTTGCAACCTTGCTCTCCACCAATAATGAACTTAATTAGTCAAGATTAATCTGCTCTGATTGAAGAGCCCTGCCACTAATTGTAAGCATCTATTCACTGACGGATAATGGCTGAAATCTTTGTTTTAAAAACATTTTTATAATATTTGACATTGTGTTAATTATTCTCAATTTGTCAAGTAATTAAGTCAAAATTAAGATGGAGTGAAAACCAGTAGGCTATGCCCTCTGATTTGACTGAAGTGTAGCACTGCTGCTGTAAAACACAACCACGCAATTCAGAGCTTCTGTAGGACAAGGTGACCAGGCTTTCGACATGCAATAATATACCGTGACATTTTCTGCCCAGATTTCTGCTGTGGAGCCTAGCTTACCCTTTTAAAGGCAGCTACTGTTACCATTGTTTCATTGTCTTTGGTCACTGAACATCTTAAGTTACCCATAAAAACTGTATGAATGTGGCTCTTCAGGTATAGCAGTGACACAGGTATGAATCGACATAATCACATAGTTACCCTCGACTGTAAATGCATTTAATCTAATCCATGTATCCTACTCAGCAGCAATAATACACAGCACTTAAGTGTTTGGTTATTAATAGAGACCAGGAGTTCCCAACAATAATCAATCAATTTTGCACCTCCCGTGTTAATTAGGCGTAAGATTATGACATTATCGTGCTTTTTGTTCCCACCAGCATCTGCTTTGTAGGTTGGTTGATTTGTTCACGGTCATTCTTCACATTGCCGCCTTGTCCCATGTTCAAGTAGTTGAACACTAGTAGTTTAGTACATTGATCTTGGAGCACATCTTATATTCCACCTGGTTTACAGAATCCAGGAGTCAGTGTTTTTTTTAGCAGGTTGAGATGTCTGTTTATTGACAAATGTTTGCCCACTGGGATTGCAGTTATTGAAATGTAATAAAATGCTTGGGATAAACATTATAGTGATAGGTACGTAAAGTGTAAAATTAAAAGCCACCTATCCGAGCTTACAGTCTTGTAACTTCTGCACCCATTGCAAATGCTGTAGAAAGTACAAACTTTGTTGTTGCAGTTTTATAATATTCTGAGCCACAGCCCTAAAGTTTTGATTAGAAGCTTAAACTATGACTAAGCGGTTGGAAACAGTGATAATTTAGACCAAGGGATTCAGCATTAAACGTTGTGATCTTAGGTGGATTCAAAAAATGAGAAGTCATGTGACTGTCCAGAGCTAGGAGAGAGTATCTTGGCTCAATATACTTTATTTAACTGTTACTACTTTGACAAATTCAACACCGAAACCAATGATATAACGGTTAGCGTAATAGTTAGAGATTTTGTTTTACAGTATTCAGTGTTTTTTTTTCTCCTCAGGGCAGCCATCTCTCTGTCAAATTCCCCAATTCTCAATCCTCAATAATGAAGCCACTGAGCACTGAGTCACCACTCACAACAAGTCTCACTGCTATCTTGGGTCTTTAGCCTTCTTCTGAGGAATTACGGGTACAAAGGGAGAGGGTCAGTGGACTTATGATTGCTCTGGGCCTTGTTTTGACATCTTATTTTATTATCAGTGTAAGGCTGCTGTGTAAGCGCTGGATTTTTAAAAATGTTTGTTTCTTATCAGTCTGCTTAACTTACATAATTCAATTTGGGTATTACTCTAGATTAAGTCTTCTGCTTAAGGCTTTGAACAAGTAATAAGAAGCAGCAGCAAGATCTGAAATATACTTGTAAGCAAGGAGAGTTTATAAAAAAAAATCTGGATATGTCAAGTATAAAATGATGTGATATGTAAACCTGTTGGCACGTACGTGAGAGAAAAGGAAGAGTAATTAGCATGAACATGTTGCAACATATCATAATATGTCATCACATGAAAGGTGTGTGGAAAAAAAAATGGGGTTATTTGTATTTCAGCTGTCTTTCGTTGAATGTTATTATCAGTGAGTCAGGATTGTCAGCTCTGTTGGGAAGGGGAGGCGGACAAATGAAAAGCACGGGGTGAATGGGACAAGCTTACTCAGCACACATTTAATCACCCCACACACACGCTTTTTTAACTTGGCGTTTAAAACCAGCCATACAATCGGAAACACGATCACCTTCACAGAGGCCTTTCACTTGCAAGAGCACCGCTGGGTTTCATATTAAAGATTTAGCTAAACTTAATCTCTATAATAGGTATTTTCTTCATATCAGAGTCCAGAGAATCACTGGCCCATGAGTTGCCCATACATAATTAAATCCACTTTTTTGTAAGCAGCAGATGAACGTAAAGCTGAAATGTATTTTATTTTGTAATCATGCCGCCCAGAATAAAGCAACCAGCTAGTGAAGGTGTTGGGAAATGCAGAAACCAGGCACATTCGAACACAGTCGCACAGTATTTCTCCTTGTTCGTGGCAATATTATAAAAACTAAAATAGCTCAGAACATTAAGCTTGTCATTGAACTCAGTGCGAGAATGGATGGTGTATCTGTCAGCTGTAAATGATGAGACCCTCCTCTCCCTACTGCTGACGGTGAGACACAAAGGAACACAATCATCATGCTGATGAGAATAGGATGCCAAACGCCCCGGTTCACCTTGCTCTTATGTATGGGCCCGTGCTGTGCTTCAAGTGTGTGCGAGGCAACGGGGGCAGCCGCTTGAGCTCACTGTTGTGGAATGTGCCGTACTAGTGAGGCAGAAGCAACCGGAAGGAATTGGCTTCCTCCCGTCGCTAATTGGCCTCGTACTCCCCGGACTGTCAAGGCAATGAACTGCAGAGCACAGAGGTGACCCAGGGAAACTCGATGTCAATATATTTGTGATTAACCCATGTTTTGTTTGGTATGCCATCAGAAAGGAAGAAAAACCAAAACAACAACAACGAGATACACGACGTGAAGAAAATCTGAGTTCATGCTTTGGCAGGGTGGACAGCTTAAGATTTACCTGGGCTATTTATTTTAATTTAAAGACAGTGATGCAGGGGTACGTGAATGGTATATCCATTCCACCGATGGCACGACTGGCACCTACTTCTGTGATACATGTAGGATGTACCCGGAGTCTATAAGCAAGGCTGTGTGTGGAAGACTCCTATCCAAGGTATTTTAATGTGTTTTGTAGCCTAAGCTCATGCATTTCAGTTTCTCTGGTTGGAGAACTGTTCCCCAGAAGACGAGCTCGCAGATGTTTCCGGCTCTCCTCCCACCTCCTCCCCCACGTGTGAATGCGATGGTGTCTGTGGCCCTGCATTGAGGCTGTCCGCCTACCCCTGCCTCTGTGATGTAGCTCTCAGCTGAGGAAAATCCCAATGAAATCGGCAGTACTATTCAACATGGCTCTCATAATAGTTATGGACAGAATGAGGTTAGCAATTACACTGCAGTAATGAGGATGGGATATGTTTAGAAATGTAATTCTTTCCAAATTTTGGGAAGTAGTTGACATTGCACATTTGGAAGATAAATAAATGTAATGTAATAATGTAAATAGTGTACATTAATAGCTTTGAGATGTCTGCCTGCCTGTTGTCTCTCCCTCTAAAACCCATCCTGCCTGGCAGTGCTACCCACAAGACATTCTGTTACACGACCAATACATTGTTGGGTATTATGAACTGAAGCCATGAATTTCATCTGCACACAAATGACGTGTAATCTCTGTGGTTGTCCATGCTCAGTATCTTCACTTCCTGATATGAAAGATGCCTGCTTCTGTTTTCTTGTGCTAGTGACCTTTGAACGGTGGCAATTTTAGAAGGATTTCTTCGACCTCACTCAATTCTGTAATACTGTTGCAGCAACTTGAGGTCACTGGATTGTCCAAGCCCGTTTCAATGGAGCAATAAGTCAGCAGCCCTCAGTGCGGTCTACCACTTAAATATTGGTCAGCTGTTTAAGCCATCGGAAAGCTACCTGATCATTTTTCAGATCAGAGTCTCATCCGTGAGAAGCTTTGGCTTCATTCAAATTATGTTAATTAACAATTTCCGGGGTTAAAATGCAGTAGTTATAGGAGCTTTTCCTACTGTCCTTCAGAACATATGGGGTAAAGCGTAGACAGGCCACTTTTGTGGTATAAGTCAAACTGATACAACAAACAAAAAGTATCCATATACTTTTCTTTTTAGGTGTTCAAATGTACAGTTTATAAAATGCTGCAGTTGTGGTGATAGCGTTAGCATGTTGTACAGTAAGCTTCTCTCTGTCGTTCCTCATACAGCACAACCTTATATTCATAGAGATAACTGGGCAACTGAACCACTTGTCTCGGAGAACAATTGTCACATGTTATTTGACTGCGTTGGCATTTTTGTCGAGACACTTATTACTAAATGGCATTTGGTACAGTTTCTGTTCCTCTTGTTGTTGTTGTTTCTTTCATTTTTATCAGATGCTTGCGTTCTCTGTAATGATTTTGTGCTCTGTCTTCTCCCCGGGAACTTTCCCCAATAGTTGCTGACCTTGCTTTGTCTCTGGACTGTCTGTGAGTCACAGTCACATGTAATCACCTACCTGTCCAGTTGCCACAAAGCCTAGAAAAACACGCTTTCTGGAACTGTTTGTATCTGTCTGCTGATCCTAATTATGTCCTTTGAGCAAATTTGAGGATCCCTGATTTACCAGGCACAGGGCAGTATTTCTGGGTAATTGCTACTTTCCATAATTGTTGTAAACCCAGTTGTGTTAAATGCTGCAAAGATGCAATGAATTCCTAGCTCTGTAATTAACTGAAGGATATCCCTTGATGTTGGTGCCTTTTAAGCTTCTAGAGAAAAACAATTCTGAAAAACGTTGTCAACTTCTGTCCTCAATAGGCATATAATTATTATCCTTTTTAAATATATATTTCAGTATTAAACACTAGTGGTTCATCTTCCATGATACTGCACAGAACTATGTTCCACCATCCTGCAATTTATTCTACCCTGTTAAAACTTATGTGCATCCTGTGATGTATTTGTGCTTATCCTCTTTTAATGCATACTCTTCTACTGGTGGCACATTGTAGGGATAAAGGCTTGCAAACTGTGTGCTTTCCCAGCAGTGGTGGTAGTGGTATGCCTTTTGAAACAATGGCAGGCTTTGTGTGGCGCTGTACAGATTGGCTCTGGCTGCGCTCTGTCGAGCCACTGGGCGGCCGTCCAGGGTCCGGGTAGGATCGCTACTGGGAGTGTTCCTTCCCCAGCACTCCACTGCACAATTACCATGAGCTCATCAAACCCTGCATGGGTGCACCAGCCAGGCCCTCCAATCATACTTCAAAACCTTAGTCATCACGAGAGCACGGTCATCCTACGCTTAGGCACCGCATCAGGCAAAACAAACACATGAGAACACAAATGCCACTTTACTGAGGTTCGCTTCCCTGCCAGTGTTTTCATTTTACTCTTTCGGTGATTGTTTTCTGATAGACAGCATTAGCAATCTTTCCCACTCCCACAATGAAAGGGTGTTTGTGACTCCCGTGATTGTGTGTGCCCTTGAACGGTTTCTCGCTCATCGATCCACTTGGATATCTGTCCCGTCTCTCCCCGCTCTGGCTCCTGCAGTCTGATCGATCGGTCTTGGGACCCCATGTGGGTGTGGATAGTACTCGTTTCACTTGAGCACATTTTTAGAACCATCCACTCAGGGTGTAGTACTGTAACAGGAAACATTTGCCAGTCAAATGTTGGTTATAGCTTAACAATTGCATGCAAGATGATTTTTGCAAAAGGGCAAAAGGGTTGTGCTTAGTAACCATGTGGCACAACACCCAATACCTTTGTTTGAAAACCTGCTTTTGAACCTGATTTATCAGTGTGTTTATTCACCCTCTGTTCTCTGTTTTGAAAGGATTTTCACCATTCCTGTCTGGTCAGATCCCCCTAGTTCGATTTGTTCATCCGGACAGGCAGGTTGGATGATATTTGACCTGCCTGGCTCTCGGAAGACTTGAGTCTTCTTTCAGTCATTGCATCTGTGGAATGAAGAAATCACCGGGCATAAAACATTTCCACAACTTCATTAGCGTATCAGTAGTCCAAGCATCTACTCTGAGGAAATGTCTTTCAGTTGACCGCAATGTACACAGGAATGCCAAGTTCAAATTAACCTTGCCACAGACTTGAGGTCATTACCTCATTTGTGTCAATATGAAATGAGCATCCTGTCTCATCGAGGCATTACTTGATGTGTAAATCTTTCACCTTTGGTTTGGTCAGTAAACCTCAGAAATGTATGAGATATAATTACATTTAAGTACTAATCAATGTTTTAACCACCTTATTATGGATTTACTACTGAGTCACTTATATAGCTGCACCCAGTAACCGTATATTGTTTGTGAAATAATATAGGAGAGGAAGGGGAGCTCAGCCGTCATCGTCTCACTCTTTACTGTGGTCTTGACATGCCATTTGCAATTATAATTCTGGGGCTTTTGTAGCAGTGTTGTGGTTGAGGAGAAGTCAGTGTGTAAGTCACTCTGTTCTTGCTCCCAGCCTCCTCTAACCTCTGTCAGGGTGGATTAGCCTGCTTCTGCTCTGATCTCCTCCTTGGCAGCGCGTTCTGTCTGAGGGACTTGGCAGGCACACATCACCTTGAATCGGGGACAGCTCACCAGGCGGGGGCTAACGTTTCGGGAAACACGGTCCTCCCAGGGGGTGTCAGTCTTCAGGCAGGCTGTCCGTGGTGTCTGTGCTGCTCCTCATGGCGCGGTGCTGGGCTGGAGAACGCAGTCTTCGTGGAAGCGCTGGGGGGGGTCTGGAACTGTATTCATACTGCACCACGTTCTGCAAGCCCAAACTGGAAGGCCTTACCTGCCATCTGGATGACTGGAAGAAGCCCCAAGCCCTTCACACTCTCTTTATTCCTAGACAGCATCACGTTTGCCATCTCCACTATGATAATGTAGAAGTGGTTCACACCAGCTTTTGCCCCAAGCAGGTTTTTGTGTGAAGGGGAGAATGAAGGTGTGCCAGCGTATTAGTCTGGATGTTTTCCATGACTTCTGTTCTAATGTTGCTTAACTTGGTTAAGAAGGGTCCTGGAGGTTTTATCATGTGACATACCCAAGCCCAGAAATACACAAACGACCTACTATAACCTAATTGTAGTTGGAAAATTCAATGTTCAACATTAGATCTTGGTCCAAGATAAATACACGCATGTAAGCAGATTACAAGTATTGTTTTTTTGCTACTTTTGTTTTGGTGCATATGATCACAGTGACTACATCATCTCAAAATGGCACCTTGTGACCAAGGAAGCTAATGAAATCTGAATGCACTCCTTCATCCAAGAATATAGCCCAGCTTTTCAAAAACTAGACCACCATCTGTTCAGTTTGGTATGGAACACGTGGTTCTGTTAGTAAGAAGCACGGTGTACAAGTAGAATATGAATTCTTGTCATAAATAAATATTGACTTCTTTTAATGTCGTTAAATTAAATCTGCTACTTTCGGTGAACTGATTAGTCTCAACATAACAGGATTTGATTACCTTGTGAAAAACAAATCACAAATATTACAATACACTGTGGAACTCGGAACGTCTTTGTTTAGGTCTCGTAGTCCTAATAGATCTGTCTGGTGTGAGCTTAAGTGTTTTCTTGCTCCTGTGAATTAATGATCAGATTATTTGGTGACCTAAATGACATTTACATGTCATCTACTAGTTCTACAGTAAAAGATATGCCTCCAGACACACATTAAACATTCTACCATGCCAGGCCCTGACTCACCTTGCCTTTTGAAGTTCTGTTCGGGAACAAATGAGAGTATTGATCATGTTACAAGGAGGTACTGAAACTAGACCCAAGCTTTAAAGAATAAGTCCTTTAAAAACTATTAAAGCTAAACAGTGAAAATGTGTTGCTGCACTGAGGAAGATATTAAAAGCCTCTGACAGAGATGAGTGGCTGTTGGCAGATATCTTTTGTGCCAACCAGGCGGCAGTATGTTACTAGACCACATGAGAGGTTTTGATATGTTAATTTAGTCAGATTCTTAGGGAAGGGGTTCAAGAGTTCAGCTTATGGTGCAGGGTGGCTGTGAAGCTTTTCAGAGACCTTACCAGCAGTAATCTCTCTGCAGCTGCCAGACTGTTCCTTCTGAACTCCTCCATAGTGCCACAAAGCAGAGAGCTGCTTCTTAAAACAGCACTGCATTATTCATGAGACGGAAAATGTGAGTTCTCTGGCCGAGTCTGAGCATTTTACTCCATACGAAGAGTTTGTCCTCCACCCCCCCGGATAGGGGAAAAGTGCAATCAGTAGAAATACAACCCAGAGAAAGAGATCTCTGCTCTGCCTCCTGCAACGTCAGCATTTCCCTCCCCCGTTTTTGGTGTCACTAAAACAATTTCCACGTGCGTGTGCACATCAGCATATTTGACATTGACCGAACAACATTGCTGCGATACAGAGCACTGCGGTTGCTTCATCCCTGAAGATGTGGCCCACTCTGGGTGAGGTCATGTGACCGTACTATCGCGTCTTTAGTATGCAGTGCTTCAATGAGCCGCACAAGGTTAAGAACAGTAGCACACCGGAGCTACCTGAACCGTTTCTGTCTGTATGTGTGAGAAGCCCTGCACCGGCTTTGCTCTCGTGTAGATCTCTAAAGAAACTGTATACGGCAACTCTCACTGCTTGGGAGGGTGTTATTATATGTTTTAAATGACCTCTGTAACTTTCTGCTAATTGGATGAATTGGGATGTGGTACTAACAGTACTGGACTAAAGAAGGCTTTGTAATTGTGATCATCACGTGAGACCCTTGGATACTAAACAGAGGGGGAATAAAGGAAAAATAATGTGTTTTAGTTCATACAAATTAACAGTTTTTTTCCCCCCCTCAGAAATATTCTTTACAAAAGATATACGTTTACAAAACAGGCAATAGTGTTTGTGCGAGGGAAGATTACGGTCCGGCCAAGCTGTGCTGAGCAGTCCCAGATGTCAGTCAACAGCTCTTCAAGAATAAGCTTGTTTAGGCCTACTTATTTGGCAGTTTTATTAAGCCTTTTGCATGAGTCAGTCTTATAATTAGACCAATTATCTCTCGGTTTTACTGGGTGTGCTGGACTGAAGTCCCCCTTATTCCCTTTTCCTTATGGAAAGTGGAATGCGATGACCGTGCATGACTTGTTTGCCTTTGCCTGGTTATTTAAGAGGCATTTCCTCTCGCACCGCAGAACTCCAGTCTTAGTTCTGTCAAGTTTGTCCTTTTGCCTGAGATAATTTTTCATCTGGTCACCTTTCCATAAAATGTTCATCACGACCACTTCCTTGTCACCTGTCTTATGAAAAGTGAGATTGTATGATCCTGCAGCGTTCTGTAGCTTGGCTTTGGATGATTTGTAACTATGCAAATGTGTGTTTGACTGCTACAGTATTGTCTGTCTTGTGTTCTGGACTCCCACACACCACTGGTACACCTTAATAAATAAGTAATAAAATCCAACATAGACAGATGCAGTATTATATTTTTTATCATTTAAATCGCACCTCTCTGGCCTGAATATCTTGCTGCCATGAAAACTGTGCTCTGCTGGGGCAGATGAGGCAGCCATGATGAGGCATTTGCAGGCAATTTGGGCTAAATCAGGAAATTAAATTCTATCTCCTTTCATTCCATTCCACTCCATTCCTGAATAATTTTTCAATTCAAGTTCTTTAACTGAATTGTAATTGACCAACACATTCTCAATCAACCCCAACCCTGACCTTTAAATTAATTAATGCTTTGAGATACATGGCCAATTAATCTGGAGTGAAATGAACCTGCTTTGTTCAAGACCAGCAGCTGACAATTAATTAATCTCTCCCTGGAGCCAAAATGCAAATGCTTTCCAGCATCTTTAGTACTGGAAGGACTGGTTTGGGGGAAAACTGTGTTATGTGTGATTAAATGTTTAGCATACCATTCTCTATAGGAGTATATAGGTAAGTTAATTGTCTTTTGAGATTCTATGTTTCTTTTACAGACTAATTAGGAACCCTGTTGTCTTTGTGTTTCAGGTATGGGTTGGTCTTCACACTGAGGAAGATTTTCCTTTGGATGCTGGGAGTCTACTTAACCATTCCATTCATCGTTAAACTCTGCCCTTCCATTCAGGCAAAACTAGTTTTTCTAAACTTCGGTGAGTAGGCAGTACATGACTTCTCTGCACCAAGGTGGCCTGATTTTATGAATGTATTTTAATGCGTTACATATTTAATTTCCAATACTTTTTTGCACAGCACTGTCAGCTCTTTTATTTTTAAATGGGATCACAAGCTGCAAGATCAATGATGCTTTTGCCTTTGTGAGTCACCCACACACAACACACACGCGCTCTCCTTAGATTGTGTTCCTTGTGCTTATCGAATCTAGATCATTGCCAGATCACCTTTCGTACACGCCAAAGTGCTTACAAGACGGTAATTTAGTACGGAAACTGTATTATTTCCGACATGCTGTAAACATGACTGACTGTTAATTGGAGAGAGTTTTTTAGATGCTTTTTAGATTGCTGACCCTGTGATATTCTGACAGTCAATCACTTAGCACCAGCTATGCAGTACCAGGCACTTCAATTATGTGAAGGAAATAAATGTCTGCTTTCCATTTGTGTGTAACTGTCCCTAATTGGCAAGTTGGAAATTTACAGTCTGCATTACACTCATAACTGTAACAATTAATGTAGCTGGATTTTTCCTTTTGTTTTGACGGCACGTTCACTGTGTATGTCCATGTTTACTAATATGGGTTGATATCTATATTGTACCAGGAACAACTCCCATTCCATAACAGATTGATTCCTCTCATGTTTAATGATCCCGGTGCTGCATATTCAAACCCGAAGCTTTAGTATGCAAAGCCTTTAGCAGATCAAACTGAGGAACAGGAGTCTTTATTTCTGTATATATATACTGTTTATGTGTGTGAGTGTAATCATTCCTCTCATTTACAGTTGACCAAATATTTAAAAGTACGGGGACAGCTCCTGCAGACATGGTGTGTTGTTCTAGCTGTTTGTTTGTCCTGTCCGTTTAGGTCCCTTTCTGCTCTAGCCATGTTTAAGACGCAGCCGAAAAAGAGGAACTGAGATAAACTCCTATGAACAGACTTTTCTATTTTCAGAAAAGCGATATACAGTAGGGATGTTACCAGCTGGATTTATTTGTTTCTCACTTCAAAATGAATTTTAATCGTATTCTCAAGAGAGCTAATGTAGCTAATGACATGAGTTTCTGGGGATGCCTTCCATTTGCCTTCCATTTTCCTCTTCCAGTGCGGTTACCTTATTTTATTGACTTGAAGAGGCCCCAGGACCAGGGCCTGAATCACACCAGCAACTTCTACCTCCAGCCAGAGGATGGGATCAATATCGGAGTCTGGTAAGACAAACGCGGCACTTGAATTATGCTGAGGACTCAAGGGACAATTTCCAGGACTGTTTGACCGCTCTCCCCCAGGCCCCACTAACGAGAATTTAAAAAGTGCCTCGGACTGCGGAGCATGGTGATGCATGTTGGAGAGCTTAAAGGGGACTTGTGTGCCCAGAGCATGGGGTCCTTCTGTGACCCCCATGGCTGGTTTATTCTCCTTGGTGATGGGAAAGGCAGTCATTCCCAGGAGGTATTGAGCCTTGTTACAGCACGACCATCAGAGCAGGCATTTATTTAAAAACAAATTGGACCTCGTCACAACTGCACTGAATGACAAAAATGAAAACTGCAGCATCTAAGATGGTATGATAGTCAAGGCTTGCAGTAAGAATAAAAGTCCCACAAGTGCCAGGCAATGGAGAATGAGGTGCTGTGAAGCCAGAACTCCCCTGCCAGCTTCATGCCTCCCCCTGCCAGCGGTTCTCAGGCTAATTCAGTGACATCGCTTGAACTCCTGGCGGTCTATCGGGCCTTGAGAGCACACAAGCGTGCTTATGCGGTCAAGTGCGGTGAAGGGCTTGTCCTGACTCTGCTCTGTGCTGCTAAAAACATAAAAGAACAAGCCCTTTAAAAATGTCTACTGAGTGACTCTTAGATGAAGTGCTGCTTAGTGCAAAGAATGAAATCTTTATGAATTCCGTAGCAGATGTTCTTGTATTGCCTAAAACACAGAGCCTTTTGAAATGAAGCTTTTGGGGCTTTGATTGGAGAACCTGTGGTCTAGAGAATATGACAACTATATATGACAACTCTTATGGACGCCAGTCTTGGTGGCTTATGGGTATAAAACTATACTGCTTTTGCATGGTTGTTAAGAAAAAATAAAGTGTTTGTGGATATGGATATGTACCACACTGGCTATTGCTGGAGTATTTGGAAAAGCCGAGCTTTATAATCTAGGGACACATAATCTAATCTTGGAAAGCATTCGATGCTTGACTTGCTCTTCCTGCTGTCTTCAGGCACACCGCCCCGTCTGTATTTTGGAAGGACGCCCAGGGTAAGGACCAGGCGTGGTTCGAAAGCACCTTTCAGTCCTCGCACCCTGTCATGCTGTATCTACACGGCAATGCCGGGACCAGGTATGACTTCATGACTTGTATCAAACCTTGGCGTTGCGCACTCCCTCCCTCTGCTGCTGCCACTGGCTCTTGAAGAGACGTGTTTGTAATGGTGCTAAGGCCTCCGATTGAACTGTGAGATGTTTGAGTTTTGTTAATGCACTAATGCAATTAAGTGTCTGGGTAAGCTGTACTTCAGGTGCCCTTTACTGACAAAATGAGTATAACATCATGCTGCCGTTCACCAGTAATAGCTATCCTGCTGACCGGCTCTGATGGACACTGGGACAGCTGGTCCTCATGTTGACACCCACTCACCCATATGTCCAGACAGCCCTCCAAGAACATGTCTACAGTGAGAAAGCAGTGTCTTTTGCACCTTCATGTGCAGCAGAATGGGATGAGGTAGTGAGTTGAAAGTGCTCACTTGGTGTCAGTAATGCCCTGGAGACAAAATTAGGTTTTAAGCTCCAGGCATTGGTGTTCGAATGGAGTCCATAAAGTTTGCATCAACTGTTTTTTTCCCCCAGAATAACCCACTGTTCAATAACATAATCAATGTGTCTTCTGCAGGGGTGGGGACCACAGAGTGCAGCTGTATAAGGTAAGAGATACCGCAATCGTTAATTTGAATAGACACCAAGTCGCCCAGACATGAAAGCAGTGGAATTTCTCCTGATTTAATATTGGTCTCACTAACCATAGAAAGAAAATGACTGTGACACCTAGAAAATTATGCTTTTTGTTCTTTATGTTCAGAGGACAGCTTTTGCTCCATGCTTGTATTTGAAACGTCAGAAACAATTCAAACCACTGGATGACATTGTGAATTAATGAAGACGTTTAAATAGATGCATCGGCATTGTGTCTTCTGCTTTTTCTATCATGTTTAAAGCGTGGTTTTCTTTTGTTTTTTTCCTTGTAGGTTCTTAGTTCATTAGGGTATCACGTAGTTACATTCGATTACAGAGGTGAGTAGCTGTACACTTTCTTAATTTAGATTTATTAAACATCATAAATTGTTTAAACTCCACAATGATGAATCGCATATGGCTTCTTACGGTCCTTTGAAGGCCTAATTTGTTGTTTAAAACTGTATTTTTACAATGACAGAAAATGCAGATTCATTCTCACAGTTTAAAGTTTAAAGCTGTCATTTTTTATAAACCACGACGATGTAGGTCTTTTCAGATCATTGTCATCTTTCAGAAGTATTGAGAGGCCAGCGTGTGAAATGCTCGGCACAGTCTAGGCTGGCGTAGGGCTGTCAGTTGGTATCCTTGAATGTTTCAGGATGGGGGGATTCGGATGGCAACCCCTCCGAGAGAGGAATGACCGCAGACGCCATCTTCATGTATGAGTGGGTGAAGCAGAGGAGCAAGACCAATCCCTTGTACATCTGGGGTCATTCACTGGGGACGGGGTGAGTCTCACTCATACCCACATCATGGCAGGGTTAGGACAATCATACAGAGACGCCATTACAGCATTCACTTTGATCCTATACTAAAGAAGGAAAATTAAAAGGCTTGATTACATTTTGTTCAGTTAAAAGTGATCAAAAACCAAACATTTGTTCACTGAACTATCCGAGTGATTGGAGAACTGTCCCAGTTGGACCCTAGTGAATGCCCTATAATAAAGGTCTGGCACACTTCTTTATGTGGTGTTGTAGATCAGAGAGGATATTATCTTTGTGTTTTGGCACTAGAGAACAACCTTCAATGGGAGGTCACCTAATAAGATTTATCCTCTTATCTTTTCCAGTGTGGCAACCAACCTAGTCAGGCATCTGTGTGACAGTGGTAAGCATATGCTCATTATGTCGGGCACTTCATGCAGAGCTAAAGATATCCCTCGTCTTCTGTGCCGTGCTTACAGAGCCCTTCGCTTCATGAAGATGTGGCCAGTGGGAGTCCATTTCCACCTTTTGAAAGCATAGGCAGGATGTGTTGATGCTCCACTAGTGCAAACTGCATGAAAAACGTGGAATAAATACTCACTTCCCTGCGTCTGTGTACTTCTCATCTTTTCTTCAGAGTTCTTGTGGTAGTTGGGATTGTTATTGACTTCGCAAAAATAGTTCTGCAGATCTTACAGGTCAAAAATAGGTTAAGCCTCGAACTGTCAGCGGTATAAGTCGGGCAGGTACTGCCAATTTGAGGGAGTCTGGGTAAACGGACACTTCAGACAGGCTCACATGACGTCCATGGCTAGAACTTCATCCCAGGGATCCGTGGCCGTCCTCCTCAGGTGTCCTCTTGTGTTTCTAGGAGCTTCATTTTTAATTACATGGAGCAGTTCCTTATAAACTTACACCCGCAGAGACATACAGCTGGACTGCCTCTGAGATGGAGCTGTGGATTGCAGTAGAAACGGGCAGCTTTGTATCATACATGAAAACATCATGTGAAAGACCATTTTTCTTTCTATAATTTTGTATACAGAGTTATAGAGGCTAGTACCATAAGTATCTGATTCTACACAGACTGCATTGTGTGCTGCATTGCAACTTGTTTTTTTAAACTTACAAGCCTGAACCTGAATATTTCCTGTTTCTCAAGGCAGTGAGGCATCACTTCAGTCCGGCGGGCCACCTTAATGAGAATTTAGTCATTAGAAATCACTGGTTTGGGCCTTATTTATTGGCTTTACTAATTACTGTCATCCTTCGCGAATGGCAGGATTGATATCACAGGAACTCCTGAGAACGGAGATCTGCACAAACCATCTCCTGTTTTTGAAGACCCAACCGATGGTGGTCACTATAGAGATTTCAGGTTACGGTGGAGCGAGTGATTTTGTGCAATACTGTGATTAGCTGGCAAATTTGTTTTAATGCAAATTATGTTGAGATTTGAAATTATATTTATAATTACCCATCAACCCATTCGGTATTCATTGTTAACTACTGGCACTTTTAATGGCCAACAATGATCTCCTGTTCAGCTGAGAGGCAGGGATGTCCAATTCCTCATAAATTGCATATGGGTGCCAGTGTGACTTGTGCCAAACTAACGACTATGTCTCTTGTTTTACAGGAACGCCACCACACGCTTTAATCTTGGAATCTCCTTTCACCAACATACGAGAGGAAGCAACAAGTCACCCTTTCTCTATGGCAAGTCTGCCTTCGTCCTGGGCTTGCTTCAGATTAATACTGACGCAGCCTGAAGATTAGAACAATGTCACAACTTAGTTCTGTGATGTTATCATCTAAATACGCAGTTTTTTGCTGAGTCATTTCAAATCCAATCTTGAGTGACGGAAATTAGAGCAGGTTTATTGTACTCCTGATGGGAAATAAATTAGGTATTTACTAAGTCTTAGGTATTCCTGAGGGATTCCTTTAATTACACGGCTTATGCCTTTTATGATGTATATTCGTTTTTTTAATCAGTGTGAGGAAATATAAAGAAAAATCACTGTGGCGTTTCAGCAGCTGAATTGGGGATGTACTTTGTGATGAGACGTGATTTTCTAGATTTTGCTGTATTCAAATATTTTGTTATTTGTTCTTTCAGATCTACAGATATTTGCCTGGATTTGACTGGTTCTTTTTGGATGCCATCACTGCAAACGATATTCGATTTGCAAGCGATGAGAAGTAAGTTGTAGTTTTGTTCTTTACATGCATGTGGATTTATTTATTTTACATGGGAGGAGGGAGGGAGGGAATCCATTGACTTTAAAGACCCAATGCATTTGATTTGATCCTCAAACAAGCACACGGGTATTTCATGTCTGACACACAACCTTCATATAATATTAATTTAATTGACCCAGTACCGTGTAAACTTTCAAGATTTCTAACAGGGTATGTTAATGACAAACTGCTGCAGCCATTTTCCAGGCACTGATTAAAAACACATCCTTTTGTATTATTTAGTAGAGCACTACAAATCATTATGGATGTTAAGTCAACACACAAGCACATTCCCCACAGTGTTCAAGAGTGTCCTGTGGAGTTAGCAGGGCTTGAACTCTGAGATGCCCAGACGTTCAGCTCTTCTGTTTTGGGATTACGCATGTACACATTATTCCATGTGTTGTAGGAGGCCCCTAATCGCTGTGTTCAAGTCCCCAGTGACCGATTCCCTTTTGTCCCCTTAGTGTGAAGCACATCTCCTGCCCCACGCTGATCCTCCACGCGGAAGATGACACCGTTGTACCATTTAATCTAGGAAAAAAGGTGATTTGATGTTTGTAATGGTGCATAACAGCAGGTAGAGCCACTGTGTCTTGTATGAGAATGGCACCCTGACTACAGGTGTTACAAAGGGCCTTTAATCAGTGACACCTTATCTTTAGCACCTCACCAAAAATACCTCCTAATGTTTACTCGTAAAAATGACACTAATACAATGTATGTGAAACTGGCTTGTGATTCCTTTATGTAGTTATCACCAGACATCAGGTTATGTCAGTACTTTTAACCCTTTGTCCATGAATGAAGAAAAGCAGGAAGGCTCTAGGAATAAAAGAATGTCTTGAAAATAACCTGTTCAGCAAACTGAAACGGTACAAAGCAGTCCTTCCACTGAGTGTTATTTGCTTTGTTTATTTTGTATTTCAGTCAAATGTTTTGCATGCAGAGTTCAATATTGTATTAAAAAAAAATGCCACTGAGTATGCCCTTTCTCTGGGACACAAAAGCTGTTGTTCTGATGCAATTGTTCTTTGAAGAAAAAAAAAATGTTTTCCAACTTTATTTGCATTCGTTTCCCACACAGCTGTACAACATCGCTTCAGAGTCCAAGAGTCTGAGTGGGCACAAGGTCCAATTCATTCCCTTCTCCAAGGCCCTGGGCTACAGACACAAATTCATCTACCGGAGCCCCGAGCTGCCACATATACTGAGGTACACTGCTGTCTTTTCTCGTGGGAATTTCCTTCGATACGCTCAAATAATGTCCACATTTACCCCGGCTAAATTAAAGCTTGTAAGTGAGTTTGTTCTGGGTCATTGGGGCCCAAGAAAATATACTTTGACTTAACAATATTGGTTGTGAATTGACCTATTAACAAAACTAGCTTCCAAAGAGGCTTACATTGTTCTTGTAGTTTAATATGAGTATGTCAATCAGTAATTTCCCCCTTCCTTTCTTCTCGTTTTCAGTGATTTCCTTGGCGTATCCCAATCGCAAGCATAGCTGCCTAAGTTTGGAGTCTAAATTATTCCTGTGTACTTTCCAACACCACCACCCCCCACTACCACCCACACACACACACACACGCACACACACCCTTCCCCCCCAGACACTGTTACACACACAAGCATGGGCTGGTGCTCCATTACCATCCATCACCCCCTCAAACTGAGAAAAACAAGGCAAACTGTGGGAGCGCAGTCCTTTCTGGGGATGCGTGGCTGGGGAGATGGGAGGACAGCCCGAGCACAAAGCCAAGCGTATGCACTGACGCAGGAGCCACGTTTCGAGTGACCTCTGGAGTGGGAAGAACAAGAGACCTCGGTGAGCCTGGAGTTTTTATTTGCACAACAAATCTAAGCAACCTTGGGGACACAACATGCAAGTTCTTTGAAATCCCACTAGGTGACATCTGGACCTGAAGAACGGTTTGTGTACCTGGCAGAGCAGCTGCCTCAACTTCAACCATGTGTTGGGCAAATGCAAAGACCCTGCGCATTGATTGATTGATTGATTTTTATTTTTTTTAATGCTTGAACCTTTATCATTGACTAATAGGAATAGGCAGAGAAGGTGACAGAAATACAAAGATCCAGGCAAGGTGAAGCTGCATATATCTACACATGAACACCACTCAATACACTTTCACCCGATTCGGTACCATAAAAGAGACGACTATTTCCCTATTGTATTATATACAATCTAATTCTTCACCGAGTCACATAGGAGCTTCCTCAGCCAGGCTAACTTAACGAGTCCTCAGGAAAGACGCGTGAATTTGAATAAGATGTCATACAATCTTGCAATCTCCTACCCGAACAACCAATCCTTATTAAGTGGACCAGACTTTAAAACACCAAACCATCCTAAAATGAAAGCTCAGCAACCGCATTCAAAGAAATCTCACAGATTGTGCGTATTAGTCTGCGAATCGGTGAAATCTTTTCATACCCGGTTCCTTGGTGCCAGCTTCTTATTGATCGTCCATCCGTTCGCCATTCATAGTTGTGTGTGGCAAGAACTCAGTTTTGCTCTTCCACTTTGAAAACAAATGTTTAGGCTTCAGACTGAGGGAAAAGAGATACCCTGGAAAGTGGTTGGATGCAGTGAATGAAAATCAATAGCACTTTGAAGCTGAAATAACTTACCTTGAAAGCAGAGACTGTAACAAACACTAAACATACCTCCCCCGTCTGTCCCAGTAGTTTGAAGATGTCTGTAATAACAGCGTGCTTTAATAATTTCCCTTGAATTTGAAAAGGTCATTTAAATAACCACTTGGCTATAGCAATGCTGTAATTAATGTAGTATTAAAGTTTTGGAACATCGCCTCTGTATTATGCAGTCTGCAAAGAAATAGGGGTGAATTTAGATTATAAAAGTAGCAAATTTTATTAAAGCACACAAGTAGTCTGTGAAAGGCTTAATTAATGTAAGAATTTAGGAGCCCTCAAATAGGACATTACTATACAATACTATGTCAAAAACAAACAAAAATACCTCATAGACACAGCAGGAACTTTCTTGTGGGTTGGGTGGGTGTGTTTCAGTACCAGATAGTCTGATATAAGGAAGTTTATCTCCTACGTACAGGTCATGCCAGTGGAGGTGGATAGACCATATTCGAACTAGAGCTATCTTTATTTTACTCCGGCTGTGTCGCTCCTTTTAGTTGTCATCAAACAAATGGAAATTAATTTGGAGCGACTGCCATTCTTTACCCGTTCGTCTGCGCCTCATCCGTGGTCTCGGCAGACGGTGTGAGGAAATATCAGGGATGCTACAAAGGGAAGAAAGAGAACCGTACAAAATGGTGCCGTGCAGCTAAACTCTAAAACTGTCCTCCATTCTCTGTGATGTCTATCTGGACATTCAAACGATCCCATATTGCACTCCACGCCTCTGACCTCCTGGGGACATTTGGGTTGCGTTCGGGCCAAAATAAAAGGGCATCCTCTCTGCTGGCTGAGATGTTCACAGCCCAGTACTTAAAAAAAAAAAAATGAACATATCTTTATTTGTAAATGTGCAACTGATCATGAGGTTTATATGTGTTTATATATCAATTGGGTTGTGATGGTCCACATTCCAGGAAACAGTTATGGATTACATTGCTGTGCTGCTTTCTGTAAAAAAAAAAAAAAAAACTTGACCAAACGTATTTATTCATGGCTTTTTTTTTTTTTATAATCAGTTTAACTTTTTTTTTTCGCCTGGCTTGTTTGGCAAGAGAAATTCCACGCCACTGTATAGAAATGACCCATCATATGCGATAAGAGATGGGGAAACTGAAACTCACATCTCCGGCCGAGTCCAGAGCCACCCTGGGTAGTTGGCAGCCCTGGGTGTCCGGTATGGGAGGGGAAACGTGATTGGTATTCATAAGATTTCATGGCTCAATGGTCACCAGGCAGCTTGACACAATAGTGCATTTATCCATTGTTTTATTTAATGCGATTCCTTTAGAAAGTGTTACGCTGGTCTGGCTCTTTCCGGATGTAGTCATACAGACACATTAAGAAGCAGCTATTCTGATCATGTGAACAACGGATAGTTAATCATCATTAAAACCTGACTCTTTGATGCTTAAGTTACTGATACTATATTGCTTGTTATCCGCTTTAATTTATTATTGTTTTAAGAATTCAATTAAGTATGAATATATTGATAATAGCTCTAAACTGAAGTGTTTTGGTTTCTAATTTGAATTGATTGCTTTGGACCTCTTCTATCATATCCGCATGGAACATGTTGATACTAACTCTCTATGGCACTGTAACAGTTCATGCACCTTCTGTCGTACGGTATTGACCTTCCTCTGCATAACAATATGAAGCACCTACCTCCTGCTACTGTGGAGACATTTCCTTCAACATCAGAAGCCTACTCAGAGTGGTTTGTACACATATTCTTCTGTTCTCTTTATTTCTGATTGTGGAGGTTGCTTAAACAACCCCGCAAACATACAACGCCTCGTTAAGATGTTGAGTGTGGCACAGTGCTTTGAAGCCCCGGGCTGCAGCACATAAACACTCCTCCACCGGGTTTCCCGTCCTTGTAGGCTTTGGTTGGGTTTCCACACAATTATTAATATTTGTTTTAACGTATCAGCGGGTTTCCCTGTCGAAGCTCAATCTAATCGGAAGCAATACGTTACTGATAAGAACAATACCCGATAGAATGTGAAATAAAGTCAACTGAATTCCGGGATGAAGTGGCGGGGCTGGATTAACAGTATAGCCAAGCGGGTGTCGCAGCCGAATACGCCAGGAATGAGCGCCCGTCTTCTGTATAGTACGAAATGATAAACCAGCAGGTGTCGGCACATTTAAGATATTTTGGAACCAGCGCTGAACTGGTCAGCATTGCTTGTAGAAAACTGAACCTGTTCTCACTGCGGTGTGTTTTAGGTGTAGAATCGGTGAAATTAGCTCTGTCGCTGCCTAATGCTGATGCATGAATGCTTGTGTAGCTACATTTCTACATCCAGTAGAAAAACTGCAGCTTCGGCGTTGTATTTTTTCCAGGGATGAATTTAATGTAAGTGCTGTTTCCTTGTCCTTCTCTGCTATGGGGAACCGGCTGCTCCGATGTGACCGACTAATGGGATTGCTGTCGTGCAGTGCTCTTCTGATCTCTCTGTTTAGATAAACTAATCATCGGTGTGCTGTAAGACGCCAGCTTTTACAAATCGGTGAATTTCATTATTTGTTCAATCGGATTCTGTCGTACAGGGAATGTTTCGGGCCGATCCACGAATCACACATCAGTTTCCGGGTGTATGGAAACGGACACCAGAACTGGAAGGGGGTGAAAGATGGTATGCGATGGAAAAATGTCTGTGACTGTAACTTGGTGCGCTGCTCCATTCGGTCTCTAGCGGGTTGTTGGATTATGTCGACATTTAGTTACGACTGAGAACTTGGAACGAGAGGCTGGTTGGATATTTAAATTACAGCAACTTGGCACCATTATTTTTTTTGTATCGTGCATTGGTATGATTGTACCTTGGCACAGTATCGGTCTCACTTTAAATTCAGGCCCCGAGCTCTACTGCACTCCAAGTTTTTCCCACCAGAAAATAAAAAGCCTAGGGGTAAAATATGTAATCTCTATGGAGACCAGAGACCTCAAGGGTCAGTGAGTGTAGAGAGGGGAGTTTACCAGCATGCACTGCAGCACAATTTTTTAACCCAGGTCTTTCTGAAGGTACTGAGGAGCTGTAGGCTTGAGCAGATCCAAACCGTGCCCCGGTGACTGTTCATCAGTGTCATTGTCATTCTTCGTTAGCATACCATCACGCCATGCCCGGACGGCTGTGTGATTTCTGTGTGGCCCTGTGTGTTTTATCTCAAATCCCCTTGCTTCCACGAGAAGTGTTATCCACAGACATCTCTCTCCAGTGGTTACTGAGTTCAAACTGTTTAGAAGGTTCAATGTTTTTCTCTTTTTTTGTAAGCTGCTAAACTTGACTGGATTGAAAATGATTATTTTATGTATGTTTTTAAATAATAAATAACAATAAAAATATTACCTCAATTGATCTTGCTTTCCGTCTGGTTTTTACGTTTTGTGATGTCGTTGACCATGTTATGGCAGGGAGGGGAAAGTTGAGGCAGATGGTGTGATGGGATGCCGCACCCAGAGCAGAAACATCAGTGGGGTACGGGGAATGTTTTGTAACAAATATGGATGGAAGTTGGGAGTGGCTCGGTCTGATTGAGGACGAGACACTTGGTTTGACCAGTTCTCATCTCCTGTGGAATCCTGTGCAGGTATATTTTTATTCTGGGACCAGTTTTTCCAGTTTTCCATTTTTGACTTTTCCTTCTCTCTGTGTACATTATAATGTGATCTTTGTTCTTCCTTTCGCAGTTGGATCTGGTTAGCGTAACCAAAGCACTGCTCTACAAATATTCTCAAAGAACGGCCCATTCGTGAAACAATCTGTTTTTTTTATTGTTGCTCACGTTTTCATGCGAACACAGAGCCACACAACACAAGAAACAGATTACAGTACTTAATCGTTAAGGTGAGAAAAAAAAACTTCAGCTGCAACAGAAGATTGCACCGTCACACACTCCTCCACACAGATTAATATCTGCCCGTTTTATTTTATTTTTTAATACAGTATCTGTAGATCTAAACATTCAAGTTACGCAAGTATTCGGATTTTCGTTCCGTCTGTCACAATCAGCTTAGCTATCACCCCAAAGCCCTTCACTGTAATAAACCTGGTTTCTACGGATAGCTCTTGAGAAGAACTTCATGTTAATCTAAGACACAGATGCCATCGGCCGCTGTCCTTTATAGAGGCAATGATATTGAACCTCCAGATCTTTCAGTAGTTTTCATACAGGAAGAGGGTTAAACCTATTAAACCCTGCTCCTCCAAACACACATGGAATGGGGTAGAAACTCAGTACAGCGTCGTCTCCAACTCGTCAAAGGTAATGCAAGTCAATAACGCTTACTTGTCCTTATATTCTGCTCTTTGTACGTGTTGGAAAAGTTAAGGAATTGTGACTCTAAAAGGATAGATTGTCAAGCAGTAGATTGAATTCCATTCCCTGTAAGTGCAGTGTGGTTACCTCCAGATCAAATAAATCACGAAAACTAAGGGAGGGAGGGAAATAAACGGCCCTCGAGGACTGGACTTTGGAATCCTGGAGCTAAAAGCGATAACATTCAGTGCACGTCCGAGTATCGGCTGACCCTCTTGAGACGGGTACCTGTCATCCTATTCCCTGTCTGACTGAAGGTGCTGTGCGTTAGTGAGCCAAGTCTGACAGGCACGGTCCGGTGGGGGGGTTGTGGGGGCCCGGCCGCCTTCACTCGCGTGGGACGTTGGGCGGGGGGATCTTGACGTCGGAGGGCTCCACGCCCCAGATCTCGCGGGCGTACTCGGAGATGGTGCGGTCGCTCGAGAACTTGCCCGAGGCCGCGATGTTCCTGATCACCTTCTTGGTCCACTCCTTCGGATTCTGAGGGGGAACGACATTGAGGTACACTCATTCAGTTACCTTACGATTTAACTAAACAGAAACAACATAAATACTCAATATGATAGTGTGACCGACTTAAAAGTAAGTAGTAAACTACTAATGAGTGCGCAGTGGCTGCAGCTGGTAACCCCAGATCGAAACCCTACCTTGTAGAGATCGCTGACCTTCTCCTGACAGCTGATGTAAGCTTCATAGTCGGCGAACACTTTGAATCTACGAAAGGACGAGAGAGCTGTGATCGGAGACTTTTTGGATGCAGTGGACATGCTTTAAATGTCCCCTGGGAATGGTGCCACCCTCCCCGTTCTCCCAGACTGCAGTTGGCCGACGCGCTTCACCTGTCGTGGTACAGGAGCATGTCGACCACGTCTTTGAACATGTCCGGCTCTCGGGGGGTGAAGAAGCCGCTGCTGATCTGGTCCATGACCTGCTGCAGCTCGGGGATGCGCTCGTAGTACTCCTTGGCGTTGTAGCTGAGGGTACACAGCAAGATTACACCGAGGCCGGGATTGAAGGACTAGCACAAACACGGGAACATCTGCATTTGTGTGCCTGAGATCTGTTACACACCATGCACCCAGTACATCTACATTACAACCCACAGTCACAGAGGAAATCAATGGCAGCCTTTCTCTGAACTTCATTATTAAGTAGTTCAATTAAGCAATTACTTCATTATCAATTAAATTCTTCTGACATTTATGGAGGGATGCTAATACTTCAGTCTGCAACTATATTTCATAATTCCTTTGGCTACGTTAACTAAGTGCTATAGACTTGCATGTGACTCCATCTACTGGTGCCAATTGGTCACTACAACACCCTGACGCCTGCTCTCACCCTCTCCTGTCCATGGCCTCCACGTCCTCCACCCTCATGCCGAAGATGAACAGGTTCTCCTCGCCCGCCTCTTCCGCCATCTCCACATTGGCCCCGTCCATGGTCCCGATGGTCAGGGCACCGTTCAGCATGAACTTCATGTTCCCGGTGCCGGAGGCCTCTGTGCCGGCGGTGGAGATCTGCTCCGAGAGGTCGGCCGCGGGGACCACTGCCACACACGGGCCAGACAGGGACACAAGGCACTCACAATCGTGTCCTTCCCAGAATTCAGCTCCGCCCCGCCTCGCAGGGTAGAGCTTCACTCAAGCACAGCACCTCCCATTCCCTCATTTTCAACATGTTTCACGGGTAAACCTCTCCACAAGATGGGTTTGCATTGTGTAACTTTGTACTACGCCTTCTTCATTCAGAGCTGACTTGAACAAAAATGGCAGCCACACAAATCAGTAAATAAACATTTGTAGTGCATATCTGTTGGCTCAATGTTATGAAATATATGCAAAAAAACAGGGTTTGGGTTTGGGTTTGGGCACAGGATCTGTAATCAATTACTTTGTCAGTGTGGGCCTCTATTTTGTCTTCATAGCTGCGACTGCCAGGTGGCGTCCCTACCTTTCTCAGCCAGAGACACTCTGTAGTTCTCCAGGTAGATGACCTTGAGGCGATCTCCCACCACGGGGTCGTTGTTGACCACCTCTCCCACTGAGGTAATCAGCTTGATAATCATCTTGGCCATGTGGTAGCCAGGAGCTGCCTGGAAACCAACATAAAGCAACATGATATAGTCAACATACATTATATATATATATATATATATATATATATATATATATATATATATATATATCACACACACATCACTTTATTTTTCAGGTTGCACTGCCATTTGGAGCCAAAGCAGCAAAATATTGTTTTATTATTTTATTAAAAACAACAAAAAAGGCTTTTTACCTTTCCTCCAATCATTATAGTTCTTGGAGTGAAATTCTTGTTGGGATCCTTCCTAATACCTACATGAAAACCACAAACACACAACCAAAAAATAAACACGGCAAGAGATTTGTCTAACAATACAGAAGTACAATTATACAAGTTTTGTTGTCATTGTGTAGAACAACACACAGCCTCTACATTCATTGTTTTCCTACATATCTGTGTAAACAGTATAAAACCACCCGTGTAACTGTGTCTTCATTTTTGGGGGTTGCTTTTCAACTGAAACAAAATCGATATGAAAGGTCTTACGGTTATAGAAGGTGATGATGTGCAGAAGGTTCAGAAGCTGCCTCTTGTACTCGTGGATTCTCTTGACTTGGATGTCGAAGATCGAGTCGGGGTTGATTTTCACTTTGTACTCCTTCTCTAAGTAAGCCGCGAATTTTAACTTGTTCTCCTAAAAAAAGATAAAAACGCAACGTGACACTGGGGTTAGTTCCTTTAAAGCTGCCCTGTGATAAAGGCCTTTGAAGAGACCACTGTAATTGAATCTGTCACCCAGAGGACACAACCAGCCCCTAAGGTGACAGCCACACTTGTTTTGAGAGACTCCTGTCCTTCAGTCCTTTATTGCTTTATAATTAGGGACATTTAGTTAAACCCAGGCTTTGACTCAGTACACTGGGAATAAGAGCATTAGATCGTGGCTGCTGGCTAAGACCCTGTATAGCATAAGAATATTAAGACCAGAGCCCGACCGATACAGGTTTTTTGGGTCCAATACTGATACCGATAATTGGGAAGCTAAATTTCCCGATTACCGATATAACTGCCGATATTTACTTTCTTTCTGTTAGCATGCAAAACAGACATTTTCTAGCATGCATCCCTCAAATCTCTCCCTGTCAGAGAAATTGTCAAATATGCTATGAAGGCAGGATTTTTACATTTTACATTATAAACTTAACACTCATTTTCATCATAAATAAAAACCACAAATCAAACATTGTAAAAAATAATTAAATACATTAGAATAAGGTAGAATAAAGGAAAAATATTCTATAAAGGAAAATGTTCTATACATTAGAACAAAGAATAAGATAGTGTTAAGTGCTGGTTTGGCTTATATTAGCATTTAGCACATGTCAGGTTCTCTCAGGTTCAGTCCTGCTCAGTGCTCAACACTGCCGCTCACACAGGGGCAGTTATAGTGCAGCAGCACAGCTCAGCTGCATTTGCTTTATAAAAATGTACTTAAAAATGCCCTCTAAAGTGTAACTTATTTAATACATATGTTAAACATATTGCAGTATGAATCACAGCCAAAATATGATGTAGGATTTGAAAGTTTTATAAATATCTTGTATAGTTTCAGTTTTATCCATCATTGTCTTCACTCTCATTTTCTTTAGATGTTTTACTGTAATCTGAGCTTGCTTGTCATTTGGAGACAGTTAACATCTTCAGCAAACCTTTACTGTTTTTCTTTATTTTAATTCCGGAATATTGTGAATTTTGAAACGTAATTTAACTACAGTACTACAACAGCAAGAGGTCAATAACGGAGGAAGTGAAACAGCTAAAGGGCAAAAATTGAAGTATCTTGGAAAACTAACAAGATGTGGCAAATGTTCTAAATGAGTATTTCACAGAGGTTTTTACAAAAGAAAAAACAGATAAGATGCCACAGGTTAACAATCAGTCAAACCCTAAGAGAGATCAGGATAAATGAGGAGGAGGTACTAAAGGGACTAGCAGAATTAAAAACAAACAAATCGCCTGGGCCAGATGGTATATTTCCAACAGTACTTAAAGAAATGAGGGAAATTACTTATAGGCTGCTAACTCAAATATTCCACATGACACTTAGAACAGGGGATGTGCCAGCTGACTGGAAGACAGCAAATGTCAAACCAATCCACAAGAAAGAAGACAAAACTGAGCCAGGAAATTACAGACCAATCAGTCTCACCTGCATCACCTGTACAATGTTGGAAAAAATGATTAGACAGAAAATAGAGGAGCATCTTAATGAAAACCATATTCTTGGAGATAGTCAACATGGGTTTAGATGAGGCAGATCATGTCTTACTAATTTATTAGTTTTTTGAACACACAACTGCAGCTGTAGATCATGTGAAAGCATTTGATATGATATACTTAGATTTTCAAAAAGCTTTTGATAAGGTTCCACACCAAAGACTGATCCTCAAATTGGAAGCTGTAGGCATTCAGGGTAATGTAAGTAGATGGATTATGAACTGGTTGATGTCTAGGAAACAGAGGGTGTCGATTAGAGGAGTCGCTTCTAACTGGAGTGAGGTTGTTAGTGGAGTTCCACAGGGATCAGTACTAGGGCCTGTGCTTTTTCTAATCTATATTAATGATCTGGACTCTGGGATAGTTAGTAAACTTGTCAAATTTGCAGATAGGTAAAATAGGTGGCTCAGCTGATACAATCTCGGCAGCACAGGCTATTCAGAGGGACTTAGATAATATTCAGTTGTGGGCCGACACCTGGCAGATGAAATTCAATGTGAACAAGTGCAAGGTAATACATGCAGGTAACAAAAATGTCCACTATAATTACACTATGGGAGGAATTGAACTAGATGAAGTAATGCATGAGAAAGTGAGGAGTCCACGTAGACTCCTAGGTCTTTCTCCATCCAAACAATGTGGGGAAGCAATAAAAAAGGCAAACACAAAGCTAGGGTATATTGTCAAAGGTGTAGAATTGAGAACAAGGGCAGTAATGTTCAGACTGTACAACGCACTAGTTAGAGCTCATCTGGATACTGTGGACAGTTCTGGGCTCCACACTTCAAGAAAGATATCGCTGCTCTAGAGGCAGTTCAGAGGAGAGCAACCAGACTTATTCCAGGTCTGAAGGGAATGTCCTACTGAGAAACTGAGGACCTGAACCTTTTCACCCTGGAACAGAAGAGACTACGTGGGGACTTGTTCCAAGTCTTCAAAATCATGAAGGGCATCGACCACATCAAACCAGAGGAGCTTTTCCAGATCAGCAGGGACACTCGCACCCGGGACACAAATGGAAATTGGGCTTCAAGGCATTCAAGACAGAAAACAGGAGACAATTCTTCACACAGAGAGGCGTCACAATCTGAACAAACTCCCCAGCGATGAGGCTGAAGAGACAATTTGGGAACATTCAAAAACAGACTGGATAGGATCCTTGATCATTTAGTTATTAATGGACACCAAACGAGCACAATGGGGTGAATGGCCACCTCTCTTTTGGACACATTATATTCTTATATTTTCAGTAAAATTGTGCCTATATGCCATAGTATACGGTAATCTCCAGTCATGACAAAAATAAACACTAATCAAAACCATGGATACTCAAATGCAGTGCAGCTGTCCAAACACTTTGTATCGGTTATGAGGGTTTTAGTAAAACACATTTATTGGTTGATGAGCCCCGTGTTTCTCAGTGGGGTGTTGGTCTTATTTATTGTCTGAAGTCTCACGAAGGATGGCACATATTTTGTTCTTGGATCCATTCATTTATTTTCTATATCTTGTTATTCCAAGCTTATATCTTTCCAAGCTCCTCTGTGTTGTCTGCAGTTTCTGTGACATTTTTGTATGCAGTGTCCAGGTTTCAGACTATAAGTGAGCACTGGTCGTATGCATTGATGAAAGGAAATTATTTCCTTTCAAGAGCTGTTTCTTTAAAATGCACTACTTTCCATTTTGATTATTCCATAAATGTCTCCATCTGCGCTGATTTGTTGTTCAAGGTAGACACATTTTGAGTGCTTCACGTAACCTTTGATCTCCTTAATTTCTTCTTAGATTTAACAAAGCTGTTGACTAAAGGTTGACTAAACAGATCAATGAAAATGTATTAGTTCTGAAATAATAAAGAAGTTATGTGTATTATCTGTACGTTTTGTTTATTAATCATGTATTGTTTGAAAGCTATAAAAAGTTTTCACCTTAAATAAATCCAGTCATTATCCAGTTTGAGTATCTGACAAAAGTTTGGAATACCAATGTTCAATTGAAATACTGTGTGAATATATTTGTTTTAATGACCCAAGCCATCATCTAAAGCAGCAGGAACATATAGACCATTATTTCTTAGCAAACAAATGCATAAATCATGTATACATTTCACAATAAAATATGAAAAAGACCCAAAAAACATCCAGATTCATAAGTTGAATGAAAAATAACTTCAGAATGACAACGAAAATAACATATGAAGAAGATATGCATCTTCATCTTCATCACTGCGGGCGCTGTAAACCACGCCCCCCACTACACTGATATCGTCACAGTGTGACGTCACAGTGGTCTCCCCAACGCAATCTTAGTTTATAAGTGACGGAGTGACCAGACAATCAGAGAGCATCCACCGACTGACACGTTTGCATCTTCGGTTCATCTACTGTCATCTAACGATTACCAATGGGTATCAATAACTCAAAGCATGCGGTGAGTTTTTCCTCCATCTCGAGTCTTTTTCTCCCGTGATGGATGAATGAATGAATGGATGAATGAATGAATGACTCAATCGCTGTTTCTGCCGTGTCTCAGGCCGGCGGCGACTCGGCGCTGCTGGCGCTCCTGGCCTGCACTCGGTGCTCCGGCGTCGTGGCGCCGCCCATGCTGCAGTGCCGGGACGGGCACCTCCTCTGCGCCCGCTGCCGCCAGGGGTGGAGGTGCGGCCGGAGCCGGGGAAGCTGCCCCACCTGCCGCGGCCCCCCGAAGCCCCCACTGAGGAACATCGCACTGGAGCAGGTGGCGTCGACACTGGGCCTGAACTCCGAGGTAAAAGCGCTAATATCGCTCAGTAATGAATTAATTGATAGGTGCCGACATGTTCTAATCATATATTTAAATCATGATTATAGAATCATTTGATATTACCGATCTATGTATTATAATGTCATTGATAAATCATTTAACAATATCTGCAACTGTCCCGCTATAATCACATGACGTCTATATGCGCCGCCGCTGCCTTGTCTCGCCTCAGCGCACAGACCTCTGGGACTTCAGCGCTAACAGTGGCGCACAGTGCGCACTCCGCCGCAGGGAGCAGGGAAGAGCAAACGGCTCCACTAGGCTCCTTCACTCGCTCCCTAATTGGGGGAAAGGGGGATTGGGACACCCCTTATGATGGCCACAGTGCAAGGACAGGGATCGAGGGAACAAGTGTGCGATTTGGGACGCAGCGTGATCTGCGGCTCTGCACTGTGTGCGCTACTCAATCAGGCTGGCTGGACAGATTCATGCTCAATTAAAATCAAAAGCATCACATTCATATCTGTGTACGATGCACGACAGGAGCTGCTCTGCTCTTATATAACTGTGTTGTATTATAAACACAGACACTAGTGTGACTGCAGTGAGTCATGTGAGGTTATGGTGCGGGGTATTATGAGGTGAGGTTTAAAAATACTGATAGAGGCCATGGATGTATTCTGTGTGATAAATACACATATAAGTATCCCAGGCTCTTCCCAGCCATACAGTTTTGATGTGATTAGAGCTGCACGCAGAATTATTATTATTGGTCAAATGAATTGTATACAGGTGATTTGTTCAATCCTAAATTAACTGGTATATTTTTAACAGATTATTGTGTATGTTTCTGTTTTAGGTGTGCGTTTACTAATAAACTGTTAGTACTGATGTTTCATAATACAAACTGTATGCGTTTTTGAGGTGTTGCTTTTTTGTGCTAAATCTGTGTCCCTGTGCACTGCTAGTTGCCCCTGCCTGTACATGCACTAAACCAGTGGTTCCTCCATTCCTCCGTTATCGGATGTGTTTATAAGTGTTTTTTTGCCTGCGTTGTATCAGTCCTGCAGCGCTGCAGACGCCGACATCATTGCGGCCCACAGGGAGGAGCTGGCGCACCTGTTCGAGTGCCCCGTGTGCTTTCAGTACCTGAGGGCGCCCATGATTCAGTGCCACGCCGGACACCTGGTGTGTAACATGTGCCTGCCCAGGGTGACCAGCTGTCCGTACTGCCGGGGGCCACTGAAGCCGTACTGCAGGAACATCGCGATGGAGAAGCTTGCCGCGATGTTTACCTTTCCCTCCGAGGTGAGTCCCCCCCCCGTGACCCTACGACCCCGGAAACCACAACGATCCCCCAAACCAGTCCTGCAGGACCCCCTGTCCTGCTGTATTTTGTTCCAACTGAGATCTTAATTGCTTAATTGCATGCTTAATTTAACTACACATGCAATACAAGGCTCAATTATGTAATTAAGGGCGAACTATCTAAACAAACTGTCCCCACCCCCCCAACACACAGCACTGACAGACACACACACATGACACCCTGCAGTCCCTTCCTCAGCACAGTCCAGTTCGCTGCAGTACCAACTGTGTCAGTGTGTTACCAAGTGTGTTAATGATCCTGGGCTGTTGTCGTGAGGGTGTGTTGCTGCCCTCTGCCAGTGAGCTTTGTGTTCATGTGCTCTGTGTGTATTCATGCATTATATGTGTGTTCATTGACTTTCCAGTCTGACTCCCTGGATGGCAGCATCACTGCAGTTGGCGAAGAGGGCGGTTCAGGGCGGGAGGACACTGTGGCTCCCATCCCAGCGCCCATCCCGGCGCCCATCCCGGCGCCCATCCCCGCGCCCAGCCCGGCGCCCAGCCCGGCGCCCAGCCCCGCTCCCAGCCCGGCTCCCAGCCCCGCTCCCAGCCCCGCTCCCAGCCCCGCTCCCAGCCCCGCTCCCAGCCCGGCTCCCAGCCCGGCTCCCAGCCCGGCTCCCAGCCCGGCGCCCAGCCCGGCTCCCAGCCCGGCTCCCAGCTCCCAGTCCTTGTCACTGATGCGTCGCCAGGACCTCCACAGACCCGGCCCAGAGCTGCGCGGCCCTGACAGCGGTGCCCAGGCCAGCAGCAGCCCAGAGCATCTCCCAGCATCTCCCGAGGTGCCGGCTGCGGGCAGAAACCCCTCTGGGTGGCAGAGGGTCCGCGGCTTCTTCTCGCGGATCCCGGCCGCCATCTCTGCTCGGCTACGCCAGGTGAGGGGGCGGTGCGCATGAGCCCCCGGGCCCCGGACTCAGGCCTGTCTGTCGTTTGTCCCAGGTGAGTTTTTCGGCTGCAACCTTTTAATGCTGCTATCAAGTCATGTGGATCGACTGAAGTCTGTCAATAGTGATTCATATAATTGGTTGTGGTAGTTTTGTCACTTCCAATTGTGAATTGTGTACTGTATTGAGAAGTAATGCAACACATAATTTTGTATAACGTAATGTATTTTATATGTATAAGTGTGTAGTCATAGATGTGTGTGTGTGTGTGTGTTAGTGTGTGCGTGTGCGTGTGAGAGAGAGAGAGAGTCTGTGAACTTAAACTCGATAGTTCCTGACCTGTGGAAACACATAATCGTTTTTGTTTATGTGTTTGACAATTCGTTAGTTTTAATATCTGACTTTTGCCTGGAAGTCTCTGAGGAGTCGAAGATTAGTTCTGAGAAAACCCCAAGATTGTAACTCAGATTAACTCAGTCAATGAAAGTTTTTCTTCTAACAGGGCGGTTCAATTAAATGTCTTCAGCTGCTGAAGCCACCTTGTCTTAAAGTCAAGGAACAGTTAAAGGGATGTCTTTTCTTTCTTAAAGGGGAATGTCTAATGAAATTGGGCCACAATGCTAGGATGTTTTTGTGCTTTAAATCCAGGTAAGAGGCCAGCTGTCGGGATGTCATTGACCCCCGAGCTGACCAGTGAGGAAGATGTGGATGCTGCCAGTGACCCCAGGTAGGTTAGGAGACCCAAGTCTCGCCAGCGCAGGTGGAACAGGCCGGTCGAGGCTGGAGACCCCCTGTCTGCCCCTCCCAGGCTGTCCAGAGTCTCTCACTGGAGACGCGCCTCTGAAGCAAAACCTGGGCATCCAGAGTGCAGCCCGCTCGGGGCCAGCTTGCACGGTAAGTGTGCGCCATCTGTGTCGGTTCCAATGTCAGAACATTGTAATCAAATGGTGCATATGGGGATCCGGAGGCAGCGAAAGGGTGGGTTTCTCCTCAGGTGGCCACCATCGGTTCCGTGATGAGTGCAGGATTGTCCGGCTGGTGGCGGCCAAGAGAAGCTGAGAGCGGAGCCCAAGCGCGCGAGAGCCCTGAGAGAGAGAGGGAACTCGAGAGGTGTTTAAAACCGAAGGCCTCCGTCAGACGCCATGAGAGGAAGAGACCAATTAGAGTCCACAGTCTAATTGCAGAAGATGAGGAGAAAAACCAAAACACTCAGGACACGAACTGAACCCAGATCCTCCATTCAGGCAGGGCAGTGTGTGAGAGACTCCACAGCCTTGACTGCTGATGCCACCCCATCTGGTGGGGAAGACTAAACTCCCTCACAAGGAGAATCCCCCCCCAGGGGTTGAAAAGCCCGCCAGCGGTGGGAACACAGCACTTGTCAAACCTCCAGCACAAGACGGGACAAGGCCTCAAAGTTTGTAAATAAATGTGTGGAACCACAGAGTTTGCTGCTGGAGTCTTTTTCTTCAATGCAGAGCTGTTTGTATTCATGAGTGAGTCGCGCTCAGGGGCAGCGTGGAATCAAACATCACCATCGATGCTCTAGAAACCTGCCATCAATCTGCGGCTGCGTCCTCACGCCTCGGGTGTGGCAGAAAAGAAGAACAAAGTATATTTTTGGGACGCAACCAAATTATAAAGTGGGGAAAAAGACAGCAAGACAAAGAAGCTGATATTGATGGAACTGTAGAAACTGGCAGACGACTTGTGACCTGAATTGGCAAACTTGTAAAGCCATTGTTCTGCAAAGGGAACATTTGTTGTTTCAGCATTAATTGTCCATTAATAACTAAGTGATCAAGGATCCTATCCAGCCTATTTTTGAATGTTCCCAAATTGTCTCTTCAGCCACATTGCTGGGGAGTTTGTTCAGATTGTGACGCCTCTCTGTGTGAAGAAGTGTCTCCTGTTTTCTGTCTTGAATGCCTTGAAGCCCAATTTCCATTTGTGTCCCCGGGTGCGTGTGTCCCTGCTGATCTGGAAAAGCTCCTCTGGTTTGATGTATTCAAATGGGCTTTTGGTTAACTCTGGCTCCAGGTAAAACCCAAATAAATAAATAAGTTGTTTCTTGGTAATGAGATAACTGTTAAATGCTTAGTTCCCAGAGGTTGACTAAATTGATCAATGAAAATGTATTAGTTCTGAAATAATAAAGAAGTTTTGTGCATTATCTGTATGTTTTGTGAATTAATCTTGCATTATTTGAAAGCTATAAAGTTTTCACATTAAATAAATGTTGTCATTATTAGGGGTGTGACTGAGCCGACAGAAATCCGCATCCATCGAATGCGGATTTTAAAGCATTAAATTAGTCGAATGTAGATGCGAATGCGGAGGCGGATGTAGCGGAATTAGCTGTAGGTTGAGGGTTTTAGTAAAACACATGTTTATTGGTTGATGAGCCCCGTGTTTCTCAGTGGAGTGTTTGTCTTATTTATTGCCTGAAGTCTCACAAAGGATTTTATGGTAATTTGAAAAAAATGTGTAGCCAATAGTTTGAGAAAATATATCGGTGCATTATTGGTGGAATATGTGCTAGGGATGTGACGGAGCTGACAAATGTATAAGGAGGCGGATGTAGCGTAATTAGTTTAGGTTGAGGGGCAGTTTGTATTTGCCAGTATTACTGTAAAATCAGTTTGCTACAGTTTTTATTTAAACAAAATGAAATATTTAACACATTTTATTTAAATGCTGTAAATGTGAAACAGAGCTGAAAAAACATCAGCTCACATTCCTAAAATTGAATGTAATGGAGTACTTGCATTACTATTATTTCACTGTTCAAACTAACAATAGCATGAGTCTTCAGACATTTTGAATTACCTGTTCAGATGCAAAAGTTACAATTCAACCTAGTTTCTTAAGTTTCTTAAATTACACTACATGTCACAAAGCCGCTACAAGCCGCTGCGTTTTGTTAGGCAGTAGCTGCTGTGATGAGCATCACAGGGGGGTGACATGCAGGGGTTAACTGTGAAGTGATGATGTGCGGGCACGTTGGGCATCAGTTACGTGGTCAAGAACAAATGTCCAGAGAAGGACAGGGTCAAACCCAAGTACTCAAGTATATTATGTAAAAATGAGGAGAAACAAGAAAGCACGCCAATTCCAAATATAAACAGTATTAATATCTTATACAGAGGTGCTTTGTTTTTGTTGGTACCATTACAGTTCATTGAAATAATGCTTCATTCCTCCTGAAAAGTGATGAAATTAAAAGCTGTTGCATCATGTATACTCGCATGCCCATTGCTCATTCTACAAAGATATTCTAAAATGGCCTGGACACATTTGTTGGTACCCCTTAGAAAAGATAATAAAGAATTGGATTATAGTGATTTTCCAAATGAATTTGTTTCTTGAATTAGTATCACACATGTCTCCAATCTTGTAATCAGTCATTCAGCCTATTTAAATGGAGGAAAGTGGTCACTGTGCCGTTTGGTATCATTGTGTGCACCACACTGAACATGGACCAGAGAAAGCAAAGGAGAGAGTAGTCTGAGGAGATCAGCAAGACAATAATAGACAAGCATGGTCAAGGTAAAGGCTACAAGACCATCTCCAAGCAGCTTGATGCTCCTGTGACAACAGCTACAAATATTATTAAGAAGTTCAAGGTCCATAGAACTGTAGCCAACCTCCCTGGGCGGCTGCAAGAGGAACATTGACCCCACATTGAACAGGACAGTGCGGATGGCAGAAAAAAGAACCAAGGATAACTGCCAAAGAGATACAAGCTGAACTCTAGATACTTTACATCGTGTTGTAATCCTACCTTTAAAACACTGGTACAATGCCGCAAGACACAGCTACCGGTTTAATTTGAACAAGCCCCTTTCTACTGACCATCTCTACCCTGCAAACCTCACCTGTTTCACTTTGGCGATGTCCCGAATGAAGGCTTCATCATCGACGAAGTCCAGCAGCTTGTTCAGCTGGTACAGGTCAGTGAGAAAGTCTTCTCCGATTTTCTATGGAACAAAGATGGAAACGTTTGATTTGACACAACATGCAACATAGATTTCTAAAGCCTGACAGAAGCATGACAATTGATATGACTAATCGAGATCTAAGCACAGCATCCTGTCACCTGGGGCTTCCGAGATTCTTTAGTAAAACACAGTGAGATAAAATCGACACAACCAAGACTCTGCTGTTTTAGGCAACTAGAACCCCCCGGGTTGTGAGGGAGGAAGGCAGTTTGTACCTCAGCGATGATGTCTGCCAGGCCCGGGTTACACAGCAGCAGCCAGCGGCGGGGGGTTATCCCGTTGGTCTTGTTCTGGAACTTGTCAGGCTCCACGTCGCAGAAATCCTTAAAACTGGACACAAACATACCCGTTCATAATTAATGCAATGCAAACTGCAGCAAAAGATTTATTAAAAAAAGAGTGCGGTCAGACACAATATTCTAGAATATTCCACAAGATTGCGTGTTGGCGTCATGTTGAATGCCCCGTGCTGATTGGCTGAAATGGGGGGAGGGACTCACACGGTGGTCTTGACGATCTCGGAGTGAATCCTGGCCACGCCGTTGACAGCGTGAGAGCCCACCACACACAGGTGCGCCATGTTGATCCTCTTGGGGTCTCCCTCCTCGATCAGGGACATCCTCCTCAGGCGATCCCAATCTCCCGGGTATACGGCAGAGATTTTCTACTCCGCACAGGACAGCCAGGTTCCAGTTAACATTAAAACAAAACAAAACAAAAGCAGTGGTTAGCATTTCTGCTCACTTAAATACAACTGTTTGTTCTCAACTGTTGTCCTGATATCCCACTGCAGGGGAAGTAAAATACCCCAGACCTTCCAATCCATTTCAATCCAACGCAGGTGTTTTTTTTACAACCAGTTCCTGAATTACACAACACCACGTTTCGCGACTCAATCAAACGACTGAAGCCGAAGGGAAAGCCAAAACTGCGGGCTGCTCACGTCCAGGTGTCGGCGGTTGATCTCGTAGATGATCTCCAGGTGTCTGGGCAGGAGCTTCTCGAACATGTAGACGGGCCAGCGCTCCAGGGCCTCAGGCAGCACCGTGTGGTTGGTGTAGGCACAGGTCTGTACTGTCACTTCCCAGGCCTGTAGGGACAATGCCAATTACAGCCAATGCCAATTCACAGCGTTCATCTTCTCCTGCTGTACAGGCTTTAAGACAGTAAAGACAACTTGTCTGGATATAAACAGGCAACCTACTGCCCTTGTGGGTATACAGTAGTGAAATAAGTTGTGTTTTTTGTTTTCTAAATCTATGGCTCTCACAATCTCCTGCAATGTGCCGTACCTTTTCCCAGTCCAGCTTCTCAATATCCAACAGAATTCTCATGAGCTCCGGGATGGCCAGGGCCGGGTGGGTGTCGTTCAGTTGGATAGCCACCTACAATAAAGACATGTGAGAGACTGCCTCCAGAAGCTTCCTACTCAAAACATAATTACCCCTGCGTCCGGCCAGTATCAAGAATCGCTTCATCGAGTGCAGGGTTGTAGTGAAAACATTACATTGAAGTGTTTGCATTAGAAAAGAAACAGAAGTTCAGTTTTCAAAGGAAATAGCAGAAATGGAAATGGAGTTGTTGGGACACCTGGCTGGGTAAGGCCTCTCCTCCAGGTGGGTCCGACAGGGTGAAACAGACAACTCTGGACACAGGGGAAACACCCTGCAGTTCTAGGGCCACTCGCCTTTTCTGGGAAGGTTTCGAAGGACGTCCGGACAGGGTCTCGGCAGCCGAACCTGGATGACTTGAAGCGGCGGACAATGTCCTGGAGCGTGGCGGCCACCACGAAGTACTCCTGCTTCAGCCGCAGCTCCTTCCCTTCAAAGAACTGAACACCCCGGCACAGTTACTCCCTGACGCATTTTGCAACTTATGACACTTTTGTTATCTGATTCACAAGCCTTTTTTGAAGTAAGTTTGACATCATATTTTGAGTGTCACTCAGTGGCTGGATAACACAAACGTATCAAAGCGAAAAGCAATATCTAGCCTCGAGTTTGTTCTTTGATAGTGCGGCTTCAGGCGTGTGTTTTGGGTTTTTGCATATGACTCAATTGCAAATAGAATTTTAACATGATGTTTACATGAAGCAAACAGAAAGTGCGTATTTGCTTTCTGAAGTCCCAGCCCCGGAGTGCAGCCCTGAATCTAACCTAAGTCTTCTTAATAGGCTTCACTGAGAACTGGTGGATTTAAGTTAAGCTTAACAGCCGAATAACCAAACCTGATGCATGTCCTCCTTGCTTCCCAGCTCTATTGCTGCAGTGGTATTTATTTATTTGATAAATACATGCATACATCTCAGTGAGGTGGGTTCCTGTGCGTATAAGCTCAATATGTTCTTGGGAATGATTCAGATTGCTCCTAGTTGTTTCTTGACAGGTGTCTCACATTAATCCACCATACAGCAGACTCCATTTAAACTGTCTTAGTCCTGGAGACACACTGCTGGCTGCACACCACTAAGTCTTTGATCTCCTTATTTGGGAATGCTTCTCGTCTGTGACCTTGTGAATCTCACGTACTCATATTGTATGAGAGTGTGAAGCCGGTATAGTCTAAAGCACTCATTTCTGTTAGGTCAGGGGAGGGATGACACATTGTATTATCTTGATAAGGTGCTTGGCACAACAACACTAAAAATCAGACAAGCTAGACAAACCAAATACCTCACATTCAATTTGTATACCTCTTATTTAGCTGAAATATGTGTTTATTATTTTCTGTTTGGTATTAAACTGGGTGTATGTACTACTAATGGATAATGTATCGACTTCTTGTTTAATTTTTGTAACATTGCGCATAAAATGCAAGGTTAAAAATGCACACACAGGTTTTTATTAATAAATTCTTATACCTTCTATAATAAGATTAACTTTGACCTTTTTCTTCTTAAGAGTGTGTGGGAGATTAAATACAGGTCTGAACCTGTTCTCATAAAGAAAGGGCACTAGGAAATAATGAGGTCTTTAATCTTCCTCTGCTTTTGGCCTGTGTTTGATGATAAGTTGAAGTTTATTACAACTGATGAAAGTTGTTTAATGCAGCTTAAGCTCAGTGTTTTCGAGTGAGGGTTTCTGTGGGGGGGTGTGGAAACCTCATACACGCAACCATTGACCGCTCTGATTTCCATATATTCCACTGATCAACGGAGAAGTACAACCATTCACATCCTGCGTCTCTGGCACTCACGTTGTCATTGGGGTACAGGACTCGAGAAATGTTCTCCGCCAGATTCCTGTCCAGCACGGCCTGGATGTAATCGCCCACATTGACTGCAAACAAGAAAAAAAAAACAGAAACCCACCATGAACAATCACAGCAGTGAATGTGCAGCTTGTGGAACTGAACGGTGGATATACCACTACTGTATAAACTGCACAAAGACCTCCAAAGTACAGGGCAGAACTAAACACCCTTCCTTAGTCGCCCCACTGTGTATCCAATGGTTACACTGGCAAGATACCACGAAAAGCTACGCCTCAGATTGCACAAGTGCCTCCACACGGTCCACTTGATATTCTAAACAGCTCCTTACAGAAGAAACATTCCTCCTTCGCCAAATACACCCATTAGTCTTGGCCAAACTGCAGTGAACCGGACATTAGTGCAATATTCTTGTCATGTGCTGCTGAAGCGGGGGGGGCACAAGTTAGAAATAGCACAATGCACAATTAAGTCCCGATACAAAAACGCACAAACAAATGGAAAATGATGCATGTTCCTTATATCCCAAAAAGGATAAAAACTAGAATTTCGCATAGTTGTCTAACTAGCTGTCTAAGCACCGCACTCTCAGGTTAAGTGTTGCTGTTATAGACAGTTGGAGCCATTGTGCTAAAATGTTCTTTTTTTAAAGAGTACATTTACTAAAAGAGTAAATTAACATACAGTCTGGTAGTTTAGACCTGTGCAGCTTTGATGGCAAACTAGACAACATTAAAGTTTTAAGTTTGATGCTTCCTTCATACATTTTGAAAGTGAGGCTCTAAGGCTCAGCTCTTAGGGTCATGTCTCTGCTTTATCACGTGTCTCATCCATCCTCAGACCACTATCTACAAAATGTACACACAGCGGCTGAGCAGAAACCTGCTGCATGTGCTACCGAAACCAGACTGTGGTCTTTACCGTCAGCGGCAATGCCTTATCAAACCAACAGGCCTCTTTCTGTGCAACATTATTCTTGTGACTCTGCACGGTAGGACACAGATATCGATGGGCTCTGCTGTTTCTAATCTCCAATCACAGGGTGACGTGGAAAGTACAGGAAACGATACTCGATTGTTTCTAAATAAAACACCAAATGTCTTTCTGTCCTTTCCATGTCATTTTCATTCGGTTGCCATTGAAACGTGAACCGATGAAGCACTTACACTCCTGGAGGTTGAAATCATTGGGCGCCTTGGCAGACCAGAGCCTCATGGTGTTGACAGTGTTGTTCTTGTACCCAGGCACGGGGGTGTCATAGGGCATGGCGAGGATGATCTGTAGGAGGGGAAACACACACTCAGTGCCCATGGGATAAAGAGAATGAATGTTACATTTGATACTGTGGGACAAAGTCACCATGACCGTAAGAGAGAACTGGATCCAGCTGGTTAAAATCTTGTAAGCAGCTACTCGAACAGCAGTTCACAGTTCATATAGCCACAGCTCACAGCGAGTGCTTACCTGAGTGTCCACCCATTTCGCCCCCTCCGCGGTGTTCTCCACTCTTCCATAGAAATGCACCGGCAGCATGTACTCAGGGCGGGCCTTCTCCCAGGGATTCCCATAGCGCAGCCAATCGTCTGCTTCCTCCACCTGAGCCAGAGACACTACCGTTAGGAACTGAAGTTGTACCGTGAAGAGTCGAAAATCACCCAGAGAGAGATGCACAGTCAATCAAAAATAATTGATTACGAACAGCTACACAGAAGAGGCAATCTCAAGAACAGTCTTAGAGAAGTTATGAATCCAGGCACTTTCATGCAAACCAGACAGGAGAGAAAGATAACAGGGCCCACATGTGTGTCCCGTGATGAGTGGAAGTTATTTTTCTGCTTGACAACTCATTAGGGACAACTATATATGGTCAAACTGGGGTAAAATAAAGGTATTTGTAGTGTTTTACATTAGGGGGGCTTGTATGATGTATCAGACACAAACTGCTAGTAAAAACTGGTTCTTATCAGATGCCATACTTCAGGGTATCAGGGTTGAACTATAGCACAGTACTGTATTCACAGTAAACACTCTGGCAAACAAAACTTTGGATGCTGTACCTTGCTATTACAGCTTTAAACTTTTTTCACGTCGGAAACTTTTTATTTCTGTTGCCTAAACAAAACAAACTAAATAAAGTAGATTACATACTTATAAAAAAATCTGTGTTATTTGAAGAGCAAAAATAAATGGATTAAAAACCCCTCGACGAGCGCGTCCAACCCAAGCATTAAAGTCTGCACTGAACGGGCGGGTTGACTACAGTGAACATGGCAGCTGTCCAGCAAGTGGGGGCCTAATATGGAACCACTGACTGAGTGCAAATGCCATTCTGCACTCGGTTTGCACTCTTGTCCCAATTCCACCAGCACTTACTTGCCAGCCGTTAGTGATTTTTTGGTTGAAAATACCAAACTCGTATCGGATTCCATATCCGTAGGCTGCCAGGCCCAGAGACGCCATGGAGTCCAAGAAGCAAGCTTTACAAAAAAACACACATAAAAAAACAAGGAATTAAATCGAATGAGAAACTGTTGGATGTCAGATTGAATGTATAAGTGTAAGTAGTTTCATTTACAGTATGCTGTTTGTAGCTTGAGGTTTACACTAGGCTTTTGCTGAAACCACCACCCATGTGATTAAAGATCATGGAGGCTGTTTTCAGAATCAGTCATCCCTATACCTTAACACTAGATCTGAACCTAACAGTAAAAGTCCCTCACTATTGATATCTTTCATTTCAGAGCAATCCAACTGGCATTGTGAGTTTGTGCGTCTTTGGGACCACACAGTGGCCGTAGCCCTGAACAATGGCACAATGGCTGTATTTATTAAATATAAAGACACACACTAAAGACTGTAACATGAGGATGCGCAAAACAAAAGGATCTTGGATGGATCATGTTGTCAACATTTCCTCTCTGAAGGGAAACATCTGACAGACCCTGCTTTGCCGGGTGTTCGGTACAACGGATGCAATCGATACTTCAGTGATAAACTGACAAGGTCGTCATTAAACTCTCATGTGCCACCAATCCTTCACAGTGACCTTAAATAACCCCTGAAGAAGCCCGTGGCACATGACAACAACAAAGCTGGCTGGCATTTTTGATTTTTGAGTATATTTTTCAATATTTGAGTGTCTCCTCTACTCTGGGGACAAGAAGTACATTTTCTTATGTATTTTGTGAAATGCACAATAGTCGGATGCTAAGAGACTTGTCAGGTAAGAAACCGTGTTTGTTTGTGCCTTTTTTTAATTGAGTAACGTTACCTGCCAGACGTCCCAGCCCTCCATTGCCCAAACCAGCATCTTCTTCAATCTCCTCCAACTCTTCAAGATCCAGTCCCAGCTGGATATTGACAGAGAAAGAAGAAAGCACGGGAAAAATTAGGAGATTAGAGAAAAGCAGAGAGAGAGAGAGAGAGAGACGCACATCAACATTTGAGCTAGACCGCAGTCATTTGAAAGACAAATACATGAAAACAGAAATTACTCTTGCTTGCCCCACCCAACACCCCACTCACTGCACTTACAAACACACAATTGCAGAGCACTACACAATGTATTAACTGGCATATGAACAGACCCCGAAAGCCTGCAGCCAAGATAGTACTCCCAGTTTTCTCTCTGATAGGAATTTGCCTGTAAGCGCTTTGAGGCTGCATTGTACAAATACAAAAGAGCACATCTTCCGGTTATTTGAAAATACACTTAAGTCAATAGGCTGCCCTGAAACTTTCTCCACACATTTGCATAAAAGGTTTGGTATCTAAGCAACTGTAGACACCGAGCTCTATTCTGTAGCAGCAACTAAAACACATTTCCTTCTCCAGCCATTAGTTTCACGTTTAATCTATTAACACTTCAGACAGTGCTGCTAAAATACTAATCATTGCCTTCAGTGTAGCAGGTTATCAAAAGCAGGATTGCATATTCAACATGGTTGATGCATGCTGATATTGCAAAGTATACACTCACCTAAAGGATTATTAGGAACACCATACTAATACTGTGTTTGACCCCCTTTCGCCTTCAGAACTGCCTTAATTCTACGTGGCATTGATTCAACAAGGTGCTGAAAGCATTCTTTAGAAATGTTGGCCCATATTGATAGGATAGCATCTTGCAGTTGATGGAGATTTGTGGGATGCACATCCAGGGCACGAAGCTCCCGTTCCACCACATCCCAAAGATGCTCTATTGGGTTGAGATCTGGTGACTGTGGGGGCCAGTTTAGTACAGTGAACTCATTGTCATGTTCAAGAAACCAATTTGAAATTATTCGACCTTTGTGACATGGTGCCTTATCCTGCTGGAAGTAGCCATCAGAGGATGGGTACATGGTGGTCATAAAGGGATGGACATGGTCAGAAACAATGCTCAGGTAGGCCGTGGCATTTAAACGATGCCCAATTGGCACTAAGGGGCCTAAAGTGTGCCAAGAAAACATCCCCCACACCATTACACCACCACCACCAGCCTGCACAGTGGTAACAAGGCATGATGGATCCATGTTCTCATTCTGTTTACGCCAAATTCTGACTCTACCATCTGAATGTCTCAACAGAAATCGAGACTCATCAGACCAGGCAACATTTTTCCAGTCTTCAACTGTCCAATTTTGGTGAGCTTGTGCAAATTGTAGCCTCTTTTTCCTATTTGTAGTGGAGATGAGTGGTACCCGGTGGGGTCTTCTGCTGTTGTAGCCCATCCGCCTCAAGGTTGTACGTGTTGTGGCTTCACAAATGCTTTGCTGTATACCTCGGTTGTAACGAGTGGTTATTTCAGTCAAAGTTGCTCTTCTATCAGCTTGAATCAGTCGGCCCATTCTCCTCTGACCTCTAGCATCAACAAGGCATTTTCGCCCACAGGACTGCCGCATACTGGATGTTTTTCCCTTTTCACACCATTCTTTGTAAACCCTAGAAATGGTTGTGCGTGAAAATCCCAGTAACTGAGCAGATTGTGAAATACTCAGACCGGCCCGTCTGGCACCAACAACCATGCCACGCTCAAAATTGCTTAAATCACCTTTCTTTCCCATTCAGACATTCAGTTTGGAGTTCAGGAGATTGTCTTGACCAGGACCACACCCCTAAATGCATTGAAGCAACTGCCATGTGATTGGTTGGTTAGATAATTGCATTAATGAGAAATTGAACAGGTGTTCCTAATAATCCTTTAGGTGAGTGTATATGCTATAACTATATAAAATAAACACAGGTTTCATAAATGATCGATTATAAATAATAATAATATTCCAATATGTCATTGCATGTGACTAGTGTCAGGTATTGGGTCAGCTTGGCAGACAAAGAGGTATTGTATCTCGGCCTGTTCTGGAGAAAGTCTACACTCATAACGTCTCCAATAACATGAATTTCTAAAAGACAGAAATAACTTCATAGCTTTGTGTTGCGTTCTGCAGAGTATTACAGCTATCAGAGCCGGCCCAGTGGTTAGTGGAAACAATGACTGAGAGCAAATGGTATGTCCGTCCCACATACTGGCCCTCAAGTGCAAGTGCTGATTAGGGTCCTTCAGAAAATTGTGAAAGGGCACCTTAATCTGCGTGAATAATTTAAAACGCACAAAAGGGCCTTGTACGCCTACAACACATGAGGAGGCATACTAAAAAATGTATTAAGTGTAATGTAAAAAGATACTTACCTTTGTATCGCCAGGGTAAACAGTTTCTCAAAGGGAAGTTTACTCTCTGGCTAAAGACTTGGCCATTTACCTCATGACTACAATGTTTTGGTATTGAAAGACCTGGGATCTATGCATCCCAGATACATACAGGAAAAAGAAACCATTTTAAAATCCAGTGCTAGGAAACAGTAGTCAATCTTTTTAGGTGACCCATCTAACAAAGAGTGCAGGGCAGCTTGTGGCACATGGGGGCTAAAGAAGTACGCCGCAGGGCAGCTGACCTGATAGATGGCTTCATCGCAGGCGTTCTGCAGGCCGAGGTTTATCATGGTATTCTGCAGGGTGCGGCCCATGTAGAACTCCAGAGACAGGTAGTGGATTCTCTGAAAGAGAGCACAGGAACCAATCAGAACGCAGGGAAGGTTATAAATAAGAGGTCACATGGGTCATCGTGCCCCTTAGTATTCGGTCAGAAATTTCAACTGCACAACTGTTTGTGTAAAGACGTGTCTCCTATCCACCCAGTCACTAACTGAAATTGATCTTCCTGCTAGCACCAGTAGCTGTTTCAGATGTAGGCAGGGGAGGATTTCCTTCATGAAATTAGCCAGGAGAAAGGATAAGATAATGAATACCAGATGTTTATTTTTTATTGTGCTCTGGACAGCCTCACAATGGAGGGCTTTCTACACAGAACAGATAACCGGGTGATGGCAGTGTGAAAACCAACCCCTTTTCTCCCAGCATACCCTGCTCTACAAGTGTGGTGTCTTTTTTTATACCACAAACACTTCACTTAACTGATGTATTTTCCATTCACCAGAATATCCTCCTCTTCATTTTAAACAATATACAATAAAAGGATTATTTTCCATTAAACAAAGATCTATATAAATCGTGATCTGCAGTTCTGGAGAACCAGACTATGACAGAAAATAAAGTTTTTATTATGACATGAAAATCACAATGGATCCTATCATTTTATTTATTAAAGCACCACATTAGCTCTATGGCCAAAGCCTTTTCTAAGTAGAGCACAGATATCCACCTTTTCCAACAGTACAGAGTGGACTTTCTCTCAGACTTTGTGATAGAGAAGCAATGCAGGGCAGGCTATTTAGAAACAGACCACGGCCTATTTGCGTTATGCACTATCAATCTGTCTACAGTAAATGTTGAAATCCCTCCCCTTAAACAGTTTTGCACACACTGAACCTGTACAACTAATACACCCCGGAGTCTCAGTCTTTATCCTCTGAAACAACTCAATGCTGTAGTGTTCAGTCGAAGATCTATAATAATAATTTGTCAAGTTTTTGGGCCAAAAAAGAAGAAATATGTTCGATTTCATTATCCCTTGGTTTAATTTGATCTACCTTTCCCAGATCCATAACCTCATTAAAGCAGTCTCTCTACTAAGCCATTCCCTGAGCATGTCCCACTGGGACCGATCTCTATGTCTAGCCCAGCTGAAAAAACACGACTCAGAAATTTCCACTTGCAAGCGAGAAAGAAGCGGTTTTGTCTGAATCTGGCAAGACATTAAACGAAACAACGTTTTACAGAGACATCGGCTCACCAGCTTTCTCAGCCGAATATTAATGAATGCATCATGATTCATGTTTATTCAGTACTGACTGAGTTCCCGTGTTTTGGTTTGGGTGTCAACCTTATTTCTCCTTTTTTTAACATTGTTTTCTGTAAACAAATGATGGAATCAATTATAAGGCACCTATATTACGGGATGCATTTGACATTTCTCACTGCCGTCTTAAAAATAGTGGTAACAACAAGCTAGGAGTCTATTTTCATGACCTTGTATTGGCAGCATGAAGGAATTGCTAAGAAATCATTACATATTGTTCAGTCATATTGACTTTGGTACTGCTTAGATGTCGCACACAGCAATACAAGCCCCAGCTCTGGTCAGTGACTTGTCACAAAGCACAAAGGTTCAGGGCCTGGACTAACTAAGAGTTGCAAAGCGCAACTTGCAGGTTCTGTTCTCCGCTGGTTTTGCCTGCCACGGGCTGCGGCTGTGATCGTTATACACAAGGACAGCAGTGTGTTGGGTTAATAGGTAAGAGTTCTTGGCTGCACTGTCACCTCTGGTTAGCTCCCACAGAGGCATGTCAAAGCCCCCGCTTTCTATTGTGATTGACACTGGAAGCATTAACCTAAACACTGCCTTATAACAGTAATGAGTAATGAGGTTTTAAGCAGGGAGGATTAAAGTGCAAGAATAGTTACAGGAAGGTCTGTATATACACTATCATCTAAAACATTTAAAGAGATGTATTATTATTATTATCATTTATCTATTAACTATTGTCTGTGTTATCTATTATCTATCTCATTCAGCAACACAGTTGGATTTTGTGTAGATCTAAAGTAATGTCTTGAGCTATGGCCATACGTTTGAAATGCCCGTTGGTTGTAGACTTTGGCCTCACAAAAATCATTGCAAGCCTCCTATCGTTACCATGGCCTTCTCTCAGGGACACTGCCGTTAATATATTATAAGTTTGGGGAGCTCAGCCGCTGCCGTCGTGTCATCTTTTGCTTTTGTGCTAGTCCTGAAAATGAAAACCACACAGGATCCTGACAACATGGTTTAGACATAAACAGAAATGTTTTATTAGGGGGTACATTCAATATTAGTTCAGTATGATCTACAACACACAGTATGTGCCTAACAACAATGGCTTTACCCAAGGACAAGGAAAAAAGCAGCCATGATGCCTTCCTCCTAACAATACCATCTCTAAGAAGACTTGTTTTGTCTGTTCAGTGACTTCTATTTGTCATCATGTTACAAAACTAGTACTGTTGAAACACCTATGGTAATCAGACAAACTAGACCTTTTTTAATGTACCAGCATAAATAAGAGCACAGTGGTGTAACAACGCATTTCTGCAACTCATGGGACACCATATCCCCTGTACAGCATATAAACCTCAGACCCCCTTCACAAGGTGCTGTCACACTTCTGTTGATCAGACAGACCTTAGGATAGCTGACAAGTGACAGTCTTGGCTGCACACAGCATTAGCTGGGATTAGCAAGATTATCCAACATCAGAGTAATGAACAGCCCAAACCTGCCAGTCAGTATCTCACACACACTCCCACCACTGCTTAATATGAGAACTGAGGAGGACATATCCACGTATGGGTCATTCAGTGGATTTTCATGCTTGCTTGATAGCATTGACTGCATTTTTATATGAATATGTGATCTGAAAGGTTTCCTCTAATGTATTTGGTTTGTACGTGAGAATAATAACAAAATAAATACATTGTGATGTATGAAATATATCCCCCCTTGCAAATGTATGAGTTATAATATTATTATAGTACCATGTATGCTAAAAATGTTAAGAACACGTTATTTGATACGACATTTGTTTTGCAGGAGCATGCATAGCGCTGTAATCCTGTCGTCTTGCGCTTCTGTGCAATAATAATAATAAAAAAAACATGCAATTGACATCTGTTGCATTCGTCCAATATCTTGCAATGTGAACACTTTGCATGCACCACATGAATTAAGTTGCAAAGTACATTATGCATACAGCACACATACAACCTTTAAAGTTAACTTCCTGTATTTCTCGCAACGGCAAGTTTACCTTGGGATCTTTCTCATAGTAATACTGCTGAGTGCGGATCCACCGCCCCACCAGGTGGTCCCTGACGGTGTGCGCCAGGGCGAAGTAGTAATCCCGGGGGGTCGCCACATTGCGGTCCTTCACCAGGGTGAAGTGGAGGTGCCGGTTGAAGCTCTTCTTGATCTCGGCGACGTCTCCCAACCCGGCGATGCCCCTCACGCTGATCTGCTTTCTTTTCTCGGTGTCTGTCAGTGGCGTGGCCATGGCTGCACAATAGAGACTTTTTGCTTAAACTGAGGTTGGTTTGTTGTGTGACTGAGGAGAGAGGCGCTGGATGCTCGGCTCAGCCCGGCACTGTGGCTGTGAGGACAGGGAGCCGCATTGGTGGAGCGGCAACACGGCAACACACCGCTGACGTCAGGCCGGCCTCTCCCTCTCCCTCTCCCTCTCTCTCTCTCTCTCTCTCTCTCTCTCTCTCTCTCTCTCTCTCTCTCTCTCTCTCTCTGAGCTCGTCCGAAAGAACTGCAGAAACCGATGTTTTTAGTCTTCATGCTAATTTACTATATAAATATGTTTTGTACATTTTCATAACCTCTCTGCCTACGTTATAATGCAGCGTTTTGTTCAAAGCCAGACAGTCAGTGCGCCCGTTACATATAAAAAATAGTTTAAAATTAAAAATACAATTAAAATCAAATCAAGCCATATGAGTGTGTCATGTGACCGCGTTGGCGGGTCATGTGATCTTCCCCAATAAAAGCCGGAGCTCAGGTGACCCCCCGGCGTGGACAGCCGGGTCTCTTCATTGTCAGGCCAGGGTAGAAAGCTATTTATGAGAAAGGTAAGCGGGTGAGGAGAGACACATGTGTTTAATAACTTCATATGTTTCTTAGTAGGGACAGGCTTTTATTTTCTTTCCGTGGCGTTGGCACCATTTTAAACCCCGGGATAACGGGAATCTGCTCTGGGATGTTGCCTATGCCAGCAGCACTACGGGTGGGGAAGAGGACCAAACGCGCCGAGTGGAAGTCAGACGCGTACCACACGGGTGCTTTTATATTTGCTCGTAAAACTCCAGTGTTTTTTTTCCACCCCTCTCAATATAAATTGTATTGGTGCTGTATTGTATTTGGGTGCTGGGTGTGCTCGTACAGATTGCACAGACATGACACTGTCCTCAGTGTGGTGCATTTCTCCCCGATCAAGAGAGAGAGACAGACACACACAGACCCAGACCCAGACCCAGAGAGAGACGTACACACACACACACACAGGCTCCAGGAGGACTGACTAACCCCCCTACTGCAAGTGTAGTCCCGAATGCTGTTTGTTTCTTCATCTTAGCAGACATGTCAACCACCTCTCAGAAACACAGGGACTTCGTTGCGGAGCCCATGGGGGAGAAGCCCGTCTCTGCCCTGTCTGGCATAGGAGAGGTTCTGGGCAGGAAGCTGGAAGAGCAGGGATTTGACAAGGTAAGTGGACTGGCACCAGAGCTTTCCAGAGCCCGAATGAACTTGAACCTGAGAGTTTAAGGTTGATGCAGAAGTTCAAACTGGATTGTTCTGCCTTACATTTTAGTAATAATTTGAACCTAAAATGAAATATTGAAGACAAGACTGGGTTTTCCTCTTTCTTTCTCCTGCAGGCGTCTGTGGTCTTGGGCCAGTTCCTGGTGCTGAAGCAAGATGATGAGCTTTTCACAGAGTGGCTGAAAGATGCCTGCGGAGCTAATACTAGACAAGCATCTTCATGTTATCAGTGTTTAAAAGAGTGGTGCGATACGTTCCTGTGAGGACGGAGGCCTTGGCTTCCTTGTTATGTCAAGCTTGTTACAAAAGGTTTCACAAACTTTTAACGTTTAAATGTTAGTGTTTAAAAATTAAAAATAAAGCATTTTCACTTTTGTAATTTGAGCTTAAGATGCTGCCCTAGGATTTGTCAGAAGCTTTCCATATTATAGTGCTTTAACAAAAGTGATCTTTAACTAATTAATATGTAGAAGACCAGTTTGTTAGATGAGGACTAGAAGTGAAGAGTAAATGTATATTGTGTGTAATTTCTTAGTGAAGGAGATGACAATGAATGCCCTGTTTGTAAGGATTTGCTCTGCTGTTTAATGCAATGTAGCGACATTACAAATATATTGCCATGGAATACATGAATGTGTCATGCATAGGTTTAATTTTTGTCAAGGAATTGTTTGGAAACTGAGGGATTACTTACTGAAGCGTCTGATTAGAAATGGTATAATAAGCACAGACGACCAGTATAATGCCAGCTTTTATAACAATATTGCCAGACCAACTTAATCCATTTTAACAATTATTTTTTTGGTTATTTTAACACCTGTATATCAAGCATCTTATCACACAAAGGCCCAGGCTAAATCAAAAGTTTGACCCATCTCTTTTCTTTCTCTTGAAGACCTTTCTTTTTTTCTTCCCCTATTAGAACATCAACACAAATATCAATCAAAACACTTGCAAATGAAAATAAAACCCTAACCCTACTCATATAAATCCAACCCACTTCATATAAAAAAAACATTCAATAAACACTCAAAGCAGACGCTATCCTTACTTCACATTCCCCAATACATTCAAATATAGTGACAACATTCCTCCTCTAACATGCAAAAGTACAAAAGCCTTTAAAAAAAATAAAAAATACCCATAACTAAGTTGAATGGACTTCATTGGCTGTGTGCAGTATTTAAATGCTGTTAGGATAACCAATCAAAAAAAGGCCATCAAACTCTCATATAATACTGTCCTTACAGTTCATAAAGTACCATAGCTTGGGTTACAATCGGTTCAGTATTTCCCAGGTTGATCTCACACCAGAATCGCCGTTTAAGAAATGCACAAGTCCTCCCGACACTTTGGCTTTGACCCGAGTCCTCTGCTCAGTGTCTGTGTAGGGATTCGATGTAATGGAAAGCAGCACCCAGCGCCCAGCTCGTCTCCACGTTGTCTATGGTTCGTGCAAGCTGCGAACAAAATTAGTTTTATTTCGTTTCACATTTTCAGCACAGTCAATTTGTTTATGTCAAATATGTATTATTCTTTTTAAATTGTTACCTTGAAGATTTTGTCTTTTGGAAATCCCAGCTCTTGTAACAGGGATGATATGTATGTTAGATCCAGGCACAGAAATGGGCTTTTTGGACGACTGACTTCCATACTGTTGCATACTTAACAGGAGAGAAAGACGACAACATATGGTTAATATGCATAATTGTATATACATTATTATTACTATTTTTTTATTTTTTATTTTTCTTGGCAGACGCCCTTATCCATACACACCATCAGACTGCAGTACAATTTGTTTTGAATGGTATTAGGAGATGAGAAGAGTCAATGGATGGGTTGAACAAAAGTGGGAAAAAAAAGTTTCTGGAATATAAATGGTTTAAACTACTAACATGAGAAAGTCGATATAAAATCATTAAGATATGTAACGGCTTCTAACCTTTTTTCGCTGCCTCTTCATAGTCATTAACTGTTATGTACCCTCCCGTCTTCTCTTCTGGAGAGCGGAGGAAATCAAACGCATCACTTTACCACTTCATTAAGATCAGTCAAATATTGTTAACTGTTTATTTGCTCACATGTACTTATGTTAACTGATAAGGCATTGAAATTCCAGACACCTACCAATGACGCCGATTTCCACGGCTCTGTCGTAGTAATATGAAAAAGCATAAAAGTCCATATCTTTCACCTCTTCTGATTTCTGTACTTTTTTATAGAGCACTTTCTCCACCTTGTTGTAGCAGGACTCATAGATGGGTTCTCCTGAAATAGACGTTAAAAAATACATGGAAATACTTATACTAATAAATATTCTCAGTGAACACTTAAACGTTATTCCCCATTTTCATAATTTCTCTCAAAATATCTAATAACAGTATTGTTCTTCATACATCAATGGACAAAAAATAATTACATTTTGTGAAGAAAATGAAATACAAGACTTACAGAAATAAAATAAATAAATAAATAAATCTAATGATCTAATTAAGCACCAGACGATTGGCTGTTGCTGGTCCTGCTGTTGCTATTGGCCTTGCTACCTAAATATTCCAGACTGAGCAGCCAATGAAAAGCCTTCTTACTAACTAAAGTGGGAAAAGGAATGGTTACAGATCGACACAATGCTCTTCATGGGGAACCATTTGGCGCTGAGGTCAGTGCAACAGTCAAGACTTCCTCAGCTCATTCCCCTGCTTTCAGCAAGGCCATTTCAAAAACTGGAAACATCATTTAACGTGTTATTCAGTCTCTCAAAATCCAGCAAGTCAGCAGTCACCGACAAAAAAAACAGGATATGACAACTGTGAAAGAACAGAAGTGCAAGAGCAGGAAAAGAGCTATAAAAGGTACAACACACAAAGTCAACATAAGTTAATGGCACATAAAAACATATAATTATTTAAATAAACACCTGCACAGTACCTGCCTTCTGTCCCTTTACTGTGTAAACCACTTCTGCGTGCTCCCAGAGGTCTGTGTAATCGGGGGCTAGGCAGGGGCTCACCAGCGCTTGGCCTTCTTCCACTGAAGAAACGTGCAATACGTCACAAAGCATGCAGTCAGAACAATATTTCTGCGGCCTCATTCCACCATCAGCTTTCAAATTGTTACGGATTATATAGATTTAATACAGACTCTTTAAGATTAAGCATGACTAAAATGTCAGTTTTTCTAGCATGGAAATGTGCGAATCACTAACTTCTCGCTATCTTTGACGTGTCACAGTTCAGTTCTTGTTTGTTTTCCCCTCCAGTTCCACTTTATAGCTCAGTGGAGAACAAAAACTGAACAATGCCAATCTGCTGTGCACCGTGTCTAGAGTTACACACGTAGGTAACTTTTATTTCAGACTCATGAAAAGAAAAATGTCAGGAGATAAAATGTTAACATGGACACGGCCATAATTTGACATTGAAAGGTTGCTAAAATGGGGCAAGTGTGCCTCCTAGTGGTTGAATACACCCACTTTAAATGCGGTTTAATCAGTGGCACTTAGTACATCAGCTGTCCCACTGCAGACATGTCAAACCACAGAATGGTCTTAAAAGATAGATAAATACTTAATCCGTTTTTTTTTTTTTTAATATCAACAACAGAATCTGATTAGAAATTAAGTTAACATTTAAATCTTCAAAGCTTTCAGGGCATTGGATGGATGCGATTTGAAACGGCACAAACTAGAATCACCGCAACAGCTGGCTACCGACAAATTCATCTTCCCGGCGTTATGAAGAGATTAGGCAGACAGATTGGCTTATTTATTGAAATCATTTGAAACGCAAGAAGTTAAGTAACGACAACAAAACAATCTAATAAAAATACTTACAGGCTTTTCCTTCAATTCCTCCCAAAACAGCTAGTCGAGCTGACATCAGGCCTAAACCCAAGTAGCTGTAAGAAAGAAATCCTACTGAAACCATGTTGTAATGGGGAAGAAACATTAAACGCTTTTATATTTTAAAATACAAGATAATCCTTTGTTAACACGTACGTGCATGCAATTACACAAGTTAGGGGACACTTTGCAGATTATTAGAACAAGGTGCCCTGTTTACCTTAAAATGTCTAATGTGTGATAAATGATTGAAACCCACCACCTACCTGTGAGAGTAGAGTGTATAAGTGCTATTAAACATCTGGAACGATGTAATATAATCTATAGGAGAGGTCTGTATTGTTTTCTGGGGAGAAGATAAAAATAGGATGGTATTACAGTTCTATGGTATCTGTAAGCACCTCTACTAGGATATACATCAAAACACTTTCACTGCCTGTATATCTAGCACAATTATGCATAAAAAAGTAACTCTGATACCCTGATAGATGGTTTTCTAACAAGCTTTCCCTGTGCGTTACGGTTTTATCAATTTACAAATACATTGGAGAGGTCTTCAGTACCTTAGCGTAGAAACACATCGACAGAAATCTGTTCTGTCCATAAACCAACTCGATGAACTAAATGCAACATGGCGTAAGCTGCGATTTCCTGCAAAATGAACGGCCTTGGTGAATTTGTGCCCAAGCCTGCCACTCCCCATGTAGAAGCCTGACCTATTTTATTATCAAGAATGTCCAACTGTTAAAATTGTATTTACTAGCATTTGGGATTAAGCTAGTATGTGAGGATTAACGCCAAAGATGGAGGCATCCTGTTAGTTTACGCGTTTAGGAGAGATCTAATTTTGGAACGACAATCTGCTTTACCTCATCTTGTGGAGAAAATGTGATTTGCATCGAGCCCCCTCCCAAATCGAGCATTCCTACAGTGCGCTTCCCCGCGCCCTGAAGACTGCCTGCAGACGGAGAACAAAAAATCATTACAGCACTCGACTCGGAGCTGAGCAATGTTATGGGCACAGACCAAATCCAGTGGCAGTTAACAAACCCCCCAAGTCACACAATAACCACTAACTTAAGTCTGGTTTCTTTATTTACCCTGTATCATCAATATAGCTTAGACAGGACTCTGGCTTTTAAACAATACAAATAAATCTCACCTATTAAGAAGTTGACAGTCATCCACGCTGAAATACCTGTAATGAGATATTAAAAGTCAAATCAAGGGACATTATTATTATTCCTGAGCATGACTGTACACGTTCTCTATTCATCTCCCATTCGGTTCTAAAGCCAGAAAATTGTAGGTCTAATTGTAACAGTGAAAACCTCGACAATACGACAATACGATTTCTATTATTTATCTTTTCTCCTCAGACTTACTCATTATGTGCTCTTGTGGTATTTTAATGACAAAGCATCAATCTGGAGATATTTTATCATTAAGAGACCTAGAGCATAGAAAAGTATTTGTAAACGCTCAAGTATTATTACTATGACTCCGTGGTGAATAGAAAGGTGGTCTGGTGGGAACTTTAAACCAGTACTTTAAAAAATAAGCCTTGCATTAACAGAAGAGAAAGCATGGAATTAAAGTAAACATTTTAGCGTGTCATTAAGGATACTACTCAGTCAGAAAGCGAAGAGTTTAACCTTGAGCAGAACAAAGAGGTTTATCAAAATCGCTTGCTTGGGAGTTTTCTGCAAAACAAAAAGCCAACGCCAAAGAAGCGGAGGGGAAGCGCTAAGTGATTATTAAATTGCCATTGTTCTGGCGTCTCACTATTTTAGCTCACTATAGAGGGTTCAAGAGAATAAGTATTCACGGATGCAAATGATCAAGCTGTACCTTCATCGGTGCCATCCATTATAGATACAGCGTCTTCTCTGGTCAGGAAGGGTGATGCTCTGAACATTTCTCTCACCTTGGGAAACAAAAACAGTTCAAAGCTGTTTAAAGTCAAAAAGCTAACACAAATCTTCATCTACTCCATCTTGTACTGGTTCCAATTAAAACATAGGAAGGCTTTAGACAAGAGGAACTAGTTCTTGGGTAAATAAATCCACACCATTATACAATATTCATACATAAAATGGAGAAAAAGACTAGGAGTGACACTCTCGGGGCAGGGGTGTGGAGGCCAACCTTATCCAGCAGGCGTGTGGCTTTCTCTCCAGGTAGCAGACGCAACCCAGCCGTCGCCTTCAGTACCACGGACGTTTTCTCCCACAGAAAACAAGGCATGCTGCTTTTAGCCACTTCCAGCAGCTGTATGATCCCAAATGTGCACTAGGGGAAGGTCAAGAAAAAGAATCGATGCCACATATTTTCACTACAATTACTGTTTTTTTAATTGTCTATCTTTTAAAGAACACTAAATAACACTGACCAAAAAATGTAATTGATCTCAAAAAGGAAACTGACGAAATCTGAAAAAAATAAAATCTGTTACCTTATCGGGATCATCAGCATAAGCAGACAGACCTGGCTTTATTGCTTTGAATGTTTCCTCTACAAGTGTGGTAGCATCTGTCACAAAAAAAAACAAAAGTAAATTATCATTAAACAAAATCTACATGGTTTTACTTTAGTTATAAACAACTCAGTAGAATAAGACACTCAACGTTGCTTCTGCTACATTCTTGAAACACTTAGAGACCTACCATTTTCCTCTCGCAGGAACTTGAAGACGTGGATTCGCGTCCCAGTGCTCCCAGCGTCGAACATGATCCCATAGTGGAACCGACTGTTCTCGATGTCGCTGAGGGAAGGATTACACTCCCCATCTGTGTGTGGCACCGAGGCGGGCGTCTCCTTGGACAGCCCTGGCTTCACGCCGTCAATGTGCCACTTGACATAGGTCAGGTAGGCTATGAGGCACACCAAGAACAAGAAAGCGCTGGCCAACTTTGGTATCTTCATTGTTCCTGAGTAAAAGGCACATCATGCAGCTTCGCCCCGGGTTTAAGCACAGTTCATACTGATCGCAGCACTCACTACAGATGTTTAGATGTGGGGGGGGGAAACAATAAAAGATCATTACTTTTTGAATGAAGTTGCAGATGTTGTCTACCTGTATTACACCACTAAGCAGTAGCACAAGACTCTGCTTGATCCCCAAATCTCATAATACAAGCTTGATTCTCCCATGCAGCTCACTGGATTTCCCTTCTGATTTTTGTTTAGTATACAGTTTATTTGTTATCTATGTAGCACATTTTTAAGAAGGGGTAATCTTTGCTCACTGGCGGATACATGCATTTCCAGAATACAAACTGTGAAAGTAAAGCTGCATTGTGATGCATACTGGCTGGACCAGAAAGGCCATGAAACCGGTCTTTCGACAGATTGACTAGGTTTCAGAAATAACATGTGTCACACCACGGAGAATCATGTGACCGTGAACGGCTACAGTGCTGTAACTCATTCCCCATCTCCTGCAATGAATACTACACCTAATACAACTGTACAAGAAATCACTTTACACGATGGGAATGTTTCAAAGACAACCTGACCCCAATCGAAATCCAGAAAAGAGTCCTATATCTATCTATCTATCTCGTTATCTATCCAGATTGCTGCTGGGCATGTGTCTGTAGTGCGCCGGGTGGAAGAAGTTACATTGTTTCTCGATTCGCAAGCTCGATATGTATCCATACGTAACAATGGTTTGATATTTGAAAGCGCTAACAAACCTGTGTTGTCCATATTTTCCGATCCCTGTGTCCTCTGCATTATGAGTCTTATTCTTACTCTTCTTAATGTCGGTAAGTGCCTCCCTTTGCTGCTTCTTAAAAGACGTCTTTCATTAACTAAGACCAGCTAAGAGCAAGTCTCTGTTTGATTACGTCACCGCTGGGCAGATGACGTTGGCAAAGCTAATTACTCCGACATTCCTGTTGAACTGGATTATGAGGACATACTTTGTGCGGCTGTTATTATACGTTTTCTTTGCATTTTTTTGGCCGACGTGTTAGTAAACCAGTAACCTGAGACTGTGCACATAGTAATTTTCCATATGCAAAACTACCTCTGTCACCTAGCAAGACTGATATGACAGATGTGATGCGATAGGGGGCGCTGTTCATCCAAAATAAAACACTTCTGCACGGAGGTCGAAATAAAGATCTTTTGCATATGCTGTTGGGGTCTTATTTGATAGCATCTGCTGAATGTGAAACAGCAACAGATAGATTTTAATTAAAGGAATAACATATTTCAATAACTTAAATGAGACAGAAAATGTTTTATTTAGGAGAAGCTGCGCTAGTCACGTTAAATGCAATCTGTAATGTTTAATTGGATATTATTAAGTTAGCCACAGGAGAGTTTGTTTGTTAGATTTGTTTTTGTTTGTTTGTTATATTTTGTATTGTATTTGTATAATTAATAAAAATACTCCAAACATTCTCCAAAATCTAAAACAATGTACGTGATTCTGGAGACATTAATGCTAATTTATCCGGTGAAATGTGGAATTGCTATTTTAAAATGTAAATGTGTGGTTCAATTTATATAAAAAGCCTTATATTTATGTTTAATACATTAATAATGTATGGTATTTTAATCTGATTAATTGTAATTCGGTGTTTCTTTTTTGTTTCAGTATTGTGGCTAACCGGGGAGATTGCATTTGTCTAATATTAAGATAGAAATAAACACACAGACAACAATTAAAACACGCTGTTGTAAGGCACCATACAGTCTTTGGAAAACACAACAATGTTGCAGGTAACTCTTGTGATGTACAATAATTTAATGACAAAAACCTGGTAAATAACATAAAAAATTTAAAAATCCAAACCAAGGCATTACACTCTGAAAAACTTCTTAATGAGCATCCTATAGGAAATTCCCTTTCTGTAAACACCTTCACACAAATTCATATCGCGTGTTGGGAAGCTGAGCACAACAGGTTGCAAAATGCTCTGAACCTCTTGGCAGTTCAGAAGCCTCACATTTTTTCCCTTCCATGGTTTTTGAAGAAAGACACAGGAGCCAATTACATTCACATTGTCCCTTTGACAATATGGCACCAGCTGGTCTGGCTCTCGCTGACTCGTGTCAGAAGCACTTCACCTCTCCTTCCAGTAATTAATAGTTTTGTTAAAATCTACCAGGCTGGGGTAACAGGCCCCTCAAGCTTTCTATTCATTACCTCAATTAACAATCATTAGGCTTGAAATATAGGCCAATCTGTTTTCTTGGTCTGTTTCACACACACACACGCAATGTTGCGCACCCACCCACCCACACATTCACACACGCTCACACAAACGCACACACACCCACACAGACGCATGCATAAAGTACATATATATTAGCAAACCAGTGACCCACATTGAGGTGTCTGGGGAATACAAACACAGGGGAACGGTGGTGTTTCGGATATTAAATTAGTTTCCTATTCACCTCGGCTCTAGACGCAATGGATGCCTTGAAAAGACCATATGCTCCTGGTGTGTGTCTCTATCTAGGCCACAAGGACATGGAAAGCCAAACTGTTTTGTCTTGTGCACAGGGTCTATCTGTTATCAATGATGGGCCACAGCTGCTGGGAGCACGCAGCCCAAACTGTTGCTGTCTCTTCGGTGGGCGGGACAGCTTCTCCCCAAATAGTTGCACACATGAGTAAGCCTATTGTACACCTACCAGTCATTACAGATGCCCATTAACAGTCGCCTCACAAAAGGCAGCAGCCTCATGCATAGGCAACCTGCAGTGAATATTGTCTGGTGCAATTAATTTGTTAAGTGGCGGTTTGCAGATTACATCTTGCTTGACTTAGTAATGTCAATCAAAAGAATAGATAAGTAAACCAAAAATCAACCAATAACTAAATAAATAAGCAATGCGTGAGATGGCGGCACATGTGTCTGTATATATATATATATATATATATATATATATATATATATTCTGAAATACAAACTCAGACTTGAAATATTATTTTAGGAAGAGAGCTTATATATTTCCTATTCCCGAAAAATTTAACTATATCACAACCAATATCAATAAAATCTGTATTAAAATAGAATTCTGATTGGGAGTAGTAAGGAAATATGTTTTTATGCTATTTAAGCTTTAGACAGTCCAATATTATCCTCAGTAAAAATTTGTTTTGAAAAAAATTAAAAAGTTAAACAGAAATCTTAACTTAGACATCAGGAGATATTTGGTAGTGCTCTCAACCTTTCATCAACATGTTTAAATTAATCTTTAAGCCTTTAATAGGTTTTTATCAGTTAATGGGTCAGGCAACATGTTTAATGGCTTGGTAATCTTTTTCTCAAGCAACATTTTTTTTTTGAAATAATAATGATAATAACAATAAAAGCACACTGAGTGTATTCTAATCGGCCACGAGATTTACATACAAATGACATTTATAAACAATCACGCCAGGTCATTAAGGGTCACTTTCAATGAAAAAGATCACTAATCCAACTAAGTTGTTAGGTGAGGCATAAATGTAGGACTTGTCTTAACACTGAAAAATGAAAATGACTACCCAGGTGCCCCGTTAATCCCTCCCACAATTTGCTTAATTCACATGTGCTAAAATGATACTTCTTTGTTGTTGTTTTAGATCCTCAAACAATAGGACTATTTCTGTATGTGAAGGACATTTGTACCAGATTAACCCATACAGGGAATGCCAGCCCAGAGAACACAATTTAGCATAGGATTGGCGTTACTGGATTTATGTAGGAAGCACACTAAACCACCTGTACCACATCTTTTGGCCCTCAGCACAGCCTACGCTCATGTTTGCTCCACCAGGGGTTATGAAAAGGTATCCTATTACAATCTTCTCTACAGCAACAATGGTCATTTAAAACAAAACAAATTTAATAACAGAAGCAAACATTTGAATGCTTAATCATTTGCCAATAGATCACAAAGAATAAGAAATAAGATAACGCTACAGATTGTGGTGACAATGAAGGCTTGATGCCAGAACACACTGTCGACGCGCAACTGTGATTACGTTGTCGTTGCGATGTTCACTGATCTGTAATTGGATAACCAGGGAGTGAGGAATGCTGTGGATGGGAGAGATCCCACCTTTCGTTTATCTAACTGTATCTCGCTCATGTTTGATGTAGTGAATATTAAAATTCAAATTGCTTGCCCTCAGAGACTCACATGAATGTTCAGGTATCAATTACCAGGTATAGCGTGCCATGTGAGATTAGACCTTTGCTTTTTTGACATTTTATTACTATTTAATGGCTTGTTTTCTGACTGCATGGCCAGACTAAGCCCCGAACAGTACACCCTTAATAATACGAAAACTCTTTAATCTCCTTTCAAGAACTGAAGAGTGCATAATCCAGACCTTCCAGGTTATTGTAAATACACTTAACCCAGGAAAAGCCAGAACCTATTATTTCTAATGGGGACTCGCTTCCCTGGGATAAAAAGACATTAAACCTTCTTTGAGAGAATTAGTTATTGTTCATTATTACCACAGTAGCTTTTCATCGAACACAAGTGAAATTCCTTGAAAATCTCATTGAACATGAATTGTAATTTTATCTCTACAACACAAAAATGCCCCCAACTCACCTTTAATAATCCAATGAGATTAAACCATTTTCTTTGATCTGATTTCTGCTCTGTCAAAGAAATGCCACTAATGCAATTTCTGGTCGCTCTAGCTAGTGAGCAAACATACGAGTACAAGGGAATACAAACAGTTGCTATTTTTCATGCCACAACTCGAACACTGCTTTAATTGATATTGATTAAATTTGTCTGCATGTGAGAAAATTGTTTCTTGTCTCTTTTCTTGACAACATGTTTTTCTTGTCCACTATTAGATTTGTTTCTAGCCACATCTGACACATTTTGCTCCTGTATTACTTTTTCTTGTCCTGTATGACATTTTTTATTCCCACATGGTTTTTTGTGCTCCCCTAAGACTTGTTTTGGCCGGTATGATTCGTGTTGGTCACATATGACATGACACTTTTAGGCTGTCCTGTACCACAGTTGTATGTCTTTTCCTTATTGGGCTTTTATCTACATATAAGGGGTCTAATTATTTCCACTGTATGATCGGTTCAGCTGTTGTAGAAATACTCAGTTAGGTTTTATTGTATTGCAGTGTTCTTCTACTACTTCTTATATTAACCTTAAATCAATCACTGATAGTAACCTGCATACTACCAAACAGAGAAATACAAATTGAGTAATATATTTGTGGTGAAAAAGTACTATCACATGCAGTTAATTTTATTATTAAGTTGTATAAAATAATACAAGAGCATCTGATACATTTATTGGATGCACATTTGGGCAGAAATCATTTTATTATTATAGACGAATAACCCATTTTATTATCATGCTTTGAAACAGCTGGACTGTTTGCTTTCACATACAAGTGCACTCTGTGGTCAATGAAGAGACAGAGGCAATTCATTTACTTTTATAAGGCAAATTGGAGGTAGTGTCCTGTCTCCAGATGTCCATCTCTGCCTACTAATCCACTGAGCACCCTAGTCTTAACTGATGAAAGTGGAATCTTCTATTAATTATGATTGTAATATACCTACTCTGACTTATATCCCCGTAAGTCTTTCAAATTACTTCCTAATAATCCTCCTGGAATCACATGACCTATATATATTTCCTGCATAGGTCACATGATTTTATATAGTTATATATTTTTTTTACTGCACTCATTTAGACTTTGCATTAAACTAAATACATTACTGTGTAGGAAGTGAGCACATGGGGGGAAACAATATTGAATTAATTGTAATATCAATATATGATTCATTAATAAATAAATACACCACTTCCCATTGCTGTGTAAACCTATTAATGGACAAATCCTGACTACAGCCCCATAGACGTAAGTGAGGAACTGTTCCCACTTCTGATAATTGTAACAATTCAATTTATGGATTGTCCCAGAGGTGTAGGTATGATTTGAAGTTTTATTTCTGCAACAATAACAGATGGGATATATTTATACTATGTATGGGTGTGAGATGTTAAAAGTAATTACATTATTTGAGGAAACAGGAGAATGGAAAACATCTGCTCTAGTTTTGGGACAAAATTGACAAGAAAATAAAGGTATTTCAATATTTGAATACATAACTGGTATATAATCAGCTTGAGGCAGGTTATAACTTAGAAATAGGTACAGTAGATATTTGCCAGGGCTAACAGCAAACTATAGTAGCAATCTTCATGCTTTTGGTGCACTAGATTTTTATTTTTACTTTCATTGAAGTTGCATCAGGACCATTTAGTTTCGATAGTCTTAGACTGCAGAAAAATCCACAGAGCCATTTGTGCAGGACCGTGTAGTTACAATAATCCCATTAAATATTTGAAAGTCCAGTCACAGAGCATCATGGTATTTCATTTGTGGTTGATTGCATTATTATCTTGCTTCAATCCAATTTCCATTTGCTGGTTACTTTTTAGATAGGAAAAGGATAAAAAGGTAATACTGAAAGGATTCATTATATAATGTTTAAGAGTGGCAGAAATAATAATAATAATAATAATAATAATCATAATGGGATAATTTAATGTAAAATAATTTAATTTAATGTGCAGAAGCCAATCGGCCTGAATGTTTAGTAAATCAAAATAAATAAATAAATATTGCTAATCCTCTGAACTAATATTTTTCAGGTGCGCCGGAAAAAAACGACGGGAAGCAAAAATTGTGAAGGAGAAAACTATTTTATATGCAAACAGAAACTGGAAACAGATGCCTGCTGAAGTGGGAGCCATGCCTCTGGTACCACTGGAAGTATTTGAGTTGTACTGGTTATATATGCATTGTTTTCCTCTCATATAAGAAAGTTAAAATTAAATGAGAAACAGCCAGTCTTTGCCATCTCCACAACCCTGCCATCTTGCCACATGGGCAGACACCCTTAGCTTTCTAAACTTGCATCTTTAACTACAGTATAATGAGATGTGTTAATTTTGGATGCTGATCTAATTTAACAGTTTGCACAGCTTTACTCCTTGCTGAGATCAATCTTTCTAAACATCTGGATTGCTGGGGTCAGGTCTGTGCGAATTAGAGTGACTGTGGACAGACAGCTAGCATTATATGTTCCTTTAACAAGAGTAGACTGGAAATATTGGGCAGCTCCTTGTTTGGGGCAATTTTCTCTGATTCTTTAAAACAAATTGGTATTCCATCATGCATGTGGTGGATTTTTACAGCCCTTATATTGCTGGTTATATCATGGTCTAACATCATACTGTCTCCCTGGGAAACAAGGAGACCTGATGAGAACCCTTTATCTATAAAAATGTATTCAAAAAAGTTATAAATTGATTTGCATGTTAATGAGGGAAATAAGTATTTGACCCCTTCGACTTAGAACTTGGTGGCAAAACCCTTGTTGGCAATCACAGAGGTCAGACGTTTCTTGTAGTTGGCCACCAGGTTTGCACACATCTCAGGAGGGATTTTGTCCCACTCCTCATTGCAGATCCTCTCCAAGTCATTAAGGTTGCGAGGCTGACGTTTGGCAACTCGAACCTTCAGCTCCCTCCACAGATTTTCTATGGGATTAAGGTCTGGAGACTGGCTAGGCCACTCCAGGACCTTAATGTGCTTCTTTTTGAGCCACTCCTTTGTTGCCTTGGCTGTGTGTTGTGGGTCATTGTCATGCTGGAATACCCATCTACGACCCATTTTCAATGCCCTGGCTGAGAGAAGGAGGTTCTCACCCAAGATTTGACGGTACATGGCCCCGTCCATCGTCCCTTTGATGCGGTGCAGTTGTCCTGTCCCCTTAGCAGAAAAACACCCCCAAAGCATAATATTTCCACCTCCATGTTTGACGGTGGGGATGGTGTTCTTGGGGTCATTCCTCCTCCTCCAAACACAGCGAGTTGAGTTGATGCCAAAGAGCTCGATTTTGGTCTCGTCTGACCACAACACTTTCACCCAGTTCTCCTCTGAATCATTCAGATGTTCATTGGCAAACTTCAGACGGGCCTGTACATGTGCTTTCTTGAGCAGGGGGACCTTGCGGCCGCTGCAGGATTTCAGTCCTTTACGGCATAGTGTGTTACCAATTGTTTTCTTGGTGACTATGGTCCCAGCTGCCTTGAGATCATTAACAAGATCCTCCCGTGTAGTTCTGGGCTGATTCCTCACCGTTCTCATGATCATTAAAACTCCATGAGGTGAGATCTTGCATGGAGCCCCAGAGCAAGGGAGACTGACAGTTATTTTGTGTTTCTTCTGTTGTCACCTTCTCACCAAGCTGCTTGGCGATGGTCTTGTAGCCCATTCCAGCCTTGTGTAGGTCTACAATCTTGTCCCTGACATCCTTGGACAGCTCTTTGGTCTTGGCCATGGTGGAGAGTTTGGAATGTGATTGATTTCTTTGTCAGTGGGCAAACGTACAAAATCAGCAGGGGATCAAATACTTTTTTCCCTCACTGTATATATATATATATATATATATAGATACACACAAATGTATACTGTATAGATATATACAACCCATGTAACCAACCCTTAATGTATGTACAGGAAAGTCTTGTCCATTATTGTGCATGTTGATGTACTCAAAGCCGGGATTTACCTCAATGAGTAAGCTCATGATACAACAAGAGAAATGAAAACAAATTATAGTATAAGCAATAAAATTACTAGGATTAACATTTCTTAGTCATGATTTGAAAGACGGGGAGGGCGAGAGATGCCTCAGGGTCATAAATCTCTTTGGCGTACAATGGCAGTCTTAAAAAACAATTCATCTAGTGATCTATGGAAGACACCATGGGCAGCAGGCAGTCATGGATGCATGTTTAATTGTAAATATTAGCGAAACATACTTGGTTAATCCTGGCACATATTCTCTAAAACAATCTATCTCGCCTACTTAGATTAAGTTTTACAAACCCAGTCACAGTTATATGACCTTTTAATAACAACTTAATAAAAAAGATTCTGCTGGTAAATCTGTTTCAATCAGATTTGGGAAGAAGTTAGGGTAAAGCTGATTAAAAACTCAGTAAACATCGTGTCTGAACGTGTTCGCTAAATGGAGAAATAGCTACAGTTCTCCAATACCCTTCAACCACAATGATAATAAGGACAGGACAATTGACTGAGCAGGCTTTGGATGGTTTAAATATTCTTAATGGCTTTTTACAGGTGAATCTTTCTTACGGCATTTGACAAAGCATGAAACAGCCTGGCACTACACGATGCCATAACTACAGTGTCAAGTTATTTATTGTCCTCTGTCAGAGAGTTCTCATTTGATGGCTGTTAATTTTATTGTTTTCCACTTAATAGAAATAAGATGACAGAAAATCAGTAATGAAAACAAAAATCAAATCACTTAATGCATTATGCCAGATAAATGTGGCTCATTCATTGATGCAGAGCCCTCGTCCCTTCCCTAAGCCAAATGACTGTTTACATTTGCTTTTAAATTAAGCAATCCAGTACAAGACTTATTAACATGCCACTAGATTAACTCATTCAAAGCAGCGGTTATCCTCATTCCTAATGCTTTTGCATGAGAGATAAATCCGAGTTAACTTGGACTTAAGTCTACAATGAGATAAGCAGCAAAATTAAGTGATGGCAGAATCAATCAGATACCGTTGGGTCCCTGAGCTTTTCTGGTGTGCTACGCATCAAGAAAACAGATAAATTGAAAAATAAACATTTTATGGTATTCATTGAGAACCTGTATTATTTAGAAATGAGGACTAATAAAAGTCAAAGAACCTGTTTAAACCCTTTTATCCTCTCAGTGTAATACTTTAAAAGGGCATGTTATATAAAGCATATAGAAACTGTTTTTAGACAACAAAGCATGGTGGATATTTAAAACAGTTCTCGGGGGAAGTTGTGTATGCTTTCAAGACTCGGTAACACCTGCATATAAGTTAATTGGGGGGTATTTTAAAGAGCAACAGGTTTATTTTTAAATCAACACTTAAATCAACAATTTAGTTTTCCACTATGCTGGATAATTGGTAGATTAAAGACACACAAGATGTACACAAGAAAATAAAAAGGTACACAAGATGTACAGAAATACACAGTACTTGTTTTATTAGTCTGGAGCATAAAATAATGTACTCACCTATTTAATTATTTTTAAGAGCCACAAAGTGTATAATCTGATTTCCCTCAATTCTATTTTTTGACGTTCAAACAACACGTATTTGGAGAGCCACATGATTTTACCTTAATGCTTTAAATAGAATGAACTGGGCTGTTCATCTGTTGACATAAGGGCAACTTGTCACCAAGCATGTGCAGCAAATTAGCCGAGCAGCAACTGTTTTACCTCAGGAAAAGGGCTGCTTCTGTACGTGCTGGCGGAGCGGCCTGGCTCTGTTCACTGACGCGTGGCCCCTGCCGTCCAAACACTGACAGCCGGGCTCAAGCTCGGCCCACACCCAGATGCTTGATTGCTCTTGGCAGGTGAGACACTCTCATGGTTGGGAATTAGCTGTAAAAATCCTGTAAGAAAGGAAAAAAAAGATTCAAAGACAGTTGACTTTAAATTAAATTTGTTTCAGCATTTTGCAGCGTTTTCCCCCCGGTAAATTAAATGGTTGCTCCTCTCCCTTCATGGGCCGACATACCAATACAATTCTGAGACTCTACTTGGTCGCAGTGAAATATAAATTGATGTCATTATCCCACTGTTGTTAAATCTCAGCCTAATATATTGTGATGGTCTTTAACAGAATTTGTATTTGAAAAAAACACACCATTATTTTGCAAACTGGCATAGCCTACAGGATTGTTTTTATTTTCCCATTAATATTTGTCATTTAAAAAATATTGTTTCTGATGCACTAATTACATATCTGTGCTCACTAACTAAAGGGGAGGGATATATTTTGCATTTGTTCGTTCCTATTTAATTTTTCTCTTGGATTACATAAGAAAATCACAAGAAAATGATAAAATCACACACTGACCAGTTTGTATGTATTTGTTTATTTATTTATGTATTTATTTATTATGGTAATGTAATTTAAATCCCTGCCCCTTTCTGAACGGACCTCGGGGTTGGGGGATAAATTCCATGTCGAAACATGAATTAATGTTTGCATTTTTTAAACCGATTTTCTTCTTATTTTCCTTTTTCTCTCTTTTCCAATCTGTTCTTAGCCCCATTTGCTCTAATCCTGCCACCACAGTTGGTGGGGCATGCGAACACTGGCGTATAAGACGACGCTTCCAGGCATTACTGCGGATGCCACTTCGATTAGTCTGGTCTCCCCGTGTGCACTTTCGGGTGCCGGAGATAATACCCCAGGTCCTGGAGTCTTGTCTGTGGAGTTGAACACATTTGAGACACTTGTATCTAAAAGAGAAGGTTCCCCTAATGGCACGTTTGACTGTATTTCTCTGTTCTCTGAGAGACAAACTCTTCCCGGAGAAACTATTTGCTTCACAGCTCTGGCCTTGTTGCCGAGACGGTCTGGAAGCTGGCCTTGGGAAATGGGGTACAGCTTGGAGCCTCGTTCAATAAGTGACAGTGGAGGCTTTCAGCAGAAGGCGCAGATTGAAGACAGATTGTGCCGAAGAGCGGGTTCAGTGCCGCAGAGATGAGGAGTGGCTTTGGCGACGACATTTAATCATTGAATGTTAACACAAGACATCTGTCACAGGGGCTGCACCAAGAGACAGGCTATATTGCAGATCGCCTTGCCGCAGCATGTTTCAACTCTCATAATCACATGAAGAAATAGTTTATTCCTAGATATTTCTGTGCTTAGCATTAATCCCAATATTTTTTCCCTTGCAATCTCATGTAAATCCTTCTGTAGATACAGGTATTATTCAAAATTTTAATGACAAACACAATCTGAAGTGAAAATAAATCCCCAGATGACCATGTACGTCTGAAAATGTGAAAAAATAAAAATAAATGTTTTACCAATCATAAAGTTTTAAGCACAGCTTAGTCTTGGATCCATCCTGAATCATGCTTAAATGTTGAAATATTGGATTTTTGATTGCTGGGGCAAAAATTAGATATTTACCATAAATAACTCTTTAATCCATTGGTAAATTTTACTTTCCAATTCATCCCACCCATAACACTTTCCATATGCTTCATTCCATGTGTGATCTGTTCTCCTGCAAGCAGAGAAAGGGGAAATGTTTCCTTATTAATCCTAAGGAAGCTTTTTAATATGACTGTAATTAATTAAATCAAAATGGGATTTTATGTTCTAATTTATTTTATGTTCCTCCACAGAGACTACAGGGAACTGAATTCTGAGGATCAGTAAAATAAAGATATGTTTCAGCTCTCTTCAGTGATAATCACGTTGCTGTTACTCTACAAAACGAAAAATTATTGTATGGACTTATTTTTCAAGTAGATTTTAAATACATTATTTCGAGAAGTCCTTCCCAAACTATCTCCAGAAACTGTTACATTGCATGATTAAACATTATGTGATTTAACAGTTGATGAATTGATTCATTGTGGGCCATAGATTCAGGGAGCTTCTATCAGAACACAATGCATTTTACAGTCTGAATAATAAGAGACATTGGCCTACAGTTAAGTGGCAAACTTTTATATTAATGATAGCACTACTGTAAAAGTTTGTGCTGAAATGTAAGTGTTCAAAGACTCATTTTATGAACAATTAGAAACAATTGCATCTTTAATACAACATACATTCAGCCTCAAAGAATAAAAAAGGCATTTGTATCATAAACTGCAGGTCTACTTCCTGTTATTGCCGATGAACTTTTCTAACAGTATCAGTTAAATTATTCTTTTTTTTAAATAGTTTTAGGAGTATTTAAATGATAACTGCACCAACTCCAGAGAGCAGGATTCTGGAAAAACTGTAAACACCCACCACAATAGTCCTTTTAGTAGGCCTGCTGAGTAAACAGCTCCACTTCCCACACAATGAGCCTCTCTTCTGATTGGGTAATTAGTTTGTGGCTTTAAACATTTCCTCAAGACGGTTGAGAGTCTGGCTTACACAACTTTCCCCTGTGATACAGCATGCTCCTTAATGAGAGTTTCCCTAATTGACTTGATGATTTCTTTTTTAATTAGCACACTTTGGACAAGAGATCACAATATAATAACCTAAGTCAATCAGACAAGCATGCTGCAGAAAAATAATAGAGTCATTGTGGAGCTAATTGAAGTGGACAATCTTTCAGCAGGTCTGTGGCCGCTCGCTGCAGGATGTGTCCATACCAACCGGGCCTGTTGCTGGAGATTTTTCCGGAACATCCAAAAGCTGAGACAGCCATTACAGCCGTATCAATCAAGCCTAATGAGCCACTGAGCTCCACAAACAACAATAAACCCCTAATGACCTTCAGCCAAACGCTGCAGCCTAATAAGGACCGTGGTTTCATGGGTACAGCCCGCCCCTTTAACGATTGTGTTCCCGCGATGCTTGGAGTTTTGTCCTTCGAAGGCTACGCTCCGGGAGGTGTCTGCAGAGGTCACAGCACCATCTTGAATCCCGGAGGAATTGTGATCAATGTAGAAGTTGTGGCACTTTTTAAAACTGATATTTTCATACTTCTAATGTGTGGAACATTGAGTTTTGTCATCTGTTCACCCTAAAGAAACAGTTTACACATCTGTACGTTTGTTTTTGTTTGCGTGACAGATCGTCCACTGGAGGTGAAAGTGGGGTGAAAACATGACAAATTGAAAAATAAGAAAATATTATTCTCCTAATACTAACAGAAGGGAATTAATCTGTATGTATCTAAGTGCCAGATTTGTTCCTGACAGCACCCCTTGCTAGCACAATTAGGAGAGAGGTCACAAACAACCAAGAGCTTTCAAAAGACTGATACAGACTATCAGTGATCATTAGGGAACGTGCCTCATTTATGTTCTTTAATCCCAGTCTGAGAATTGTGTTTACACATGTGAAGTAGGTTAATCTTCTTCAGCTATTTCCATACATGTGCATTTGCAATAATTACTTGTATATTTAGATGGGGAAGGATGTTCCTTTTGATTGGTGGGGGGGTGTCACACGTGGCTGATCCTATTGTTGTCCATGTCCTGTTTTGGTAAACAAAAGACCCCACTGCAAAAGCTTCATTCCACTGAAACAATTAACAACAACAACACAGGGTCTGAAGTGCCCTTTGTTAGTGAACGCTACACCAGGGGTATGAGCTGAGTCTGGGCTGTGGTTGTTCAGCCACAGGGAAGAGACACCATTGAGACTGTTGCTATAATTTACAGCCCTGATACAGTCATAGAAAGAAAGCTTTACTTTTGAGTTGATTTAAACTAATGTTGAATTAAACAACTCAATAAATAACAAATCTGAGAATATGTTGGAGTGTGTGAAACTAAATATAACTTCAGGTATATGTGAACTATAATATAAGGTAATAAAATGTATAATTAATATCCAGTGATTTTACATATTTAACACAATGTGTAATAATTGTGTATGAAAATTGTTTAAAATGTCTTATCAGCATCAATATGTCAACAATTAGTTTTATTGGTTGTGGATCATTACAGTATTACTTTAAAGTTTTCGCAAAAATAAACATTTGCGGAATCTGCCTCAAAAATACATCTGCACTGTATGGGTAACGCAATGAAACATTTGTAGTGCATAGCGAACTTAACTTTGATTGTAATTTTTGCATCAAGCACCCCACCATTCCCATTTGAGTCTAAATGTTGGCTGCTTCAATAGGCATGTGCTGTACTTTTGGGAAAGTGAGTGATGCCAGAAGTATTTACTAGTCCCGCCACTTCCCTCTTCTCATAATGGGGCTGAGCACACTTACCACTCGGGTCCCTCGAGGGCCCTTCATTCTCTTTGTCATCCTCCTCCAGGGAGTCGGCATCAAGCTCTCTAACACTGCCTTTTAACTCTTCCGCCTGATGCTCGGCTCGGCTGCCTGTCGCACTGTGAGACTGACATTGGCCAGGGTTGAATCACAACTTCACCCTTGCTCCTAATGACAAATTATGAAGCCTTAAACCAGTGAAAATCTGCCAGTGATTGTACATTTACGATCGGTGGGTTGGTTGAAGTTGATTTTGCTTCCAGGCTTTTCTTACAAGCCAAGGTGGATATTGTTTGCTTTCTGTATTAGTATTCTATTGATATAGTTGACTTGTCAGTATTTATCTTCTGACACATTGTATTATTTATCCAAATCTACACCAGACTTGATATACTGTAATTATTATAGGTATTTTTGCATGCCTCCTGAAGAACGCAGAATTATTATTACAAATACTATTGAGGTGTTGAGGTATGCTCTGTGTATTGTCTCTGTACTTTTCCATGCTGCTAATACTGAGGGGTTAATTGTATTATTATCAGCCTTCTTTCTCTTTTCTTTCACTGTCCCTCTCTGAAGTTACAAAGTGTCCCAGCTGTCAATATGTTGATCAAGCTTTCTGCCCTTCAATCTTTAATTCTTAAGATAACTGACTGTGCCAGGCAGAATGAGGACCCTATTAGGATTTAACTTCCTGACTATTGCATTACAATATAAATGTACTACTCAATGCCTTCAATGCTTATTATTTAATTGCCACTGTGATATGTTATGCAAAGGCTATGCAAAGCTGTAACCAATTAACTGCTTTAAAGAATTGCCTCAAATGAAGAAATTTCTCAAATGAAGAAAACAGATGTCATAACGAATGTCCTGTTGAATTATCACATCAACCTCACATTCCTTACATACATTTTTTTAGATTAAGTGCCTCTGTTTTCACCTGTGCATATAAGTCTGCACTCCTAGAGCATTTCCTGTACTAGTAATTGTACTAGTGTCGAGAATCCAAGAATCCTTTATGTTTAAATTGAAAAGAGCGCGCTCTATTTTTCAATCAGACTAAATCCTGCAGAAGGCTGAAAAGAAATTGTTACACATTAAATGAAATGAAAAGTGTATTTTCCGACTGTGAATAATTAATTAAAATGCAAACCAGGGAAAATAAACACACACAATATATAAAAAATAATGAATAACTAAAGCCCTGCAATCCTGGATCAGGGTAAGCATCAGAAGAGCTAAGAGCCCTAAACCTAATCTGAAAGTACATTATTTATCTCCGGTAATCGATAAATCCTTTCTTGGTATAATTATAATCCAGCATCAGAATTAAAACATAAGTTATGTGTACATTCGAAGGCTTTACATTTCTGTTTAAAATCACAATAAGGAATTAGACGAACTTTCCAATTCTGGTCTGTTTTAAGCATTTTTAATACCGTCAAAACCATGTTGAGACACTGGCTCCCTGTAAACCTACAAAACCTTACAATCTACATGGCAGCATCATATTGTTTCATTATGATTATATAAGAGATTACACTATGCCAAGTTTGACATAAATCATTTTAAAGTTGGTGGAAAATTGCATTTGCTGATTTGTTGGGGAAAATGAACTAGGAAACAGGTCAACATGTGTATAAAGTGGACTTTCTACGGAAAGTATTAATACATTTCTCTTCTACCTCTAATTGTACAATAGTTTCCAGCAGTAATACAGATTACACGTATGTTAAGCTTTAACGACAGGTCATATCAAGAAAAGGTTTGCAGTAGAGTTTCCTAGAGGTCCTGTATGTAAGAGAAGTGATGGGCTGATGATCAAACAACAATAACAACAACCTTGAAAGCAATTCCTTAAAGGGGAATTAGGAGGGATACAGTCTCTGAACTATTTTTGTATGATCATATGACTTCAAAATGTTGTCAATAAACTGAAATATTAAGAGTGTAAAAGTCAACATCCACACTTGAACCTGAAGGAAAGGTCTCATCAGTCACCAGACATTTTGATAGACATGCCTTCATTCCAGCTTTCCAAAATCCTGTCCCTCAAGCGAAGGTCTAATATACCCCAGTGAGGTCTGCATGGCTGCCACCAGAACATTTGTGATGTCCTCCAGGGGTGATGGACAAGGAAGTAGTAGGCAGCACATCGCTAGGCACATTCTTGAGCTGGCAGATGTATGGATCTTCATTGTTCTGTCCAATAATGGAAGCCGGTTTGGCATTGTCACCGAATCACAATACATAAATGTGTATGCAGATCTGTGTAAAAGCATCAGTAATGCCACCTGTTGCCATGCGAAGGCCAGAAAAGACGTTGCTGCAGAACATTGGGTAATTGAACCTATATCTGGTATCACTCTCCGCTATGCAATTCACAAGAGTGCGACACTACAACATACAAACCACAGGGGTGCCTTTGGGGGTGGGATGGAACCACACAGGACTGAATTCCAGTGCTGCTCACTTATTTATCCAATTAAAAGAAGAATCCAGAAATGCAAGAATTTAAATCATCGGAGGCCAATTCACAGACAGTCCTGTATAAAATAATCTACAGCAGGGGGGTAACAAACACTTTAGGTTTCACCTTTTAGAGAGAAGTGTTGATTTGTAAACTTTGATGTCACTCCCTTACCAAAATGTGTTTGTGGAGTGTGGGCAATAAACCAGGACCAGTGATTCAAGCACTTATTAATAAAATAAATTAGATCTATGAGAACAAAATGGAATGTTTATCAGTGGAAATATAATGGATTATGGTCAGATATATAGACAATTCCTTAAAGAAACTCAATTGAATAGTTCCTAATAACTAAACTGACATGATGTCCTTTTAAATATATTTCAGTTCCTGTGCGACTATTCATATGCTATTGTTTTCCCCTGTTTTATGTAAATGTGGCTTATTTAGCAAGCTCCAGTTATGATGGCATTGCGGATGGTGGTCCAGTTCCCCACTGAAGGGATCTAGATCAGAGTCACATGGCCCGTCTATTAGTAAAACAAACTCCATGTGACGAGGCATAGGCCATTGAAAATTAGAGCAAAAAGCGATTTTTTTTGATGTTACACTCTTTAAGAGATTAATAATCTTGGCGGTGGAGAATCGCCTGAAAATCTTCTCTGTAAAATAATGAGCAGAGAAACATTTACTGATTAGTTTAAGCCCGGATAATCCTATCTGATGAGCATGTATCAAGATATGCTCTAACTGTTTTATAGTCAAAAAAGGCTTTATAGCGTTTATAGGCTGTGAGTGTTATTTAATGGGGGGTAGGTGTGTCGTTTGGGTGTTTTATTATTACACCTGAGATTGAGTGCTCAAAACTTCACCACAGCTTTCCTAATGACTTGGCCCATATGCATATTAAAGGCTTCATCATCTCAAGAAAAGAAATCCTTAACATAAACTGCTGAAATTAAGCTGATTCCGTGGCCACGTCAAAAATTAGGGTTTTATCCCCTAATGTCTGATCGGACAGGAAATTTGCTTGTGGGAGGAGGTGGGATTATCAACTCTAATTACAACGGGAGCTTTTCTCCATGTTGGTTCACTCAGTGAAAGTCTACTTACAACCAGGGAAATAATATAAATGGGACTAAATGAAGGGACGTTTAGCAAAGAAATTAAATAACACGGTAACATGTTAATGCTATTGCAAATGCCATACCAGCCATCTGTACTTCATCTAGAGTGCATGTACATCAGATAAGCAACATTTTATTATGTTTTATATTCAGATGCATTACTATATTCGATTTTCATATATCTATCTATCTATCTATCTATCTATCTATCTATCTATCTATATATATATATATATATATATATATATATATATATATTAGTTTATTTTAATCACGTTTTTTTTTTTCTTTTTGGTCCATACACTGTTAATTATATGCACCCTGATCATAAGAGCACCAAGGCTCTCCGCAATTTCTTTCACATCAGGAAATCAGTTAAAATATAACACGTATATAAATGCACTTAAAAAGCTTATCAAATTTATTTTATATAGCAAAATAAGTGTAATACCTTTTCATTCTGTCATGTTTCATGTTATTATAAGTCAAATGCATTCCTGTTAATTATAAATCAGGCATCAAGTAAGAAAAAAAGTTACACATTAATAATAGTGATGCCTAAAATTGTAAGTATTACATAATTTCCCCTGCAAAAACATTGTTTCATTTATAAATAGCTAACAATAAAACGTCTCACAACTGAACTGCTTTTGTGACGTGCCATTAATAACAACCCACAAGATACCCCTTCAATTCAAATGACAATTATCCTAAATGAAAGTTATTATTGTGTTAATCCCAGGAACAGCTTGTAAAGGGAGATTGGGGTCCTTCTTTAATAATGTCAAGTTAATGCCCTTGTAATTATCTTTATCAGAAGTCCTTTCCTTAATCTAGATGTGGAGCAGAAAGGGCCAGAATCAGAAATAGATCTGGGAAGCACTTGCTGTAAGATGTGTGTAAATCGTGTGTAACAGAGCAAAATGCACAGGACAAGACATGTACAACTATGTAAGCACCTCGTTCATTAGCAGGTGGGATTTTCTGAAATTATTATAAAATGACAACAGTGTTCTTCTCAAAACATGCGTCTCTCATTCAACAGGTTACATATTACAAAATATGAGTGAGTGCCATCATTTAATCATACGGAATGTATGCATTGTTTTAAAGACAGGTCCACGCCTTATTAATATCCAATTTTCTATTTTGAATTACGCAATTTGAAGTAACCTGTGTGATCGCAGTCCTATGCTACTTGGCGGCTAAATCGTAATTCAGTTGATCTGAAATGCACAATTCAGAACTGAAAAGTATAATCGTTTATCTGAGTTTATTTCTATTTTATTATAGTTTAGTTATATACATTGTTTATGTTATTAATTTGTTTATTTGTGTGGTCTGTTTATAATCTGTAAATCTGCCCAAAATAAAAATTGAATGATTGATTGATAAAACACCTGCAAACCCGTTAAAGTGCCCTCAATACACTAAAGATTTGACATCTAAACTTTTAATTTTTGCTTTTCCTCAAAGGTATATTGTATGCTGAATTATGTAGCACGCAATATATTAAGTTGTTTTGTTTTGAGGATATTTAGTCTGATTTTATAGTTTCCTTAACATTATTATTTGACCATTAGAACAGTAAATATATATACAAAGTTATAATAAGCCTTACTAATCGAGTTCTAATTCAATACAAGCCTTTAAAAGTGTCATGTGAAAATATCATTGAGTAAGAATATAAAACATTTCGTTTAAGTTTACATATATGCTGTTAAAAATATAATTTAAAAAATACATTTTTATTTATATCTCTCTGGTTATACATATATAACCAGAGAGATCGGAAATGCACATTGAAATTATATGATTTCTAAATTTATAGTTCAATGTCAGGTTACTATATGAATAGAAAATGTCTAAAACAGATGTAAAGGTAAGTGAAATCTGTCATCTAGAGAAAAAAAGACACTTACGACCAATTGAGAGATGGGGGGGAACAAATCTTTATCGGATTTAAAGGAAAATTGGTGGCAATTAATCCTTTGGGATTGAAAAAGGGGACCCGCCTCTCCAAGGCCTCCTCTGAGCTGATTGGACCCGGGGGTCGTCCTCTCAGGGTGGGATGGGGATAAATTGTTGTCCCGGTCCCCTGTCCCGCTCCATCTCTCTGAGCTGTCGTCCACGAAAGGGAAAGTCAAAAGACAGATGAGTGCCATGACAGGACGAGACGAGGCCACGGATGGGAAAGCTAAAATAAAGATCCTAGCCCCGACTGGTGGGAACGAGAAACCAGTCCGGCTCAATGGACCTGGCTTCAGATCCAAAGGTTTCGCCATCACCGACCTCCTCGGCTTGGAGACGGACCTTCAGCCCTCGGCTGGTCCAGGAGTGGGGGTCCATGGAGACGGCCACAGCGCCGGGATTGGGGGCTTCACCTTTGCCGGGGGATCCTTGCCCTTGGGTCTGGGCTTCCTGTGCAGTCTGGCGGCTCAACAGCCCTCCGGGACCCCCTGCTTCCTCCCGGGTCACATCCCTCTCCTGCAGTCCAGGACGGAGAGTCAGTTCATGCAGAATCTGGAGCAGCAGAAGGAAAACTACTCAGGTACTTATTGTCAGAATATGTCTAACGCAGATTAGAGTTGGAGAGACGGCTCAAAGGAAACGGGATAGTCGGGAATATATCCACTGGCCATTGCTTTGGTTTATGCGTAAAAAAGAAAGTTTGTTTCAACAAAGTGTGAGTGTTGGTGTAATACATTTCCATTACTTTTCAACTTTTTTTCTGCCTGGTAGTGAAGCCTTATATGTTTAAATATATGTCATACGTGTTCACAAAATAAGGGGCAAAGAGACAAACGAATTAAATTGATTTAAAATGGATGTAAATCCGGACTGGGATCAGGCGCGGGAAGGAGCTGTCCAGTTGACCGTAATGCATTTTTAATGGTGCTGAAATAGAAAAAGAGTTGATTCCGCCTACATGCAAAGGTTTAAATAATTACGAAGAATGTGCAATATATATATATATATATATAAAACCTTATTCGTTACACAATTAATGTCGTTATTATTATTATTATTATTATTATTATTATTATTATTATTATCTGAAATCTGTAGCTTCAACCCACATAACGATACATTATTTTTAATGTATTTAGTGTAACTGTTTTTTTATATATAATCATTGCAAAATAAATTATTTCTGAATTTTAAACACTACGATTTGTATCATTCAGATATATATATATATATATATATATATATATATATATACATATATATATATATATATATATATATATATACATATATATATATATATACATATATATATATATATATATATATATATATATATATATATATATGAATGATACCAAACGTAGTGTTTAAAATGAAAGAATTCAGAAAAAAAATAATTTGGCGCTTTTCAAAATACATGCTTACAGAATTTGGTAGGGATCTGTATTCACACCAATATTTTTTCGCTGTGTACAGTATGGTGGTAAAAAATAAAGGATGGAATTAATGAATAGTTAATTTATTGGGATCGAACTGATTCCTTTCGTTTCATTCTTTCGCCTATTGATGAGCAAGTGTGTTTAGCTCAGGAATACTAAATAGTTGTAAACCCCAGTCCAACCCATTTTGAGAGTAAAATGTATTTTGATCTCTAGACGACGACAACCTCTCCGGAGATCGCAGTGACATGAAGAGCTCAGCCAACTCGCAGAACAAGAGGAAGAAAAGGAGGCATAGGTATTTCCCTCTCATATTATTTTAAGAGACTATCTATCTATCTAGTCCTCTTCTACTTCCTTTAATGCTTTATGAACTTTTTAAATTATTATTACTACTATGCATTTTGTAAATATATTTTATTTTTCATGTAATGCTTATACAATCTGTATCCTGTATTATTTTGTTCTACTTCATCTGTCACCTGTAGTTATTTGCGGTAAATGCTCGGGCAGTACTTGTCTACCCTTGTCGCTCTTCTCGGTGGAGCTGGGTTGGATATATGTGTGTGTGGGTGTGAAGATGCCTGTCTGTCCCGCAGGACGGTGTTCATGCGTGTATGTGTCTGTCTGTCTCTCAGTGTGTGGGTGTGAGGATGTCTGTCTGTCTCTCAGTATGTGTATATGATGTGTATGTGTCTGTCTCTCAGTATGTGTATATGATGTGTATGTGTCTGTCCCGCAGTATGTGTATATGATGTGTATGTGTCTGTCCCGCAGTATGTGTATATGATGTGTATGTGTCTGTCCCGCAGTATGTGTATATGATGTGTATGTGTCTGTCTGTCCCGCAGTATGTGTATATGATGTGTATGTGTCTGTCTGTCCCGCAGTATGTGTATATGATGTGTATGTGTCTGTCCCGCAGTATGTGTATATGATGTGTATGTGTCTGTCCCGCAGTATGTGTATATGATGTGTATGTGTCTGTCCCGCAGTATGTGTATAAGATGTGTATGTGTCTGTCCCGCAGTATGTGTATATGATGTGTATGTGTCTGTCCCGCAGTATGTGTATATGATGTGTATGTGTCTGTCTCTCAGTATGTGTATATGATGTGTATGTGTCTGTCTGTCTCTCAGTGTGTGGGTGTGAGGATGTCTGTCTGGCACTCAGTATGTGTATATGATGTGTATGTGTCTGTCCCGCAGTATGTGTATATGATGTGTATGTGTCTGTCCCGCAGTATGTGTATAAGATGTGTATGTGTCTGTCCCGCAGTATGTGTATATGATGTGTATGTGTCTGTCCCGCAGTATGTGTATATGATGTGTATGTGTCTGTCTGTCCCGCAGTATGTGTATATGATGTGTATGTGTCTGTCTCTCAGTATGTGTATATGATGTGTATGTGTCTGTCTGTCTCTCAGTGTGTGGGTGTGAGGATGTCTGTCTGGCACTCAGTATGTGTATATGATGTGTATGTGTCTGTCCCGCAGTATGTGTATATGATGTGTATGTGTCTGTCTCTCAGTATGTGTATATGATGTGTATGTGTCTGTCCCGCAGTATGTGTATATGATGTGTCTGTGTTTGTCTGTCCTGCAGGACGGTGTTCACGGCGCAGCAGCTGGAGGAGCTCGAGAAGGCTTTCCACGAGGCGCACTATCCAGATGTGTATGCGCGTGAGATGCTGGCGCTGAAGACGGAGCTGCCCGAGGACAGGATACAGGTGCGGCCACCACACCAGCTACTACTGCACTACTACTGACACCGGCTACTACTGCACTATTACTGACACTGGCTACTACTGCACTACTACTGACACCAGCTACTACTGCACTACTACTGACACCAGCTACTACTGACACTGATGCACTAAGAGTAGGGATGCACTACCTCCCCCGCAGCTGCATGTCAGTAGCATACTTCTTCAACACCCTCTTTGCCTTCTAGTTTGTCCAAGCGAGCATGATCATCTTATTAACAATAAAACAAAAAACAATCTATACAAATCTATATATATATATTTTTTTTTTACCACAAAATGATGTCGAAAAATTAAAATAATAATAATAAACTTTATTGTCCATTCAATATTTAGATAAAAAGGACATTTGTTGGAAAGTGACACACCAAAAAGTGTACACATATCATTCATGAATAACAGTCACTATTACAGCAGCAGCTTGATGTTGAATCAGCAACATACTTTATGCACATACAAGTGACACACGCCTGCTCTCTTCCCATACAAACACACATACCTGCACACACCCTGCCACACAGGCGCCACACGCCAACACGCATGCTCGCCCATAAAAAAGAACACCTCCTTATTGGAGACCGAGATGGCTGTGATGAAGATAACGCCGTGTGTCGTCGTGCTGCCCTGCTCATGCCTGGCCCCTGGCCCTCTCTCTCCTCCAGGTGTGGTTCCAGAACCGCAGGGCCAAGTGGCGCAAGCGGGAGAAGTGCTGGGGCCGCAGCAGCGTGATGGCGGAGTACGGGCTGTACGGGGCCATGGTGCGCCACTCCATCCCGCTGCCCGAGTCCATCATCAACTCTGCAAAGAACGGTATGATGGGATCCTGCGCCCCTTGGCTGCTTGGTGAGAAAGCAAGCTGTGTTCATTTCTACTGCAGCACCAATTTGAGGACATACAATAGCAATCTGGTTCTTTATCAGTCCCTATTTACTCTAATACAAAGGAAAAGAAGAGCTCATGGGATGCTCACCTGCATGCCAATATCTGTACTCTTCCATTAAATTCAAAATACTTGTATTGGCACGACAGGGTTAGACAAGTGTTGCCTGTGCATTTACAGCAAATAACTAAATAAAAAGTAATAGATGAAGTGCAAACAAATAATGCAGGATAAAGATTGTACATTTACCAGAATAATCATTGAAAGAAAGAGAACATATATTTTAAAATAAATACATCAATAACAACAATAATATATTTCAAACAAAAGTTGTTGGTGATGGTTAGTTTAATTTGAATAAATAGGCTCCATATTAAATCTGTGCATCAGTTTAATTTGAAATTAAACACATGCATATCAAATCAGTGCCTCCTTTCTTAAAATGTAATCTACAATTTTGTATTTCTATGTAATATCTGGCATGATGTTGACCTTGTTTTCTCTTTTCTTTTAACTTGGGCAGGCATGCACAAAAAGTCTCTGGAAATAACGAAGAAAAACCACAGCACTCCGACCTCCAGCCACTCCGAGTCTTATTCGGAGGAAATGAAAGCGAAAGACAGCGACACCCAGTGGGCCAGTCATGCAAACACAACGGACGACTGCGAGGACATGGCCATAGACCTGTCCAGCACAGCCAAACAAGACAGCAAATGCACTTTGAAACACATGGCCGCCAAGGACTCCCATAGTGAGACAGACAACGAAGGCTAAAGACGTGTGGACATGGGCACTGATCTTGGACACTGGCAGGGAGTCAAGGCTCTCTGCGAAAAAGTACTTGTTTTACACACCAGAAAATATCTTCAGGGCTCAGAGTGTAAACTTGTATTGGCTGCTTAGGAGTGTTTTCTTGTTTGCAGTTGTGGTCTGGATAGAAAGAAGATGTATAATTTCAAGTTTATTAATTTAACAAATGGCATATGTGAATTATTTTTTGTTTTTTATTGTTCATTTTTATTTAAACATGATTTGGTGAACATGCACTTCTTTATGAAACAGAATATCAGGAAAAACGTAACAACCACAACAACAGCAAAGCAACATACGGAATCCACATTGATTTTAAAAATCAATGTACTTCTCCCGCACACTACTGTAGGAAAGGTAGTAAGTTTATAATTTTTCAGACCACTTGTAACTGTGGCATACCACCTACTGAAACATTTAATATCAAGATTTACATGAAAACAAATAATTATCTTGAAAGGATATAATTTGTATTAAATAATGATAAGCCAGCAGTTATTTTGCAACACAGCAAATGGGTCAGCCAGACTGAAAGCCATACATTCAACTGAAACTTACTGTAGTTTTGGCAATAAAGCAAAACTTTTAAAAGCACATATCCTGAACCTCAAGGTATGTGCATCTCAAGCACTTTATCTGTGTGGGTGTTGAATGTTTTTGTCAGGTAACAAGAAGCAAAACAAAGCAGATTAACACCAACAGCAACAACGATGCTTCATCAAAAAAAAGGGGAATAAATATAAATATTTTGTGCAATCCTTGTTTGTCTGCTGCTTTATTACATCATCACCAGCGACAAAACAAAAACACTTCCGTTTCTCTTTTAAGAACTAACGTTCACTGGCAAAGAGGAAGGCAACATTTTCTTGTAAGTGAGTCTCCACTTGGACATTATCCATTTATATGTTAAGCATTCATACTTAGAAAGTAATTTGGCATACTAATTAATACACTATCAACTACAGACCATAGATTTTGAATTATTGTGCATTTTGTGTGCAAGTGCTAGTATTTTACAGTGTCACTTGGGTGGGACAGATTATCTAGCTAAAGGCATGAAGGTATTCAATAATCACAAATCCAAACATGATTTAAGATATAATTCAACATTTTAAACCAGAGATATGTCATAGTGCTCCTAAAAGAGCCCATTTACACACATTGCAAAGATTTTCAAACACTAAATAAATATATGCGTATATTACCAGCAAAGGTTGAGTGTGAACAGAGCCTTTGTCATTAGCAGGTTTCAGTGTCACAACAACACTGATAGAGATGCATTTCAGAGCTTTTGATTTCTTACAGTCCCAGCAAGGAGTATAAATGATCCAGCCCTGAAATCAGGTCAAAGTGTTTAAAACGGGCGACAGAGGAAAGCAATGTGTGGTCTAGATAATGTTCACTACACTAAAAGCCTAAAAGACATAACATATTTGACCTATGCCTGATCTTATATTCAGAGGAAATTCAAATTGCGCCTAATGCGGCCATTACACAAACAAGTCACCACTATCCTAATTGATTTGTTGTTTATTTTAAGTTTAACATTAATATCTAGTCATGTTGTTTTTGGAACTTAATCTGAATTATTCTTTAAAACCCTGTGCCTAATCACACATAATTCCTATTTAATGGTCACAAATCACATAATTGCTTTTTCAGTTGTGCTGTTGTGCTTTAATGGACAGTAGTCTGCGCACATCTAATCTAATTTCATTTCATAGCTCCTGAGCTTTTGAATGGAATCAACTTTTAATTCTCCCTTGATTTGTTCTCAATAATGGCATTAGAATATTTCTATTATACATTTGTAACCTCCTTTTGTAAGTTAATCGGCTTTTTTCCTCTCTCAATAATAATAATAATAATAATAATAATAATAATAATAATAATAATAATAATAATAACATTACTCAGGTTATGACTAAACTGGTTAAATTACCTCTAAAGAGGATGATAGATTGAGTTATTATTATTTATTTTGTGATTAAACTGTAAAACATTTACATTCAGGTTATATTCTAGTGGCTTTACAGCAGCTGTTTACAGTGGTAGGACATTTTCTTACAGCACTGACACTATACTACTACAATACTTTACAACGACATCATAAGTGTGGAAAAATATACAGCATCTGAAGATGTACTGTGCGACTAATATGAATAACTAAAATATTCTACTCTTCCATTCTGACCACATCGGAAAATTATATTAATTTGCAATGTTTTATGACACACATTTTAAAACTCTAATCACATAATAAAACAAATGGAGCAGTTTTTTTTAAATGCCCTGCACACAGTAACAGTAACAGTAATACAATGATCAACATGAAAGTGCTTTATAATGCCTGAGTGGGAACTGCATGGTAAATTCTAGGTAATTTCCAAATATAAAGGCAGGATCAGATAAATCAAGTTATTTCAGTAATTGTTTTAGTCAAAAAAAGATTAGCAGCTAAACCTGAGATTAGAGACACTTCATATAGTGGCACCAATAATTGAGAATTAAGAATATTCAATCAAAACCATTATGAAAATCAAATTATATGTGAATTCTTCTTCTAGGGGTTCCATAATTGAAAGTATTCACACCCTTCATTTGAAACAATAGTATTCTAGGATTAATGTAATTAAAGTTATTCAATTGATCAATTATATGTTGTTAGTGTTTGTTGAATAGTGACGAGGACTAGAAAAACCTGTAAATTTTCCACTTGACTGAACTGGGTTATGGTATGTCTAAACTGCCACTCCATTGATTTATGTTTCCTCATCAAACAAAAAAGCTGTAATTGATTAATATGTATAGATTCAAGAACAATATTTATTTCAATCAATCCCTTCATAACATTATTTCAACATCAACCAGCTTTATATGTGCCTCTGCTGTAAATTATACAGTTTAATCAGTGTTTTGACTCTGAAATCACAGTCAAGTTATTAAATGTGTATATTTATGATAAGCAAAATAAATTGTTTTAGAAAACTGCAAACAAAGTCATCTCAAAGTCTAACCTATATGTCAAGGTGAAGAGGCCTGAAACAATGGTGAAGACAAGAAATGAATTGCATCTAATCTCAAAGTGCAAAGTTAAAAGTACATTTCACAATAAAGAATCATTGTGTTTGACAAGACTCCTTTATTGGTACTTTGACATCAACCAGTATCTTCCCACAGTCATTGTGAACTGTGCCAGTTACCAGTGTTAAGATAACTGGCAGTCAGTAAGTCAGAATAAATGTAATGTATGATAACACTTGTCTTCATGGTGTGATGAAAAGACAAATATTTCTAGAAACATTTGCATATTTTCCTACAACAGCATATTTTGCAACCAAGCTATCTAGTGTCTAAATTACGTTTTAGACCAATAATTTCCATCACAGTGTAACTTGCAGGAGTCAGTCTCCTAATGAATTATATTATAGACACAAAACGTTAATTATTGACTGATAGATACCAACACAAATATATATATATATATATATATATATATATATATATATATATATATATATATATATATATATATATATATATATATATATAACTAAACTCATATCATGTAAAACAGCTTGACTGTACTCTAGTCTATAATCTTGAAAGGCAATACGTATCAGTTGTTAAATATCCCATCAATGAAAACTGCTGTGCCTGACAGCATTATAATATCAAGGGATAATCTAGGAAATTGGCAAGGTGTCAGACAATTAGGTTGTCAATATGTTATGAAACTATTCCAGATGTTCTCAAGCTTTTCAGCTAAACAGCTCTAAGGTATTCTTTGCATTGAGGATCAAAAGGCAACAGTTGGGGGGATATAGCAGATATAGCAGATATAGCAGATATAATCGTTATTAAACCCTCTACGTCCACTAGGCGTCCGCACGTCACCCCTTTGAAAGATCACCTGATATCAGAACAATTGGTTTACAGATCTATAAAGCGTTGTATGTGTTGGCATATTCTTTATTTAATAATAGTTAATTCTGCCATTCAAAAATACAATACTCTCACACATTTCTTCAAATTATGCATAGGTGAAGTAACACATGAATAACAAAATCTTTACCAAATGCAGCTTGAAGAAAATACATTTCCAATATATATATATATATATATATATATATATATATATATATAAATATATAAAAACCAACAATCTACTGTTTTCATCCACTCAAGTATGTGTTACAAATTCATTTCACAATTTAAGGTAGGTATGGGTTATATCTTTTATTAAAACTATTTCAAAATCTATTTCCTATACAGGGCCATACTTTACACATGCTGTCCTACTATATCATGCGCCTGCATTGTAAACAAAAAAGACTTGAAGGATGAAGTTTATTATTATGCAATAATCCAATTAAAAGTGTGACTCGATAGCACAGTCTTGAACTGCGCATGCTCTGAAACGGAGGTGTAACGAATGGGTTAACCGGCTGTGTCTTTCTGACAATTGGCACTATGTCTCCACCCTTTTCTCTCCTGCCGAAGAAAGTTTGGGCAATTACAGCCAGTTCGAAACATGGCGGCAAAACACAAGACCAGTCTGTGGCATCTGCTGTGCCGTGCAGGTGTCTCCTATAGACAGGGCTCTTGCTACAGTAGCCGATATGTTGCTGTCCCGAAAGTGCTGCAGGGACAGGGACAGTCCAGCCGCGTCCCCCGCAGAGACACGCACACCCTGCGGCCAGATGTCGGTGCATCCTACAGGGAGCTGTATGACACATCTGTGCAGGACCCGGACACCTTTTGGGGATCCATTGCCAGGGACAGGCTGCTGTGGAGCAAAGCCTTCACCCAGGTTCAAAACTGCGACATCACACAGGGCAGGATCAGCTGGTTCCTGGGGGGACAGCTGAACGTGTCTGGTAAGGGGACTTTTCTTCTCGGTATCTGTAAAAGAGGCGCCCTGTTTCTTCTTATCTGCCTCTTCTTTTTAGACATCTAATGCAATATACTGTTAAGCATAAAGTGTGTCAGTGGTTGCTCCAAAGTTTAAAGCACTTCATGCACTGAGGAAACGAATTTGGTGCAAAATAAGCGAGAAAGACTGGTTTGCATATTTGCATTTATTCCCCTTCCCCTCCCCTCCGCCCAATTTTGTTTTCTCCCTTAATAGGAGGTGAAAATGAAAGCTTTATGGCATGTTTTATAATATTAATGCGTTGTAAAACTCGTCAAAGAGGTGTAATTAGCAGTTGCAAGGTCCATGGCACTTGGGACATTCTGTGCTGAGGGTATAAGCGTCACTCCAGTAACTTGCAAGACATGCTCTTCATATTCTGCTGCTGCCATTGTGGTTAAGAAACAGTTAACGCCAGCTTAGCCACACAATGATATGATCACAGCAGCTTTAAAAACCTGCAGCAACATCCCTCCCTGTCCCTGTGCTTATTGAGACTACAGAGACACAACACAGCCACGGTTTTGTTATTAAGTCAATTATCCCATGGGCTTTACAATGGCCCTTTCTATTCTAATTAGGTGTTATTGATTGACAGAGAACTGCTTGGACCTGCATGCCCGCAGGAATGCCGACCGGGTGGCTCTGATCTGGGAGAGGGATGAGCCGGGCACTGAGCTGAACATTACGTACGGGTAAGTGTGGTGTTCCTGTCCCCAGTGCCCAGCGAGGAAACACTATCAGTCACACTCATTTGTGCACATTTAAGGCTATAGGAAACAATCCCTTGCAGTGAGCGCTGAAACTAAGCAGCTGTATATACACATTCCTTCTGTTGCCCCTGAGGAAAGACATCTGTTTTATTGTTAGAGATGTTTTAGAGCTCAAGCAATTTGACGTGGCCCGAAAATATGAAGTTACCCAGCAAAATGATGATACACGGTCCAGTTACATTCGAAGCAAAGGCATTGTTTCTGTGTGTAGGGTTGTTTATGTCTTCCATACCTTTCATAGCAGACTGTGCATACCATCTGCCACCTCCATTATGCTTATAACAGGAAGGAGAATATTACAGCAGGAAATATCAAATTACATGAAACTGAAAGTGTATTTAAAGGTTACTGTATGCAGTAGTTGCATTTCTAAGCAGAGCGTAAGACACATGGGCGTTGGTTGTGGACATAAAGACAAAACAGTTGAGCCCAGCAGATTCCTTGCTGTATTTGTTAATTTTTTAGACTTACTCACTTTGTGATTTCCTGCCCTATCCCATCTGTGCTTTTCTGACATTTTCACATTCCTTGCAATAGGCTAATTCAGTTATTTTGTTACATGTTTTGCTGTTGCTAATTCAGTAGTCTATGCAAGGAAAGTGGCAGTCTGAAGAGAATGAATCATAAAAAATCACTCATAATTCTTAAAATGGCTAAACCCTTAATGATGGACTTTATGGCATAGCTTTAAAATCCTCTCTCTAGATTTTTTTTTATGTACAGTGAACCAGACTAGATAACAACCTTGTGCAGAGAGCCTGTAAGGTTATCTGCTCCCACCAAAGACAGATGATTGTGCAAAACGAACGAAGTCCAACTCATCCTTTGCCTTTGTTCTGAACGTTTCGACAGCTGTTGTCTTATGTGTTTGGAAAAACAGCCGACACAGTTGAAGGACGGAGGCATTTTTTTTTGCCCTCACAAGAAAAGTGCTTTGGGCAAGTCTTTAAGAACCGAGATGTTTTAAATGATCGGCTTTCATCAGCTGAGGAGCATCTGATAAGGAGGGTGGGGTGGGAGAAGACCAACAGTAAAGGGGAGTGGGCCACAAAACAGCACAAAGGCACATTTCTGTAGTGATTAATTTATTCAAAGTATAATGTGAGAGGGTACAATGGCCTATTATTAAGAAGTGATATTTCTTTGGATTATAACATTATGACACTCTTTTGCTATAAAGTGCCCGGACTTCCCAGACTTGAGAAAACTGAATTTCCATTCGACATGATCTTGTGCTTCACAGGGAACTTTTAGAAACGACCTGCCGCCTTGCCAATACTTTGAAAAGATATGGGGTACAGAAAGGGGACCGGGTTGCCATCTACATGCCCGTTTCCCCAATGGCTGTGGCGGCTATGCTGGCGTGTGCCCGGATCGGCGCGGTCCACACGGTGGTGTTCGCTGGCTTCAGTGCCGAAGCGCTTTCCGGGAGAATACAGGACGGTGGGTGAGATAAGATGTTATCTATACTATCTATGGGCGAGGAGATGAAGGATAAGGGCTGGATCTCGGAAGGTTCCAGGCTCGGCCCCCAGCTCCTATCTCCCCGTGTGTCACACTGGACAGCTAAACCTCCTGCTGTTCTATCCTCATGATAAGATGTCAAAGAGAAGCCCAGTTGAAAGTCATTAGGTGCATCAGTTGTTGAAAGATAGTACACCCTCTAGTCTGTGAAAGGCACTGTGGATTAGTGTCTGCTAAACTAAAAATATAATTATTTAGAAAAATGTACTTTCTAGAGTAAGTAAAGCAATTTCCTCTGAGTCCAGATCATCTTGAGTTGAAACAGTACAAAAATGAGAAGGCTTTGTAACTGAAAACATGAAGAGGTCTTGTGATTTTCCTATGCCCTTGCACACAGTGTTACCTGTCCTGCACTCCAGATCACATGATATAACTTGTGAGTTGGAAAGGAGTTCAAGGGTGTCCTTATTTTGTATACACGGTCAGTGCATCAAAGCGAAACATAACACTTGACTGGCTCACGTAACAGATCAAACATTTGTGTAAGATCCTGAATGCGCATTGTCATTGAAAATGTCATTGAAAACATGATTGTTACATAAGTAATCTAGAGATTTACAAGCGCTGAAAGTATTGCAATTAATGAGGCGTAAGAGGACTGTTTGTTGCACCCTGTCTAGTGTAAGAGAAGAGCCATTAGGAAAATGAAAAGAAAGAAACAGATCCTCAAAGTGTAAAGGTAGATCACAGGTTATACACATAGCTTCACACTTTTGAAAGGAACCGTAGTTGTAATTATAAGCAAGGCATCGTAGATTGATGTAAAACTCTGGTTCCAGCTCAGTGCAAGGCGGTCATCACCTGTAACCAGGGAGTGAGAGGAGGTCGTGTGATAGAGCTGAAGAAAACCGTGGATGTGGCTGTGAAGACGTGCCCTACTGTCAGGCAGGTGTTTGTGGCCCAGAGGACAGATACGAGGGTTCCCATGGGCAGGCTGGATGTACAACTTGAGGAGGTAACTAAGCAAGGGAAAGCTAAGGGAGGTCCTTCAGCTTCAGATATGAATGTTTAAATGATGACAGCAGCTCTGTTTTGGGATCCACCTCAACCCAGGAGGCTGAGTCCAGTCCTTGCATAGTAACATGACTAGCACAGACAGAGACATGCAATTATTGAATGTGGGATATGAAAACAATTATGAAATTGGACGTCTGCGTGGGAATCAACAATAAAATGAAAACAGACACCAGCATGACAGCTATTCACTCTGCTCTCTGATTTTGAACTCAGGTGTACATTTTCAGCTTAATATATATGTTATGAATTATTAGTACCTACTGTATCTACTAACATGTATTTTCTTTCTATCAAGGAAATGGCTAAGGAGTCGCCGGAGTGTAAGCCAGTGCCCCTGGACAGTGAAGACATGCTCTTCATGTTGTACACCTCTGGGAGCACCGGCAAGCCCAAGGGCATCGTCCACACCCAGGCGGGGTACCTGCTGTACGCGGCGCTGACGCACCAGGTAGCTCATGTTGATTCTGCAGGACAGCTGTGCCTTTCCCAGCGACGGCTCTGTCCCTCACGAGCGGCACAGACTTCAAGCAGCTGTGTTTACCAGAGGGAGAGTGAAAGAGTATCAGCCAGTGGTGAAACCGGTGTTATCTCCTCTCTGCCCCCCTCATCTGTCCTCCACAGACTCTCACACACAGACCCCTCCCCGGCTCGACATCAGATTCCCTGCTCTGTTAGCTTAGCAAGGAATTATCCAAAACATAGTAAAGTGAAAATGCTAAGACCGGTTCAGCCCGAGGGTTAAAAAGGGTTACGCAGTTTACCAATCTGTGCTATTTTTGCCTCTCCTGTGTGCCGATATATTTGTAGTTCCCTAACCAAGGGAGTGTGTCACTTTCTGATCTGTTCTCAGGACAATTTGCAGTCATTTAAAAATAAAAACTGAAGGAAGGTATTGCACAGGTGCACTAGAGAGCACTATTTATAACAGCATCACTTTTAAATTTTGTCGATTAAATCCTGCTGATGGTGTGTGTTAGTCATCCCCGTTTGAAAGAAAAGGAAGTTAAAAAGTGACAAATTGTTCCACTTTTGGTATTTATATTAGTTGTCATCTGCCTGGGAAATCATGTGAAAGACCGTGTCTCCAGGCTGGGTAACAAGCCACTGACAGATTAAACCCACTGAGACCCAGTGGATGTGTGGATTTGTCAGGCATCCAGATTTCAGTGTATCAAAAACAATATGAGATGTTCCACTAATTTTAAAGAGATTACCAGTTCAAAGGGGACACAAATAAATACTGTCTGGCTTGGTCTCATTTTGGCAGGGGGTTTGTTTACAATCAAATAACTGACAAAATCGGCTTTCTCCCGCGTCCTGCTGAAAACAAACCACATGTCCGTATGGAGCCGTGCCAGAGAGACCCTGAGACGGGCGCTCACCGGAGCGGCTCAGTGCGGAGGCCGAGGACGCTTTGCTCTTTCGACTCTTGCTCACGCTTTTCCTTAAAGAAGATACACTGACAATGCAGCAGTAGCCGTTCTAATGATTAAGGATGTGTGGCAATGCTGTTATACAATGCTGTGTACACTAGTATAGAGGAAGCAAGGGGGCAATTTATTGGAATTTGAAATTGAGGAGAAAATTATTTAGAAGATGATGCATTGTGTTTAGATACCAAATGTGCTGGGCATATAACACACCAGAAAGGGCGGACAGCAGTTGGTGGAGGAAGCATCAGTTTAAGTAAACATTAATTATAGTATTTTTAAATATTGTAGTACAGAAGTAGATACTATAAATAGGACAAGAACACTTTATTTCTATATTCATCCATATAACAATATGTTTTGAAAACACGCTGAAAAGGAAAGGAATATTCTAAACTCTCAGATGTGAAATATATAAATACCGGTTCAAAACCTATATCTTACGAATGCTTGACATTTTGAAGACGATCCCCTTCACTGTATTTCTAAAAAGATTTTTAAAGTCTCGGTTTTAATGTAAAGACATATCCGTTCAGTTCTCGGTCTGGGAAAACAACTCTCTTCTCCTCGCCTCTTTCAGTACGTCTTCAACTACCAGCAAGGCGATGTTTTCGGCTGCGTGGCGGACATTGGCTGGGTGACGGGGCACAGCTACGTGGTGTATGGCCCGCTCTGTAATGGGGCAACTACCGTGCTGTTTGAAAGTACTCCTATATACCCGGACCCAGGTGAGACAGTTTAAGAGAACCCACTGTCACTTCTGCTCTTTGCTTCCTGAACAACTGTGTTCATAAAGAGCTGCTTGTTGTCCATTAACCTGGATTGTACACCAGGCATGGTCTGCTGTAGACTGAATGTTGCAGATGCCCAATTAAAACTCTTGCTGTGGGCTTTATCCACCATCTTGGTTAATATAGTTACTAAACCTGCAATAAACAGAATTATGCTTTGCTAATGTTTTGTAAGGTCAGGACCACGAATCTATGACGTATTCTAGTCAGTTTTCCTGAAAAACACAAGTACATCTAGATTGATTACCAATTCAAAATGATATATCTTTTTTCTGACTTTCACGGTGTGTGGGCTTGAAAATGAATAGCACATTGTGAAACATCTGAGCAAGGATTGCTGGGAATTTACAAGATATTATGGAAGTGTTTAATTTGAAAGTAAACGCATCAATAGGAAATTTTATCTTTACAAAAATCTGGAAATCAACGCATTATACGTGGAAAAAAAAAAGGCCCACAGGTTGTTTAAGGGGTCGATAAAGTGTCTGTGTGGGTCTCTGTCACAGGGAGATACTGGGAGACCGTGCAGCGGCTGAGGATCAACCAGTTCTATGGAGCCCCCACTGCCATCCGCCTGCTGCTGAAGTACGGGGAGGACTGGGTGAACAAATACGACAGGTCTTCCTTGAAAACGCTGGGCTCGGGTGAGTGGACTGACAGGAGACGGAAGAACACACACGCCCTCAAACAGGATTAAAAATAACAGAAAGGGAACAGAGATCAATATAAAATATATGTAGGTCTAGGTAATTTTCAGGAAAAAGGAAACGTTTTGGTGGAAGATCTGCACAGTTTCCATGGCTCTTCGAAGGGCGGATGTTTAACAGTCTGTGTTTCATGCCTGCAGTTGGAGAACCCATCAATCACGAAGCCTGGGAGTGGTTCTACAACGTCGTTGGAGAGGGAAAGTGCCCCCTTGTGGACACATGGTGGCAAACGGGTAAAGCTCCTCCCACAAACCTTTCTACCTCTGCATCAAATCCTGCACCTGGAGTGAAGTGTCATTCGACAGTTCGCTCATTGTTTTATCCTCTCAAATCTAGCTCTTTGTATCAGCCCCCCCCCATTGTGTGCTGGTGCCGGTATGGAAAGATAACATTTCCAAGCTGCAGAAGAGCGGATATGGCTAATGGCACAGTGCGTGATGTCGAAAACAGCCATGTGTCGCTGCTCTGTTGATTTTATCTTGGCACATGCTCAGATATTTGCCATGCCCTTAAATAAAATAATAGATACAATCAAACCAGACTGAACTGCATGCATTTGCTCTGTGAAGGCAGAGGACTTTACCTTAAAAGAAAACTGGCTTTATTTGTTTGTCTAAAGGCTGAGGTGGATTTAAAAAAAAAAAAGTTAAGAAGCAGACAAACTGTACTGTAAAACCAATTCACTTTTGATTGGTTTTAGCAATTACGGCACCACGTGGGCATGGGCACGGTGCCAGGGGTCGATAAAGGCAGGGTGTAAGAAGTATAGGTACAAAAGCAGGGATATGGTGAAGTGCAGATTTATTTATGGTGCAAATCACAGAGACACAGAAATACAAACACACACACACTCGAAAAACCGTAATGCAAGTCCATAAACTTAATTGGTTACCGTGATTCTACAGTTCTTTTCTCACTCGCTTCTCACGCTCTACTCCTCTCCTCACCAGGAAGTGGGTGTCTTCCTGCTTTATACATAGAGACTGTCTTATCCCTGAGGACATAGCATTGTAGCAAATTGATTATATATGGCCTTGCATATGACTTCCACATGCTGAAGAGAGGGCTCCCTGCGCACTGAACCCGGCGCATTATAGACCCCCACACAATGGATAGTTTTAAGCACCCCTTGATTCGTAGATATAGCTTTTGTGTTGGTGAGTGCTAATTCTGTCTGATACTGTGTTTATCAGTGGCTTAACTATAATTACGATTAGCATGAAGAACATCTGCACTGTTTATAGTAAATGAATTAACATAATTTCTAGGGCCTACAGCTTATCTTTTCAGAAGGCTTCCAACAAGGAAGCAACTGTTGGCCTCTTAAAATGCCATAAATCCATTCCATTACATTTGACACCACATGCTTGCGTAAGGAGCATTAGGAGCTGTCCACTAACTGTGCTAGTAGGCCATCTGCAAAAGTCGCCGCCTAATTCCTTGAAATAATTTCTGAGTCTGGTTTTAGTTTCCCAGAGATTGGGCAGAGGAACTGCAGGTAAAAGATGCCTTCCACAGACGATCGTGTAGACACAACACAATTTGTTTTGCCAATTGTTTGTCATTGTAGACCTGAACCCCATTTTCTGAGACCCTGTCCAATCAGGAACGTACTGCAGTAAACGTCCACTTTCCATTGGAGTCTGTAGAATATATAGTTGTCAGAAATATCAGTCAGTATGGCAGGACATTTTAAAATAGCGGAATGGCGAACATCACATTTTTAATTAAAAGGTGGATGGTATACAGAGTACTAAGAGCTATTTCAAGGTACACTAAAAGCACACTCCTCTTGTGGCCAGCTGACACTGTGACACTGTGCTTTACATTTCAGGATGCAGGGACAAACGAGCACTGATTATTGAGACAAAACCACAGCAACAAAGATGGGATCAGCCTTAATCCTGTCACTTGCTAGATATGCAAGATTAACCCAGTATGTTGTTAGTGTGACATCATGTGACGCACTTGTCTTACGCGGAATAACTAATAATATTTATACTTTAACGATGGATACCAAGGTGACCTGTCCTTCAGTGACTGATTCTGGAGCTCGATAAGTGTTGAATAGCAACTCATTGTATCAATGCTGTGTTTTTTGTTATCAATACAAACATGAAAAAGAAGTAAATGAAGGCACTGTGGATACATTTGATATAACTTGAATAAAAGTGATACTGATACCTGGATTTTCCCTGTGGGTAAACAGTCCTCTAATTGCCTGTGTAATTAATTAAGTGTGTAGTGGGCACTTGGCACGTAGTTTCCCCAACAGGAATAGAAAGTCCTTTGTGTCAGATTGTGTTTGTGCTGCCTGTTTTAAGAGAGTAAGGGTTGTGAAAGTTGGGTTGTTGTTTTTGCTCAGAGACAGGAGGGATCTGTATCTCCCCACGGCCCTCGGAGGAAGGAGCAGAGATCCTCCCGGCCATGGCAATGAGGCCTTTCTTCGGGGTCCAGCCCGCGCTGATGGACGAGGAGGTACCCTCTTCAGAAAACAACCATGTGTCTTTGTTAATAAGCTCAACAAGACGACTTACATTTCAAACTAGTAGTTGGCCTTTCTGGTTACATGGATTTACAGCAATGACAGTTATAAGACGGCTAAACAAAGATCATAAAAGTACAGGAAACTGGAAATGTAGAACGGGAGTAGAGGAGCTGGAGGTGGGGGGTGGAGGGGGTGGTCTCTGAATAATGCTTAATCAAAAAGCAAGGGGGAGGGATGAGAGCGAATCATCTGTTAATAATCCACCTCAGAAAGTGGCTGGTGGAAAGCGTGCGGCCCATATGGTCTGCTTTTCCAACACGGTAAAGCTCTATGGTGATACAGGACTGTCGAATTAGTAAAGCAGAAGAGACTGCGTTGCCTGTCTGACCTCTTTGTGTGCTTATGCGCCTCTCTGTCAGGGTTACCAGACCAGGGATCAACTGCTCTGTGGGATATTGCAAATTAATGGGGGGTTTTATTTCCCTTGCTCATTTGTATACCGATACATTTTTATGACACAAATATGGCCAGTAAGGGCTGTTATCTTACCCTTAGCAGTAGAAATAGACCAGTGAAATAGAAAGTGCTTTGTTTCACAAAGTCAATTTGCTATGACGATGCTGTCATGCTTTTTTATTAATTGACGCGTGGGCATGACCCCAGGGATCAGACGGGGCAGAGAATCTTAACCTATTTAACAGTGTAATTAAAACAGACCAGGATACAGCAGCTTATCAGCTTTGGGAGATTCCAGGTTTTTATTTTATTTCTGTTCTTTTGCCAGCTTTTAGTTATTATTGGTTTGCTGTTCAGGATTGAGGAATATTCTGATGCTAAACGTGTTAAGGGATGCCTGCACTGTTTTCCACCCTTAATTTCTCCACAGGGAAACACACTGGCTGGCAATGATGTCAATGGGGCCCTCTGCCTTAGCCAGCCGTGGCCAGGAATGGCAAGGACCATTTATGGAGACCACCAGAGATTTGTGGATGCTTACTTTAAACCATATCCGGGTAAGTCAGCCTTGAGTGCTCATGTCATAAAGTTCACTAAACCTTGCGATGTATGAAATATTAATTTCACGGACAGTACATGCAAAGATGCTATGCTTTTTATCTTGTTCTTTTTCACCCTTTGTGTCGCAGGCCATTATTTCACGGGGGATGGGGCCTACCGGTCTAAAGAAGGCTATTATCAGATTACTGGGCGTATGGATGATGTCATTAATATCAGTGGCCACCGTCTAGGCACTGCGGAGATTGAGGATGCCCTGGTAAGCCTGCACACACTTTATCTGAGCTCTTTTTAATCAGCTGCAATGAAAGTGCGCTGTAGTGTAAGGGGATGTGGGTCTGAACGGGGATTTTAGATTCTGGAGCTCAATGCCTTTTCAGCATGTAAGCCCCCCAGAGCTCAAACACTAAGACATCCCCAAGATCATCATCATCATCATCATCATCATCATCATCGTTGACATCTTCTTTATCAATGAGAGGAGTCATTACAAATAAGATAAGAGGTAAAAATAAAGCACAGAGCAAAAATAGTGTGAGGAGGAATTAGGTTTTCCTCGTTAAGGCAGATTTCCATCCTATAAAGGCTTCCCCACTGACTGTGACTCAAACTGTGACAATGACCATAATCAATTATCACGATAGACTACAATTCAATTAATATTTCTAGGACGAGCACCCTGACGTTCCTGAAACAGCAGTGGTTGGCATTCCTCATGATCTGAAAGGGGAAGGTGAGTTGACATCAAGTCATACTGAAAATAACACATCAACACACAACCTGAAAAGAGCTTTCATACGTCACATTCAGAGACATCGTAGACTACTAATAATCTGAGTTGAGATACTGTGTGTAGCTTTATTTCCTCTACCAGTCATACTTCACTTTCTCCTTGAACTCTTGCTTTTATTTGTGATGTAGCAGGAGCACAGGGTTCTTATATTCCCCATCGGATCGTCATATTCCAGGCAATAAAGCACCTCCATTTATTAACCAATACTATATTGGTATAGGCAGCGACAGTTTAATATTTAACCTCTGATGTCTGGCGCATGCTTTCCTTACTGTAGACAACAAGATTAAACACAAAGGGACTGGGCGATTGCCAAAGGAGACTCTGGTCATTGGGCTTCTTAGCGGCTGTTGTGTCACAGCACGCCTGCTGGCTGGGTGTCTGTACTGTCCGTGTTACAATGTGCTCCGCTTATTATGTACACATCGCTTCAGCAGTGGGTTTGGCAACTGCTTGGCAGACAAGTTGTTGCCTGTATGGAATTCATTATATTCTTACTGAGAAATATGTGCCTTAAAACGGCCTTGTGTGTGCTGTATTATGTTACTGTAATCTAATATTTTCATTGTTCTCCTTTTTTTTCTTTTTCTTACAGCTGCATTTGCTTTTGTGGTTTTAAAAGATAACGTTTCTCTCAGCCACTCAAACATTCACAAAGAACTCAAGGCCCTGGTGTCTTCTAAAATAGCCAAGTATGCCGTTCCTGATGACTTTCTGGTACGAATGTTTTCAAAATACTTTACAGTAATCCGAGAAAGAATAATTGCTTCAAGGCTAAAAAAAAAACTGGTCAAACAGGCTCTTATCTTTTGCACAATTGCTAGAGATATCAGCAAGGCTGTAATTTATCCTAATTATAGGTTTGAATTATATCAACTACAGGAGAGGTATGTTTGGAACCAGAAGTGTGAGCTAAGATCAACATTTTACTCAATTTAAGCAATACAATCACAATTATTACTCTTTCTGTTACCTAAAGAGATAGTTTAATCTCTCCATATAGTAGATATTTTACATGCTACAGGTACTGGTGAGGGATTGGACTTCCTGACAGCTATACTTGTGTCTGCTTACTAAGAAGGCAAACTAAACTTGTTTTTGCATTCAGATTGTGAAGAGGCTTCCAAAGACCCGATCTGGGAAAATCATGAGGAGAGTTCTGAGGAAAATAGCCATGGATCAGACCGGCGACCTCGGAGACGTGACGACGCTGGACGACCCGAGTGTGATTACAGAGATAGTGGACGTGTATAACCAGTACAAGAGCCTTTCCCCAAAGAGTTGAATTAGGTCACAGCTGCTTCCTCTCAGTGAGACGAACACCTCCGTTCAGTGTCACTGCGTATTAAACATTTCAATCTGTTACTCATATTAAAAGGCCTATATACCTTACTGAACCATTATATACTCATAGAAGTGTAAATAACTACAGGAAACACAAAGAACGGTACCTGTTGACAGGGGGAGAGCACAGTATTGTTGATGGTTATTCTCACTCCTCCCTGGATTGTGACTGTTTTCCTGTTCCTGACCAGATACACTTTATGCATATATGTATTGTGATTTGATGTAATAGGAACCTCCTAATTAATTGATGGTGTGCAAATAATGAGACCAACCCCCCACTCACCCTAGAGGTACCAGAGCAGATAGGACAGAGAGAGAGTCCCAGTTAATGGACAGGCCCACGTCGCTAAGGTCGCTTTGGGACAAAAGTGTAGAAGGCAACATCATGTGCAGAATGATTGGCACTAGGGGCTCCTGTTGACCAATAGTGGAACAGGATACCGATTGTTTCATTCAGACTTGATCATTGTACGATGTTCGCTGACACAAGTGACTAGTGACTCAAACTGTGCCATAGGAAGCTAACCTCTGCACCTCTGACCAGGAAAGGAGGGTGTTTTTTTTTTCTTGCATCCTTTTTAGACCCTGAATTCATTCCAAGAAGCAAATATTATATGCTATATAATTCAAGTGGTTCTATTCCTAATGTAGCCTAATGTTCAATCAACCCCAATCAATGTGATCAAGATTTTAATTCAGATTTTTTTTTCTGATATGTATTTATTTATTTTTAAAAGAACCGACATTTTATATGTACATCCTATTGTAGCATATATTTTATTATGTCTGGGTAAAAACATGTAATCTTCCATCTTTAATGAATGAAATAAAAATTTTGGTTTAAATATGTGATTTTATTTTAGACAAGACAAATTCTGTGATTTGTTAAATTGGAAAGATTGAGTTGTGAAATGGAAAATGACACGAACTGCTTTTTTAGGTCAAGCAATAAAGACAACTTTGTTGAATCCCTTATTTCTTATGTGAATAATTCAGCAACAATCAGTATTTAAGCAATGCAATGGTTCCCTCTAGCGGTTGAAGTTATCTGCACACAGTGAACTCCATTATTGATGATACAAATACACGCTTAAAATGAAATGAAATTATATATATATATATATATTTTTTTTTTTTTTGTTTTTGTTTGTTTGTTTGTTTTTATTGCAACTAAAAATAATTTAAATGTGGTTAATTTTTTATTTCGACTTCTCTCACAACGTTTTCCACAGTATATTACTGTATCTGTATTACACTATGGTATGCAGGTTACTATCAGTGATCGTTTGAAGGTTAGTGTAAGTGGTAGTAGTAGACATTATGTTAGGAGTAATATGCATGATAGAGTGTGACAGTTGGTTAGCAGTGGCAGTATAAAAGGGCCTATGTTAGTAAGTAAGTATACATATAATCAGTGATAATACTGCAGTATGTATGTACTACACTTCACTACAGAATATTACTACACTGTATTATACAACACTGCACACACTATAACACAATATACTACTACCCTACACTACACTGCAGAAAGCAACCACAAAAAGTGACACATGTAACCAAAATCATACAGGTCTAAGCAAGTTTTATAGGGATATTATTGCATCCTTATCATTGTCTCATGTAGTTTACTACTTTTATTTACCTTTAATTCTATGCCACTGGTCTGTATGTTTCTGTTTAGGTTTGTGTGTGGTGGGTGTGGGAGGCTGCTGGCTTCTCCTTTGCAAATGTAATTACTTGAAATTGTATTCTATTATAAATCCCCCATTTTATTATTATTTTATGTCTAATGCTTTATGTATGAAGGCTGTATTTTCAACTTTTGTGGATTTTAGCAATGTCAGATGTTTGCCGGAGAAAGCATTTGAACTTGAATGTCTGTGTTCCAGTAACATTTAAACTGAACTGATTATTGCAAGAGGGTTAGCGAAACTCAGGAGATGCCAGTAAACTTCAAGTTTGTTCCAGATTCTAGTTGCATAACTGCTACAAGAAAATAATAATTAAAAAAAAACAGCATAGTTTGGTATCAGGAAAATAGTCACTGTAAAAGGGATTGTGCCCCAGTTATTAACTTAATTGAAAATATCTGCTTTTTTTTTTTTACAATAACGTTAATAACTTAAGGCTTGATTTTAAAGGCATAAAGCAGTGTATTTAATTGTGTCAATGTGAGTTTGTGGGTTGCTCTAGAGTCGTGGAAATAAATGGTGAATCCCTGGAAAGCTGACAGTTACTGGTTTGTTCTTTAATATTAATTATTTCCTTTGCTACACCATGTTTACAGCTTTTCTATATTGAATATTTAAAAGTACCCAGCCAAACGGCTCTAGAAAATACGCTGACCCCTGCATTAAAAAAAAGTAGCCACAGAAAATGCTATTTGAAATCCTGGGACTAATTACGCACTCGATATGATTATGTCGGCCTGGCAAAGCGCTGCGGATTGTTTGTTGCAAAATGAGAAACAGACACAACGTGCCGAGCCTCACTGCGTCATCAGCAAGCGACGCGGCGCAACCAATCAGCGCGTCCACTGCGCCGCCACAGCCTAGGCCGCTGCTGTGTTTTAAAATCGCTCTGCACAGCGCAGATGTGCGTGGCTGCTGTGTTTTGTGCTCTGATCACAAGAGACAGCTGCGTGCAAACTGAAATTAACCAACAGCACGAGTGACAGCCTGTCAAAATGAATGAGACAGATGGACTGCGGTACAGAAGACTAAACAGACCTCAGATCATAACAGACGAGCCCCAGGAGCCCGAATACAAGGCCACAAGGTACCTTCTCCATTTGCTACCTGACCTGTGTCATTATTGCTGTGATTCTCCGGTTTGTCCACTGAGGACCGTCAATATGAACACGCCTGCTTCTCGAAATATGCAGATATCGTGCGTGGTGCTGGTATAACAATAAATCAGACAGTTGACACACCGTTCGCCTAGTTACATGATAATCACAAAGGCTATTTCTCCTAGAGCAAACAACAGGAACGCATTGTTTTCTCTGATGCAGAAGTGAGCAGCTGCTGGACTGCTGTTGCATTGCTGAGCTGCTTATTTCTGCAGAATAGCTGCATTGTGGCTAGTGATCAGTTTGCACCAGGAAACATTGTATCATTATTACTGTTAGTGTTTTATTTCAATTTTTAAGGTTCTAAGGCTATTTTGGTTTTGATTTATATCTAAGCAATATTAAAAAGAACATTGTTTATGTATAGTGAACATGCAAATACATATGTTTTACTATTAAGTAAGTGAATCAATTAAATCCTATTTTAGCTGCAAGTAAGCATGAACCAGGGCACGTAACTAAGCAAACCAAACCCGAGCCAGGGGCATTTTCAGGCAGTTTGGTAACTGTTTTGTCTTTTGTGGCCCCAGTCCAAAGTTCAGAGCATTTTGCAATATCCTTCTGCTCACAACAGGGCGGTGTGGAACAAAGTCAATTTTAACATTGAGGCTAAAGTGTGAATTACAGGGAAGATGCTGAAAGTCACACACATCTCCGGGCGGATATCAAATATCTATGCTATGAAGCTTGAAAGTGAACTCTCTGAACTGCGCAGTGTCACTGAGGAGATACTGGAATGCGTTAAAATCCAGACAGATCTTTGCCCTTGATCTTGATCTGTATGTGTCTGTCTTGCAAAACACTGTTTACAACACTAACCCTTTCCCTAATTGAATGAGATGTAGTCTGATGATGTGTGCAGACATGAATTAATGCTGAACAAAAGTCATTTCTGCTGAAAACACATTGCAGTTCTGAGGCAAGTTCGTTTTTAGATTTTAGGTATCAGTTATTCCTTCATATAAGCAGTTTCAAGTGATGTTTCATTTTAGGCCTTGCATGCATCTAAATAAAGTAATAACAATAGTTTCTGTATTTTATTGACCAAACAAGTACAGTAATTTCTCCCTTAATGCTATGCCTGTTTCTTGTTTGAATCTTGATGACCATGGACAATATGCACATTATTAAATATCTGAAGCAAAGTCAATCCACTCTGTTTCAGCACCTACAGTGGGAGGGTTTTCCGCGTGACCCTGCTGACGTTGGCTGCATTCCTGCTGCTTCCTTTGCTCGGTGCCATCCTTCTGCTGGAGTCCCCCATCCAGCCACAGTATTTAAGGTGGGTTGGATGGATGGATGTCACACTGGCCTTTGAGATGACATCATGACAAGATCTCAAAAATAGAGTTCAGAGTTCTTGGTTCTCTGGTGAGGTTGAGAACATCTAAACCTGTTCTGCGCAGACATCGCTACAGTGGCACTGCAAGTGTGGAAACCATGCAGTTGGTGCCAAGACAGTATTTATTTGCTTGAGGTCCTCGCTATAGCATCTGTAAACTATGATATGGATTAATATTTTATTAATTTCCTTTTCTTTTTTGACAGAAGTCTTCCAAATGCAGGTTTTTTTCATTTCTGATCTGAGCTCTAGGCCGTGGACTGCCAATTTCATGCCAGTGCTTTCAATAATTTATGAATTAAAGACAAGAAAGTCCATCTGCAGCCATGTAACCCAAATATTTTTCAACTAGGCTGTTGCAATACTTTGTTAGCTAATTCAGTTGAGTTGCTGTTGCAAAATGCTCCATTCTGCAGCTGTGCATCTGATGTTTTGTGTGTGTGCGCATACTTTCAGCTTCAGCGAACCTCCACTTATGTCTGGCTGTTTGGAACCCAACTTTAAGCTCAGACAAGCGGAGAGGCTGTTTGAAGGCCAGCTGGTTGGGCCGGAGTCCATTGCGAATATTGGAGGTAGGTACTCAAAAGAGGGCTGGCGTCATTATTGACAACTATTTTCTTCTGCTGTGATGCATCATGACCTGCCTCCGAAAAGCAACATCTCTTAATTCCCAAGCTGGTTCTTGTTTTAGTAAATGAAATAAGGCTCATTATTGTGTGTTTATTTATAGATTTCCCTTTTCTGTTCATTCATTTCAGTCTTGTTCTCCAGGGAAGCTTAATTGTTTGCCTTTTTCCCCATTTTTCCTTGTCTCTAGACGTGCTGTACACTGGAACGGCAGATGGGAAAATTTTGAAGATTCAAGATGGTAACATGCATATCCTGGCAACCTTGGGCCAGCCCCCCTGTGGTAAAGCAGCATTGATTAGAACCTAATCACATCCACTTGAGTTAATTGTTGTACCACCAACTGTAGCTTAACACTAGAAGCGCCGACATTTCGAACTACCTACAAGCGCCAAAGCCGGTCATTGTAACCAAAGCTCTTTAACAGCTGTGATATGATAATCAAAGGCAAACCATCATATAAAACTCATACGTTTTATTAATGAACATCAAATCCAACATTTAAATAGCACAAATGTAGTATTTAACTTTAAATATGATCATAAAACATGAATATTATTGCTATAAATAACAACATACTTTTTTCTAAAAGCGCACACTGCAGTCAAAGCATGAATAACTATATAGCCTACAATGAGCAAAAAGCTCAAAAACAGCATACAGCAAGGGAATGAAACAAGTGTAAACGTAAATATTGGAATAATGTTCAAAAGCAATATTTTATAGTTCAAAAATTACTATTGCGTTTATCAAAACATAATTGTACACTAAAGTAAACATTTTCAACACTGTATAAACTTTGTTTTCAACATATACAGTTTTTATTCACTGTAGTTTTGTATTTCAATAAACTATTGACTATATATTTATCCTGCATACCTGACCTACCTAGCTCGTACAGTCCACACAGGACACATTTCTGCACTTTCCCTGCAGGAGCTCGTACCTCACACTGCATTTTGACAGCCTCTTCAGGTGACACTTTTACTCCATGAAAATATAGCATCGCAATAAATGCTCCTCCGCTGATAATGTCCATGAATCATTATTTTGGTGGATGTGCTGTGCTATTGCACTATGTACTGTGTGCAGTAGTATTGCATATTAATCAGTAGAGTAAAAGCACTTTGGACCTGGCATTTCACTCGCAGTGTTTTCACAACACTGGCACAAACCCACGAATGATCTGTCATTGCCAGTATCACTGATGCCCCTGAATCAGTCATGTTCATATACACGGCTCTCTTCAATCTCCATTTCAAATCCATGTTTATTTGCGGGTAATCACTGTATCCACTCAATCTGAATACAGCTGTAAGAAAACACCTGTAATGCTGTACAATGTGTGTGTTTTTCAAGCACATGAAAGACTGTAGACAGGTAGAGATCGCCAATGGAGCGCCAGACTGACTCTATTTTAATGGGAAGGCAGGATTATGCATTATATTAAATTTATTATGTATTTAAATTACCGGTCAGAATAACCAGATTTTGGCTATTCTAGGTAAATTTGTTTATAACTTATTTATTTTCACGTTTATGCAGCTAAAACGCTGTAGGCATGTTTAATACATATATTTAGGAAAAGTCACGAATGGGTATGCGCAGTGTATTTAGGAACACGGAGTAATTCAAATTTTAATAACCAAATCGGTCAAATTGACCAGCTTGGCGCTTCTAGTGTTAATGAGTGCTTGAATATGAAAGCATTTTCCCCATATCATTTTCATGTGACATACAGTACTGTGCAAAAGTTTTAGACAGGAGTGAAAAAATGCTGTAAAGTAAGAATGCTTTCAAAAATAGACATGTTAATAGATTATATTCATCAGTTAACTAAATGCAAAGTGAGTGAACAGAAGAAAAATCGACATCAAATCCATATTTGGTGTGACCACCCTTTGCCTTCAAAACAGCATCAATTCTTCTAGGTACACTTGCACAAAGTCAGGGATTTTGTAGGCATATAGTCAGGTGTCTGATTAAACAATTATACCAAACAGGTGCTAATGATCATCAATTCAATATGTAGGTTGAAATACAATCATTAACTGAAACAGAAACAGCTGTGTAGGAGGAATAAAACTGGGTGAGGAACAGCCAAACTCTGCTAAAAAGGTGAGGTTGCTGAAGACAGTTTACTGTCAAAAGTCATACATGGCAAGACTGAGCACAGCAACAAGACACAAGGCAGTTATACTGCATCAGCAAGGTCTCTCCCAGGCAGACATTTCAAGGCAGACAGGGGTTTCCATATGTGCTGTACAAGCTCTTTTGAAGAAGCACAAAGAAACGGGCAACTTTGAGGACCGTAGACGCAGTGGTCGGCCAAGGAAACTTACTGCAGCAGGTGAGACACATCATGCTTACTTCCCTTCGCAACCGGAAGATGTCCAGCAGTGCCAACAGCTCAGAATTGGCAGAAAACAGTGGGACCCTGGTACATCCATCTATTGTCCGGAGAAGTCTGGTCAGAAGTGGCTTTCATGGAAGACTTGCGGCCAATAAGCCATACCTCCGACATGGCAACAAGGCCGAGTGACTCAACTATGCACGAAGACACAGGAACTGGGGTGCAGAAAAATGGCAGCAGGTGCTCTAGACTGACGAGTCAAAATTTGAAATATTTGGCTGTAGCAGAAGGCAGTTTGTCTGAGTGTCTGCAGGCAACAGTGAAGCATGGTGGAGGTTCTTTGCAAGTTTGGGGCTGCATTTCTGCAAATGGAGTTGGGGATTTGGTCAGAATGAATTGTCTCCTTAATGCGGAGAAGTACAGACAGATCCTTATCCATCATGCAATACCATCAGGGAGGCATCTGATTGGCCCCAAATTTATTCTGCAGCATGACCACGACCCCAAACATACAGGAAACGTCATTAAGAACTATCTTCAGCGTAAAGAAGAACAAGGAGTCCTGGAAGTGATGATATGGCCCCCACAGAGCCCTGATGTCAACATCATCGAGTCTGTCTGGGATTACATGAAGAGAGAGAAGCAACTGAGGCTGCCTAAATCCACAGAAGAACTGTGATTAGTTCTCCAAGATGTTTGGGCCAACCTACCTGTCGAGTTCCTTCAAGAACTGTGTGCAAGTGTACCTAGAATAATTGATGCTGTTTTGAAGGCAAAGGGTGGTCACACCAAATATGGATTTTGATTTCATTTAGTTAATTGATAAATATAATATATTAACATGTCTATTTTTGAAAGCATTCATACGTTACAGCATTTTTTCACTTTTGCCTAAAACTTTTGCACAGTACTGTATGTCCTATAGACATCAGTAACCGACAGTGAGAGATCGGGGTCTTGGCCGAGTGATTCCAAGAGGGTGAACTTGACTTGACTTCCTGCTGAATGTGCTTCCAGGAACTCGGGATGATGAGCCGACCTGCGGAAGACCTTTGGGGATCCGTGTGGGACCAAATGGGACACTGTTCGTGGCAGATGCCTATCTGGGGCTGTTTGAAGTCAATCCGGTGACAGGTGTGTGAGATATGTATGTGCGTTATGCTTGATCTGTGCGATACCTGGCGCCTCTCCAATCTTGTGACCCAGAAACACCCAGATCTTTCTTCCCAGAGTCCTTAGAGCTCTTGCAACACTCCCTGAGAAAAGGTATGTGTGTGATGATGTTCATAATTAATTTAACAATACATGGCAGTTTGAGAGTCTGCCCAGTCAATGCCCAGCGGCTAGAGAGTGGTAATTGAGGTTTGGGTGCTTAATATTGTTATTATTTATTATTATTTATTAACATACACACTTACCCAGGGTTGGGTGTTGACGTGAACATGGGTGAGGTTACAGCTTCTATTAATGTGGTATTTGAAACAGAAACTATAGGTGTAAAGTTTAGTGTTATTTATTTATTTATTTATTAGCAGACACCCTTACTCAGGTTGATTTGCCATTTTTACAAGAAACATTTGTAAAGCATTAGAGAGTACATTAAATAAAACTGCAAAATACAATGAGCACGCATCCTGGTAAGAATGAGCAAAAAAAATGATCAGGTTCCTTCCCTGGTATGTGCCAAAAGTAAGAACATATGAACATAAGAGTGTCCAATCGAGAGGAGGCCATTCGCCCCATCGTGCTTGTTTGGTGTCCATTAATAACTTTGTGATCCAAGGATCCTATCCAGTCTGTTTTTGAATGTTCCCAAATTAATTGTCTCTTCAGCCACATCGCTGGGGAGTTTGTTCAGATTGTGACGCCTCTCTGTGTGAAGAAGTGTCTCCTGTTTTCTGTCTTGAATGCCTTGAAGCCCAATTTCCATTTGTGTCCCCGGGTGCGTGTGTCCCTGCTGATCTGGAAAAGCTCCGTTTGATGTGGTCAATGCCTTTCATGATTTTGAAGACTTGGATCAAGTCCCCACGTAGTCTCCTCTGTTCCAGGGTGAAAAGGTTCAGGTCCTCAGTCTCTCAGTAGGACTTTCCCTTCAGACCTGGAATAAGTCTGGTTGCTCTCCTCTGAACTGCCTCTAGAGCAGCGATATCTTTCTTGAAGTGTGGAGCCCAGAACTGAACACAGTATCCAGATGAGCTCTAACTAGTGCATTGTACAGTCTGAACATCACTGCCCTTGGTTTAAATTCTATACTTAGGGTAGACATAAGTAAAAAATAGTTATACATAAGTTATATACAGTAGTAGAAGTCCTTTTAATGAGTAGTAATGGTCACTACTCTGGGTTGCTTTAAATCAGGGGCTGTGGATGTGCTGGTTTCCACCAAGAACCCAGTGGCCGGCCGGCGCCTGTCTTTCGTGAACGACCTGGACGTGACCCAGGACGGCAGGAAGATCTACTTCACCGACTCCAGCAGTAAATGGCAGCGGAGGGACTTCTCCTATCTCATCATGGAGGGCACGGACGATGGACGGTAGTGCTCCCCCCCCCCACAATACAGCCGAGCGCTGATCATTACCAAACTCTGAAACGCATGAAGGTCACCGTTTCACTTGGCTTACTGACTCCTTCTCAGTGCTGATGAGTAGACCATCGTCGATTTGACACATGGCTTTATGTTCATTAATGAGGGAAAAAAAAGGTGTTTAGAATCATTCTACTGTTACATTTATATTGAACCTAAATGTTTCTTCCTTTTCAGCCTCTTGGAATACGATACTCTGACCAGGGATGTAACTGTTCTCATCGACGGCCTGCGCTTTCCCAACGGCGTGCAGCTCTCTCCCGCTGAAGACTTTGTGCTGGTGGCGGAAACGACCATGGCCCGGATACGAAGGTACGATCCGATCAGAGATTTTGTGACTTTAAATGGTGCTCCATAAGACAAAACTGGATACATAGAAGTTGTCCAAAGCATTGTGTCCAACCAGCGCACCCTGCGGAAGAGCAAGGCCCAAAATAAGAGCAGAACCAAAACAAATATTTAGGCACGATCGTCACTGTTTCTTTTAACTTATTTTTAATCCTATTTATTTTGTGTCTCAAACTAACATGAAGTACAGTGTGTCTTTAGGGAGGCGGTATTGTAATGTGTTTTGAAAGTACAGTTACCAAGGCAACCAAATATTAATTAAGCAATCTGTGTGTCCCACTTATATCAGAGACAAAGGGCTCGTTTTTTCACATCGAAGCTGTGGGCTGATTCAGTAGGTGGAGGCTGTGTGTGTGTTTTTTTTTTTTTTTTTTTTATCTTTCATGTCCTAATAAAATGAGAGCTAGTCTTCATTTGTGCATCACTTGTTTTTTTCGGTGGAATCTGGGCATGACTGTAAATAGCTTAGAGTTTAAATGCAGGAAGACTTACGAAATGCATTATATCGGGACTTGCCCAACAGCTCGCTCCGAGTGTTTGCAAAGTTTTTATCTATATTGCGGACGAATAAAAAGAAAATTTACCAATAGTGAGTTATGTAATGTATTGTTTAAAGCCAAATCTTAACAAATGCAAATTGCTGCAGTAAAAACCTTTAAGGAGATGCTGTATAAATGAATTGAGATTTTGGAAGTCCGTTTTCTTTGGATACCACAAGGTTTACTGCTGTGTTAGATTGGCCATGTCTTTTTATAGTAATTTTAGTCGCACAAAATAGTCCTAAAGCAGTTCTTGATTAACCTTTAGCCAGAACCTGCTACCCTTGTGTTCCTTCTGTCAGCTTAATACACAGAGGGTATTATCTTGTGTCCGGTTCCCATGATCCCCCTTGCCTCCGATGACACTCCTATATTAATCGCCCTGTGCAGGTGTCACGTTTCCGGGCTGCAGAAGGGAGGAATGGACACGTTTGTGGAAAACCTTCCCGGGTTCCCCGACAACATCCGCAGGAGCAGCTCGGGGGGGTACTGGGTGGCGATGTCAGCCGTGCGCCCCAACCCGGGCTTTTCCATGCTTGACTTCTTAGCAGAGAAGCCTTGGATTAAAAACATCATCTTCAAGGTAAGGATCCGTATGTATGGATTGATAGAAGGCTGTTCAAGGGGAAGATATTGCTGTATGTTTAACATTAAGCTGTATCCTGGCCCTGGACACATATCCATGAGATGTTCTGGTTGGATGCTCTGTTGAAAAGTGATCCAACCCACTGCCTCTTTTGTGAGAATGTTGCTGCCTGGCACTAGGTGGTGCTGTCAACTCAAACTTCAACATTAATCCTGGTGGAAATGTATCCTGCGAATACCCCAGGGCCTTTCCAAAACACTTTCTTTTATTGCGTTCCTGGTGTTACAACTGTAATTCTAAATTAAGTTAAATGCTAAAGATGATAGAAACAAATCTGCTGATGAGATCCAGAGATCTCTTTATTTTCACATTTAAATATGTTGGCCAGACCGCTTGCAAAACAAACCGATGTTACAACTGGTTGCTCAAGAATCCGACACACAGACATGTTGCTGTGGAATGAGGAACCTTGATTACGGACAATTACAAACTGAAGACTCTGCTTGATTATAATTGCAAGGCCGATGTAAAAAAGTTACTGTGGAGTCAGTTAATGTGGTTCCACGTGTCTCCTGTGCTGAGGGACGTGGGGTCCGATCCCAGGTGGGGGATGCTGCTGTTGTTTCCTTGAGCCAGACGCTTCACCCAGAATGCTCCAGTACAAACCCAGCTGTATAAATGGGTAATTGTACGCAAAAAAGAATGCGTCTGCTAAGAAATTTAATATTTGTGGTTCACAGCGTGTCCTGATGAAATGACAGTACTCTCTGTTTTCCCAGCTGCTCAGTCAGGAGGTCCTGATGAAGTTTGTGCCCAAGTACAGCCTGGTGGTGGAGCTGAGCGAGAACGCGGTGTGCGAGAGGAGCTTCCACGACCCGCACGGCACGGTGGCCACATATGTGAGCGAGGCGCACGAGCACGACGGGCACCTGTACCTGGGCTCCTTCCGGTCGCCCTTCCTGTGCCGGCTGGACCTCAGCCAGGTGTGAGCGCCGGGGGGGCCGAGGCCACGGCCACCACGCTCCTGTGTCGCACGTAATCGGATCCGTTATGCCGTTTCCTGGGGTATAAGACTTTTTTTTTTTTTTTTTATTGAAATCGCTTTGTTTTATTGGTAACGGCAATGTGTTTTTTTTTTTTATGCCCCTTATGAGCCACTGCTGACCGGAGAAATGAGGAGTCGTGTGAGTCCAAGCAAAGCTGCTGTTGCATCCCGCCCATCCCCATTTGATATGAATCTGTGGTTCACTACTGGAGCAGTTTATTCTCCATATTAGAAATGCAAAGACTTCCTTAATAACATTGCAAAGTGTGTCATCATTTAGTGTGTCATTTAGAAAGAACGCCAGGGCTGAGCAGAGAAAAGGCTGGGATAACTAATTCAACTCTACATTTCGATGAACGTGTCAGACTGTAGGTGTTTACTTAAAACCCAAATAATAAAATCTTCAACACGAAAGCATCCTATTCACTGATTTGCCTTTCAAGTGTTGCATCCGCGGTAGAATAATTTAAAGGCCGGATGAAGTATTAAAAAGGTAGGAATGATGTTTGAAAATCCTTATGAAATAATGTGAGCCAGGCTTTTGTTTCCATTTTAAAAACCCAAATAAATAAATAAATAAATAAATATACATTGTTCATTATTTCCCCCCACTCAACTGCTTCCCAATTTCTATGGATTTGGATTTGTCATCTTAAGCTCGTATAAGCTGTCGGCCGCTGATGCTCGTATGTACCCTGCGCATACTGTTCTTTTTTGCCCATTTTTTATTTTACTAAGTAGGATTTAAAAGGAGGCACAGCATTACATAGCGTTACTGTGTGTTGACCGTGTCGGCTGTATTGGCAATACGTCCAGACATTTCCCTTTGAATAAGGATTACATTATCAGAAGTAATCATTTCTGCTTGTAAAAATAACAAACAAAGACATCTGTTGGGATCATTTCAAGAGTGAATGCCGCAGAAGCGATGTGCATACTTTTGTTAATCCAGTGTGGTTTGTGTTTAGATCTGTGTCCTTAGGGCTCAGAGTTGTGCTGTAATCATTACCTTTTTACCTGAAGGCTGAAAATCAGGTGAAATCCGATCTCCCGTTTGTTGTACTACTGTAGCTGCAGAAAACGTGATTATTAAAATGTGAGGAAGGCACGGAGGCACGCCAGACCCCGTTTCTTATATTGCATGGTAACTTGATTGATCGAAGTGTCCTTGAATTGTCAATTATTTCCTAACTGTGATTGTTCTCCTGCCACTTTGTATAATTTCCGTATGCTATTCCCATCATTCTTAAAATGCGTGGGTTGTTATTGTTGGCGTGATAAGGAACCGTTCTGCCAAAAATACCTTCTCTGGGCCCAAACCTGAAGACACGGAGGTACGGAAGTGCATTGGTGTTACTCGAAGCCAAGTGGAGCGGCGTGTGGGCTGACAGGGTTTTTTGAGTGCCATTTGATCATTTGCAGGGTTTAAAAATAAAAAATAAAAATCCAAAGCAGATTGCGTTTTTCTTTTTTTCTTGACCAGTGTCTTGCTGAAAAAGTTGACGAAATAATCTGAGCACGAACCACAACAGAGACTCGTGGGGACCTTTGTAACCTGTTTCGCCCCCAGGTCACTGCTGTGTCTCATGTTAATAGTATTGCACAAAGAGATGTGGATGGTTTTACTCTGTGTAAGTTAAGTACTGAGCACAGAGGAGATGGGGCAGGATTTTTGTAAGTTTCAACAGTAATGACAACCTCTTCGGAGAGATTCTGGAAACTGGAAATGTGTTAAAAGTTAGATGGGTAATGAATGTTTGGCTGGTATTTCTGGCGAATCTGCTTGCTTATAAATGTATTTTGTGGCAGCTGTGTATTTTTGTTCAGATATATTTAAACTCGGTGTAAGGTCATCAGGAATAGGAAGATTTTTTTTTAACCACTATGTTTGTTGTTTTGTTCTGTTGGTCAAAGCGTGATGAAATTCTACATTTGTAGACTGTCCTTATTTTCTTTTTGTGTATTTCATTGGTATACTTCACCTGCTTTCTGTGTCTGTGTTTTATGAAGCACACAGAAAATGAAAACGGTTTGAAAAGGAAAAACTGACAGCACTTTGCAAGAGCCTGAACTCAAAAACACTGTCTTGGAGCTGGCAAGAGATTGGAAGACCCCACAAGTCAGCCATGGCTGATAGACCAACTCGTCTCCTTTAGCAACTTATTGGGTCAACCGTTACTTCTCTTACTGTTGCTCTTGTGCAACATGACGAGACTCCTATTTCCGAAACCCTGTGCAAAAGGAGAAGTCTGTAATGTCTTCTGTATTGCTTTGGTTGATATCCCCTCATCAGTCCACAGTTTATATGCTATATGTTTTCTTTCTTCCTGATCCAATCATCTTGCCAGCTCTGTAATATCTTAAGGGGTTGCCTTTTGTGGTTCTTGGACAGACGTGTAAATGCACAGCAGGGAGCACTTCAAATAACATTGTTGGTAATCCAGTAGGCCGCAGCCGTCCCGAGTCGAGGAGAGAAACCTTTTGAAGTGATGCGTTAATGAGCAGAGCAGTTTTAAGATCCTCACCTCAAAGCGACAGCATCTAGACCACTAAGTCAGACTGTTATAATCATTCCATGTGCGACTGAATTATTTAACGCTTGATAAAGATGGCATTGTGAGGCTTCAGCATTTATTTTGTATCCCCCCTAACAAGAATCACTGTTTGCATTGAATTGAGGTTGCACTGAAGTAGTGAGTAATAAAGATATATGTAAAAACAGCGTCCTCAAACATTGTTTTTTCTTTTTTCTTCTTTCCGTGTTCTCAGCACAAAAACGATGCTATATAACTCAGTGTCTCAGTGTATATTAAGAATAATGGGTCCTTTAGCTCTTTGTGCTGGAAGCACTATGGCTGTTACAATCGTAGCTGATTTACACAATGATACCACTTGTTAAAGTCAGACGTTTACAAGCTAACAAGCATTGGGAAAAGCAAAAACAAGCAACAGTTGAAAATAAAGAAAATTGAAGGGTCTGGTTTAGCTGGATAAAAGCCACACGATCAGAACAATTACATTTTTGAAATAAAAACGAAAACAAAACTAAAGTAAAGGCACTTGCTGTTGCTTCTCTGTTTTTTCAGTTATAATGGTATATGTGGGCAAATGTTTAAGACTGTTACATGTCATAGAGACTCAGAAAGTCCATTGGGTTTCTGCGAGTGTGAAGAGAGGGAATTAATTAATCACCGTGCTCCAGTACATCAGGTATGGAAAGCAATGCTCTTATCTTTCCAGGGTAAACAGTCTTTGTTGCGGCACGCAGGAGAAGAAGGTGGTTTCCATCTGGTGCAACCATGGTATGGACCAGACTTCAAAATGGCAGCGAAACGTCTGCATCACAAAGAGAAGATCAATAGGGGTCAGTTGGTTCATTTGGTCGGCACATTGTTAGCCTTTTGGGAGATTTTGAAGGGGGTATTCTAATGTCGGAGTCAAAACTGCACGGTATGTAAGAGAATGGCCATGGGAGTGAAAGGGAAAGCGGTACACTGTCAGCGGGTCACGGGTTTGTCTGTGGTTTGTGGGAGATGCTTGTCACTGCGGACGAGACTTGCCTGCTTCAGAATCCCATTGGGTTGGAAGTCACAGTTGTCCGGATCGGGATGTCCTCTCTTGCGACAAACTGTGCGGGAGATCTCCACTTCCAGGATGTATTTGACACCTTTTACCACCTGCAATCATAGGATGCATACAGTACTGCACTGCTGGGTAGCTATGGCCACAGTATTGAGGATGAGAAAATATCTCCCGCACATGCTGAAACGAAAACAATTTTTGTATCGGTCTGTTTTTTTAGAAAATGCTGACGTTTCAGTCGTCAGACCTTTATCGAAACGTTCCAGAATCCAGTCAGCCTTCGTGTTTTGCTATTGGTGTTGAAGGAGATTCAACTTTCAGATATTTCAGAATTCATTGTAACAAGGATGTGGTTATTATTAATGAAGATCGGGGACAGTATTCTTGAAGTGTAAGGAAGGAAGCTCTGAAACTAAAAACACCCTTTTGGTTTTCTGCCTTCCTTTGATCACAAATACTAAAATTGTCTTTTATCTCCAACCGAATATCATTGTCTCAGAGTAGTAACCAAACCCACACTGCATATAGTACTTCACTATTAAAACGAACCTACTTATTTCTGCTGAATAAAGTTGAGAAATTAATTAGCCGGGACATATTTTGGTTATGTGGCTAAATGTTAGAGCTGGCAAATCCTTTGTTGAACAATTTTATTTAGGGGGTGGATACATATGTAGAGCATTATTAAATCTATTCTAGATGATTGTAAAAAGGTTAGTTTTTTTTTTTATTATTACTGTCAAGTCACCCACGCCATCAGTGTGGTTTCATCATGACGTTAGTTTTATTTTCCTGGAGGCACAATGAGAGTGCTTTGAACCTGTTTTTTTCAGTGATAATCCTCACAGAGATGAGGCTTATTGAAATACAGAGGAGTGGCTAAATATGCATCAAAATATAGGTCTGAATGCAGCTCTTTGTGGGAATTCACCCCTTATAAATACACCCAATGACCCACCTGTTTCTTTGCATCATCTATGGAGGATGCCCTGAACACAAATATGTCGTTGGATCTGTTGTTGAAGTAGTAGGTTGCAGTCTTCACTGCCTTTTGAACACCCGGGTCGTTCTTGCTGACGTCCGTGGTGGATCCAGGTTTCAAAGGCTTGGCCCCATCATGGGTGTATAAAAACTCTGAAAACAGAAACAAGAGACTTGATATGGCAAGCTTTGTTACATAACACTCACTTAGGGATTGTGGGCACCATAGCTGGGTGAGTAAGGCTATATCAAATGGTGCAGCCCTCAAATGATTTTTCTAATGTATTTTACACGTAACTAAAAACGAACAAATGTATGAAAACATTCAGGAGTCATTTAACAATGTGAATGAGAAACAGTAGTGGGTTTAAAAGAACAATCTTTGGTCGGAAACTTTGAAAAGTACAGGCCTTTTAACAGGAAAACCACGTAAGCTAAACATGTCATGCTAAAATAATTTAAGAGGGCCTTCAATCACCTGCTCAATAGCTTTTCATAACCGCACGGATACTGCGGTTGGTAAATTAGCCTCATCATCTGTGTTTCTTTTTAGACAGCTCAGCCATTTTTTAAAGCATAGAGGGCATTTACAAATCCAGTCCATCTTAGTCGTAAGAGAAGTGCAAACAAAGTAAGTCCCAGGCGATGCTACAATGTTCTTAACAGCTTTCAAATTCACAATCTCAGTGAAGGTAATCTAATCGAATCAACGGCAGTTTGTGCTGTCTTACCCTGAGAAGAAGCGATGCAAACCAGAGCGGTGAGGAGCAGTAGCCCGTCAGCAACCCCCATGCTGCTCGGAGTTGGAGAGTAGTACTGAGACACTTCCTGAATGGCAACACTATTACCACAGCGTGCATCACTCACACGGGCTTGCAGTGGCCTTTTTAGCAAATTTGCTGTTGGTTTCTAAAGTGAATCATATGAAAGTCTTTGAAACTACACCATTTCATGAGTTTCCTTGGTTGAGTTTTTTTTTTTTTACACTCTTTTCATTGTATTTGATTCCAATGTCTTTGCACCAGTTGTTTAATTAAGCTGTGGGAACTGTTTTGCATTGCTTCATCTTTTGCTTGGTGCAATCAATACAACAACAGCAAAATGTATAATTTTAGTTAATCAACTAGAAAGTGAAACCTGACTCTAAATGAACTGCATGATTAATCTAAAGTCATTTCCATTGATGCTTCACATGTGAGAGATAAAGAAATTGTGGGTTATTTGCCAAGCATACAGGTCTGGACAGTCTGATAATGTGATACGCTGAGCCATCTTAACAGTTTTTTTGAGATGTAAATTCAATTCTACCCATTTTAACTAAATTCCGTAAAAACTGCATTAGGAACCTGTCATATTGATTAATTTATTTCTTATTACAACAAACCCAAGAGAATCTGTGTTCTGCGTCTTTGAATGCTTTAGACCATATTCACACCAGGGGTGATTTATACATGTATTAAAATATATTTACGTCTGTTTCTAGTCTAGTCTAGAAATCATTCCCCCTCCGAAAATTATCAGTGTGTTTTAAAATCTTAATTTTGTTCGATTGTACTTCCTCCCTGGCAAAATAAGTAAACCAAACAAACAAACTAATACATAACAACAACAAAGAAAGGAAGGACAACAAACTATGCAGTATTTTATAAGCCAAATCCTCAAACCTTAATAACCCTAAATAAAGGGACGTCGAGTCAAGCGTGGTTTCTGCCACTTCCTCTTTAGGAAAGCGGGAAAACCACAGCTTCTTATTATTTGTCGAAGTGTTGCTTCCAGTTGCACAGTATTTCACTGAGAGCGGTTTCTATTGCTACCATTAGAACAGCTAATTATAGTTCAGTTGCCAAACACCGTTTTTACTATTACATTCCTGTTAAGCATCTAACAACCGGAATCCAGTTTTATCTGATATTTCAGCTTGTGTACTGTCTTTCATCACCACTGAAAATGTGGGGCTTTAAAGATGACAAAGACTAGTCTGAATCAACCCCTGGCACGCTGGTTTATTGTAGTTGGTTATAATTAACACAGGAGGGGGATTTATTATAATTTTCGTTGGGCTATTACAGATTCGTTGTAAATGTCTGTATTTATGTAGGTGTTTATATCACTGAAGGAAATTATAATAATTTTGAAACGACAATGATTGCAGCTAATATAGTATTAGCTATCGGATAGATTCCAGAGATGTTTTAAAGTACAAGAGCAGAAGACAAGCAACAAAGTAGCCTGTCTTTCTAAATCTGATATGGTTTTGCCTTGAGTTGAGTTATATCACTCAACACACAACCTGTGTTATAACATACATATTATGCAGATGTGACACACGAAAACACTTAGATTTAATACTGAATAATTGAGAGGATTGACAGTGCCAACTTCCACTGGATTTTGGGGTGTGTAAGGGATACTGTAGATAAGGGATTAGACAAAAATTAAATCACACAGGGTTCACACAATTATGTCCTCAGGGGACTTATTTTGGCCCGTTTTATATCATTTAAAATATTGTTTTACATCCAGTTTGGCAGCCAATGCATTGTTCTCAACGGTCTGACTGTGAAGACAAGAAGTAAAGTCTTCACACTACTGATAGTTATGCATGCAACAATGAATGCAACTAATTAATTGTTTTAATACACTGCAATGTCAACAGATATTTATTGTCAACAATGCAGTGTGTATATGAAATGATATGAAGCCATTTACTTCTAAATTTTGAAGTTTTTTAAGATTATACACCGATCAGCCATAACATTATGACCACCTGCCTAATATTGTGTAGGTCCCCCTTTTGCCGCCAAAACAGCCCTGACCCGAAGAGGCATGGACTCCACTAGACCTCTGAAGGTGTGCTGTGGTATCTGGCACCAAGACGTTAGCAGCAGATCCTTTAAGTCCTGTAAGTCGCGAGGTGGGGCCTCCATGGATCGGACTTGTTTGGCCAGCACATCCCACAGATGCTCGATTGGATTGAGATCTGGGGAATTTGGAGGCCAAGTCAACACCTTGAACTCTTGATTCATCAGACCAGGCCACCTTCTTCCATTGCTCCGTGGTCCAGTTCTGATGCTCACGTGCCCATTGTAGGCTCTTTCGGCAGTGGACATGGGTCAGCATGGGCACCCTGATTGGTCTGCGGCTACGCAGCCCCATACGCAACAAACTGCGATGCACTGTGTGTTCTGACACCTTTCTATCAGAACCAGCATTCACTTTTTCAGCAATTTGAGCTACAGTAGCTCGTCTGTTGGATCGGACCACACGGGCCAGCCTTCGCTCCCCACGTGCATCAATTAGCCTTGGCTGGCCATGACCCTGTCGCCAGTTCACTGCTTTTCCTTCCTTGGACCACTTTTGACAGGTACTGACCACTGCAGACCGGGAACACCCCACAAGAACTGCAGTTTTGGAGATGCTCTGACCCAGTCGTCTAGCCATCACAATTTGGCCCTTGTCAAAGTCGCTCAGATCCTTACGCTTGCCCATTTTTCCTGCTTCTAACACATCAACTCTGAGTACAAAATGTTCACTTACTGCCTAATATATCCCACCCACTGACAGGTGCCATCATAACGAGATTATCAGTGTTATTCACTTCACCTGTCAGTGCTCATAATGTTATGGCTGATCGGTGTACTAAACTAAGCTTAGTACCACAGACTTAAATCTCTTTTATTTCTTTAACATCCTTCATTTACCTGTGTTTAAAGATAAGGAAATAAGTAATACATATAAGGTGGGCATGTCAGGAATTTTTAAAGATATGCAGCCATTGACTGTTGGTGGGGGGTCAGAATAAGGTGAAATCCATTAGATGAGCTTTAGATTTAATCAGTTAGGTTAGGCATTTTCAATCAATATGAATTTGGACCAAATCCAGTTATGTAATAAGAAGTGACAGTACTGAGTTAAGCCAAACAGATCAAATAACAGGGGAAAAAAGCAATATGAAAGAGACAAATGTCTATAGTATTTGCTTGAGCTTGAGGAAGCCATTAACTTCAACATCCAGACACGGATAGATCTATCATATCTGCGTGCATTCAATCAAATGTTTATATAAGGGTCTTATGCTGCTGAGGCTGAGTGCAATTTGATTCCTTTATTTTTACTCTCCAAACGAGAGAGGCGTCCTAATCGTCCGGCTACCGTGCACTGGAACATCTCAAGACACGGGAGAAGATCTGCGTCGACGTACAGAGTAAAGCGGCATGTTTTCCTCACGCGGTGTGGAAGACGCCCGCCAACTGGAGCTTCGGGCCTCGGGACTTGTCGTTACCTGAGGAAATCAGAAACGTGACATTGGTTTGCGGTGTGTTGTGTGACAGTGCGTCCTGCTTAAGACACACAACCTCCCCTAGTTGACAAAGCCAACGGGACAGTGTTTATCCAGGGTGGTTTGCAAAAGAGCGTAACCTTATGTTGTTATTAATAGAATAAACAATGATACGCAGTACATAAATAAAAATGTCCTCGGATTTGTAGTTCATCAGTAAATCTTGACACGGATCTCATCTCCTTATTAGCTTTCAGGTACTAACACCCCAGCTCTGGTTTTCTCCTTGCCACTGTGCAAATTAATGAGAGGGGTGGTTTGCTTACAGTGCCTACAGAGGAAAACCTGTAAAAACAGAGGCTCATTGCCCTTTCTACAAAATAGATACTGATTAATTTGTCTTTGTTGCAAGGTTGCAGCAGTCAGGGCTCTGGACTCTGGAGTGGAGGGTTGTGGGTTCAGTCCCAGGTTGGGGACACTGCTGTTGTAGTCTTGAACAAGGAACTGTACCTAGATTGATCCAGTAAAATCCCAGTGGTATCAATGAATAATTGTATATAAAAAATGCTATCTGCATTCTAATATAAACACAACATGAATACATATACTAATGTCTGTTAGCAGAACCCCTCTTTACAGCTACGTTTACTCAGTTTCTACAGCTGCGGTTTGTTAAGAGGTTTAATAAAATGTGCAGGGTACACACATTGTATTGTGCTGTATACACCAATCAAAGCGGGGATTGCAGGTGGGGGGCTTCTGGAATATGATTTAAACCTGCTTTAGGTGATTCATGAAGTGGACAGCCGGGCAGTGGTGTGTCTCTTAATGACAAAGCCACTTTGTCATCTTTCTGGAAAGAGAAAACGACTTGGAAGCACAGCAGGCTTTGTTATTGAGACAGTGATGAACTCGGCTGTGACATGTTTAAGTCCTGAATGTGGTGCTTGTCAAGCGCAGTGAGAGGATTCCTGTCAGCTTACCTCATACAGTGAACACTTATCAGTCGTGGGAGATGCTGTACTGTGGCTGCCGCAGAAAGCGATGCAGCGAACCGATAAGCAGTAAAAATGTGTTTCCAAGCCAAGGTCAGGCACATAAAGACCCGGGGAAAACCGTGAAACCAATTAAAATTATTTGCTTCCTGTGAATCCTGATTTGTCCGAAAAAGAAGCATAGCTGTACTGAGATGTGCAGGATTTCCTAATGGGATTATAAAGAAAAAAAAGAAAAAATATCTTACTGACTTTCTAATGTTATAATCTTTACCAACTGACATACACTCACCTAAAGGATTATTAGGAACACCATACTAATACTGTGTTTGACCCCCTTTCGCCTTCAGAACTGCCTTAATTCTACGTGGCATTGATTCAACAAGGTGCTGAAAGCATTCTTTAGAAATGTTGGCCCATATTGATAGGATAGCATCTTGCAGTTGATGGAGATTTGTGGGATGCACATCCAGGGCACGAAGCTCCCGTTCCACCACATCCCAAAGATGCTCTATTGGGTTGAGATCTGGTGACTGTGGGGGCCAGTTTAGTACAGTGAACTCATTGTCATGTTCAAGAAACCAATTTGAAATGATTCGACCTTTTTGACATGGTGCATTATCCTGCTGGAAGTAGCCATCAGAGGATGGGTACATGGTGGTCATAAAGGGATGGACATGGTCAGAAACAATGCTCAGGTAGGCCGTGGCATTTAAACGATGCCCAATTGGCACTAAGGGGCCTAAAGTGTGCCAAGAAAACATCCCCCACACCATTACACCACCACCACCAGCCTGCACAGTGGTAACAAGGCATGATGGATCCATGTTCTCATTCTGTTTACGCCAAATTCTGACTCTACCATCTGAATGTCTCAACAGAAATCGAGACTCATCAGACCAGGCAACATTTTTCCAGTCTTCAACTGTCCAATTTTGGTGAGCTTGTGCAAATTGTAGCCTCTTTTTCCTATTTGTAGTGGAGATGAGTGGTACCCGGTGGGGTCTTCTGCTGTTGTAGCCCATCCGCCTCACGGTTGTACGTGTTGTGGCTTCACAAATGCTTTGCTGCATACCTCGGTTGTAACGAGTGGTTATTTCAGTCAAAGTTGCTCTTCTATCAGCTTGAATCAGTCGGCCCATTCTCCTCTGACCTCTAGCATCAACAAGGCATTTTCGCCCACAGGACTGCCGCATACTGGATGTTTTTCCCTTTTCACACCATTCTTTGTAAACCCTAGAAATGGTTGTGCGTAAAAATCCCAGTAACTGAGCAGATTGTGAAATACTCAGACCGGCCCGTCTGGCACCAACAACCATGCCACGCTCAAAACTGCTTAAATCACCTTTCTTTCCCATTCAGACATTCAGTTTGGAGTTCATGAGATTTTCTTGACCAGGACCACACCCCTAAATGCATTGAAGCAACTGCCATGTGATTGGTTGGTTAGATAATTGCATTAATGAGAAATTGAACAGGTGTTCCTAATAATCCTTTAGGTGAGTGTATAAGCTCTGGCATTTTGAGTTGTTTGAGAAGCTGCGACTATGATGTTAGGGAATTCTGGAGTTAATGTAATAGTCATTCAGGGCAAGGGAGGGACATAACCCTATGTGTGTGAAAATGTCACTTTCATTTACTTCAGAAAACCTCAATTCATTAATCAGTTAATATCATTATTTAAGATTTTCTTGAATCCTCAGTCACAGATTTGATGGATTACATGTAATCTTTCTTCACAATGTGGATGGATTTCCACCTGCTTTTCTGGAATACCATGAACTCCTTTGGGGCTTTTGACATTTTAATTTTCTGGTTTGAAAATGGTTTTAACAAGCCAGCGGTATTACAACCTAGATTCCAGATGCGAATACTTCATTTCCACATCAACAATTAGCAATTCCCCCACAGGACTGCTTGAGGCAAATTGTTATTTTGCATGCGATGCATTTGATGCATTAAATCATAATTTAACAAACACTTTGGTATTTGCTTCACATATCTCAAGGGCATTGCAAAAAACAGATTGTATGAAGAGAGCATTGCAGGGCTCATTAAATATCTGCACATGCATTCCACACATGTGTGACTCAAAAAGAAGGTACGGATGAAATTATTTACCCAATGGTTACCCTCAAGAAATCGCAAGACCTGAGAGTTTGCCACATCTCATGGTAGGACGATGCAAACACACCCCAATTCCAATTCGTATTCATAAGCTCTTGTCATGGTGCTGTATAATAAAATTATGAGGAGAAAAAATGATATTATTGCTCTTATAACCTCTCATTTCCATAAAGAATATCTATCGGGCTTTAAGGGGATAAATAAGTGGTGTGGAAGACCTCCTCTTTACGAGCATTTAAAACAAATCTGATATCTGCTCATCCTTGAAGGGCAAAGTGAGCTGGGCTGAAAAGGCAGGTTGCTCACCATTACATATGTAGGGCAGCAGTTATTTTTCGGCAGGATGGTCAAGCTTATTGAATAGAAATGTATGGAAGGATGTGGAGGTGTTTACCTCGGTCTGTTGGAAAGAATGTGCCTGACTGGACTGAAACGCTTAACATTTTCATATTAACCTGTGTTGAGGGAGTTCTGCCTGATTTCACTGACAGTTTAAAAGCAGTGATTTTACATTTCACCCCCAGTTAAAAAACGCACCCTATGCTTCAGAAAATGGCAACATCAACAAACGTCAGGACTACTGGTTCTGTACGGTATAAAAGGTGCCATTTCTTTGATCATGTTATAGTCTGAGCTGGTAGATCCAAGCCATATGAAAAGCAGTGCACAATATCCTAGCCACCGAAGCGGCACAAACACAAGGGTGTGAGGCTGTCTCTCTGGGTTCACACATGGCTTCAGGGCTGAGGACTTCCACGAGGCGGGAAGTGAGAGATCCAGTGTGGTTTATGCTAGGAGACAGAAACAACCGACCCCACAAAGAACATATTTTCACTGCGGCAGGAGATGAAAAGGTTTCTCTCTTTATCCCGTTGCGCTGCAGTCTAATGTTACCTAATGAAGTCTCCTGGGGTAAGTTCTCACGGATTGCCATGCTGTCTGCATTGCAGCTCAGCAACCTGGCCGGGTTCTCCCCGTGTCAAAGTCATTTACAACTATATTCACTCTCCTTCAACTTTGTCCTCTACTTGGTTCCACAACAATGAGCTTGCAGGCTGATCTTGATAAGTATATTTGCCCTCCATCGGCTTGGCTGTCAGGAGTTTATTGGCCATATTTGACCTTTTCGAAGCATATGCTCACAAAATTGCCACCATTAATCACTGCAGGATGCAAGTCTGGGGAACTGTATCTGTATCATTTTTTGTTTGCTGGTTTTAGTATTGCTGGCCCCCAGGTTGTGTGATTCCACAGAGGGGAAGGATACTTTGCCTGGTTGTTTTACTCAGTTGGGTGTTTTTGATAACAAGCTCTGCGGGGAAACAGGGCTATGATGGTGACCAAAAAACATTCAGTCATCAGTGAAGACCCCAGTAAAGAACTGAAGTCTTGAAGCACAGAGGATAATGTATTTATTTAACATGTCTGGCCTGGAAGGCCCTGATTTGGAAGCTCTCCACCTGCGCAGAGTCTCTCTGAACAACAAAATGTAACAGCCTTTATACAAAGCATGACATCTGGTTCTGTGGGCAGGGTCAGTCACATGCTTCCAAGAAGTGTTGCTTTGAGGTCAGGTCTCTGGCCCTTGTAATGTTCGTGGTTGTCTTCCTGGGGGAAGGTGTGGGATGCGGAAACCAGATGGCTTCCTTTGATATACTCCAAGAACTCTGGTAACACGGTCATCATTAACAACTGTCAATCAATCACTATGATATGACCTTTCCAGCCTTAAGAAAAGCCACAGAAAACCATGAAGCAAATGCTGGGAGGGACTTCTGCAGCGTCAGCACTCGTAAAAACAGCCTTGCTAACATTTGCTTGCTTGACAATTAATACAACTGGCTCTGTTGACATATTAGTATTTCAAATATTAATATAAAACATTATACCGGCTCTTCAATCAGTCTGAAAGCATTGGCATTTCTCGTAATGATAGTTCTGAAACAAATATATAGTTTTTGGCTGACATTCACCATTAAGTTAGGCAATTATTGTATTAGTTGTTCGAACAGCCCCTAGGGTAATATTCCATAATAAACCTGTGAGACAATCATATTTTTCAGGTTGTTGATGGTGCGCTTACTGTGTTCCTGCCAGCAGATGTTTGTTTTACACGTTAAGCCACTTTCCAAACAAACTGCTTTTGCACTTTTCTAGTCTGAAGTTTGTGCCAGCAGCTGCTGTTGGAGCCCTGCCAGTTCCCAGTGTTTGAGTTATGTATTGCCTTAAAAAACAGCCAAAAAGCCAGGATGCTCTTGCTCTCTCTTGTTTATTGCATGAAACTGTGCTCGACTGCTGCCTTCCCAAGAAACAAGACAGATCAGAGAAACATTCTGCATGACTTCCCTCTTTCACAGACGCACTGCAGTGTGAGAACATGTCTTGACAGTCCAAGATCAGACTTGTGATTGTAACTGGGAATTGGATGTGACTCCAGGAGTTTCTGAAGGCCTCAGCGTAACTGATGTCTAAAGGAAGGGTTATCATATTATTTCTGAGGAATAGCAAAACCTCCAGAGCCTGTTACTAACACAGAGGAGACTACGTGGGGATTTGATTCAAGTCTTCAAAATCATGAAAGGCATCGACCACATCAAACCAGAGGAGCTTTTCCAGATCAGCAGGGACACACGCACCCAGGGACACAAATGGAAACTGGGCTTCAAGGCATTCAAGACAGAAAACAGGAGACACTTCTTCACACAGAGAGGCGTCACAATCTGAACAAACTCCCCAGCAATGTGGCTGAAGAGACATTTTCAACATTCAAAAACAGACTGGATAGGATCCTTGGATCACTTAGTTATTAATGGACACCAAACGAGCACGATGGGGTGAATGGCCTCCTCAACTTGCAGATGATTAACAGCACAGCGGCCAATAGGCAGCTTTGTTATCAAAATCATTGATTTCCCCATGGTAATGTCCCATCCCCCTTTGAAAGGTAACCCAGTACTGACCATTATCTTGACTCACTAAGAACTCCATTTAAACAAACTGAACTATAATTAAATTCTTCACAATAGGCATCCATCTGTAATCAGTCTGAAGCATGAGGAGGAATATGATTATGTTTCAAATGTTCCCCTTTAATTCACATTGCACTGTCCTGTAGACATGTGGTCTCGAAATCCCATATGATCTCTCCCCGCATCTTAGCCCGATTGTAATCAGTCATAACAACAATTTGTTGATGCTAATCGGCCCATTACTGATCCCTCACTAAAGGTCATTCCATTAGCCTTAATAAAATATTAAAATAGAGCTATATATACAGTCTCAAAGTGGATAATAAGAGGAGAAATCTGTACCTTAGAGGTAATGAGGTGGGGAGATAAAAGGAAGAGCGAATAACATGTGTGAACTATTAGGCAGCTATCTAGCTACGGGGTCTCTTAGTTCATTACACTTAATGTCTTCTTTATATCTGATATGAGGCTGGTAATCGCCAAGCCGAAACCAGGTTCTACAAAACGCTTTATCCTGGGAGAAATGAGGAACTTGGTATGCAAGTATAAAAAATAAACCTGAAAACAAATTGGTTGACCTTCCGGAGAAAATTTTACTAGATTTCAGAAAAATAATATATATTCCCAGTGTTCCAGAAATTATTTGTCTTCGTATGATATAGACACCAGTAGTAATTGGTTTTGCATAAGCATGTTCGAGCCTAGGAGCCTTGCATGACCTTTATGAAAGATTTCCTTGTTTGATAAGGTCTTGGTATAGACCCCCCATTGTGCTCGTATTGGTTTAAATAGAAACACAGGGCCAGTCTTTCGTTTACACTTTGTCCGTGATTGAGATTAGATTCCCCGGTGTTGCTTTCATTCGAATATCATAAATGAAATATCAAAGGCAAGCCTTGAGGAAACAAAGTACATGAGAGCAGCTACCATCCCAGTAAAATACCATGAATGGAAATGAGGTGGATATGAAGTTCAAAACACGGCTGTCAATAGTACAAAATGCTATTTAATTAAACTGTTTAATGAACACTTAAGGGTTTTAAATGAACATGTCTGTGTTTGGCATTCCTTAACGCAGACAGAACATTGGAGAAGTGTCAGCTTGGAGTACTGTATTAATGAATTGATTTTGTGTGTTTGATTACTTCGATAAACCACACTAGAATTACTAAATCTATCAATCAAGGTGTGATTGGAATTCCCCCAAAAACCATGATGGATGTTCAACAATCATCTAAAACAATGACTCTGCTTTAAAAGATGAAAGTAAGAACAAAATCCCAAATGAACAGTGATTTAATCCAGTTAATAATCCACCCCAAAAAGGAATTCTACAATACAGATGTATCTACTGTACTACTGTGCACTTTTTGAAGACTGCAAAAAGTAAATAAATCTAAAGCAATACTTTAAATACATACTACTGCATATTTATGACTGAAAGAGCAGTTGAACACAGAGAAAATTACTCTCCCACTTACTCTTAAACTCCCCCAAAAACGAATTTATAAGGCTCAGAGACATGAATCCTTTTTTGTTATGGAAAGAGCAATTTATGTAACTTAATGTGAATTATCATTATTTTTTATCTCCCGGTTCTTCCTGTGACCTGCCTGCAGCGTTATGCAAAGTTGAGGTCAATGAAACGTGCAGTTAAAAGCAAATATATGAATTGAGCCCATAATCAGGAAGAGTTGGCTCATTGATTTTTTCTCAGCTGGGGTTCAGGAAATACAGTCTGATTAACTTTCCTTTTTATGATAATGCAATTACTTTCAAATCCCCTTTAAATATTTAATATTAACCTTTACCTTATATGAAGCTTCCAACGGCTTCGATAGATTGGCAAAGAAATGAATTGTTATTTATGTTTGTGGAATGCAACAGGACATTTCATGACATAATAACCCATCCTTTTGTTGACGTTACCCTTGAACACATTGTTATGGTTGATAAATAGACATTTCAGTCTCTTTTCTAGTAGCTTAACCATAATTATACATCAAGTTACAGTATTTATGCTTTGTTTACCAACTATAATATGTATTATATAAGTGAAATATCTGCCTTCGAAAACTATTGAAAGAAAAACAACACGATGCCTATTTCTAGTGTCATAACTCTCTACAGTTGACCTGTATTATATTAAATATATTAGATGAGTATATCATAGAAAATATAAGATTGTGAGCGTATATAAATTGAAACAGGTTATTTTTTATTTGTTTTTCTTCCATTGGATGCTGTAGAAAGTTATTTACCTTTGCTGCTGCTAAGAGAGACCAAAACCCTTTAACATATTGTCAACATTAGTATGCATCGAGTGAGACCCTGTAGTAAATATTCAGACAGTCTTTATGAGTGCAATCTGAAAACCCTATAATCCGGCTGGCAGATGAATAAATAATCTTTTCATGGATAAATAAGAAAATGATTTAGAGTGGCTCCAACAAAAATAAAAGCTTTTCCGCCATAAAACAAGCTTCCTTTATGTCCTTTGTCAATTTTTATTTCAGACAACAACATTATTATTTAATTTTTTCCTCCAAATGCATAGTTTATAAAAGAAACACAATGAAAACACACACACAAGTATGTACACACACAAATGCAAAAAAGTCAAAGTGATAGATGGTCTAACCTACATTGTATTCACCGAAGACAAATTCGGCACTGCTGGTACAATATGACTTATAAAACCCTGTCAATTAGCATTATTGAGGGGGTTGACCTCAGCACCTTAGTGTTGGACTGTTATCGGTATCCAGCTGTTGGATAGTTAACAGCAGCAGGAGTAAGATTGAGGATCCATGTCTGATAAAGGATGAGTTATTGGTTTTATTGGGATTTGTGCATCAAAAAAGCGAAGGAAAAGTGACACCCTAGCTATACCTATACATACATATATCATGTTTAATTGATTGATGGATGGATTTGAAAATGCTTTTTCTGTATTTTGGTCATAAACCTATAGATATGTGTATTATTTTTTTTAGATTAAAATCAGTGTTTGATTATCTCTGTAAATGGAGTCCTGGATCGAAGAGAGAAAATTAAAAGTTGCAAACATACACTCCTATCCACGTTTGCCTGCTATGTGTACTGAATTGATACATCCCTTAATCCTCATACAACTCTTTGAAACCCCCCAGTCTGATTCAGAGAGAATATTTTCCTTTATATGCACAACTACACATCCATTAGCCCGAGGTATTGATCTGTCACTCCAAGACCTATCACTGCTTTTGTGTTAAAAACAGCACAGTTGTTTATATAAATAAAACCTGAATAATTACCTTAAAAGATTTTTTTTGGTGTTGATTTAATTTATTCATCACGAAGTGCCTCCACACGTGGTAGATGAACCTTTAACCCTCTTAAAACAATCATAAATGTATTTATTCTCTCTCTCTTTCTCTCTCTCTCTCTTTAAAAGATGGGCAGTCTGCATTTCTCAACCCAAATGTAACCTAGCAACAGCTTTCCAGAAGCAGTGTTGAATGCATTTTTAAAACCATTCCCTTTACTGCGCCCCAAAAGATGCCTATGACAGCTATTGCTTTTTGATTTCGTGCTTTTGTTTTATCATAATTCCTTATCTTATGTAGCCCAATTTATGTGGAAGGCTCTGTGGTCCAGGCGCTTCTCAAAACAGACATCACATCATGACAGACAGTTCAGCAGAGAATAGATCAGTATTTCAAAAAACAACAACAAAGGGTTGTAATGTAGATCCAATATAAATGTGGGACCTAAAAAGACAATTGTACAACTACTAGAGAGAGAAATCCTAAATCTGATGGTGTTAAGGTGTGCCAATGTGTGTGTGGGACACAAAATACTACAGTGTGATTGTGTAAATATACAGTAAAATGATTCAAATTAATCTCATGGTAATAGGATGGCATGAAAGTTACTACAGTGTTAAATTCTACACATGCTTTTTAAAGCTTTTTTCTTATGTGAAAGTATTAACCTCTAGTTATGAGTATGCTGCCACAATGACAGATTTATTGTATATGTGCTGGAGGTGTATGAGGGCGTGTTTTCTGCAGGTGAGCAATTGACTTGTTAGCATTGTTAACAGTTACAGTCTCATACTCTTGTTTTTCAGGCTTAATGGCATTCAAATGTTCGTTGCATAGCTTAATTGTGCTGACAGTGTCTGTTCTCTGCTAGCATCAGCGACAATGGAATTGTCAAGGTGTCCTCCGAATGATTCGTCTCTACCTGTGTGTGTTTTCAGGCTCCTAGCCATTTTTAACTGCCTGTAACTACTGATTAATTTTCATGACACAAGGGATTTTGCCTATACTTTCTGGAACCTGATCCAATGTTCACTTGGTTTTCATTTCCTGCTAGCTATTAATAATATATATATTTTGTCATGGCATCTAACTGGAATCACAGATGAGAATAGAGAATAGAGTGCTGGCCAAATATTTATTAAGTTAATACAGTGAGGGAAAAAAGTATTTGATCCCCTGCTGATTTTGTACGTTTGCCCACTGACAAAGAAATGATCAGTCTATAGTTTTAATGGTAGGTGTATTTTAACAGCGAGAGACAGAATAACAACAGAAAAATCTAGAAAAACGCATTTCAAAAAAGTTATAAATTGATTTGCATGTTAATGAGGGAAAAAAGTATCTGATCCCCTATCAATCAGCAAGATTTCTGGCTCCCAGGTGTCTTTTATACAGGTAGCAAGCTGAGATTAGGAGCACTGTCTTAAAGGGACTCTCCTAATCTCAGCTCGTTACCTGTATAAAAGACACCTGTCCACAGAAGCAATCAATCAATCAGATTCCAAACTCTCCACCATGGCCAAGACCAAAGAGCTGTCCAAGGATGTCAGGGACAAGATTGTAGACCTACACAAGGCTGGAATGGGCTACAAGACCATCGCCAAGAAGCTTGGTGAGAAGGTAACAACAGCTGGTGCGATTATTCGCAAATGGAAGAAACACAAAATAACTGTCAGTCTCCCTCGGTCTGGGGCTCCATGCAAGATCTCACCTCGTGGAGTTTCAATGATCATGAGAACGGTGAGGAATCAGCCCAGAATTACACGGGAGGATCTTGTTAATGATCTCAAGGCAGCTGGGACCATAGTCACCAAGAAAACGATTGTAACACACTATGCCGTGAAGGACTGAAATCCTGCAGCGACCGGAAGGTCTCCCTGCTCAAGAAAGCACATGTACAGGCCCGTCTGAAGTTTGCCAATGAACATCTGAATTCAGAGGAGAACTGGGTGAAAGTGTTGTGGTCAGATGAGGAATGACCCCAAGAACACGATCCCCACCGTCAAACACGGAGGTGGAAACATTATGCTTTGGGGGTGTTTTTCTGCTAAGGGGACAGGACAACTGCATCACATCAAAGGGACGATGGACGGGGCCATGTACCGTCAAATCTAGGGTGAGAACCTCCTTCCCTCAGCCAGGGCATTGAAAATGGGTCGTGGATGGGTATTCCAGCATGACAATGACCCAAAACACACAGCCAAGGCAACAAAGGAGTGGCTCAAGAAGAAGCACATTAAGGTCCTGGAGTGGCCTAGCCAGTCTCCAGACCTTAATTCCATAGAAAATCTGGGGAAAAACGTCAGCCTCGAAACCTTAATGACTTGGAGAGGATCTGCAAAGAGGAGTGGGACAAAATCCCTCCTGAGATGTGTGCAAACCTGGTGGCCAACTACAAGAAACGTCTGACCTCTGTGATTGCCAACAAGGGTTTTGCCACCAAGTACTAAGTCGAAGGGGTCAAATACTTATTTCCCTCATTAACATTCACATCAATTTATAACTTTTTTGAAATGCGTTTTTCTGGATTTTTTTGTTGTTATTCTGTCTCTCACTGTTAAAATACACCTACCATTATTGTTTTCTCTATGTGCAATAAAAAGTAATCTTGAAGATGTCTCACAAGTATTGTTCTAGCCTGGTATTCTCCCTTTTCTAAAAAAAATAAATGAAAACCTGTAGAGGAAGAGGGGATGCATCTTTCTTTGTCCACAATATATTGGTTTATTGTAATGGTGGTTGTTTTGGATTGAGGCAAATTTGAATACAATTATAAAGGCAGTGTATCATGTTCCTTACTTCATTAATTGTATACTTTAAAGGATTATTCTGGCTCACCTGAGAAGCATGCATCATTATTGATCTATCAAAGGGAAATGCTTTTTTATGGTTCCCTCTGAGACTAACCATCCTGACGAGAGCCAAAGAGTGCTCACCTCTTTTAACTTGTGACTCAAGAAATAGATTTGCATGAATTTCCTTTGAAAAATGAATGACCTTCTTGGCAGCAACTTCAATGTAAAGATAACCTTTTCCCTCTGCTTAACTGACGCTTTCGTCATTTTGAAGTACTGAATCTCCTTCTCCCTAATCTTTGGCTGAGTTTTGGCAGCACGGAAACCAAATGGAGCTGTTGATATGGCTTTGCCGTGCCATAGATACATCACACTGAACAACTGACTTTAAAAACAAAGTATAGTTATAGTTATGCAAATATGATATCCAAAGTGCTCAAGAGCTTTGCAATCATTTTCTGTAGAGGTGTTATAGTGGCAATAAATAATCAGTTTATACTGGCTGTATTCTACAGAATATGCTTGGGTTGATCATTAATCTACCTTGTCTTGATTCTTAACCAAAATGACTAAGTATTGACTGTTTCCTTGTAATGCTGGTGTAAATGACTGTATCAAGAGATTCATGACTTTGTCCTTGCAAATCTATAGTCTTGCTAATGGAGATAACTGCTGTCTGTTTCTGTCAATTCATATCTCAAAATGATTCGACTCCCATGTTATCAGCATCCTGCATTTGGAAATCTAATCAAATCTATTTAGATAATACAAGGTGATTAATGCTGTATGTCTTAGAATTTCTAATTAGTTTGGGGGGAAGCAAGCCTATTAAGACCCACAGTGTATATCTAAAACATCTAATATATTGATGTACTTCTCCACAGCATCATTCTCATAATCCTAAATTATTTTCCGTACATGTTTAGAATCAGAAATAAAAATATCCCCATCTAAAATACCCTGAAAACGTTGGAAAAGGGATTAGTATTTTGTAGGTAATCCAATTTGCACTGTTGAATGTTTTATAAAGGAACCTACAGATGAAGTTCATTAATTAATCTAATGCAAGCAAACAGAAACAAAGCTAGAATTAGACAACGAGCATGCTTTCTTATTTTATTTATTCATAAAGAATTTTAATTGAGCTGGAGTTGTTTATCCATTTATTTATTTAGTTTTCACCAGATCATTAATCAAAATTAATTGTACCCTAGTAAATGCTACATCCAAATACTGTTAAACAAGAAAATACATCAGGTTGCTAAGAAATTCCTATATCCAGTTGAACCTAAAAATTGCTTCCCAATATTTACATATCCCTTCTCTTAACTGATCTGCTGGAATATTATGCATGTCCTCTGCTGAATCAGTCCACCCTGATATCATGTGTAGAACCCGACCGATACAGGTTTTTTGGGTACATATGTGTATATGTACACATACATATATTTCTATAAAAGGCCAATATCAGCAGGTAATATCGGTGCTCCGTTATATCTGTCGGGACCTAATCATGTGCCTGCAGTGTTGAACCAATGCTTTACCAAATTTCAGGCAATAAGGAAAGGGTAAATGGAGATCGATTAATTTGTATTCTTTCAGAATGGGGAATTGACAACAATCAAGAAACAAATGAACAAAAGGAAACAAATTAAATGAGCAAATTATTACACCGTTAATTATTTAAGAGCTCCGCATGCTTTACAGCCATTCAAGTCCACTTGGCCTTTTCTATAATAATTCATGTCAAATAATTGTTACTTAAGGCAGTAGGGTGCATTTTACATTAACCAAATGGATACATCCCGACGCAACACCTATTATTATTTTGACACCCTGCCACCTTTTGTTCTCTAATGTCAATAAGCTCTACACACAAGATCCTTAACTGGGGGTTTTTGCTTGCGAAGGCCATAGATCAAGAGTGGATATGTTGTTGGGAAAGGTACAAACTCCCTGATTTCCACTGTACTCCAATGCTGTCTTTTTCCAGCTGCCTGGAGACTGTGATTGATGACTCTCCGGTATGTTGGGCTCCCCACTCCCTCCTCGGTAAGCACACGCCGCACCGCACCGCACATATTAATTAGCACTGTACACAAACACAATCAGCACATCCTCCAACACGGGCCAGCCTATAATTGGTCTTGTGGAGAAAATGCAAAGTAACATTAATTGTCTGGAACCGAGACTTGCTGACTGGGGCGAAAGATAGCGGAGAAATGTCCCTTTTTTGGGTCACATTCTTTGCATTTTCTTCTGACACCTGGAGCTCGGATGATTTAGATGCTTCTGTGAAACGCCTGGAGGCTGGGAGGGAAAGTGAAGGGCTAACTTTTTCCAAATTTGGTTGGGGATTTCACTTGCAGGAAATGCTATAGGTCCAGGCATAATTGGTGGTGACGGAGAAATTCGCACTCTAATCATTAGTGAGATGTCATGTGAGACTGTCAGGAGCTGCTGCAGGGCTGGGGATTCACAAATGCACACGGAAGCCGTGCATATTATTGCAGTGTACTGGGGGGAAATATGCTAGTTTGATTAACACAATTATGCTAATGCTTAGAGACTTGAAGGTCACATTGATCTCGTCTCCTATGCCTTTGTTAATTTATCATCTAAAAACTGACCCAGTCTATGGAGAGTAATAGAAAGTCATCTAGCTTTACATTCTTTTTGTTTTATTTGAAGTTTGTTGATTGATAGTGCACCATTTGTTGACCTACTTTTTCTTGACACTGACACCCCTACTGAGCTATTCATGTGCTTGTAAATGCAATGTGTTCCATCTCCATTATCTGTCATCAACTAAAAACAGGTATTTTGACAGCCTCACCATGTTTTAAAAGCCAGCAACCTACAGTCCAATTCCTGTGTGCATTGTTTTTTTTTTCATCTCCACATCAAATGAGGTTAATTAAATTGGAGAGAAAAAGAAAAACAATATATATATACACAGCAATTTCTGTTTGAGAGATTACATCACTTTTGTCAACCTGAAGGTCAGAATCTGTGTGTGAACTGCTATGTAGTTGATCTACCCTTGTGTAAAATGTCTTCACTCTTCGCATGCATTGACTTAATGAGTGGGCTTTCCTGTACTGTACCTTGTCTTGACGGGCCGAGGACTTAATCACATGTGTGACGTGTGATTTAAATGATTTATGCACATCTGGTTTAATGGCTAACAATCTGAATTAATGAAGGAGGCTGCCGTGTTTTCAACTCCCTGGCAATCTCTGAGATGTCTGTGACACAATGTCTTGCTCTCTATTGTATTACAAACATTGTTTTAATACCGTAATGACTTCTAATGGATACAGATTGAAAATGTTTTGAGAAGTTTGTGTGGAAATCCAATCTTGTTTGAAAATACATCTTCCCTGTGCAGAATTGATTTGACATGTAGGCTTTGTCTACTGGAATAGGACATGCTCGAGTGTGGAAACAATACCGTCAATTTCAGGCTAATTTAAAAGGGTTGATTGGGTGGGAAAACTGCTGGCATTTCTTCTAAGTCGGAGCGATTGCTACAGCCTCCTGCCAGTGGATGGCACTGGTAGCTTGTGCAAGATGAGGGTCAAATGACTGGAGAGCTCATACACGTTGACAGTGCTGCTTCTCAGGAGAGCTTGGTGGCCAATGCAATACTGCCTTTAACAGTGTGTATGTTTGTTTGCCATTTATTTCTTCAATTTCCAGTCCTATTTTGATTTCCTTTCTGGTATCCGTTTTTTCCCTCTAATGTAGCTGCCATTTTCGGAGTCTCCTGCAGGATTCTCATCAACTTTCCAGAGAAATCAAATGTCCTCAGCTAGGGAGGGAGACCGGCTCGTATACAGCAGGTTCCCTGGGGTCAGCAGTCTCAGCTTTAGCATCACTTGTGTGTTTTAACAACATAAAGCATCTAATCCCTCGAGCAGAGGCTTGCTGCCTGCTTTCGGCATTGAATGTAGGCCATGCAATTTTTCTATTGTATTATATTTCTATTCTATTGTCTGCTCTATTTAAAGTAATTCAAATTAAGTAAAATCATATCCTTTAATTATTATTATTGTTTCTATCTATTGACAACCAAGATATAATGTAGCAAATTCAGTTTAACTTTAAGGCCATGTTTATTTAAATCTGTATCTGTTATGTTAATTTACTGTTAAGGTACTGTGAGTGGTGTATTAGCTGCAGTTTATTTTCACGTCAAAGTTACTGGCTACTATTTTTAAATGTACATGCTTAGTGCATTAGTCAAAGCCAAACTGCACCAGGGCATTGTGTTAACTGGAATAGCACAGACTGGAGAAGCATCTACAACAGGCACATCCAGTCTGAGTGATTAATACATTGAAGCTGGAGCAGGAGTGTCTATAAAGGCTTTTTTTAAGATTGGTAGGGTTTTCAAGTCAGTTCTAATCTCTGAGCCATCTTGGATAAAGGTGGAGGGCAGCTAGCTTTCATGTGTAGCTTTCTTTCCAAGCAGGGCTTTGGAGCTGAGCAGTGGCGGAGCAGGTTTTTGCCCAGCTAGGGCATTTTTGCCTGCTCTGCTGCTCCAACTTTAAAAAAAGTAAGATGAAATGCTCCTGCTGGAAGACTCAAATGAGGTGGGAATATCGGGAAACACATTTTCTGGTTTAGTATAATCTGACCTGTCTGCATTGTTATACATTTATCGTAGAGTCTGTCCGTTTCTATGTTTTCTGATACATCACAATCCTTTGTTACCTTTTAATTTGATTGAATATCTCTTCTTTTTTCATTCTTCATAGTGGCATCTGATGGATTTAGTGCAGCTGGGAAAAAAAATCAGAATGGAGTTTCAAACACGAATAATTCAGCAAATCAGTGATACCCCGTTCTTTCAATTAATTATGACACAGTTCATTATTTAATTTGACCTGGAGCATGGAGTGTGGGTGCAACTACTAGCGGGCCGGGGCAGTTAAAACATTTGGCTGCTCCAAATTCCTGTTTTCAAGGGAAAATATTGATCTTGGTTTAGTTTCTTGGTTCAATAAAAGCTATGAAAAGTAGCATACGGACAGCTGACAATGACAATTGTTCATCACTCCGCAGAATTCCACGTTATTGGTTTTTATTTCTGCAAAGCACGATTAAGTTCACTAGACTGCGTCACGACTGACCGATGTCTCCTTGCTGATTTCTCAGTATTTCTCCACAGTTCACATTTGCATAGTAATTAAAATCCACTGCTGTTGAAAGGGAATGGGAAATGATTTCCATTAAAGTGTATTAAAGTTATTCTAAAGGTTAAATTATTCTACGGTCTCTACTATAAATACGCCTCCCTCCCTCCCTTCTCCTCTTTTCAGTTTGTGTTTGTCTTAAGCATTTTTAGGTCCGCTGTGCTCTGTAGGAATTCATCTGCCTATTCAGCTGCCCTGGCCTGTAATTCCCACCGTTTCAGCACCACTGAAGCCAGTTAATTAGAGGACCTGTCATCTCCTCGTTTATCAGCTCTGTCCTGCACTTGTAAACAATACTCCTGGATGTTTTCAAACCAGCAACCAAAACTTTCAGTGAACGGCATCAGTGAAATCGGATGGTCATTTCATAACATAGGCTTTATAATCTTATGAGAGTTGTACGCAATCCATGTTTACGATCAACTGAAGGAGGTTTGCCAACCGTTACAGACCTCCATCGCTCTCACATGGATTGCGTACAACTCTCATGAATTCCTTACTGCAGCTTTGAAAATTGTAAGTGAGAAGATGAGGTTTCGGCCTACTTGTGTTTTGTGTAATAAACTGCTGAGTGTTGTCGTGTTATATGAAGTGCCACTGATTGTGTGGGAGCTGGAGATGAGAGTGATTAGGATTCCCTATTGGTCCTTGGGGGAAGGGGTGGGGGTATTCATAGCTGCAGAAACATGTTTTTGCAGTGTACTATATTTGTCAATTTGTTGGATCTTTCTAAAGCATTATTTAATCATAGCATTTAGTGAATGTGATAGTAAGGACATGATAAGATTGGGACAATTTCAAAATTAGAATTTATTTATTGTTGTTGACAAATTATGAATATACAGACGGGTGACAGATTAAAGGTAAAACCTGAATAAATGAGTGGAGGAAAATAACGAATGCAGATGCCTCTAAACAGGTGTACTGCATGATACCATTAAGCAAGTAACATCCTATCATGCTCTGTGGCATGTATAAAATGCTGAATGGGCCCAGTTGACCTAGATTTTGGATCTAGATGGCAAGAGGAAAGGATCTAAGTGACTTTGAAAGAGGGGTCATTATTGGCTGTTATGCTGTGGGGGGCATTTTGCTAGCATGGTTTGCGTCCACTTGTCCCCTTAGAGGGAAGGGTCACTGCAAATCATTACAATGTTATTCCGAGTGATCACCTTTATCCTATGGTGACACATTTCTATCCTGATGGGAGTGGTCTCTTCCAGGATGACAATGCACATCCACAGGGCACGAGGGCTCACTGAATGGTGTGATGAGTATGAAAATTATGTGAATCATATGCTATGGCCTTCACAGTCAACAGATCTCAACCCAATTGAACACCTATGGGAGATTGTGGACCGACGTGTTAGACAGCACTCTCCACCACCATCATCAAAACCCCAAATGAGACACTTTATATGTTGGATTTTCCTTTAATTTGTCACCAGTCTGTAGGTTTGCATTTGAAATAAAGAAAATACATATCTGTGATTTATGTCTGAATACAAAAACAGTGACACCAGGTCTGATTTGGTTCAAGATAATACAGATATTACTAATATTTAGACACAAAAAATGTATCATCATGCAGTTATCTATAGACCTCAGAAGCTGCACATATGCCCACTATTTGCAGCATGGTATAACAGCCTGGTACAACAGGGAGAGAGAGAGTATTTGTCAATGCAGTCATGTACAGAAGAAATACAACTTCCCCAACACCATTTGTAGCTGAATATTCAAATAGACTCCCCACGGGCACTATACATATAAAGGAGAACATGCAGCAAATCTCACAATAACCCTTTCAATCTGTTATATGGCATGACTACATAGCGGCAGGAGCGTTTGTTTTTTTTAATTTGTTGTCGTTGTTGTTTTTCTTTTTCTTTTATTATTAGTTTTGTTCTGGTTTGCAGTTTTCTGACTGTGCTGACTGACGGAGTATTGCACTGTGACAGCTCCAGCCCAAGGCAACCACATCGACTGTTCCCCCTCCGTTAATTAGCTGCGGTCCTGGTCTGAGCGGCTGGGAAAAAAACCTCCGTACCTCAGAGGGCCGGCTCTTGCCACGCACTGCTTCTGCACATTTTAATGACTAATTAAAAGCCTGTTTAGGGAAGGAAGGAAAAATAAAATCAGATTTATTTTAAGGAAAGTCTCTGCAATTATTTGATGGAGATGCGTGTCACCTCCGAGCAGCGGTGTTGGAGTAAAAGGTGTGTTGTTGGGGGGTAAATCTATAATGTGTCAGAATATCCTGGTTTGCACTCCTTTGATAGGGAGGGAAAGCAAAACACTGCAGGATTGCAATAGTGAAAGTTATAGGCTAAGATTGCCTTGACCTTGAAGAGGTGGACTGCTTTTTTTGTTGTAACTTTTTGTTAAATTAGCCGCAAAACTGAATGTACAACAGTTTAGCTGTATAGCAAGTTTTTAACAAAAACAAAAACAGTGTCCAGCTATTATTTTGTATATTTGCTGTATAGGGTTAAGTGATTGGTTGCCCTAATTAGTGGACTTGTCCTACTGAAATAAACAATCCCGATCAGGTCGTTAGAAAGAATGCTGACTGTTTGTACCTGCAGACAGAGAAGCAAACCAAGTGACTGTTTCAGACTGACTTAGAAGTAATGGTTTAAGAAAGGAAACTGTCATAAAGTGTTAGATCGAGAGTCTAATAATGTTGATTCTTTCCCTTACCTTGATGAGTTTGGTAGTGTGCTGGCAGGTATTTTTACAGAGGAGGTAAAAATAGACCAAAGCACACATCTCGTCAGAATTGTGACATTTTAAAACACAAATGTTCAACCTTAGCAGAAGGATGGGACCCCCGCGTGACAAAAGTGAGTTTTTATTATTCTTTTAACATGTATGAATTGTATTGAAGTGGAGATTTAAGTGAAACCCAAAGACAAGCATTGTCTTTATTGGAAACAGTATTAGAGATGTATATTAATATGCAGGCCATTCTAGAGCCCATTTGGCTAATGTTTTTGTCGACTACCCAGCGTTTAAATTAATCTCTTAGCCTGTTTTCTCCCCTGACAGAAGTAACAAAACTTCTCCGTGGTCAGGTAGACTTTCTGCCCAGGGTGGCCAACAGGCATTGCTGAAATTGTGAGAGTGCATCAACAAGCCTAAAAAAAGGCTCACTGTCAGTTTTTTCCAAAAGACTGCATGGTTGTCTGTCATGTGCTTCGAATGTAGGGTTGACTGCACATTTGACACTGCTGGGAAATAACAGTTGGATGCCACTTCTTGGCTAAAAGTGGTTGACAAAATACACTGTCGGACTGCAACCAATATGTCGCTGCTGGAGGTGTCATGAGTAACTGGGGAACAAAAACACTCTGCACGTTAACAATATCCATGGCACAGTTACACATCTTCTGGCTTGCTGGTGTGTGGCTTGTTTGTAGATTCATAATGTGATGTTCGGCTTCAAACCTGCTGGAGTATTTTTATGATGGGTAGGTAATTATCTCGAAAGATAAGGTTAATAAAAACACTGACGTTTATGAATAAAAAGATCAATCTTCTCATGGTATGTGGGTTTGGAGAAATAAAAACTCTCCATAAAATCATAATTAACAAAGTGTGTTTCATAGAGACGTCTGAAGTGCCCACGAAGCAGAGCTAACAACCGTTCTGCAGTGCATCAAGAATAGCATTTCACAAAGGCTATTTCACTGCTATTTTAGATTGTCAAAAACGTTACTGTTACTTGCGATGTCTGAAGCTAATTGTTTTCCCCCAGGATATAGAAAGCAGTTATATTGTAAAGCACACTCATCTTCTAGTTGAGAGAAAAAAGACAAATGAAGACAGATGTTCAGTTTAGGGATAATATCAAAGCCACATTTATTGATGTATTTTCTGATGCCAGGCGACACTCCAAACAATAAAGTGTTTTTCCCCACCCACCCAGAAATGGTCCTTTTCACAGCTGGAGATGATTCTTAACAAAGAAACATTGAAATATATATATAATCCAAATCACATATATCCCTTAATACATTTACAGCACTCTTTTTTATTATTTTTTTATTTTGGCTCAATACAATCATTTTAGTCAAGACAAAAATAAATTAAATTGGATATGCTTTAGTGTTGCGTGTCCCTTAATTTACAGTGATGACTTGCATGAGTTTGTGAAGATACACTGTGTTATGAAACTATCGGATAAATACACTTCATTTCATTTTAAAAAGAGCATCCTTAAAACAATTTTGTTGATTCCATTACTTCCCAATGTAATCAGTGTCATGTAAAACAACATTTTCATTGAAAAGTTTGACATAGGTGCTAAAATAATAATGTTGTACTCATTAGATGCTGAAATGAGTTTAGCAAATATTACTTTTGCGTAATAGTTTTATTAGATTTTTCCATGGGTTTCCCTTCCATTCGGTCGGCTTTAAACGTCAAATATTGATGCAGTTCGTGTTTCATTAAAATCTTTGAATGTAGTCTGTTCTTGGAATGGGGCCAGTTTGACTTATCACTGTGAGCTTTATCAGCAGATGTTGCTAAGCTACTGGACTCTTGAGGGCAGGTTCAGAGCAGTTGCAGGCATTTCCAGTCCACTCCGCTCCATTGAGACAAGTCATTCCCTGAATTCTTGGTGAGAAAACCCAAATTCTATTAATAAATGTCTTTCCTTACTCTGACGACTAATTCTGAAATGTCTCTATCTTAAAAAAGGCATCAAGGAATAGCTGTCACTCATACTAAGCTCTCACAAATCAGTCTGACCTGGAAATCCAAGAGACCCCTGATGATTCTGCCTCCATGTGCTCCTTTCTTTTTTTTTTTTCACATGGCGCTAAAGCTTGACATGTTTTGGAAACTGTGGTCGACAACATGGCTTTACAGTACTTATGGAAACCTAAGCATTTCAGAACTGAAGTTTTTCTTTGAAAACATACAAAGTTAAAATAGCCACGTTTCCATGGTCCTTAAAGTAAAGTATTTTAGATTGGGATTTAATGTTTACGATATTTTCACAATGTACCAAAAAACATACAACTTCTAATGTTAAAAAGAAAAAGGAATACAAAAATGTGACAATTTTGCATGTACAGTTGTAAGTTCGTAAAGAAAAGGCTGTACAGGACTGTACCATATTTACAATGTCGTCTTCGCTGTGGAGAATTCAATCCATTGACATGTGCTTACGTCTGTGAAATACCTTTGCCTTCCTTGGCATAAAAGGAACCATTCGGTAAGCAGAATCAGGCATGCTTTAATCGATGGGAATTATAAGAGCGTTGCATTCTAAACAACACAAGTCCTAAATGACTTACAGCACTATTGCTGCATGTCTGGTATACTTTACTTCTGCATTCCAGGCATGTGTTGTGCATACTTGAAAACTGGACTGTGTTTAAGTCACATGAAAGCTGGAGATCCACGTATTTTATCATCTTATTGTCGACTTGACATTCAGTTGGGCTCCGGCAATCAGAGAGCAATTTGATAACCTCAAATGAATATAGCAATCTGTGAATTCCAGTTTTAGCAACTTCCTTCAGCAGCTGTTCATTGTCCTGAACCTGGGCCAAGAAAACAATGGAGAATGTTTGACACAAATCTACTGTGTTCACAACAGGACAGATCAGAGAAACAGGTCTGATTGTGGATTAAGATTGACGCAGATTTAGTTTTCTCTGTCGTTAAACTGAACCCAAGAATGAGGGCCATTTTTTGAGTATTCGCTGTTGCTCCAGGAAACTGAATTACAATTGAGTCCTAATATAAGTGCATTGAAAACAGATGCATGAAACCTGTGGTTGCACAGAAATGCTGCCGCTAAACAACATAGGCATGCTTCTCGGAGTGATTCCTTAAAGGCCTACCATATGAGAAGTCAATCTCCTCCAACCATATTGAGTTGAACATTTTGTACACAAACATTGAACTGAAAATAAAATTAACACTAACTGCCTTTGCCTGTACAATATAGACATAACCGCAGTGAAGCTTTTCTGTTCCCCGGCTCCTCCTCTGTCCCAAATGTAACCCTGGTCCGCCATCTTGATTGTGCCCCACAATGCAAAAATATTCACATTTGTGTCATTGCGGGAGCTCACAGTTTCTGCCACTTGTGTCCCTGGTATTTTCTTGCTTGGCATTGGAAAACTATAAGTGGTTGTTCTTCGAAAGGTAGGCTATGAGCGCCACAGCGACCCCGACATAAATGCCAGTTCCGATGGTGATGGACAACACGGCCAGGAACAGAGCCCGTCTGGAACTGGAGCTGGCCTGGTGGAAGTCTCCTTTAGCCACGGCCTTGTTAGTCTGAAAGGGCAAAAAAAACAACAGTCAGGCTATAACATCCACCGATGCCTTGTTTAGTTTCATATCTCCATTGCGGTGACATTTTCATTCAGTCCGGACGGCGGTTTCTCCCCGAATACGGTTGTAGGGGGTTAAAACTGTCTACACAATATGGAATGGAATGGTGTCATAAATAATGGAGATTCGATGACTCAGTTCTCGTAAGGGATCTGGCTGCCTTTGAAGTTCAGAAATGCTTATTCAAAGCACTTAGATTTAGGACAGATATTTTACAAAATTAATTTATGTTTCAGCAGTATGGTATTGGATTTTTCTTCCCCTGCAGACTGCTTGCTGCATACGGGTCTGTGCTTCATTTTATGGAATTGGTGGTTTAACTTGATTACTGATACGTGCATCAGTCTTTAATCTCCAGAAAAGGCATGCATCTACATCAAATCTCCTCTGCAGCGAACATGAGAAAAGCAATATCCATCCGATGCGAATCATTGCCGTTTCATTCAATCATGTATTTATTTATATTTTATAATTTAGTGATCCCTGCCAAGTTAATCACTGACCGAAAAGTGAATGATACAGTTGTCTTCTTCAGTTGTCTTTTATCAGCGCCTAATGTGTCCCTGTGGAGGGTGAGGGGGGAAATAAAGTAAAGCGCGCTGCTGAAAATTGCAGAAAGAGTGTTTTGCAGGGATTTGCAATGGGAGAAGTATTGGCAGAAAAGATGAATAAGAAATCCGGGGCGGCTGCTGCTGTTGCCTGCAAAATTTATGACCTTGAAACACTTCTTGTTTTCTAATACTGCTTTCTGAAGGCTGAAAAACCAAGCCATTTCATCAGCCTGGTATTCAGAAGGCTTTTTGTAATTTACTCAGGACACTGAAGTAAATATATCCAATGATAATTTAGGTATCCAAATATTTAAAGGAGGAACTGTCAGTGCACATTAGAAACCTAATGGGAATTAGCGTAAAGGTGAAAATAAAACAAGGCTGAAAACAACAGACCTGGTGGGAAGCTAAGATATGGGGCAGTGTGTTTTGCCTGAGAGGAAATCTTTACACAATAAACGAGTCTGCACTGTAGTCCTATTACTTTCAAATTTGTCACCAAGTATGAGAACCAGTGGACATGTGGAGGATATATGTATCTATACCTATCACTGTTTTAAGAAAACTCACAATAGGTGATAATTTTTTTAAGGTATGATGCAGTATTGAGAGGTAAAATCTCATTCAGAGAGCATGGCACTAGCTGGCTGTTATCCAGACTGAAGCAGCACTGAAATCTGTTATAGGACACGTCCATTTACAAAACGCAGGGAGAGCCGCACGCCATTCAACAGTTACACATCACACAATCCTGCTTAGTGTGCTACAAGCTAAAGTGCTGAAATCCTTTAAAGCATACAATACACCATCTGATTTTCACACACACACACACACACACACACACACACACACACACACACACACACACACACACACACTAAATACTTTATGTAACAGTCATCTTAATGAGAATAAAAATAAACAAATAAGCAAAATGCCTACAGGAGTTATATCTATTTATAATATCTTTATCTATTTATATTTATAAATATGTGTGTGTATATATAGTACAGTGGCTGTAAGAAGTATTCACCCCGCATGAACTTGCATAAAAAAATGTTGTTTCAACCTGACATTTCCCCCCTTTGTTTTCCACAACCTACTCAACACTTAGAAGAGGCAAGAGAAAAAAAAATGTTTTGGTAAGAGAAATATTCACCCCCCGAGTCAATAATTTGTAGCATCACCTTTGGCAGCAATTACAACTGTGAACCTTTTGAAGTACATTGAGGGAAAAAAGTATTTGATCCCCTGCTGATTTTGTACGTTTGCCCACTGACAAAGAAATGATCAGTCTATAATTTTAATGGTAGGTGTATTTTAACAGTGAGAGACAGAATAACAACAAAAAAATCCAGAAAAACGCATTTCAAAAAACCTTATTGTGCTTCTTCTTGAGCCACTCCTTTGTTGCCTTGGCTGTGTGTTTTGGGTCATTGTCATGCTGCAATACCCATCCACGACCCATTTTCAATGCCCTGGCTGAGGGAAGGAGATTCTCACCCAAGATTTGACGGTACATGGCCCCGTCCATCATCCCTTTGATGCGGTACAGTTGTCCTGTCCCCTTAGCAGAAAAACACCCCCAAAGCATAATGTTTCCACCTCCATGTTTGATGGTGGGGATGGTGTTCTTGGGGTCATTCCTCCTCCTCCAAACACGGCGAGTTGAGTTGATGCCAAAGAGCTTGATTTTGGTCTCATCTGACCACAACACTTTCACCCAGTTCTCCTCTGAATCATTCAGATGTTGGCAAACTTCAGACGGGCCTGTACATGTGCTTTCTTGAGCAGGGGGACCTTGCGGGCGCTGCAGGATTTCAGTCCTTCACGGCGTAGTGTGTTACCAATTGTTTTCTTGGTGACTATGGTCCCAGCTGCCTTGAGATCATTAACAAGATCCTCCCGTGTAGTTCTGGGCTGATTCCTCACCGTTCTCATGATCATTGAAACTCCACGAGGTGAGATCTTGCATGGAGCCCCAGACCAAGGGAGACTGACAGTTATTTTGTGTTTCTTCCATTTGCGAATAATCGCACCAACTGTTGTCACCTTCTCACCAAGCTGCTTGGCGATGGTCTTGTAGCCCATTCCAGCCTTGTGTAGGTCTACAATCTTGTCCCTGACATTTTTGGACAGCTCTTTGGTCTTGGCCATGGTGGAGAGTTTGGAATCTGATTGATTGATTGCTTCTGTGGACAGGTGTCTTTTATACAGGTAACGAGCTGAGATTAGGAGCACTTTATAGGTCCTTTAAGAGAGTGCTCCTAATCTCAGCTTGCTACCTGTATAAAAGACACCTGGGAGCCAGAAATCTTGCTGATTGATAGGGGATCAGATACTTTTTTCCCTCATTAACATGCAAATCAATTTATAACTTTTTTGAAATGCGTTTTTCTGGATTTTTTTGTTGTTATTCTGTCTCTCACTGTTAAAATACACCTACCATTAAAATTATAGACTGATCATTTCTTTGTCAGTGGGCAAACGTACAAAATCAGCAGGGGATCAAATACTTTTTTCCCTCACTGTAAGTCTCTATAAGGTTTGTACATCTGGATTGTCTAATGTTTGCCCATTCTTCATGGTAAGACTGTTCAAGTCGTGTCACGTTCGATGGGGATTGTTGGTGGACAGTAATCTTCAAGTCTTGCCACAGATTCTCAATCAGATTCAAGTCCAGGCTATGACTGGGTTACTCAAGGACATTCATTTTATTGTTTTTAAGCCACCCAATTGTTGCTTTGGCTGTGTGCTTGGGGTCATTGTCTTGCTGAAAGGTGAATCTTATCTTGGGCTTTTTCAGAAATAGCCACTATTTCATACAGGCCAGATTTATGGAGTGACTGAACCATTTATTGCCACAAGGACAGTTTCTCCCATCTCAGCCATGGAGTGGTGTAGGTCTTTCAGAGTTGTCATTGGCCTTGTGGTGGCTTCTCTGACCAATGCCCTTGTCTGTATATAGGTATATGTGATTGGGGATAGACGATTGAACATTGAAAGTGTATAGTCCATTTGTTCATACTTTTGGAAGCCTGTGAAGAAGGGGTTATAATCAAAACTAATACTGGTTGTATTCAAGACACTATACACAACCCCTGATGTCTTTTGTAAATGCAGTCTGTTGCTTGAAATCTATTACTCTGTTACTGTGTAATGTGACATTACATATTTGTAGCTAGATGACGGCCAGAGAAGGAACGCTTGAAGCATATTGCATTTCCAAGCTGCATTTGCTCGAAATTACTTGGTACGGCGGAGGGCCAGCGAAGGTTGAATTAATTTTGAAATTCCGTCCTGCAGTGACAATTTTATTTGTAAATGTACGCCACAGTGTTTGGCACTGAGTGGCAAGCAGCAGGGAAATACCTAGTGACACTAATAATCCCAGAAGAAATTCAGATTTCACTTATGCAGATTAATTCAATTATTCAGAGGGGACGAGACGATGTCTTGTAAAGTGGAAATAAAATTAAACCATGGGTCCCCTCAAATCCCATTTGACGGATGTTATGTGTGCATTAACCGAAATAAGAGTCAGAAGGAACAGTAGGTAATGGCAATATCTGTTGAAAAGCAATAAAAGTATTGGCAGTGTTTTCTTTTGCAGCATGCCACTTTTCCACCCTTGGTTTTCATGCAAGCTGCATACACATTATGCAGCATGGGGGAACGCATTGCAGAGAGCAGCATTTAGCCTGGTGTTGTGGCCAATTCTCGAACTGCCTTGCAGGGCTACTTGATTGCATGTCTCTCTTTTTCTTCCTCTATTTTGACAACATCGCCGTAACTTAGTTAGCCAATGAACGGTAATGGTGTCAGAACTGATTTATTCATAAGCACAGCTGACGCTGGCCTCCGGTTAATCAGCGAAGTGGGAGGAGGCCAGATTAAAAATGGTGCCATAAAAACAGATTAGAACGTGGAGAGCAGTTGGTCGATATAAAATATAAATTGAAATAAAAACTAGGCCCAGCAAAACAGTGCCCTGGCATTGTGGAAAGTGTGGTGAGAGAAGCTCAGAACATGAGCAAAATAAATTTAATAACGTCTTCTGCCGACACAGAGTGCAGATGTGAGAAAGGGGTATTATCCAGTACAGCATATGCTAAGGCTGTAAGCAAAACAAGGTTATTTAGTCAGGGTTAATTGCTTACAATGTGCTTGCAGTCGGCGTGTCATTCAGCACGAGAAACTGCTCTTTATTTTCACATTATCATTTCCTCCTGAAGCACGTACAAACCTCAGGCTGCCAGCCAGTAATCGGAAGCCTGCAAGCCAATGTCAGAATCGAATGAATCCGTTCACTTTATTTAAAAATGGTCTTGTACTAGCTGACTTCAATAAACGAATTAAAGGAAAACGTACCCAAGGTTTGATAATACAGGGAATGATCCCTGTATAGAGTGCTTTTGAAAGGGGTGTCTGCATTCAGGACACACAGGGATGTTCATTTGGGGTTTTTGTCAGTTTACAGAGTTGCCCTTTTTGAGAACACTATATTAAACTCACTGTTATTTTGAAACCACAATATTTCAATCATGTCTTTTGTCTATAAGACAGGGTATTTGTTCTAAGAAGGTACCGTGTGTGAAATGTTCCTGAAGACTGCTTTGGAAAACTGTTAGGATTGTCATGCATTATATCCCTTGTATTACTGTGTCTAATTCCACAAAAGGATGGATACAGTTAAGGATTTAAAGATAGAAGAGAGCTTGTCATAAAGTGCTCAAGTTTGCTCCCATTTCTTTGAAGTTTTCAAAGGCTGTATACTTAATCAAAGTCAAAATTGATCTCTTCCATTATAGTGGCTAATAGTCAAAAGAAGGAAAACATTTTGAAGAATTACATAATCTTACATTTCACTAATATATAAAAAGCATAATTCTTGCATTAAAGGCGAGGGATCAAGCTGAAATACAGAACTAATTTAAATAATCGTGAATGATTTGCAGCAGAGTCCTGTTTTTTTATTTTTTATAAACAACATTTTTCACTATAGTTGTATAATATAATCAGGGGAAATTACCGTGTGAATGTAAGAGATTGAGGTATACACACAGGATTATTGATCGACTTACTTACTGACGACGATTTAAGCACAGAAAATATTAAGAGCATTAATCTGTGCAAACATACCAGAAGTTGCATCAATTTTTTTCAGCTTTTGTTAATTCTATTTTCATTTATATTTACTCCCCAGGTTGGGTTAACCACAGAAAAAAATATTTTTGTAAAAATGCAAATGGTGTAATGCAAATTGAAACAATCATTATTTCCAGATGACATTTTGATGACTACATAATAAGTACTACCTTTAAACAGGATTAATCTTTGCTGGATGTCATTATTTCATAAAGGAGATCCCACGTTAAACCCTTTTGCAAGCACACAGATCAATACCAGATAAGCACTGACTGCCAAATCATGTTATGTTGTACTAGAAAGCATTTCAATTCCCTGGGTTTCTTTACTGATGACAGCTGTGCCCTGTAGGTACGACTCACAGCCCAGAGTGAGAATGATCTTGCCCAGGAAACTGTATTTGAACAGTTCAGAAATCGTATGTTTTTCTTTATAATCTCTTCCTGGCTTTAAGCCTGGCCAGCAAGCTTCAACAATTGCTGAAGAATTAGGGAAGTGAAGAATTAAATCCTGCTGTGTAAGAAAACAAAACAACCAACAAAAGAATCTGTTCTGCTGCAAAAAAAAATGAAGAAAAGGAAAGTGAGTTTTTTTTCAAGAGACAGGCTGCATATTGCCAAATTAACTTCAATTAGAAGTCGCACTGCGTGGATGTGATACGGCAATTAACTGTAATCAGTTGCTGTCAACTCTATCAGATTCTTTGTAGAGTTTTCCTAATTTGATACTGCTTTATTTTGTATCTCATCTGGCTGGGATATGCCTGCTACGAATCTTGTCACTTCATTTCATTAGCACGACTAATCCAGGGTACTTGACCTCACAGGGGGCTTGACACCTGCATCCATCTTCCACTTCTGACGCTGCGCAGGACGGAGGGGGTGTGAACGAACCCACGAGGCGGAACCGAATACAGACCCGGCCCTGGGAGCTCGACCACGGCCTCGCCTGCAGGATTTATGAGTGCAAGCAGGCAGCAAAAGAAATTAAACACCGCGCTGACATCCTGCAGCTGAGGCAATAGGCACTAAACTAGGATTTCATGGCCATCCGAAAAACAGCAAACAACAGAAGCAGGCTGGGAAATCGAAGCTGGCCATGGCGGTTGATATGCAGGGGAAAGTAAAGCAGAAAGCGTGCCAAATCTGAAGTGTTTCTGTGCTGACCTACACTGAGAGACCCCGGGGCAATGTTCACAGCCCCTGTAGATTTAACGTCAGCGAGGTCTTTTCCAGAGGATGAGCCTGTCAAGTTAAAGCACAGACGCCTTTTCTCCTTTCACACGACATTCGAGATGCGTATGGTCGATCGGCAGCGGCTCTGTCAAGCCACTTTTCTGTAGGAGGCTGACAAACCCTCTTCAGCCAACTAGAGTCAAGAGCAAAGAGCTGGAGTAAAAGATTTACTGAAGGGAATTGTAAAGGCATTCATAGGCTAGAATCTGGGAAATCGTTTGGTATTATACTGATTATGAGACTCCTCTATATAATATGAAGAATTATCAACAATTTATAGCAAATGTAGTTTTTAGACATAATAAAAAAATAAGTATTTTGATTTGTTTTTGTTTTTCCTAAAGTATTAATTAACTTGTAAAGAATGCAAACTTTGTTATAAATTTATCTTTTTGTGCTGACTGGTTCATTTCGCTCTGCAGTTAGTGTATTAATGTATGCCAACCCAATTAATGACAATAAAAATGAAGCCAATTGAGGCTCTGCTAAGATCATATTTCATGCATTAGTTTGGAATAATCTAGTCAAAACCTGCCTGTATTCTTATGATGGTAACTGGTAGATAAAGGGGAGGTTATTAAACATGAGTGTACTGTATATAGTATATACTGTTGATAAGCTGTAAAATTCAGGAAGGTTATTCACTGCATTTCATTATTCTGCCATTGTGTTATTTTGGTCGTTAACATTCTTCTGCTGAAGCTGGTGTTTCAGTTACTGTATTGACAAAATACACAGCAAATTAATGAAAAAGGGTTAAAACATCCTTTTAATGGACAGAATGTGCTGAATATACCACAGAAGAGGACCAGATATATCCACTTGAAACTTAAGATGTTAGACTACTCAAAATACAAAGAAAATAACAATCGCAATTTCATTTTCTCACATTTTTTTCTTTCCCACTTACAACCTGTCGTTTATGAATCTGTAACAAAAAAATACGTCCTTAAAACCATACATTACTGGTACCTGAATCCCCCCAAATAACTATATTCAAGGCCACAACTGATAACTATAAGAAAGCAAAATAAATATATTTATCATAACAACAGATGAATGGAAATCATAATCATTTAAAGAAAAAACTGTTTTACAGAATATCTTCATTGCCTTGGGAGATGGCTTGTTTTACAGATTATACTGCTGCCCACGCCTGCACACTTCCTAGCCAAAATATTGTGTAAAGAGCTTACCCTGTGTCAGCACTAAAAGCAGGGAATCAGATTGCACACACTGGCTTATCGCAAGCAAACTGTTGCTGTTCAGTTCCTCCACATGGTGAAATAGTGAGTTTTATTGTTAAAACGTGAAAACTCACTTTAAAGTATTTGAAGAAATTGAAGAATATTAAGTGTAAAAGCATCACAGCTGGGTTTTCCACACTCCACTCTGCAGAGCATAGATCTGTGTTTAATTACTGGTCTCTGTGTGGCAAACAATGTAGTTCTTATGATGCCTAATGACACTTAACATCCTGCAGAGCACTGTACTTCAGCTGACTGTAGTCAATAGTTATGCTGTATGTGTCTGAAATTGAAATTTCTTCATACTTGTGGATGTTTAATATATATCTATGTAGTTTAAAATCAGCCCATTTTAGTGGGAAAATTGATAAATCTGCAAGTTAATTGTTAAATTGCATTTGTTTCTCTGTCATTAATCATTGTGACTGCAATACATTTATTACCATTAAATAACTACGCCTGGCCTAATGTTTAATTTGATTAATCTGTTAGGGTACATAGAGCAATAGAAAGACTGAGAGAGAGAGAGAGAGAGAGAGAGAGAGAGAGAGAGAGAGAGAGAGAGAGAGAGAGAGAGAATGCATGAACATTTTGTTCGGGACTTACTGAAAGTTCACAAATAACTTAAATTACCCTGATATCAGCTAGCTGTAGTTCATTATCGGTGCAGCAGCATTAAATATGCATGCTTCATAACCACTCGAGTCCATTAACACGAATGCTCTACAAATGTACCCTAGAAATTTTATGAACAGAGGGTGTTCAAGGATAGGTGAGAGGAATTTTATAATGTCCCCAGTCAGCCACAAATGAGTGTTTACTTGTACTGAATCCTGCAGTGAAAGTGGTAGAGCTGGTATCATATCCCATTTTAGAGGGTCCCGTGCCATTCATCCATCCACAGCGTTCTCCCGACCTGTGTACAAGCGTGCCGTGGTTATTTAGTGTTTTGTTTATTCCCTCAGAGCATCGGGCATTGTTTACCACGAGCAAGCAATTGTCAAACAGGAGAAGATAAAGCTGTATGTGTTAAAATCCCATCTGTGCCGAACTCGAGCCATCAGGCGTCTGTAATGCGTTTTTTTTAGCATCTGCAGTAAATGTGCTTTTGGGCGGGGTTTGATTTACTCTCAAACACTCCTCACAGCATGGCCAGACACTGTTTACCTAGGGTCACCTACAAGGTAACAGTGAAATACAAGTCAATTTTATTTCAAGCCATTTTCTTTCACCACATTGTCCTGAATCACAGTGTATTGATTGCTTCTAGTCTTTGCAAAGAGAAAATTAATTGGAAAATCCACACTGGACAAAATGGCCAACCACAGAACCAATTAAAATCAGTGTGACCTTGCAAGCTGCTATTAATATGTAGAGAATTCAGCTGAATGGCGCTAAAAGACCGTTGCTCTGTATATTACCCTAGTGTAGTGTTTCCCTAGAACAAAGATACTCCCAAGTCATGTCAAACATTAGCATCTATAAAGCAATTGACTGTTAATAGCCCTGGGAACTCGTCAGACTACCCCATCCCTCTGAGGTTTTGAATGCTGTCCATGCTGTCCTTAGAGTTTTGATGTGTTTAAGCTTAACCATTTAAAAATGACATGATATCGAATTAGTGGTGTTGCGACTGCGCATTGAAATTGTTCACTTCCCTCAGTGAGAAGCCTTAACCGCACACATAAAGAGTGTAGGAATGTGGTCATTCAAACACATACCACACTACTGCAGACATGCCCTTTGGTGAGTCTGATTGAACTAAAATCTAGGTCAAATAACAGCCTTTATTAAGATTAAATAAAATCAAATTCATTAAAATGACACATGGCTTCAACTGACATACTAACATACATTCTACTTTAAATATGCAACGGCCGCTCTGACCTTTTTGAATATTATTCTGAAATACCACTTTTTTTTACATCAGCCCACCCCTCAGATGCATGGGGTCAGTGTTAATTAGTTAATTAGAAATATTAAGTAAATATTGTCTTCATACAGTACATGAGTACATCTTATTAAAAAATACTGCTAGCAGGTATGAGATTTAGACAATTGTTCCTCCTCAATTTCTTTCATTTAGGGCTTTGTGATATTTTGTGGTGGCATTTTTTGTGCTAAAAAGTAAATAAACTGTAACATCTACTTTTGAAGATGAAATCTCTTTCTCTGTGCCTGAGGGGGGATATTTTAAAGGGGTCTGTGACCATGAATGAAAACCCACTGAAAGCAACTAATTAAAGTCTCAACCAGCTGCTTTGTGAACACCGTTTGCCATTTGATTCGCAGGACAACAAAGCAGGGTTATGAAGCACGTAATCCTCACTTTGCAAATCACAATAATTAAAATTTTAATTAAAAGGGATACATTATAAGGATTCCTAATCATACATTATTTAAAAAAAAAATCTTAATTCACCTGCAGCTTTTAAAATTAAATGTGTCACTCGCCCTTTGGCCGTTCGTTTTGTTTCAGCCTAATGATGCACATCACTGGAGCCTTTGATTGTTATAAAACTTAATTCCTGCTTGGCAAGGAAGAAGTACAGTCTTAATTCGGTCTTTCTGTCATTAATAATAGTTTTGTCATAGTTTATTTGTTTTTTGACCTCTCTAATTTGTATTGTACAGTCTGAAAATAAAATTATTATGAATTCATATTGTTTTCAGCAGTTTTATTTTTAGTTGGAAATTAATCCTGTTTAAGCATTGCTACCCACAAACATTTCCAAGTGTATCTGTCATATTTAAAAAATATACATTTGTGATTCTGATTGTGGCCTGTATTGTATGTTAATAATGCATCATACAAACTGTTCATTAAAATAAGAACAAACAATAAATAAATGATAGCAGGAATTGCCTGCAACTGAATTTACCTCAGGTAGCATTAGCCAGTTTTTTCTTTCTTTCCCATTTTTTATTTGAACACACAAGGAGGCAGGGAATACAAATATTCCTCCAAAACAGATTAATTCAGACGAGTCTCCAAAGAATATTGCTTCTTTTAAGATTAATACATCGAGCAAGAGCCCATGTGTTAAAGCTGAGTGGCAGTTTTGTGTGTGAGCCTTATGGAACAGTAATCTTGTGTTGCTACATAGATAAAATGGTGTAGACTGTGTTAAGGGATTTCTAAATTGATTTCAGTGTGGGTAGAAGCTGTACTGAAACCCAGCTGCATTTTAAATCCAGTGCCAGTAAGGTGTAGGTGTGCAGTCGTGATGTACGGCAGCACCACTACCTGAGTAGGTATCACAGAATGGCGGTGAGACGCTTTTCTACCAACCTCGAGAGTTTTAAATCATGTCGATGTCTTGAAACACACACAAACACACATACCTACAACGCAAAGCAAAAATCGAAAGAAAAACACAAAACATATTCCGTACAGGTTTCCCTGTCATGAAGAATGTCAAACGTGAACGATGAAAGATGACAAAAACTACTTTTACAAGTATAGTGAGTAATTTAATAAGTAATAAGGGTTACTATTTTAAACCCAACCTGATAGGAATTAGGTTGGGAGCTCAATAGAAAGTTCCCCAAACCAAAAGCAGTATTATGTGGAGTTTTAACAAAACTAATAATGACACGCCTGCCTCACAAAAAATCTGCAAAGCGCACCAAAATAACATGGATATTCCTCATGCAATCTTGTTTATTTTGAGGGCATATGCTTGACAATTTCCTCCAATGCAAGCTCGCCGATCGGTTACCTCACACTGAAAACCGCCATTCAAACATGTTGAGGTTGTGCAAGCGGGGAACCTGCAAAGTAGAAACACAGCCAGCACGTGTCCTCACCGTGTCCGTCAATCTGATGCAAATTTCCAACAGTAAAAACACAGAGCCGATGTCTAATTGCTACGTGTTGTATGTTTCAATGACTCGGGCCTCCTTAAAATGTTGGCCACGTATGTCAGTCATCATCAGCTTTCACCCGCCATGACCTGCATTAAGCCACACTTGGGCTTACAGCTGGGGCTTTTTCTGCAAGCGTCGCCATTCACAAGACATCCTTGAGGTTTGGACAGCCGCTGTGATCAATGCAGCCACATTCATTTACCCATAGTGCAGATAACAGCGTTTTTACATTTCAGTACAGCCGCACTGTTCTCCAATAATCAGATCATCCGGTGAAATGTGTTCAAATAAAATGACTGCACTGTGCGCTGAAGTCTATAGCTAAATACAGCTTAATAGAAATCATCATAAGAGGGAGAGCTACACACTGCAGGGCCCTTATCTGAGTTTAAAGATACTGCATAAATGGGATGTGGAAATGAGTTGGCTAACTTCACGGATAGCCGGTCGCATTTGCATACGCGGGACCAGTGGAAAATGTGCATGGATTTCGAGTGCATGCATGGAGTTAAGTTTCTCTTACCTCGTGCGATAAATAAAAAGCAGCGATCCCCAGAGGCCAGAAACAGCACAGCATCGAGAAGACGCTCAGTCCCAGATGATCTCTCGGGGGCATCATGAGAAAATTGTCCTCACTTTCCGTGTCACTTGAATAATCGCTCTGCAAAGCAAATGAAACACGTCGACGTTATTAGCAGATTAGTGGGGGCGATTTGCTAAACCTCGCCAATTTTCAGCTGAGAACCCACATTTTTCAGCATTTGGATCCCCATGCGTCTTTCTGTACCTTTTCTGCGGTGAGGGCCTGTTCACACTAGTACACAGCTGTAAATTAAGAGGCCCCACTTGCTGCTGATCTGGTTGTCAATGAGCGCATTGACTTGGCACCTCGTTTTTTCAGTTATTTACACATTTCAGATTGGATTGGAACTTGGAGTTACTATTTGACCTTGATCTGTTTTCCCCAGCGCATGTTTTGTTCCCAAAATAGGTATTCACTCAACAGGCAACCTTCCTCAAAACGATAGAGACATTTCCTCTAAGCAAAATGCACTTGATTAGGTCAGTTTCACTGCAGGAAAGAAAATCCTGAAAGGTCTTTGCTCGGGGTCAAGGTGACACATTGTGTGAGTATTTATGTTTGCCTGCCACGGCCTAGAGCAAGGGAAGAAGCCGACACACTCTGAGGTTCATTTGATTATTCATGGGGCAGAGTAATAAATGCACATCAGGTGACTATAGTCATGCCAAGGGGGGTTATACCAGTGCATGATGCATCTACAATACCTGTGAAACAACAAACCTCAGAGTTTCACTGTTTTGTCCATGTTGCTTCCCCTCCTCTGCAATATTTCCCGAATCCTCTTACTATAAAGGCTCTAAATTCAATGAAACCTTGAGTTATTTCTCACTTCAGTAAGCTGGATAATTACCTTTGGACATAACAGCATGGCGTTTCTTCGTTTCAATTTCTCTGAGTGTAACTAGACTATGAAATCTGGACTTAATTATTTTGCCGAGGATGTAACAAAAGATGTAAAATATCGGTATCAATACGATGTCCTAATGCAGCACACGAACGAACAAGTCTCAGTCAGCTCGGCCCAATTCTTTGTTTTGTGCCCAATATTTGTTTTCCATTCCAGAGCTCTCCAAAAAAATCTGTATAATCTGAGATTTCCATTGAGTTCCATAAGGGGCACAGGGCTGAGGGGGGATGTGTAGGCTAGGCATGGCAGACTTTTGTTTGTGTGTGTAAATTAGACTTACCAGGCATGTTAGACCCCTCTGGTTCTACTTTTCAATTGCCAGTTTTTACTGTTCAGCGATCAAAGCTGACATTTTTGCGATGATGTCATGCAAACCAGCAGAGCTCTAGTGCCAGTCAGGCATTGGGCAGGATGCCTATTTGATAACAGCCAATCCTACAAATGCAGAGCCAATCAGGTGGATCCCCCTCATTGACTCCACCCCCATCCAGATGGCAGTGACTGTTGGTATGAAAGGGCTCAGCGTGGAATCAGAGTCCCAATTCCCCCGGACGAACCACATGTCCACACAGCTTGTAGCTCAAGCACAGAGGAGCCAGTAAATACAATACATTCATCTGAGAGGCAAAAATGAATAAAGTGGTTCGAGAGAGGGGAACTGATAGGAATTAAACAATGGCTTTCGGCAGTGGAAATTGCAGAGGCGTCATGTGCAATCGATCTCGAGGGGAATCTGTGCACAGTAGTGGACAGACTCGAGATGATGTCCACACACTAAACAGCACATTGTATTCTCCTATCCCAAGTTATTATTTGTAAGTCCTAGCATTGTTTTAAAATTGATATTCAGCATCAGAGTTATCTTGACTTCTGATGACATGCCATTAATGGAATCTGTCAAAAAAGGCTTGAAATACTGGTTGTTATGTTCAAGGTAATACAAAGTGATTGGTAATTTCATTGTTGAAATAAAAGAAAGAGGGTTGAGTGGTTTATGTATAAAAGGTTATTGATGAGATTCTTTGCGTACATGATGAGAATTCAGTATGTGTTTATCGTGTAATAGTCATGTCTGAGATACACTTTCATGCACCACTATCTTGCAGACATTTGAAAAGTGTTGCAGTTTGTCATGTCTGTGAGTAATTTGTTCAGGAGATAAACTAAGAATTTTTAAAATTTGAAAGGCCCCTAAGCTAACAGATATATAAAAAAATGTGTAGGAGTCAGCAATTACCTAAATGTTCACCAAAAAAAATGAACACTTCCAAGCTATGTCCTTCATTCCAGTGACATGTCTGCCATTTTACAATTTGCGAACCACTAGTGGCTGGCGGTTTAACCCAGACCTTATTCAAAAGATTTATAGAGATTAATATACTCAGTATTTGCCATAAATTCAGAAACTAGTTGGGTGATTGTTTACAGAGAAACCAAAGCGTGTGCAAGTACCCAGATCTAGCATTTGCACCGGTGTAGAAATGCTGTGAGTCAGACACAACAGAAGCTCCTTAATTTAAAAAAATAATCAAGTAAACTGGGGCAAGCGGGGACATCCTAAGGGAGCACTGTGAAATTAGACAAGCAACGAGATATTGTTTTAATAACCTTAATGTTTGGAGCCAGTTAAAAGCTTCAAAGTGAAGATCTAATAGAATATGCTAATGGAGATACATGCCATATAAAACATATTTTTAATTGCTTGCATTATGGTTTTGATTATCGCAGTGCTCAGCTTCATGGGAGTGTTGCCATTTATATCTTCTCTGATGCTGTAACATGGAAACTGAGACGACCCATTTCCTTCACACTACATGAAAAACCTTTGATCCTGTGACACGATTCTGTAGACTGTATCGTGCATGTAGTTTATATTACGAGTCCAGTAAGGTAAAAACTCTGACTGCCAGAATTTGTAACATCTCAAGAGAACAGGTTTTTTCCACCCATCTGGCCAGGCAGGCCAGATTTAATTGGTCTTGCCGAGGACGTTATTCTGATTGTACTACCAAGAGCAGCCATACATCGGCATACAAACTGCATGCTGAGCCACGTTGAGATGGTCCCCATTGACAAAGCTAATGAGATATGGCTTGTTGCTGGAATAATCATTTCAAAAGGTTGGGCTTGGAAATGAAGGTTGTGAATGAAAGGTTGTGAACGATTCCTGTAGTACAAGAGTGCAGAATGGGACACTGAAAGAGACTTGTCCCTGAAGTGAGATGTGGGAAAAGTGAGGCTTAAGTAGACTGCTTGATTAAGGACTAGTTAACAGAGTGGATGACCTTTTATGTCACAATCATGCATTTGTCTTTTGGAGGTATTTGTTTTAGAATTGCAAGGCTTTTAAACCTTTGAATTCTGAAATAGGTTTTCTTTAAGATTTATCTTGGCTTTATAATGGATGTCTGAAGTCATAGTTGAGCACAGAAAATTGAAAAATGTAATACGGGCAAGCTAGTCTAGAAGCTATTATCCCAATCCTGTTACAAGCCAGCGCACTTCCCTTGACCTTTCATTTACTTTAAATGAAATGCCATTGTAATGCTTGAGAAATATATAATGATCTAGGCAGATCTTACATTGTGCAGAAATGTTTAGGAATAGAGAACGGCATTAGAAAGCCTGATTGATATGGGTTGTTCAGTGTTGTCTTTGTGACTTGCTTTCCACAAAATTATTGTATCAGATGTCAAAATGTCTGCTTAAAGGCAGAAGGATTAAAGTACATTTCAACCTAACAAGACTATGCTGGTTAAAATGTAGTCAGCGTAGACTCAAATTGAGACATTGCTTCACAACTTCCTTATTTAATTTTGTAGAATGACTCAAAAAAAGAAATACATCTTTATTACTTAAAAACTCATTTTGGACAATAATCATACCCAACCAGCTTCCATGCTACCAAGATTGATACCTAGGGCACAGTCAACTTACACTTATGTCAGTCTTGGTTATCCCTATTTGGTGTTATCTAATATTTTGAAATCAAATCTTGATTCAAAACTGATACGGTATTGACCATCCAGCTCTGGGTGGTAAAACTATTAAAATAACTACAGTAGTGTGCTTGCATCAAAGACCAGTTAAAGTATCTGACCAGATTTGTTGTGAAATAAAAATAAATGGCACCCACCTCTAGTTCTTGAAACTCATCATCGTCGTCAACATCGACATCATATGAGAGTGTTTGTATTTTGGCATCTTCGGCAGAGAGGTCCAAAAACTTTCCGTCGGCGAACACTAGGCCATCTTTGGTGGGGGACAGGTCTTCAATGAAGGTGGTCTCACAGCAATCTGTGCCCATGCTCTCGCTCCACGACTTCAGCATGTTCTCCGAGTACAGGATGATATTGGGCCGATAGTGGGAATCTATGGCTTGCGGAAGAGTACTGGGGTTGAGAAGCTGTGGGGTTGGGCTGTTCTTGCTGTTCTCCACAGAGTTCTGCGGCGGGAGGTTGACGACCACATGGCCCTGGTACTGAGGGGCGGAGTACACTGACACTAGCCCATCCTTGGTTTCCACCATGAGGTTCCGAGTGTTTATGAGCCCATTCCTCTTCCCTGATTCTGGGCCGTTTTTGTGAATGGGGACGTTGTTCTCTTCCGCTTGTCCCTCCATTCTGGTATCCTTTGGGACGCTCTTCATAAATCCCTTCTGGAAGGCATTTGCCTGGAGACAACACAACCAATAGTTGCTTAAGGTCAGGGAATAAAATCTAATCATTATACTACCTAGTGTTATCAGTTGGCAAATTCAACAGCACACCCTATACAGACGAACCAGATATATCTATTATTATTACAGTATTTTCAGTACAGTGGAGAACTGTGCTTTCCAGCCAGGATGGGTTAAAGTTTGATGCGAGGAAAGAAAGCTGATTTGGTCAAACAGCTGCCTCTTCGGTTCAGGTCATGTCGCTTCAATTATGTGTGACAAGCACATTGCATTGATGTTATGTATTTATTTGACGGTGGTAAAAAATGAGGGCTTGTTAGATGGACAGTCCCTGTTTACCCACCAAGTATTCTACACATACCTTAATCACAGTACCACAATGAAACCACATTGAGCAATCCAAACGCAGCTGGTGTTTTAAAGCCTTGTGTTTATGTTGTGTTCAGCCCATTGAGGTACAATGTATCTATTGAGTCCTAATACGTGTTACCTGCTGCAACTTCAGTATTATTCTTAATCACATTAACATGCATTTCAAATAATGAAAGTAGAATACTAAAATGTCCATACAAAAGTTTATATTTGCATCAAGTTTCTGTAAATCCCATGTTGTCGTGATTCTCCAATGTGACAGTTCATCCTAAATAGGTAAAGTGTTTTGTTTTTGTTTTTAAGCCTGTATGTTCCATGAAAGGTTAAAGTCAGTCCGTGATTATACTTTGGCATGAAAATGAGGAGCTAAGAATATATTCCTTTAAGTGTAAAAATATCATGTTTGAGTTCCTAAGAGTTCAAAGCCAACATTTGCTCTTAGCTGAATGCTCTTTGGTGGTAAATAAAACCTACACTTTATAGCTTCACGTATGCGGCACATTAAATTAGGAGTGAGTCACCGAAACCCCTTCAAAACAACAAGGGGTGTGTTGTGTCTATTCACTTACCTATTCTGTTCATAGATTTGTATGCCTTTGTTTCTACAGCCACGAACAGTATGCAAACGAGCCCCTGCATGAGCAATAGATGTCAAAGACATTGATTCCATTCAGTGTACAATTGCATTATCTATAAGCTTAGTTACAAGTTTGGAATGCAAAAAAGGAATTCTTGCAAAGCTCAGCAGTAAATCGGAGGCAATGAGAAATGGTCATTGCAGTCGACACAGAAACAAGCCCTTACTCTAATGGTTGTCCTGTCAGCTGTGCCCTGCAATTGTTCTCCATGGAAAAATTCTACAAACAAAACCATCTTTAGTGTTTGCCCAATTAGACTCCTTTCTGGCAAGTATCTTGATTTTATTGTGGTTATAACCTTTGCATTTTTCTTATTCCAAAGGGCTGCATTTAAAAAACATATTTGACAAGATAAATATGGATCGATATCTTAAGGAGTTTGAATCACCCTCTATTCAATTCCCAACTTCTTTAGACACCACTCGTTGTAGCACTTCCTGGGTTTGCATTCTTATTATTTGCATGCATTGGTATTTCTTTATTTTAGATAAAACACAAGGTTCTGGGGATTAAACTGAGTTACAACAACATGCAGCATTAATTTGGCATATGGATGGCAATCACAATACAAAACATTGCTGAGGTAAAGCTGCATCTGAAGGTTATTTAGCATTTATATGGAGTATTTTTATGTGACCTGGAATTGAACCTTGTTAGTAAGTTAATTTTTACAAAACGGAAGATTCAATGAATGCGCTCTCTGATAAAGTAACATGTTAGTTTATTATTTTGCAAAATGGAGAAACGGGTCTGAAACAAAGGCACTTTGAAGATTTGTTTTTGTTTTTAAACGATCACTGGATCTCCAAAACATGGCCTTGTAAATCTTCTTCATGTACAAAAAGGACAAACTGCAAATATACAACTCATTTTCTATACATCTGACATTTAAGAACTTCTGTGATGAAATTAAAACATTCCGAAACATCCTACCATATTGAGCATCCTAATTAATTATTTGTTCAATGAAATGGTAGAAGGGAAGCTGGCCATGGTGTATCAGTTTTAAACATTAATGGCTCATGCTGAAACATCTGTGTTATTTGCAAATGAAAAGAAACACTGACACACACTTCTGCTTTAGTATCTTTTAGCGTCAGACTGCATCAGTGTGCATACATACACAGCAATCTCAACAGAAAAATGCCTCAACTGAAAAGAGTTTGTTTTGTGTGTCTTTTCCAGCATTTGATGTTTACTGCATCATTGAGTTCTTTGTGTCTGACAGTGTTGTTATGCAAAGGGCAATCACTGTCAAAGAATAGATTTGCGTCCCCATGGGACTAAAACAATTTAAATCCTAGGGACTCTTCTTAAGACAAATAAAAGAAATCAATTTGCCCTGTGTACCCCAGATTTCTCCCACTTAATGCTATTAACATATTACTAAGTCAAAGGCATTTTCATGCATTTAAAACCTTAATTGAGTATTCCAAGAGCTTTTAAAAGCTTAAGACAGGATTTACCCTCCTTTCGAAGATAAAGGAGGAAAAATATGTTTCTTAGCTTTCAACAGTTTCTATTCTGGGCTTTGCATTTACATTTTGTGTTGCAGCTTTTTATATCCAATTTCATTGTTAATCTTTGGTGTTTATCTCGGTGTGAACCATCTGAGGACATCTTCCGCATCAAAGGTGAAATGGCATACAAACAAAGTGATCAACAAAGATTTTTCCAGCTTTTAGATTTTGTCAGTGTCTGCTCATTCCTGATAAGAGAATATACTATACAGGAGTTGAACATGGGTGTAGGGAAGACAAGATAAACCAAGATCCATTTTGCGAAAGTGACAAACATCAGAAACACATGTAAAAATGCATACATGAACAAAAAGCTGAACGGGGAGACCCCCATTTCCGCTATTGGTGAAATCTTGCTGATATGTATGAGTAACAGTGACAAAAAGCAACACCAACAACCACAAAAAAACAACAACAAATAACTGCACTGCATCAAATATTAGGATCTCTAAACCCTCTAGCTTGCAGAAATATTTGAATGCTTTTTATATAGGCCAAGTCTTCGACCCACTTTAATAGATAAGTCAATTATAGCTTAAAAACAATGGTTTATGTACTGTAATACACTGAACCCGTGGGAGCACACAGCTATATGCAAGATAATGAAATGTAGGGAGATTGACACATTGGGTTGCAGACCCATGACTGCTGCAAAAACTGAGCATACAAAGAACTAATACAGACTTCCATCCCTGTATTTACATCGTGACACTGTCAGCTGCTGAGAGTTTGAGTATATTCCAATTAGGCCATCTCCTATCAGGAAAACACTGCTGTCACATCTATGAAGCAGTGTATCATAGACACAAACTTTGCACATGTTCTGCTGGAGGAATTCTGTTCAATTGCTTCTTGCATGCCATGAATACTGCCCCGTTTGTGTGTGATTGTTAAAATTAAAATAGAAAAAGATAGAGGTGTCAAAGTATGTTACAGATTATCATCTCCACACATTTTCAGTTACAATAGTTTCTCATCAGATTCAAAGAAGGAACTTCAGAGTTTAATTGATAAACAACATTTTAAGAAAATACTATAATGTAGTGACTATTAACAATTAAGTATTCAGATCGTATTCATCTCAGTTTCACAAACTGACTACATCAATTCTCTGTTATTCTGAATGAATCTTTTTAAATAGATACAATCCAACATAAGGACCCGTCTAAGTATGAACACTTTCCTCAGAGGGATTGAATTCACATTTTCCTTTCCACAAAAGACAGCAATGTCAGAACAAACACTACCTACAGCACAACAATGCATTTTCCAACACAAACTGAGCAACTCATTCTGCAAAACCGCATGCAGGAGCTGTCCATGGTACTTTGTTTCCCAGTGGCTCTTGGTAAGGACGGAACTGATTTGTCACAGTCGTTATATTTGCCCATGCAATGTCAAATACCCGTGAAAAGGGTAACACGCATTCAAGACAAACACTACCTATTGGATAACTTCCAACAACAGAAATACTTTAACAGGATGCCAGTGTAGAGGTTATGAAATACTGATGTCATCTTGGTGCATGCAGTCAAGCAGTTTGCTGTACAAGTTCGTGATCAGACTATGAACACGTTCACACTTACCTTCCAAGGTGAAAGAGCCCGATGCCTTTGGTTTTATTCCCTGTGCCAAACATGAGCAAAGCCCCTGAATCCGACACCAGCGCTGCTTCTCTGCTAATGTGCACAGCAGGCAGATCCTAACTGTCCAGTTTATATAACATGTGGGCAGCGCAGAGAGGCGTCCCAGAGTTACAGCAAAGTGTCCGGCAAATGGTCCCCAGCTGTGACTTCTGCACACGTCCGATATCTGAATACATGAAAATGAAACAAATCAGCACATTGCTTCAAGTAAGTTGTTGCCTGTTTTGGACTGAATTATTGTATCTGGTATGCAGTTATCTATTTACTTATTGTTATTATTGTTATTGTTTGGTATGCAAGGATTCAAACAGGGATGGAGCAGTCTTGTAGAAGCGGAGGTGGGATACTGAGATGTGTGGGGGGGTTGTATTTTCTCCTGATAGTGGTTCAGAAGCTATGGTCCGTCAGATTTCTTCTCGGTCCTAAAGGAAGCACGTTATCATGCATCCTGCTGATGTCGATCTTCAACAGAGCATTGCAAATGGTCTTCAATGAAGTATATTCTCACTTGTGTAGATAGATCTATATATATATTTATAGACAGATACATACTTTGTATATATAAAGTGCTATATATAGATATATAGATGTATTGCTTTCTTACTCTCATGTTTTCACATCTGTATGTGGTGGAATGCAAATTCTTTTATCTTTGAAAAGTCAATGTTTGAATATCTTGGGAATGCAAATTGTAGACACAGTTATTTTATCTCTGTAGAACAGAATACAGCTAGTGATTTTATATTATGATTACATAAAGAATAAAGACACTGAATGTCATGTGCTGTTGTTTTTAAGGGGGGTTGTTCTGCAACTATGAATTGTGAAATTGAATATATATGTATTGTATTTTTGCACCCACTCATTTAAAGAGATGAAACGGAATACAAATCAAATGAGGAAACTGCTGGGGGTTGCAGAGCAGGACTGGAAAGGATAAATGGAGGTTAGTTATTGACTCTCCCTGTGGATTACTTTGGTCACATAGTGTGGATTATATATGAGGTCCGAGTTTATTTTCGCCATCAGTCTTTTTCAATGCTACCAACACAACCGTCCACATATTTCCGTTTCAATTAATACAATTTAGATTAGTGATTGAGCATTTGACATTTGGGTACAATGGCTAACTCTTTTCTTTCTGCCTAATATTTGTCAGTTTTCCATCCCTGTTTTGAAATTCACTGCTATTACATTAGTGTATGTATATCATGGACAACACCCATAGTGTAGAGAAAACCATGGTAATTGCGATGTATGGGGCCAGGTCAGTGGTTCTGATGCTGTTGACCGCCTTTGATGTAGCCATTGCAGAGCATACTTCAGATATAGCAAGGCTGCCATCTAGTGAATCTTTATTTATGGACTGTGTGATAATTCTCTAAACCTTTACCTGTGACAAGGATCTAATGCAGTAAATATGATGCTTCCAACTTTTATTTCTGTAGGTGTAAGATGGTGGAGAAATGGTGGCCACTAAGAGCTGAAACGTATCTAGGGCTCACTCCATAGAAATCAAATGGATCAGCTTCAGTTGAAAAGAAACCTGAGTGTTTCTGAGTATTATCTCCAGGCATAACTTCTAGACATTTTGTCTCAGCTTGCCAAAATGTGGATGCTTAGCTTTGTTTATAAGGACTGTCTGGTGCAGGAGCAAATACGTTTTCTTTTCTGTTCCCCTTTGAATACAAATGGGAATGGGCATGCTAGATAAGATTCACTTGAAGAAATATTTTTGGTTCTGATGGTGTGGTGGGGTTGAGAGATGGTGTCAGTGAAAGGGTTTCTCATGGACAGTTTTTCCTCTGTGGCCTGTCAGGAACAGCAGTACTATAACAAACCAAGGCATGGAGGAGTATACATCCTTTTAGTAGGGCTGCAGCGAGACTTTTAAGTCTTGTATAGACTTAAAAATGCCCAAGTAATGAAAAAGAAAAGCAGCTTTTCTTGTTCTTTATTTTTAGTTTGGGGAGTTATCTTACTGTGCTGCCCTCACTCCATTTGTGATCCTTATTACTACGATGTCAAGGCTGTACACTGATGCTGTTTTGCTGATGATTATTTGGCTTTGAAAGTGACCCAGTTTCTAGAATAAAATGCAAATCAGTTAATGTTCGCACTACATGTCTCTAGGAAAAGGACATCTAAAAAGGTTAAATTAAGACTCTAATATTTGTATTTGTGCTGAGAATAAGAATTTGCAATTCTCAATTATTTTGTGCTGGTGTAGTGTAGCACGATTCTTTGTCTACATGAACCTGATGATTATGTTACTGCCCTAGAATTTCAATGAATGATAAGCTAAGTCTGTAACTTGTTTGGGCTGTATACTCAGGTCTAACTTTGTAGTTGACATTGTAAAGTGATGATTGTCATTGGCTGAGGCTGATGTGGAGATTTCAAAGAGAGAATTGAACAGCTCTGATTGTCTATGAGTCTATCACAGTGATGCCCCACCCCAGGGATCTTAAAGTGTCCAAATCCCACGTGCTAGTGGATCGTACTTATGTAATTTTGGGTATGTCTCTAGACTGGCACTGTGGCTGGGTTGGGATTGGTTGACTGCCTGTGACTGGATTTGTATCCAGAATCCAAGGTCTAAGCTACAGTGATCAATAGCTTAAACTCTCAGTACTGTGCAACTACACGATGCAACGATAAGAAAGAGGAGGTTAAATATCAGTGAGCCACGAACTGTTACTACGCTTTTCCCCATTGATACTTTTATCTTCCAAATATATCAGATCCCCGCTACTGATATAAAAGCAACTTCTTTTCCTCTTTTCTCTTATAATTTACAAAAGTGCTGTTAAAATATAATTAATTGATTCTTTGATGGAAATGAAGTCTATGTGATGTGCAATTTTGAGATGCCACACTCAATGGACTGTTGCATTGAGCGCGGTGCTTTAATGGTAATTAAATGCACAGACCTCATGCATTAAAATAAGACGCCTCTTTTGTTTGAGGTTACAGAGGGTTTGTAGTCGATATAGATCAAAAGCATAGGGGACATAAACGGAATTACCTATGTGCCACTTCACCATACAGACACTTATAAATCAGTGTTCTCAAAGCAATAACCCAAGAGCTAGATATACCCCTTTTTATACTTGTCTTTAAAACTTCAAATTGGGAGCCTCATTATGGCAGAGGTACAAAGCCTACAACCTATTCTTCAAAGAGATTCGATAGAAGAGAAGAAATGTTGCTTTTATCTAGAGATAAAGCTCTTCTACCTGGTTTTAATGATCTGTTAAAACGCCTTAAAATATGACTGCTGTATTTATTTATTTCCTGAGGTTAATACTGGCTTTCTTGTCTGTTTACAGCTGCTTTCTCTCTGCTGATGTGTTCTGTCTCTCTGGCCAAATGCACAGTCCATAACTTCAATCACATCACACATCACACTTTGTAGTTACTTTGTGGCGTCTGTGTAATTAACCAAGAATCTATTTACTTCCTCAAGCATCAGTGTGTGAGACAGTCAGTATTGCACGCAGAATAACATATTTTTCAATGCAATAAGGAAATGAGAACTGGACTGATACAGTATGTGCCGTGAGTGATTGCTGTGTTTGATGGTCTTAAGGGTTCATATTGTTTCCAGATTGGATTTGGCATCATTAATTCATTATAGTGGTGAACAGAGGACAGATGACAGATGTAATCACAGTGTTAAAAACAAACAAAGAAATCAACAAACAATCACAAAATACATGTAGGTTCTCGGGTGACAGGCAAATTGTTTAGATGGGTGCTGGCTACATATTTTCCCTTATGTATGCAAATAAATACTTTTACATTTGGTATATTTCCAATTCAGTGGTAGAACCAACTAAATTCTAGTTAATCAAAAACAGTTCGTGGAATTTCATGAATAGAAAGGTACAAGCGACCACATTGTTGCTTTAAGTGGGAAAACTATATACTATATAAGTAACTATAACACATTAATCATATATACATTGCGGAGATTTTCACAAAAGGAACAGCAAGCTTTAAAGATGTATACGAGTGTTACAAAAGAGGAATTGGACTCGTTTATATAACAAAGAAAAACACGGAGCTGCACTGTTTCTCCTCAGGCACTGTGATGTGCATATTATTAAACAGAAGACATGTACAGTTCAGTTTCAGTTCAGAGATGGTCTTTAAAAATATAAACAAGTGCGGAGCTAGCTCATTTATGAATATTTATGCTCCAGGTAAAACAAAAATAAAGATTTGTTATTTGTCACTTTTGTTCCCCCCAAATGACCCATGATTTCACATTTAAGAGTGTGTGAAGAGCGGGGGGGGGAGAGGAAACTGTGACCTTTTGTTGTGTTAGCTAGTAATCTAGTGGACTCTCCGACTCCAGGACTGCATCATGTGTACCTTCATATGTCTCTGTAGATTAGTGTCAGCTGTTTTTATCTGAATTCACAGTGACACACAGACAAACTGTGTTGACCAAGAGGAAGTCAAACAGGTTCAATTAGAGAACAGTCTGGCAACTTTATATCTTATGCAACCCCAGTTATCTGAGAAAGAGAATACAACCCAAAGGGGGGTTATTATATACTATATTATTTATTATATACAACAGCCTGCATAGAGATGAGCTAGTGTGCTGTACTAGTTAGCGCAGGCAGAGCGTACTACTATAGGCTGCTTTGTTAGACAGTGTGTCACGCGCTCCTCATGGCAACAAGCGATGTCACAATCCCCCCCTTTGGGTAGTATTCTCGATTCAAAAGATTAATTTATTTTTTAAGGTTAAGATACTGTCTTAATGTTTTCATGAGGCTTGCAATACATCTGTGTTTATTAAGCTCAGTGGTATTATATTCTTACATCCCTTGTATCTAGAGAAATAAAGAAATCACTTTGGGTTGCACATTTGTGATTAAATACATTTCTCCAAGTCCCTCTTTAATGAAAAGGGACACACACCATACCCTGGCATTTGTAGGTTGAAGCAGTTAGATACATCATATGTAATGTAATTCTTCTGTAAGTGTATACTTTATTAATAAACACACAGGTCACGCTTTCCCACATCACTGCATTGTTAGTGTATTTCAAGTACAACCGGATCTTCCGATTTTAAATCTTGTTTCAGGTGTGACATGTTAAGTGCTGGGGAACGGCCTAACCTTTGTACACATCTTCCATTATCGCAGTGCTTTTGAATGCAGGTACGGTTCAGCTAACTACTGTCTTCTGATTTCTTGATTTCCATATTTCAGTTCTGAAGAAACTGGCTTTCCACCATACAGGCAATATTACCAAACTTCCTCGCCTGTGTGCTTTGGGTCATTGTCCTGCTGAAAGGTGAACGTCTGTCCCAATTTCAGCTTTCGTGCAGAGGGCTGCAGGTTTTTGTGACGGCCTTTTCTATACTTTGCTCCATTCATTTCCCATTCTGTTAATGCCTAGAAACATCCCCATAACATTATACTGCTTCACAGTAGGGATATGTTCTTTGGGTGATGGACTGTGTTTGTTTGCACCAGAAAAAATGGTTTTGGGGTACAAAATAGTAAGGAATACATACAGAATAGATTGCAGCATTTTATCCCTATATTTTACAAATCAAAGTCTAGTAAACCTTTAGAAATTATCTAGCAGATCAATCTCATGAGTGTCAAAGCACTGTGAATGCAATATTTATTTGTTGCAATGCATCTTTTATTGCATGATCTCTCACTGGATGTCTAGATGTTTCTATTGACAGGCTGAAATTGCCTGAAGAATTAAAAATGTTTGCTAGTTTCCTTATTTTAATGGTTCCCATAGAAACATAATACATGCACCATTCATTCGTGGAATTGCCTATTACATTCATATTGATAATCTGTATTTTATGAGTATTGATTTTATGAACAGAAGAACATTCTTACAAATTGCTTGAAGTACAACTTGACACACCAGTAAGGAAATGAGTATGAATTGGCCCTTTGCCCTGCATGGAGTTTAATTATAAATGAGTGAATTGAATACAGCGGTACCTTCCGTGGATGTGTAAGGAAATAATTCTTCTTTGGGTCTTAAGTAATTGTTCAGCTGTAGAGATAAGAACTCACCTTATCGATCCCTGTTGTTTATTTGTACTTCACAGCTCAAAGCCTCATACAAAAACAAAAAAGCATCAGCAAAAACTAAAAAAGCACGCCAACAAAATCATTTCAGTACCATGCGACTGTGAGGAAAACCCAGACCATTTTGTTTGTAGTTTTTGTTTTGTTTTGTTTTTAATTTGCAAACTTTTATCTACATGGGAGCTTTCATCTCTGTTTGATTAATCTAAGATGCTTAATGACAGATTTGTGGAAAAAGCCCCCCGTCAACCACTGCAATCACAAAAGCATGCATTTCCTATATTAGATATCCTTCAATTTCCTTTGGTGATTCATTACCAGACTCAAGATAACACCAGCTGTCTTCCCCTCCCCATTCTCTGCCCATTATGCAAACCAGAATGAACTGGAGTCCAATACCAATCACCGGAAGCACGCTACGTTCTTAAGAGAGTGCAAGGATATCTAATAACTAAAGGGTTTGTATTATTAGATCAGAGCAATTTAGGAAAGAAAAACAAAAACACATTTCAGACAGCATGCATCAACAGTGTGCATAATGACTGTTTATTATTTATTTATGTATTTATTTATTTTTAATTTTTTATACAAAGAGCTTAAGAGATTGATTTTTATCAACTAAAGTCCAAAGTATCTGTGTGTCCATAGAAATCTCTCTCTCTCTCTCTTAAAACTTCACATCACCAGAAGGATTTAATATTACTGATCACCAGTAATCTTTTGCCTTTTTTTTTTTTATTAAATTACCTGTAAGGGTTTACAGTTAATACAAGACCAAACCCATCCAGTACCTTCATTGTTCATCCTGCCAATCCAATAAAATTCTCCCTGGCAGCAGTTGACAGTATATTTTACTCCCCTTCTCCTTTTTCATTTTGAAAACTCAGAAGTTGGAACCAAATCGAATTAATTATGTAGGTGTTCCATGGGTGCCATACAAATCATGTTAAAGAGAAGAAAAGAGTTACTGATGTGCAGAAGTTTGCAGTGTTCACAGCTGATGTCTTCTCTTCTCCTGATACCAGACTGTCTGAGATGTCATCGAAATAACAGCCTTGTCCAAACACTAACTTTGAACACTTCTTTGCCTTTCATCTGCCTTTCCCTGTTCATTTTATTTTAGTGTCAAAGACAAAATACCCGAATCCTCAGCCAGTCTCAATAAAATGTATAGTCCTGGGATTGTCTTCTTTGGGCATTGAAAGTAGAAAAGGTTTTTTCAGAAATTGAACCTAAGAATTTTAGCCGATTTGAACTGATTTGTTTTTCTAATGGCATGGAAACCTGAAAAGAAAAAGCTATTGACTTTAATTTTGAGTGGATGCAAAACGTTACATAGGTGTGAATTAAGTATTTTCTGGTGATGTAAAACGTTAGCTAAAAGCAACCTCAGTATATGGTTGAAATCAGATTTTTTCTTCTCTGTGTTGTTTATATCCAATTCAGTTCTTCCAATTCATTGTTTTCTGTTAAGAAAGAGGAATAAATGATATGGTTGTTGATAACGCCAATTATAAATCTTAATTAGGTTGTTTTCTCCAAGAGAGATAAGAAGTAAACGTGGATTAACAAAGGTTATTGTAGGAAATGTAATTCATTATTGGAACTAATTGGGTTCTGGCAAATTAGACAACTGGGTGAAAAATCTGGAAATAGATGCTGGATGTGATCTCTTCATATGCTATTAATTTGTTTTGGTTTGCTAATGAATGGCCGTGAATTGCAAATTATCAGTATGGAGGCATATCTACAGAAATGGAATAATAATTTGCAATAGTAATCAACTGAATCAGCTCTGTGAAAATGCACTATTCGGTGAAAAGAGTTTCCACAAAATGTTCCCAAAAATCAGTGGTAATGGTCTGCACTGATGTCTGAAATTGGCTTTGTTCTTCCTGCCAACAGCGTGCTTGCTCTGCAGATCATCTTTACTGAATAAGTTAACTACGAATTAGGTACAAAACAACAGCAGTAGTTAAAATCTGAATTTCTTTTGATACAATACTTTGTATGTTAACTAGTTGACCGCACCCTTTAATTTGCCTATTCAACACAGTGTCTGTATGCATCTCTGTTCTATGAATTAAGAGGTTTCTGTTAAAAGCCGAAGCTACAGGTAGGAAGGAAGATCCCCGAGAGTGCGGCCTTGGATTCCTTTACCTCCATGCTTGCATTCGTGTGTCTAAGGTCCATATGAAAAGGAAGAAAATGTAAGACTGCTTGCTTCAGTGTGAAAATGCCTCGTTATTTCTTAACCAATGCAATAAAGCAAACAAGAAAAGTAGAAATGATTATGAAGGTTAGACCGATTTCTCCTGCATTTACAAAATGTGTAGGTGTGTGTTTTATGCAATGCTTCACATGTCTTTACAGCCAGGAGGTTAGGGTCATTGTCAAGAAACACACACTTTTATTGCAGTAAGTACACAGAGATAAAAAACACATCGGTGAAAGGATGGTAGGTCTATTAGCCTTTTGTTAGAGCTATGACTTTAGTAAGATAATTCATTCTCACACGCGGTGCCGTCAGCTTCTTGCACTAACAATTGATGATCTTCGACACAAATCAAACTGCAATTACTTAATGAATTACTTTCTATGGTAGCAAGACCACAAATTGTGTATTTCTCAGTCCATTGCTCATTTAAACAAACACATATTAAACATATAAAATGCTTCTCAACTATTTCTCCTAAAAATCTAATATTTTCCTGCTGCACATGTTTTAATGTGTTTTGCTATCTAATAAAACATATATATAGAGATTAATTGGCAATAACCAACTACAATTTAAAGTTTCTGATGATACTTTGGCTGCATATGATAGTACTTTTTGTATAATGTATAACTGGATGTGTATTAGTTTTATGATCGTATGCAGGTTAATATCAGCCATAGTTTATTATTGAAGTAGTAATAGTATAAAATAGGTTAGGAGGAGAGTGCATCAATACTAATGTGTAAAAGTAAATAAAGTAAATAGTAGCTGAAGTATAATCTGAGCACCAAAGCTTGCACAATTTGAATTTATAATTTAATATAATCTATCAATTTATTGTATCTAGTATCTGTCAGCTCCTTCAGATGGATCTTTATCTACAGTATTACAGGCAGGGAGAATGCAAACTGGCACAGCTGTGTGTTAAATCCCCTTTCCATAGAGCTCTGCCGCCATTGTGCTTGCTTCGGCCATCGCTGTGCCGCTAATGGTTTGGCTCATGGTGGATATGAAAGTGGGACTCCAGCTAACCTCTTTACATTTAGCTCTGAATCATCTGCATGACTCAGCACCTTCCTGAGCAGGACATTTATTGGGCAGCATTAATTCCTTAAAAGGGTGGAGGGCACGCACTCTTAATTAAATTAAAAAGGGATGTTCCATTACTCTTAATGGTATTAAAAACATTCCTGTGCCCTTCGACAACAGCCCCACATGCTCTTAAAAATAATCCCATTCCAGATTTGTCTCGGCCTTCCAAGAGGGAGATCCGTGTGTCACCTTGGGGGCCTGTTTTCTTGGCTGGCTTCATTACATTGAGTTGTTTTTTACCCTCTCGATTCAGTGTCAGCCTCCTACATCTGTGGGCGACGTGCCTAGTTAGAAATCCACCGCTGATTTGACAGATATAAGTACCGTTAAGATGCTGTGGCTTTAGCTCCATGCATGTTCCCTCCACTGCCTACTGCTCAGTTTCCTAGGTTTCCAGAAGATTTGCCTAATTAACAGATGTCTTCTACAAATCAGATGTAGGCCATTTGCAGATAAGACTTGATGAATTATGTGAGAATGCTTCTGTTATGATAGATATCAATCAATCAATCAATCAATCAATCAATTTTTATTTGTATTATGGCCTTCTCAGGGTATCCACAGACTGCTTTACAGAGTGATAAACATACTACGACAAACTACAAATAAAAATCAATCAATAAACTAAAATAAAGTAAACCAACATAAAATAAACCATTAGGCACAGAGGAGAGAAAAACAAAGACTCCAACTTCTACACCTAGATATGCATGACATGTCTCCATTGTATCATTGAGAGAAAGTAGCAAAAGTAATTTGACAAAGAACAAACTAGCCAGCAATTATTCCCCAACGCTTTTATTTTGTATTTCCTGTGGGTTGGCTGAGCTTCCAACGCAACGCCGGGTTGTCACCCCTCATTTTCCAGAGCTTGTTTTTATTTCCCTTTCTTCTCACTCGGATAATTACTCTTCACTGCTAACAGGGTGCTCCTTCCAACATGTGCATCAGAACACAGTACCAGCATGAAGACCGTTTCACTTCATCATCATTTAGACAGCAGATGCAGGCTGTCTCAGCTGTAGGCAGCCCATCCGTAAGATCTGCCGGGGTTTGATCATCTTACTCAGTGATGGAGTTAAAAAAAGGACTCGGGCAGGGGGCTAGGGGTGGAGTTTCTTCATTGGATCTCTTGTATTCATAGATTTTCTCCAACGTCAATGAAGAAAAATGAATAACATTCCCTAACATTTCCTTCTGGGGATGTAGGTAGCTGTGATTTCATCTTGAACATTTTTTTTTATCCAGAAAGGTGGTAATGGACAAAAATAATTAGAATTCCATGTTTAAGACCTAAATGTGTATGTTAAAATAAACTAAACCCCCTACATTTGACGTGATGCTGTAAAAGTCAGTTTTCGGCATTAACTATTCTTTCTAATCGCCTTTTTTCTTTCTCACTCTCATAGATCTTATCATTTCTCATCTGTGTGTCTCTGACCTTGTTGTCTAGCCAAGGCTTTCATTGTCCCTTCAGAGATGCATTTTCCAGCTTACAGCAAGCAGATGCTCCTGATTTGGACCGCTACATCATATTTCTGGAAGCTACTGGGACTGCAGGAGAAATACACGACAGTGTGTTACTTTAAAAAGACTTCACTGGTGGATTTCATAGAACAATATTCTGTTAAGTTTACTGTTGATTGGCTGATACAGAATTGCTTAGCAACTTCGGTAAATTAAATCTACTGTAATGTTTCACAGAGATATAAAATCTCCAGCTTTTAACTTTGTGTTAAACTGATTCTCTTGCAACCCAATATATGCCCATGCTAGAAAGTGTAAGCTGGGCATGTTGACTTGGACACAGCTTTTGATAGGCTGTACACAATGTCTACTAACAGTATTACTGGTGAATTTTAAGCAGTAAATCACAAGCAGTTTCAACAGAATTTTTGTGGCTTGCCAAGTGGTTTTTGAAAAATGTTGACAGTAAATGTGGTGTGATATTAAGCGAGGTGACATTAACTGTGCAACCCTGTACATGGAAAAGGCCAGACGTGTTTCTTCCAAATTATGTATGGAAGTAAAGAGCATTAAATGGGTTACAAATGTCAGGGGGGCATTAATCGAATCGTGTTTGGATTTTAATAACTAATCAACCCCAGAAATTCACCACGATCTCTTTAATTTTAAAGTCTGCCACTTATCGCCTTTTTCCTCCATGGCTTCCTAACTACATCATCCACTGAGGATAAAAACAGAGGGGAAAATCCACCATTTGTTGCTTATCGCTAAGAGCCCAGATCAGTCACACAGATGTGGCCTATTTGCGGTTTCGTGATCACAAAAGCCTTAATTGTAAATCTTGGAGTGAGCCAAGGCTTAGCTAAGACACTTGAGTTTGTTGTCAAATTATGCAAGAAGGAAATTATTGCCTTTGATGTTGAATTAAATAAAACACTCCTTGTATTTTTATACCTCTTGGCGCTGGATATGAGACAAGAAATATTCAGGTTTTTCTTCCTGGAAAAATGATGGCCATCAAAAATAACACAGAGACAGAAATATGATGCATTAAATTATTACAGCAGTACACAGCCACTTTGTTTTTACCAGAATCTGGACTATCTTTGATCTCTTCCTACCTAATTTAGATCATGGAAGTATACAGACATTTTCATTTGTGAAGCATATTAGGAAAACAACACAAATCTGAAAATATATTTGTATTTACAGTGTTTCCAAAGCATTCTGCCCTAATGCAGGTCCAATTACTAGCTCACAGACAGGTGCCAAAATATAGTGGGCTGCTCTGTGTATCTGGACTGTTTCTCCTAAGGCAGATTTTGTAATTGACTTTTTCCAGCAGTAGGCTACAGCTAAATAATAAATAAAGTTTGATGCCCTAGCTGAGTGAATTGTAGAGTTGTGCTGAAGATCATTAAATTCTAGATCTGTGCCTGAAAAAACTCAGTGGTCGAATGTATTTATTATGCACTATATTTCTCCTCTGCTACTGTAAAGGACCATCAGTGCATGGTGAGAGCCAAGGAAATAAACAAATGACAGAGTGCAATTTAAAGATGGTCTCATACAATTGCTTTATATGCTCTCTGGTATAATTAAAAAAACAGTAAAGGACAATTGATTGAGTTTATGTGAACCTTTGTTTTTATATTGGGTGTGTAATTGGTTTCAAACAAAGGCTTTCTGATTGTCCGTTGTTTCATAAAGAAAAGAAAGAACACAACCTCTTACATAACCTAATTAGCAGTGTTTCTGTGATGTTACTTAACACAGAATATAAGATCAATTATATGAATGAAGTATGCAGAAATCATTGTTACTGTTTCAGATCCTCACTGTATTATAAGGTCAAAACTAATTTATAATGCCAAGTGCTCCATGAATTAATGTCAGTTATACATACATATATATATATATATATATATATATATATATATATATATATATATATATATGCTGCCATTGTACCATGATGTAAACTAAATGTTGCCTTACAGTGCCATCTATGGATTATCTGAGGTTTATTCTCTCCAGTACCCTGTTCTGCAGGGGTGGGCTACTCTATGCCAATTTTATACAATAGCCTGATTTTCTGATTGAGAGGCTATTGCACTGCCATGCATTATCACTATTCATGATGTGTTCAGTTTGTGTTTGAATGGGTTCAGCCAACACAAACATAGTAACAATCTCGTCTCCAGCATCCCTTCCAGACCCCATCACAGCAAAGGCTCATGGGTACCACAGTGCACCGAGACCCTCTGTCCTGGGAAACCGGGGCCGTTTTTGAGGAGGAAAAGCCTGCGGTTTGAATCGTGCAGGAGTCGGGAAAAGCAGCTGTGATTGACTGCGGCGACAACATGCCGGACGAGACGACTGACGTGACCGGCAGAAAACAAGGGACTTCCAGCGCTTGGATGGCCCTGAAAAGGCTTGATCTGAACGGTATGTATTGACAGATTGAAGCTGTTACGTTTCCTTGTTGTAACTATAGAAATAATACATCGAGGGTAGTTGGCTTTGTGTATGCGCTTCCTTGTGTAACTTTATTTCCAGTAAGACCGTCTCATCGTATTACAAAGACAAGATACTTTATAATCCGCAAGTGGCCACATCAGACACGCAACCGGGCTCGGCTGCGCAGCACATGAGAGCAAATGACAGCCTGTATCAGATACTTTAAATGATATGACCTGATACCTATGGATAGCAATTTTTTTATTTTCTCAAACGACATCATTATTACTTCTTTATTAATGACGTTTTGTAGGTTAGCAATTTTCTTATTATATGCATAGCCTATATATGTGTGTATACTGTTTTTGACATTGATATGTTCTACACAAACTATTTTAAGTTGATTAGATTTCATAATTGGTCTAATTAAGGCATTGTCAGAGATTGCTTTTCTGGGCCGGGGTGACATCATTATGGGGAAATGAACAGCACCCAGTTCTGAAACTCCAGAAATATCTCCATTGCATTGAGCCTGCAAGAGATCCCTATCCCTTTGTTGGTTTGTCTGGATTGTGTTTTCACTTTAAATAACATTCGAATATCACAACAAGCCGGTTTGAGCTCTGTTTCCCCCAGTGTGTTTGATTTCTCATTTTAACTTCTGCAAATAATAGTAATAATGCTCTGGTCAGATGCTCCGATGTGTCCCTGCACTCAGTCTGATTAGATTGTGCTTAGATTGAAATTAAAAATGTTCTTTGAAATCCTCCGCAGATGACCGAATCTCCGCCCTGCGAGAGGTTCCCATTCCCAGAGGCGCAGACACGGCCACGGTGCGCCAGGCAAGACTCTCTCTCCCTACTTTCTCTTTGCACCTTCACCCTGCCCTCCTGCCCTCCTGCCCCCCTGCATTTCTGGATGCTGTAATTGTGCTGTTGTGGTGGTCCGTTGTGCTGTGTTAATGATGTAAGCCGCAGCCCCAAATAATTCACCCTGCTCCATGAACTAATACTAAGCAACAAACTCAGCTTCCTCCATCTAACTACTTGGCAACAGCCTGGCCTTTTATTTTAACTTTATCAAGCTACTCCCGTTGGTTAAAGGTTACCTGTGCTAGTGAATCATATCTGTCTGATATTGTCACTCCAATGACACCCAGATCTACTGCAGCACCAAACGCCTCCTCAACCCACTTCAGTATGGCCAGCCAAATGATCATTTAGAGAGATCTGCAAATCATTTAAAGCTATGTTATTTAAAAGTAAATTTAGAGATATCTTGAATTATTTGGACATATCTTCAAATGACTTGAATCTAGCCTCTCTGCAATAAAGACCTGCACGCAACACAACTTTATCAAGCTCATCCGTGCTGAAACTGAACTCCTCCTCATAGGCACCACCATCCACCCTCACCACTGATGACATCACTGCCTCTCCTTCCCCCCTATCCTGGACTCCACGCTCTCCTTTGACCCTTCCATAAACTCCTAAAAACCCACCTCTTTAACCAGGCCTAACTTTAACCCCTCTCCCCAAATTCACACACTGCTATATATTCTTCAGTTCAGTTTACACTTGTGGGGATTAGAGCATGCATCAGGAAAAATAAGAACCAAAGCATCTGCACCAAAAGTATCTGGTGTTTTGACCTAAGTGTACTTCAAAGTCGACATTTTGTTTTGATAGAACTAATATCTCTCTAAATGACTCTGTGATGGTATCTGCAAATCTGCACTCCTGCGATTCCTTGGATCTGTATCAGTTTATTCAAAGGCATGATTCATGTTTCTGCAACATTACTAATCACTGAGGTGCTCTGAAGATGCATACCTAAAATACTGAGGCAGAGAAAAGATAGTAGGCCTACATTTACCAACCCATCCGGTACATCACATTGTAGGGAAAGGAAGTTCTCAAGAAATAGTGGGCAGTTTTCCCAAATGAATGAATTTTATGCTTGATTTATTGTTTTCTAATTAATCCAATTATTTTGTACATACCTTGTCTCCCCCACCCCTCCCTCTGCAGATTGTTTTTCATTCTTTTGGATTGAACAATGCTGCGGTGGCACTGAAGGTAACAAAAGAAAGCAAAAGCAGGATGTTTTTTAAAAGGCTCTAATCATATGTAACAATGCATCATTCAAATGAGTCTCATTTCCCACGTTTTCTGTGGGTCCCCTATTTCGAGTCCAGTTCAGGACTAGAAAATGAAATCCTGTAATGGGTTATCTGTTGGAATAGTTTTAAATTAATTGCTTTGTAAATATATGCATGTTGTAGTGTATTGATAATCTCTCTATCTGAAATAGACTGTAACCCTATGCTTTCAATATCTTAAAAACATTATTTTATTTTCAGATAAGAAACACCAATGGCTCATTGATTCCCTTAAACAGCATTTTACCAGGAAATAATAAACATGTGTAAGTAAAGAGTGACGACCCTAAAACACACACACACACACACATGCATTCACACACTTCTGTTCCTTACTGTTAACAATGTAAACTCTAAATTGCCAATTAATACTGTAATTGGAATATGAATTGTTTGTAACTGTCCCTACGATTGTTGGGAAGAAAAGGGGACAGTTGACCATGTTGTTTTATTTATAAAGGTTTGGTAGAAAATTGATCTGGTCTGTTCAGTACTCGTCTGATCTTTGTCACGACTTGCCACTTGAAGAGGAAACATCTCTTAAAATAAATACTTGGCTTATGTTTAAGTTTAAACCAGGTGAAAACCCTCACGTGAATTTTTCTCACATGCCCTCAGACAATCTGAAAAAAAAAAAAAAACACTTTCTGGTTCTAACTAACCTTACAAATAGAATGGGATTTAAAAAGCTGTAAATTCAGTAGCTGTGTTGGACTTTAATGAGCACTGTCAGTTGAATCCAACACCACTGTCTGAAGAAAACAACTCCCCCATGTCAGTGCTGTGTGTGTGCGTACATTGTTTGAAAATGAACTTCACAGGTCATACTGTGTTATTATCTCTGAAGATAACATGTCATCAATATGTTGTGCTGTCACAAAGGGATGAAAACAACATAATTGAAATACATAATAACAAACCTCTTAAGACCAATAAGAATAAGAAGAATACAAATGGAAACAGTAGAATCCTCTGTCTTGGATGGACTTTAATCAATATTCCAGAACACCTGGACAGAATGTGATAAATTGTGCAAATCTTTCTCAGAGCTTGTGCATACTAAGCATATGCATCATAATTGCTTCTGTGGACCTGCTTACAATCACAGATTTTAGTGTTGTGTCTCTGCAGGCCTTACGTGCTGGAAGTGGTGAAGATCTTCCAACACAGTGAGTTTTAGCAGCATGTTATCATTTGTGAAAACGCTGTGAGATGCTGTGCAATGTAAATGTGTACACAGTAAATTCATGTAATCTACTACAGAATGGCCTGACCCATATTTCACTGTGATTCTGCAAAGGCTGTGGTGGAGGAAAAGCATAATAATCCACTGCACCAGAAATCCATAAATGATTACTGGGCGGCGGCCAATAGCCGTTGGTCACCAGAAACCAGCTGTTTGCTGCTAGCAGTGGATTTATGCAATATTCATATATTTTTTCTTGCTTTGCTGCTGCTGTTTCCTTTGGTCATATAATGAACGTAAAAACTGAATTTGGATATTCAAAAGTATATTTTCTTTGACCTGGAATCTCTGCTGCTTTAAGGTTTAATTGTTATAATGATAGGCTTGTTTCATTTCGGTGACAATACGTCATTTTTTTATGTGATCTTGTAAAACTGTGTGTGTGTGCTTTATGCCCCTTTGTTCAAGTTGTTCCCATGCCACGCACAATTGCCTTGACCGTGATCAATAAGAGCATGAAAACAAGACTGCACAGCATTGTAAGAAGGGTAAGCGAAGTCAGATAAGCCTGAGATAAGGGTGTGTCTCGAATTTAACTAAACAGAAATGTATTTTAACTGATTAACTCATGGTCTTAATGTTTTACTGTGTGGTCTCAGCACTGCAGATAGCTTAGCCTTGGTTTCATAAGTGTTTTTGTAGTGGTTATATTGTTATATTGTCGTGGTTATAAACACAGTATGTTTTTAAACACGTATGTTTTTATTGTCAGTCTTGTCGGGGAATCAATGCACTCTGCATCCAGCCTACTCACCCTGCCACTACTTAGCCTGTAGACCATTCCTAACACATTGCTTGTCACAGTCCAGTTAAATCATTCCATTAGAGTGAGTTAATACAGTAATTAGTGCCCTCGACCAATTAGCATCCCTTCCCTGGAACAAAGGTGACACCCTGCATACGATACATTTTCAAACATAGTTTCCATCAGCATGAATGATTTCCACCCTTTGGTAGAATACAACTGGTTGCTAGCCACCTACCATCTAAATACAATACTGTCTTACAAAATAAATATGCATACCATTTCAATGCACCCTACGCAACTTTCCTTTGTTTCTTCTGTGTAACAATTAATTACAAAAATGCAATATTGCTGAGATATGCAGGCGTCAGCAATCACTGGGGCTAATAATTATCTAATATAATTATCTAATAATTATAATTATTATTATTTCACAAAAATGAAGTATGTGTTTCTTCATATTTGCTGTCACATTCACATGTTGCATGTTGAATAAGCAAAGGTTTCTATTCAATATTGTTCTGTTTTTTTAATACTTTTTATTTATTGCAAGAATGAGGTCTACATAAACAATCATTACATAGCATTTGTTGCATATTGCTCCTGCTTACTTTTTGTTTTATAACAACAACCATGAAAAAAACTATGTACGTAGTGCCAGCATTAGAGAGAGAAGATTAATACAAAAGAAATAGGTTGGAGGGTCCCGAGAAAGCCATTTTCTTGTGATAGCTTTTTCATGTTTTATTCTCATTTATCTCACCGGGGAAGCCTCCCAGATACATTGAAAGAAGCTCAAAAGGTACACCAGATGGTATTTAATGGTTAAAAGTTGTATTCAGGCATTGCCAAAACCACTGCACCTTCAGGCAAGACCAAAAAATGTGTGTATGGGTCGCCACCTGTTCTCCACAGATTCTCCAATATTGTGAAGTTGTGTCTTTTTGACGCGCTTGTTGTTTAGGACTAATAAAGAAGCGTGTTATATTCTTCCAGCCAAATTCCTTCCAAATTTGTGAATTAGTGGACCTCTGTTGGAATTCACATATTCCTTCCCATTGTTCGTCTGATATTATAATTTTGTTTTCCATTTCTGATTTGGCTTTAATATATGTTGTTGATTCTTGTTTAATGGTGTGGATGATGTTATATAATTTTGATAAAAAAAATTCAGATTATACTTTTGATAGGTAGCAATGAATATATCAACAATGTCATTGTTCGCTAATCTAGTTCTCCTTGTTTTTATACGTTTACTTAAGTAATCTTGCACTTGTAGTCTTTTTAGATTAAACTTGCACATTAGCTCTTCAAAACTCTCCATTTGACCCTGCCATATCAATGTGGATATGGCAGTAATTCCCCCTACAGCCCATGATTTAAATCTATGGTCATGTTGAGCAGGGAGGAAATCTGAATCATAAGCTATCGATTTTAATAATGCTGCATGTGACTCTAGGTGGTATGTTTTTATTCAATATTTTTCATCTTCAAATGTTTACTAGATTGAAAGATTGGAAGAACTTGTTCCTGAAATCAAGTTAAGATATCCGGAAAAGATAAAGCAGGTAAGGTCTTATTTTGTTTTATTTTCCTCCCTAATACTTAACACATAATTCCTGGTTGATGACCGTGAATATAAGATAAGGTTGTTCATATCTTCCTTTGTAGTTTAGATTAGTGGTCCTCGGGTGGGGGGGGGGTGGTTAAATGTCATGGAAGCGGGGTGGGGGGGGGGGGGTTGACGGATTCATTTTGCGAAAGCTGGGGGGGAGGGGTGACTTTCTGCCGCGGACCCCCTACGACCCCAGTTTGAAAAGCACTGGTTTAGAAAGAAAAAGAAAGAAAACCAGGTGTTTTGAAATATTTTCACATCATATTTAACAGATAAACAGATTGTAAATAAACTTAAAACATAAACACAAAATATCTGTGAAATGTTTAATACCTACTTTATGATATGGAGGATATTACAGAAGATATTAACACATATTAACAGATATTAAGAAGAAAATCTTAATCGGAATTTAGTATGCTATTTTTATGACGGCTTTCTTTAAGCCATTAGCTAAGTACTGACTTTTTGTTTCCCACAGGAAATGGAGTTACTGAGCCAGAAGCTGATCTTTCTGAATAAGAGAATGCAGGTCAGAATGGGTTTATATTTCAAACAGGGTTTTCGCAAGTTCTCTGTGGAAACAAAGTTTACCTTATTTCACTGCAACACATTTCAAAAGGTACATAGTGCGAAAGTTGCATTCTGCACAGAGGTTTAACACAGAATAGAAGTACAGCACGACACACTGTAATAGAACAATTGTGTGCAACGTTCAGGAACGAGCAGAAGATGAAGCGAGGGGTGATGATAAGATATGCCTGAATTGGGGAACTAATTAAAGCAAGGTGAAAAAGAAAGACCATAAGCTGTTCATGTTTGATGTTGTTTCAGACGGCCGATGCTCACAGCTGGAGAGGGATGTTCACACGGCCTCCTCTGTGGTGACAGTCCACACTGACAGCACTTCGGTCTGTGACTGCCAGCGAATGGTACATCTTTTCCAATGTACACGTTCAAACACACTGGCTGTTTTAGTGTCAGATCAGGACAACTGTCTGTATTTATTAAACACATTTAAAATGAATACACATTGAGGCCTTTTTTTTTTAACATTTCGCATATACGATAAGCTGCGTTCATCTGTAACAGGGTCAGTAGCTCGGCAGGGAGGTGTGGGGATCTCTGTGCTCCTCAGTGCGCTTCTCAATGGACGTTGCATCGAATTTGGAGTCTTCATGCCTCTCCGTCCTGTGAATGCCATGTTCGATAGATTGTGTGTATTCTGCTATATTACACACCAGATGTCGGGGTATGGTTTACAATCCCATGGTGATGGCATTCAGGGGCCATTGGGACATGCATCACTGGCTGTTGGGCTTTTGTTTAAATAGTTTCTGGGAACCTGCCATTTCAGGGATTTGTATCGAGTGTTGAAACCTTGCCCGCTACCACAAATCACGTGTCTGAACTTTAGCGCCATTCAGCTGAAAAAGACTCTTTTGCATACATTTCAAGATTTATAGAATCCCTACACACAGGTTTGTTTAGCAAAGCAACAGCTTTCTATATTTAAGAACAAGGAAGTGCTGAAAGGGCGTGTATATACTGGCAAATTCAGTCGGCATTTATTCTGAAGTATTAAGGTATGCAAAAATGGTATCGGTGATACAAAAACAACAAGCAAACAGGAGGTGAGAAAATAATCATAAAGACACAGATCATATAAAATCTGTCCATATGTGTAAAAATTGTTTTTTTTTTTCACAGTTTTACTAAAATGTATGAGGGCGGGGATGTATTCATAGACTAGTAACTAGTCACAATATTCTTTAATTTGGATGGTCACAAATAATCTGATAATGTTCCCCACATGCCACTTATCTTAAAATGATAAGCTATAGAAGCCCAAAGTAATGTACATATGTGTATTAAAAAGAGTAGTGATAAAGGAAGTTACCTCAATCCAAGTAGTCTAAGTAGAGTAACTCTTTGATCTGCCAAATTTATATTAATGAGAGAGACTCATATATAGTATAGTTAGGCAAATTGTCAGATTTGCAGATGACTCAAAAATAGTTGCAGCTGCAGATGGTCTCTGCAACACAAGTTATGCAAAGGAACAATATTCAATTCTGGGTTGACACCTGGCAAATTCAATTGAATGTAAGTGCATGATGCAAGATGAAAGATGTCCTGTAGAAATATTGAATGGGAGGTATAGAAGCACCACGAGAGACAGATTTAGGTATTCAAAAAGCCTGTTTGAGATCAGTAATGTCTTCAGGAACATAAATTGTGTTTGAGCACAGTCCATAGCGATATTGTTGAAATCGATGCCTTTGTTTGTGATTCTCGGATCATTAGGTATTAACTACTGAACTTCTTTGAAATCTGCACATGTTATATCGGTTGGGGAACATGTCATTAAAGGCATTGCCCGGGGGAAGCCACGGTTGGGTCGGATATAAAATGGTTTGCAAGATGTTCACATGTTACCTGAGGCAGTTGGGAAGACAAGTGCTGTCTGATCACATGTGTCTGACCCAGCTGTATGAGTTGCTGGTGTACAGGAATACGTGCTGAATTTGGGTATCCAAAAGTATATTTTCTTTGACCTGGAATCTCTGCTGCTTTAAGGTTTAATTATTTTTTTAATGATAGGCTTGTTCTATTTCGGTGACAATGTCATATGTTTTATAAACTGGGCAAGAAAAAAAAAACGTCCTCTCACTTCTTTTATTTTCAGCAAACTTAACATTTGAAAATATTTGTATGAACATAAAAAGTTTCAACAACTAAGACATAAACTGAACAAGTTTCACAGACACGTGACTACCAGAAATGGAATAATGTGTCCCTGAACAAAGGGGGGTCAAAATCAAAAGTAACAGTCAGTATCTGTGTGGCCACCAGCTGTATTAAGTCCTGGTGTGGCCACCAGTGCATTATGGACTGCGTCAGATTTGCCAGTTCTTGATGTGAGATATTACCCCACTCTTCCACCAAGGCAGTTGCAAGTTCCCAGACATTTCTGAGGGGGAATGGCCCTAGCCCTCACCCCCCGATCCAGCAGGTCCCAGACGTGCTCAATGGGATTGAGATCTGGGCTCTTCGCTTGCCATGGCAGAACACTGATATTCCTGTCTTGCAGGAAATCACGTCCAGCGAAGGTGGGTTTGTGCTCATAGGCGACGCTGTTGCCGGTGATGTCTGGTGAGGACCTGCCTTACAAGAGGCCTACAAGCCCTCAGTCCAGCCTCTCTCAGCCTAGTGCGCACAGTATGAGCTCTGATGGAGGGATTGTGCGTTCCTGGTGTAACTCGGGCAGTTGTTGCCAAGCTGTACCTGTCCACAGGTGTGATATTCGGATGAACTGATCCTGGGCAGGTGTTGTTACATGTGGTCTGCCACTCCAAGGGCAGCTGTCCTTCCTGTCTCTCTGTAGCGCTGTCTAAGGTGTCTCACAGTACGGACATTGCAATGTATTGCCCTGGACACACCTGTAGTCCTCATGCCTCCTTGCAGCATGCCTAAGGCACGTTCGCGCAGAGGAGCAGGGACCCTGGGCATCTTTCTTTGGGTGTTTTTCAGAGTCAGTAGAAAGGTCTCTTTAGTGTCCTAAGTTTTTATAACTGTGACCTTAATTGCCTACCGTCTGTAAGCTGTTAGTGTCTTAACGACCATTCCACAACTGCATGTTCATTCATTGAACAAGCATAGAAAACATTGTTTAAACCCTTTACAATAAAGATCTGTAACGTTATTTGGATTTTTACAAAATTATCTTCATAATACAGTGTCCTGAAAAAGGGATGTTTCTTTTTTTGCTGAGTATATGATATGTATCTTCATCATATACCATTAGAGAATGCATCAAATAAGTAAAATCTCTGTGTCATCTGACTACAAAACATGGTACCAAGTCAACTCCAGAGTAATTCCAGATGCTTTTTCTGTGAATTCAAGCCAACTTTTTAAATAAATGTCGACAATTGGTTCATTTTGCACAAAGTATTGAATCTTATGTTGGGATTATTGCTAGATATTTCTTCTGTTGAGATCGTGGGACATTATCATGTGACTTACAGCATTCACAACCCTTCTTTTAAGGTGGAGATCAAAACTGGATACAAGTGTGAAGCAGCAATCCATCCAATCAATTTATATTTCATAGAGCTAAAAAGTACTATATTCATGATTGTACAATAGAACATAACAGCAGTAATAAGGTAAGTAATCTAAAAATATATATATTGTGCAATATTGTGATTTAACATATAAACACTACATTTTATGCAAAGCTGTGGTTCTATGCAGAGCAGGCAATTAATCTTTCAATACATACATCCAGGAAGTATTTTTGATGGAGGTTTTTCACCTGGTGGTGACTGCTAAATTATGTTTGCCTGCTCAGTTGCTATAAATCTAACTAAAGAACTTCAACAACATATTTTTATCAACCTAGAATCTCTGCTGCTTTCTGCTTCCTCATTTTAATGTAAATGTGTTTCCCCAGCAGTTGGATACATTTGAAATATTGTATCAAATTATCTTGTGTTTAGGGTACCAAGAATATAATATTTTAGGGAAATGTCAAATGAAATAAACATTAGGCTACTAATCCAAAATAAGTGAAAATAAGGAAGTAAACTGAGCAGAAGGCAGATCATGGAATCCATGGATACGATTTCTTCTTGAACTCGGTATAGGAGGTTGTTTTGTCATACAAATCTTTCCTGTCTGGTATTACTTAAGTTTATAATTTTTGTTTTAATTTGTAAGCTGATCAGCCTGCTGTACATTTGCAAAAGTGTCAGGTGTCAGAGCAACACATCGAGCTTGCAGGGGATTACAATCAAGACATATATTTAGGTAAAGGGACTTTTATATCACTTGATTTCTTTATTAGATGGCATCAGAGACATTACTCAATTAAGAGTCCATGTATTATAATGTTACACCTGCCTTTTAACAGTGCTATTACTGCCATTCTTGAGGTAATTCTATTAAGTATGGGGAAGTGCTACCAGAAAATGCAGGTGGGATTGCTACTACAGTGTTATGTTGTTATGGGTGTGGCTTATTATATAAAACCACAATGAATCACCAAATAATAGTGTTAAAAACTTCACCATCGTCCAGAGGACAAGTTGTCCAAAAAGTAGAGCAAACATGGATGATGAGGCAACAAGAAAAGAAGAGCTCAGGTATTTATTTATTTATATATCTACCTGTCCATCTGTCTATGTGTTTGTTTCTGTTTCTCACTATCTATTTCTATGTATATATAAAATTGCATATTTCACTGTTTAGTGCCATATTGCATTTTGCATTGGAATTTACTTACTATTACTATTATTTACAATTACTATGTATTTACAATTATTATTATTATAGTAGGAGTGGTGGTAGTATTAGTAAGAATAATAATTCAATCAGTGCCAGGACAGAGAGAATGTGCATAAAAATGAAAATATAGAAATAACAAACTAAAAATATTAAGAATGTACCAGAGATGTGTTAACATAACATAACAAACTAACTTAAAAAAACAACAACACTTGTTTGGATGATCAAATTTACCTGTAGCAGCAGAGTGATTTGGAAATATGCAACAATTCAACAATGATATTTGTGTATCTGGATTACTCAGTTTTTTCTCCTTCATTTATTTATTTTTTGAGAGGCTTGGATCATTCACAAAATCTTACATCTTGACCCTTAATAGAAATGTTGAAAAGAGTAAATCATTGCCTCCTTTTAAAAAAATTTCCTCCTTAATATTTAGGAGGACATGGGACCATTTTCGAGAGGTTCCCCGGGTAGAGGATGAAGAGAAACCCAGGAAGTCGCTGAAGTTTCTCCAATACTTCGTCTGCAGTGTGTTTGGGTTCATGGTGTTCGTCCTGGGGTTTCTCAGCAAAGTAAGGCAGTTGGATTTGTTTTTTAAAGAAACCTCCATTACTCTGTATCTTTAGTTTGAGAGTGTTATTGATGTGGTGTGCAACTTTCCTTTCTTCTCTCCACAGTCTTCCTTGCTACTGTTAATAACAATATCAAGCGAATCCTCCACCACTATAGCGTCAAGACCCTTCGGACTCCTCATGCTCGCCTGCACGTTGGTTGTTCCCAGCGTCCTCATATTCCTGAAGAGTTGCTGGAAAATTACTTTCAAAGACTCAAAGTCCCCTTCAAAGCTGTCATTTGTCTGGGTAAGTGTTTGGCAAATTATTATGGCTCAGCCAGTATTACTTTTTGCTATATGTTTATTTCTTTGCATTGCATTATTTAAAACGAGCAGGGAGGATTATTGCTCAAGCATTAGCTGATCGTTTTAATCTCTTTATTTCTATTACAATCCCTGTAATTTGAAAATTTGCCTGTGTTGTTCCAATCTTTAAAGGAGGTTATGCTTCGAATTTCAATAATTATATATCTGCACTGCATAAAGTATTTGAGATTTAGTAAATAAACAACTTAAGAACTTTCCAGAACAGAATACAATTGTAGGCGATTTTCAGTCTGGATTTTGCTCACAGCACACACACTGCTGTTCTTAAAGTGCTTAATGATATATCACTTGTGCTGGATTCAGGTAACATTGTTGGAGCTTTATGTTTGGGTCTTTCTAAAGCCTTTGACTGTATATCAAGCAATTCTGTGTAAAAAACTGGTCTGGCTGGGTTTCAGATTGGTTCAAAGGTTACCTTAAAGATCGAACGCAAGCAATAAGAGCTGATGGAATTATTTTAACTTTTAAGGAATTGCTCAGGGCTCGATACTTGGGCCAATTCTTTTGACTCTTTTTATGAATTGCTTGGGCTCAGATATAGATCATAATACTAGTATACATTTATATGCTGATGATACAATCTTATATACATCTGGGAAAACAATAGAGATCATACAAACGAACTTAAGAGTGCTTATAACATTCTACAGAAGAGATTACATTGTGTTTGACTACTGCTAAATGGATCTAAATCAAATACAATGTTTAGGCATGTGTTTAGTATTTAGGCAAGTGGATTGATGAGCACCTCAATTTTAATCAATACATTGAAAAATTGGTTTTAAAGATTGGACCAAAACTATGTTTTCTTTACAGAAATTGGAATGCTTTTACTGTTTCCAATAGACTAAAGTTGGTGATGACTACTATCTTACCAATTGTAAATTACAGTGACTACATTTATCAAACTGCTGGTAAAACATCTTTGTATGAATTAGATGTGCTTTATTAATTAATGTGGTAGGTTTTTTTTACAGTGCCCTTCTTTGACACATTATTGCAAACTGTATATCTGCTTTACTTGATTATAGACTATACCATTGGTATTTAGTATTTAAGGTTATCAGTGGTTTGGTCTCTGCATATTTGTATACTTTGATGGTAAAGAATAGCAACACACATAATTTACACTCTAGTGATACTGATAGCCTGGTTGTCCCAAGGCTGCGTACATGCAGGGGAGAAGTCTTTTACATATCGGCTGTCAAAGACTTGGAATTATTTTCCCAGAAATCTGAAGAGAGAAACTGACGGACTATCCTTTTCTGGTTTTAAACATATCATCAGGCAATTACTTAAAACAATATTCTTCTGCTTTGTAAATAAGGACAGATAACTGATTTAATTATTATTTAATTTTAATTGTATTGTTTTAGTATTTTGAATGTTGTACTATACATTCATTAATGTTTGTTTGTTTGTGTCTCGGGACCCTCTTGTAAATGAGGCCTTGGTCTCAATGGGTACATTTCCTGGTTGAAAAAAATTAATACTTATTTTGTATTTGTTTTTTACAGTAGTGGTTGATTCTGAACTCTTTTTAATGTACACAACAGAGATGAAGAATAGATATTTTTGAACAGCCAAAGATCTTTAGTTAATAATTTATTTTTTACTTGGCACGGGTCGCTGTCATCAGCTTTGAAAGACGTGTTATTTTAAAAGGGGAGTGTAGTACTGCACCCACTATGCACCTCTACAATATCTGAACTTATATTTCAATGGCAAATTTACACGTTAGCAGTTTTTCAGGTATTACTGCTTATTATTCGTTATTAATTCTCCCTCCCTTTGTTTTGTCTTCCAGATTGTGGGTGTTGAATTCCTCGTGGCATCTGGCACTGCAATCCTCACCCTAGTAGCCATGCCTTTTTTGGACGTTATAACTAATGTGATGATCCTGAATAGTGTGTGCATATTTTCTGCTGTCCTACAGGTAGCCAATTGTGCCCTCACACAAGAGAAAAACAAATTGCTCATAATACCTCCTATCATCGCTGTCATCCTGGTGTTGGTTGGCTATGTATTTTTATTCATAGGTTATGGCATTGATAATGGCCCAAACAGCAAACAAATGTACATGTACTGTGGCCTTGCTATATGGGGGACTATATTAGTTTCGTTAAACTGGTGGGAAAACTTCGCAACCATGTTTAAAATCCCATTCCTGGACAGAATCGTGGTGGACATTAAGCACTCCAGGAACTTCTCCTACATGATCTCTAGTACAGTCCGGATCGTAGTGACAGCGATTATTATAGGGGCCTATGTCAAATTGTCAGGCGAAGACTGGAGCTTGGTGAATAAGGTTCCAGGCCAAACAGTCAAAGTGGCTGTGAGTCTGTTTGCCATTCAGGCCATCTCCTCGGCCCTGTGCCACTGGTTCGTGGTGGCTGCCTGTAAAATGCACGCTCTGCGCCGGGGCTTTGTTTTGCCCAGTATCCTCATGTCCCCTGGCGTGCTGGTGGCTTTCCTGTTGGCGTTTGTGATCCGTTACGAACTCGCTCAGCAAGTCTTCGGTGTAATCAATATCGACTTGCCGACTTACTGTCAGAACTTTCCCCTTACGAGTAACTATGACCAGGACACTTCTGTAGCGGAGAGTCTTGTCAACGATATCACTCAGAATTTGTGTAACAGGGGTGCGTTTAACAGGCTGAATCAGGGGGGGTTGTCAGTGTTGGTCATCTCTGCAGTTGTGTGGTGGGCGGGTCTCCTGCTGTCCACGCTCTACGTCTGGCTCATCCCCATTCATCGTATTGAGAGGACTGCGAAGCTTTTCACCCGACGCCTGTACGAATCTGCCTTCATCGACCCGTCCATGCTGCTCAACATGCGCTTCCAGATTCCAAACAAAGACGACAAGAACAGGTAACACTGTTAATTGTTAAACAACTGTTACCCTTACTTGGCCCTCGTTTAACATTGGCATATAAATAATGTAGACTTCGGCCCAGACTAAATCAAATCTTTGATCACCCGTAGATGGGCAAAGTACCCTAAGGTGGTTGAGTTTATCTTCAAAAGCTACTATATATAAATCCAAATAGTGATAGGGTAGGAATTGGTAATTAGCCATTTATCTGGGGATCAAGGCCCTGATATTGTCTAGGGATTAAAATGTTTCATTATTCGCAGTGCAAGTGTGATAAAAAATGTATGAGAATTATAAATAAATGACAACAATACAAAAAGGCAACTGTGACCATTTCTAAATGTTAGATGTTATAGCATTGTATTTGTTTATGTGCTTTTCTTTGTGATTTTGTGAAGAAAACAATAATGACCACTAAAATTTCTTCTTTCTAAGAATTAGAAATATATAAAATATGTCTGAATACATCTTTGTTGTTTTTTCCCCTCACCAGAGAAGAACCAGTCAAAATTTACCTCTGTGCGACCATGTGGCACGAGACCCGCGACGAAATGATGAAAATTCTCATCTCATTGTTCAGGTAAAGGGACTTGAACAAGTGATACCAGAATATCAGAATGCTATAGTCTGATCTCATAGTCAACATATAAAGAAAAGAAGAACACATTCACACAATAATACAGTAAATCTGTTTCTCTGTTGAAAGGTTGGACAAGCACAGCCCAAAGAAAGGCTCAAACACTAACATCAGCTTCGAGGCACACATTTTCTTTGATGATGCCTTCATGGAGGTTGAAGAACTTGGCAAGAAAAAACGCTGCGTGAACGAATATGCCGAAGACTTGGTGGACGTCATCAAAGAAGTCTACACGTTAGTACAAATCAATCTGGACATTGAACAGTGTTTCTGTGACATTTTTGTGTTCCAAAAGAGAGGCTTTTCAATAAGTAAGTGTACCTGCGATTCGTGTTAGTAGAGAATGCTGTGGATGTTGTTAACCGGTTTCTTTCTGTAGGGTTTTCGGTGAGGAAAAGAGCAGCATCTTCAACTCAACCAACTACCTCCAAGAAGCTGGACACCAGAAAATCATACAAACACCGTATGGGGGCCGTCTCTGTTACACTCTTCCCCAGGAAAACCCCCTCATTATCCACTTTAAGGATAAAGAGCAAATCCGGCACAAAAAGCGATGGTCTCAGGTACATTGATTTTTATATCCGTCAAGGTTGCTACTCTAGACATTTCATCATAATCCAGAGAAAAATATTTGTATTTGCTTTAATCTTATGCATTGTGAACTCTTTCTAAGGAGCCCACTTTAACCTAACATCATTTTTCCCTCATAAATTATGAGTGTCTGAATCATGACCTCCTGACTAACAGATACTACTGTGTTTTGGTTTGATTCACATACACACATTCAATACAGTACGACTTAAAAACATGAATTATGACATGTTTATTTCAGATCATGTACCTGTACTACCTGTTAGGTTGGAAGCTCGACAGGAAGTACTTTGACAAGTTGGAAATGGGTGAAGAAGAAAATTATCTGGTGGAAGCCCTGAAGGTCAGCTCTTTTTAGACATCTCTTTGAACCTTTCTACCATGTGTAAAGCAACTTTCTAAAGTTTATTTTGAGTCTTCAGAATGGCTGACTGTTATATCTCATTTCCACCTTTGCAGAAAGAGAAACACAATACATTTATTCTGGCCTTGGATGGAGACACAGATTTCCAGCCTTCAGCGGTGATGCTTCTTGTGGATCGTATGAGACTTTACCCAGACGTTGGCGCAGCCTGTGGCAGGATTCATCCAACTGGCACAGGTACGGCAGCTCCTTGTCATTTAAATCAAATGTGTTTGAATTTTTTTTTAAACAAAACTGAATTAATTAAGTAGGACATGTACTGCAAACTGTTGATATTGATGATAACACATTTCCAATTCATGTTTATGGTTTTGCCTTGGAGATACAGCCATCTAGTAGCCATGTTCACCAACATATGAAATGACTGGGATTATCCATTGCTGTAGGTCCCATGGTGTGGTACCAGAAGTTTGAATATGCTGTGGGCCACTGGCTTCAGAAGACAGCAGAACATGTACTTGGCTGTGTGCTGTGCAGCCCTGGCTGCTTCAGTCTGTTCAGGGGAGCTGCCCTCATGGACAACAACATCATGAAGACATACACCACCAAAGCCACTGAAGCCATTCACTATGTGCAGTATGACCAAGGTACATTTGTCCAAATGCTTTAATGATGATCTTCACCCGAGCTCCAACCCTACATCTAAACCGATTCATTAAAAGAATTATTGTACTGAAGACTTTCATGTTTTGGTTTCTGTAGTGCATCTCCTTGGTGCAATCATCCTTTAGACTTGACCTTTGCGATGCTTTTGATTTGGGTGACAGGTGAGGACCGCTGGCTGTGCACACTGATCTTGCAACAGGGCTGGAGAGTGGAGTACAACGCAGCTTCAGATGCCTACACCAATGCCCCTCAAGAGTTCAAGGAGTTCTACAACCAGAGACGTCGCTGGGGACCCTCAACCATGGCCAACACCATTGATCTTCTGGGCTCCGGCTCACAGACTGTGAAGATAAATAAGTCCATATCAACACCTTATATCTTGTACCAGGTTTTCTGTATGGGTTCCTCCATCCTTGGCCCTGCCACTGTGTGTTTAATGCTTGCAGGTAAAGGATGTTTTGTTCCTGGAGTGCGTGCTATCTCACTACCAATGTTACAAACACAAAATCTAAATATAAAAAGAAGCCCCACATTTTAACCAATTTTTATTTTTTTATTTTTTTATTGTGTGCAGGAAGCTTCTCGTTTGTCTTTGGCATGAAAGCCAACTGGGCCCTGGTCTTGGCCATTGTGCCTCCTGTGATCTACATGATGCTCTGCTTCAAACTGAAATCCGACACCCAGATCAACATTGCTGCGTTCATGAGCATATTCTATGCGTTCCTAATGTCAGCAACCATCTTGTCAATTATAGGTATGCAACTTTTCAGTGTCACAGGAAAAGTGTCACCATTGTGCCGTTGAAACCTGTTCAATTTATTATGAATCTAAACTTTTTTGCTTGTCATTCTCCAGGTGAAATGGTTAAGGAGCAAACCTTCATGACACCGAGTGGCCTGTTCTTCATATCTATGTGCATACTGTTCATTGTCACTGCCCTGCTCCACCCACAAGAGGCCCCGCTGATTATTTATGGTGTGGTGTACATCCTCAGCATCCCAAGTGGCTACCTGCTTTTGACCATCTTCTCACTGGTGAACATGAACAACATCTCCTGGGGAACCCGGGAAACGGCCAGCAAGACGGAGGCCAAACCAGCTCCAACCACCAAGAAGCATGTGGCCTATGAGAAAACCTGCACATGCTGTTGCTGGAACATCGAGATACAAGTAAATAAAGATGAGAAGTTCACCCCCAACACTCAGCCCCTGTTACAGCAGAATGAAGTGACAGAAAATGCACTGTGCCTGGAAGATCAAAGGTATTCATGGTTTTTAAATTAATATTGATTTAAAATGTGTATCATGTCTGAAACAAAAAGCCACAAAGTTGTTTTGAATTGAATAAAGTACTAATAGTTGCTAATATTTGTTGTTTCAGCCAAGAAGAAAGCATTTTGAGAGACAGTAAGTATGAGCCAACTTTTTCAGCAGAAAACAATAATAAGCTTTATCATCTAAAATCATTTTGCTACACTATATTATGTTTTTATAGTCAATTTCTTGACTTTTATTATGTTTATTGTTTTTCAGGCTGGATTAAACAGTTACAAGTGAAGTCTGATGAACTCAAACTTGTTGAAGACACTCTTGAAGATGTGAGTTCATCTCTACTTGATTTTTCTCTTCTATTTAAGCCCAACAGTCTTCTAATACAGCTCATGAATAATTCTGTAGTTGTTACATGGTATTTCGTATTCATGTATTGCATTCATTTGTTGGTGTTGTTCATTCGCAGGACGAGGTATTATTTTGGGAGGGGCTCATAGAAAGGTACTTGGAACCCCTGCATGAAGACAAGAAAAAACAAGAGCAAATTAAAAAAGACCTCAAAAGTCTCAGAAATAAGGTACGTCTGCAGATGAACACGGCACCAGTTGATAGAGGAATTGAAATCTATTTATGCTTAATTCTTACCACACGGCAAAAAACTTTAAAATCATTTTTAAACGTATTGATTTCATGCATGTTACATATGCCTGCAGTTTCTTGTAAGGGTTTAAACAGTACTGTCATGTAGCATTTATGTGGATATTATTATTGTATTTATTATTTATATTATTTTATTGTGCTTCCATCTTTCTTTACAGGTCACATTTGTGTTCTTCCTGTTCAATTGTTTGTGGGTGGTGGCTACGTTCTTCCTCCAAACCATCGGAACACCAGTCAGTATCCAGATCCCAAAGGTTTACGCCAACGGATTGTATTTAAAAGGACAGTATCTCTACATTGACCCAATAGGACTGATGTTTCTGCTGTCCTTTGCTGGCCTCCTGTTAGTCCAGTTTCTGGCCATGCTTTATCACAGGTACGACTGTTATGGGTGCCAGTATCCTGCAAACTCTTACTTTATTTATTTGATAAGCACTCTAAATACATATTGTACCTGTGATTCGTGTGTTAATCCTGTGTGTTTGTTGCTTGTTTTGTCTTTCCAGAGTCTACACATTGATCCATTTTGTGGCCTACATAGGGACAGAATCAAAAGCCGTCAAAAGGAAAGTCCAAAAGTCTCTGAAAGAGCAGAAGGAAACAGGAAAGGTAAAGGACTTTGTGTTCTGTCCATTGATAAAGTGTCCTGAACTATTAAATATGAGTACAATTATGTCAAGTTTTAAAATGACGAAAACTATAACCTAAATGTCAATAATCCCTTCCATTAAAGAACTTGTTTCCATACAATTGAAAGAGAATGTGGTAGAAGATACTTTAAACACGGGAAAATAACATGACATATTTATAGAAGCCAGAATGATTGTGATCAAAAAACGCCATCAATGTACATGTTGTGTCTCCTCAGAACTACCTGTAGATCTCTGGGCTCGATGGCTCTTGATGGCCTCAGTTTTCAAGGACCAACATCTGAATATGAAGGCAAACCTGACACTTCAGTTTATTTTTTTACTTTTCTATTGACTTCAGTGAATGCATCATAATGTATAATGTAGATATATATATATATATATATTATATGCTTAGATGATAATAAATCCATTTTATTACAGTATTATCTTTTACATAAGAAAGGAAATAGTAAAGCAACTAAAGACCAAAGACTCTAGCATAATCTCTGAAAATGAATGCATATTTATTGTGGTATTTGAATAAATATATGAAAGTATAATTTCACAATAAAATCTATTATAGTGATTAAACAAAACTGCACTTTAAAAACTGCTGAAACATACACTGTGTTGGTGGTGAGTCACTCTGGATTGAACTGTTTAATTTATGCATATATCTTTGTTGTTACTTATGTATTATAGTATATTATTCATGTATATATATATATTGTAACGAATGTGTTCTTTAATTTTATTTCACCTGTATTAAATATAATCATGCAGCAAACACAACCTTTGGTCTAAGTGTGTTGATTGTATGGCAGTGCTTGTGGGTGTTGATTGGTTGATGTCCGCTTATACATAAACTGCTCAGTTTGGTCAGTGAGTCTCCTGCTGGTGTTCGATATTTATTCATTTATAGTATTGATTCATTTATTTTTGGAATGGTGAAGAAATGCAAGGCCATCATTGCTTGATTGGTTTACAGTTATTGATTTAAAAGTGTAAGACTAAAGAAATACTTAATTTGTTTGGCACTGTGGCTCATGTCTTAAATGATCAGTAGCTGTTTGCATTTTAAACCTGGTGTTGGCACCACACGATGGACTGTCTGAGTTTGTAATTTATGTTTTACTTATAGGTGGTGGAATACAAGATTGGAACTGGTTTTAACAGTTAATTAGTGCTGATAAATGATAAGGCTTTATCTATAAGGTGTTAATTGTCTTTCAAATCTTATTTTAAATTAATTGAATTATTCTATAAAATCATAAGATTAATAACAGAATAACAGACTATTTGTAAATTAGGATTTTTGTAAGAGATGTATATCTGTGTGTGAATATATATATATATATAAATATATATATATATATAAATTTAAGGATTTATACAATGACAAAACATCCTGTGCAGAAAAAAAGTGTCTTGCTCAGTAGTGACTATTTAACAACACTAGGGGGCAGTTTTATTCTTTACAGTTAATACTGACTCCCTACCAGCCTTCCCAAGGCAGTGGTTCGCAACCCTGGTCCTGTTGGTTTCGTTTCCAACCGAGCTCTCAATTACTTAAGTGAATCCTTAATTGCACTAAATCAGAGCTTTTTAAGTACTTCAAACAGTAGGGGGTTTTATTACACAATTTAATAAGTCCAATCTAAGCAAATCTAAGTTACTTCAATTAAGGTTCAATTAAGCAGGGTTGGGAACCACTGCCCTTAGGAGTTATTTTCTCTCTGAACACCCTGTTATTGGTATTGGAAGTGTATGAACATTTATTTGTTGTCTTAATCTGTCTTTAAAACAGATGATCGGTAACCATGATACTATGACACTGGTATTAATTGCCACTTATAAAAGTATATAGGCCTACACCCCTTACATCAGATCCTCACTAGGGTGTGTTGCTTGGTGCTTATGATAGGACAGAATTATACACAGTTAAGGTATATAATATGTATGTACAGTACTGTGCAAAAGTTTTAGGCAGGTGTGGAGTAAGAATGCTTTAAAAAATAGACATGTTAATAGATTATATTTATCAATTATCTAAATGCAAAGTGAGTGAACAGATGAACAATGTAAATCAAATCCATATTTGGTGTGACCACACTTTACCTTCAAAACAGCATTAATTCTTCTAGGTACACTTGCACAAAGTCAGGGATTTTGTAGGCATATAGTCAGGTGTCTGATTAAACAATTATACCAAACAGGTGCTAATGATCATCAATTCAATATGTAGGTTGAAACACAATCATTAACTGAAACAGAAACAGCTGTGTAGGAGGAATACAACTGGGTGAGGAACAGCCAAACTCAGCTAACAAGGGGAGGTTGCTGAAGACAGTTTACTGTCGAAAGTCATACAACCTGGCAAGACGTCATATAACCACAGCAACAAGCAAGCAAGGTCTCTCCCAGGCAGACATTTCAAGGCAGACAGGGGTTTCCAGATGTGCTGTCCAAGCTCTTTTGAAGAAGCACAAAGAAATGGGCAACATCGAGGACCATAGACGCAGTGGTCAGCCAAGGAAACTTACTGCAGCAGATGAAAGACGCATCATGCTTACTTCCCTTCGGAGATGTCCAGCAGTGCCAACAGCTCAGAATTGGCAGAAAACAGTGGGACCCTGGTACACCCATCTACTGTCCGGAGAAGTCTGGTCAGAAGTGGCCTTCATGGAAGACTTGCGGCTAAAAAGCCATACCTCCGACGTGGAAACAAGGCAGAGCGACTCAACTAAACGCAGGAACTGGGGTGTAGAAAAATGGCAGCAGGTGCTCTGGACAAGATGTTTGGGCCAACCTACCTGCAGAGTTCCTTCAAAAACTGTGCAAGTGTACCTAGAAGAATTGAAGGCAAAGAGTGGTCACACCAAATATTGATTTGATGTAGATTTATCTTCTGTTCACTAATTGATAAATATAAACTATTAACATGTCTATTTTTGAAAGCATACTACTTTACACCATTTTTTCACACCTGCCTAAAACTTTTGCACAGTTGTGTGTGTGTGTGTGTGTGTGTGTGTGTGTGTGTGTGTGTGTGTGTGTGTGTGTGTGTGTGTGTGTGTGTGTGTGTGTGTGTGTGTGTGTATCATCTGAGTTTTGCTGAGATGTTTTTCAGAGTACTGGTTTCCAGAGACGCTTCCTGTGATACATAGCCTTTGCCCTCTATTTTATTCTGCAAACCAAACCCACTGGTGAGAGTATCACTTTGGGACAGGCGCTTGGGTATATGTATTTCAGATACCAGATATTTATCTTTGAACTTTGTATTATACTGCCTGCAGTCACGATCAACTGTTAGTCATATCATGTCCGTTTATTCTAATTCTGAATCTATTCCTGATGGGCATACCATTTTGAGAGAATATATTTTCATGATGTCAGTTTGTATGCTTTTTTTTGACTCTGGGTTTTACTCTGACGCTTCATAACCCTTTTATAATTACTTCAGACCACTGGTCAAAGTGAAGACTAATGTCTAAGACTATGCCCCCTGCTTAAAAGAACAGATCATACATGACAGGCAGAGCCCAACTACTTCCTCCTACTTAATGAGTAACGAAGAGGTCAAAAACTGGAGCACAAACACCAGTAAATGAGGCATCAAAAACGCATGGACTCTCTTGTGGATAGAGATACAGAGATGGCATCCTCCCTTCTTGCGATTGCCCATAAAATTATAAACTGATATAATCTGCTGCTGGAGTTAACTTCACACAGACAGTAAAATAGGTGTTTATTTCCTGCAGCGCACACACACATGAACCTGTGATCTGTAACTTCAGGAAAAAGTTAAAACGGCCTTACATTTCATGTTTGAGGAAATCCCCTAGAGCAATTTCTTTAGTCTTTCTCCAGATTGTTACTTAAAACCTATATTCACCTTCCTGACCAGTACCTGAGTATCTCATATTCAGTGCTTTCTTACATACCAAAGATATGGATTAAATACAAATGTGATCCCACCTGCCATTTTTCAAATAGAGGCTAAGGAATCTGGTGTTGGCTTTTTATCGGCCAGAAGCTTCTTAAGTCTGCCCAATAAAAACACCACCAAGAACTGAACTTGAAATTTGCTTTACCATGTATGCGGCTGTTTTGAAATTAGGACATTGTTTTTGATGTAGGATTGTTTTTGACATGCTCAAGAAACACAATTCAAACAACAAACACAGAACACCTTGTCGTCAATGGCTTCTGAGCATTGGCTTTCATAATAATTAAGGTATCACTGGCTGAAGTGGGCAAAGATCATTTGCTTAATCCGTGATCAATACCTGTCTGCTTATGTAACTGTAATACGGTAATAACGTGTCATAAATGCACCCCTCCTTATACAACAATACTAACAATGGACTATTGATATCACAGCAGAGACAAGATTGTGTATTATAAAATAAGCCTTTTTTTAGATCTTTAAATTGAACTAATAAGCTGTAACTGACCACTATACATTCATTTGAGGAGGGGGTGCGATCCATTACAAATAAACCCTAAAGGTTGTCCCTGTGATTAAATGTTCAATATATGTCCCAAATGAATACAGACTTACATTCCCCTTGTACTTTTTTTGTAAGTATTTTAATATATCTTTAATTTAAAAAAACATCTGCAGTTGCCATTGAATTTTAGATCCTGTATGTCTAAGTAATTTGACCACAGGGGGACCCGGACAAAGACTGCAGTCGCTGAAGTGGTTTGTCAGCTGAGACACAAGGAAGTCCGACCCTCGACTGCAAAGGAAAGTCTTAAAGATTATTACTTTTCAGAACCCTGGTCATTATTGTCCCTCATTTGCATACACATGTACAGTACAGACAGACTTTGATTGTGGGAGGGCTTGAGGCATAACTGATATACAGCTTACTGTCCATACTTACCTGCTTCAGTCCTGTGGCGCCGGACTGCTGGTGATTAACACAATTAATGGAATACAATTAGTCCATCTCAAAAATGGAGGAGCTAAAGAATAGAGCACAGAAAAGAGAAGGGAGGCACAGGTCAGTTTCCTGGGATACATTTGAAATATTATTCAGAAAGACCGTGATTTTCGGGCAGATATATTCTTACCGCTATGGTTAAACACAAACAATGTGTTTAAGACAAAGTTCAATGTCATTTTTCTTTCCTAAGGAGAATATATATATAATGTATGTATGTGTAAATATCTATATATATATTCATTTAATACATAGCCTTCTGCACTTCATTTTTCAGGGACACATGGGATCCTTTCCAGTTAAATCCTATTGGTGCCGAAAAAGAAGAAAAAAGACGTTGCTTTATTCTAGTACAGCATCTGGTGGCTGTGATTGTTGGGCTCATGGTCCTGGTCTGTGGAGTCATTAGTAAGGTATGTTCTCCTGCATGGAATAATATTATTTAGAATTTTCTTTCTCCTTCTCATGGTATCCTGAGATTGATCAGCTCTTGAGAGTCTAATATACTGCCGATATCATAACCCTTAGTATGTAGGCCTACATGCATCTGTGTATGATGAATGATGTTATTTTGATATTTGGGAGAATGATTTAAGCACAATTCATACGAACGTCTCCGTTTCTAAACTCCATCTGTTTTGTCCAATGATAGAGTTCTCTGCTAGTCCTCACTATCCTTGCCAGCCCAAAATCTCTCAACAAAGGAACAGATCGGGAGTTTTACATTCTCATGCTGGCGGTCTCGTTGGTGGTGCCCAATGTGCTGGTGTTTCTCAAGTCGCTTTGGAAATGTGCATTCAAGAACTTTGTGCCACCCAACATGCGCACTATGGGGCTGGTGAGTTCTCCAGTTTCAAGACTTACAAACTACTTACATAAAAAAAAAATGCTGATACCATGAAATGCTGTTTGTTTCAATATACCTATGGATACATTCTGTACAAGAATAACATTAGATCAATCTTATTGTCAGAGCTGCATGCGGTGATCTACAGTTGCCCTCTGTTATTTCATTTGTTTTTTTATTGACGTGTAGAGATGGTGATTGTTTTTTTTGTTTGTTTTTCCCCCAGATATGCCTGATTGAAACCCTTGTCTCTCTTGGCATGTCCCTGCTCGTAATAGTTGTAATGCCTCAGTTTGACATCCTGACCAACCTGTTCATATCTGGCAGTATTTGCTTTTTTCCATCGCTCTTTCAAGTCGTGTTTCGTTTACAGCAGGACAGCTGGAAGATTATCTTCCCTCTGTGTTCGGTTATACTTGTGCTGGCGGGCTATCTTATGCTGGGAGTTGATTTTTTTGTACGCAGCTCTTCCTACGTGGCTACTGACGAGACTTCCTACTATTTATATGTTGGGATTGCAATCTTGGCTTCCATGTTGATTTCTCTCAACTGGTGGGAAAACGCTTTTCAGGCGAGCACCAACATTAAAGAAATGCTGACAGAGTTAGATAGTTTTCGGGACTTTGTGTTCATCATCACCAGCCTTTTGAGGATAATTGTCATTGGTGCTGTGTTTGCGATTAATATCACACTTGATGGCACTGAATGGTCGTATTTCAATGATGTTAAATTTTATGTGCTTGATCTGGGCATCAAGCTTTTTATCTTGCAAGCTTTTTCCTCGGCTCTGTGTCACTGGTTTGGGGTGGTGGCGGTCAAGATACACTCCATCAAATGCAGCTTTGCCCTCCCTCTTCTCTTTATCGTTCCCTCGGTTCTCTTCACAGCGGTGGCCATTTTCTTAACAGAATTCAGTGAAATGAAAGATAGTGCTCACAAGGAAGATTTCAACTTCACAACTTTCTGTCAATACTTACCACATACAAACCCTATCAACACTACAGAATCTATGATAGCCGAAATCTGCAATAGCATCTGTCGAACGACATTGCATTCGTATTACGAGTTATGGCCCATTGGGGTAACTGGGGTAGAAGGGCTGTCCTGGTGGATCGCAATGCTGTGCTCTACCTACTATGTGTGGAGCCTGAAAGTCCAGAGAATCGAGAGGACGTCCCAGATATTCGTCCGCCGACTGTATGAATCCGCCTTCGTTGATCAGTCTCTGCTGCTGAACACCAAGATGAGAGTGGTCAAAGCAAGGAACCAGGAAAGGTACATCCCATTTTTAAATGCCATTGCTGTAAACAAAGAAACATAAAATGAGCTTTTAATGATCAGCCGTGACGCACCTGTGGAGCCTAGAGTCTTCCACATCGCCGTATACCATTTTGATACTGTACGCTGTTCTATCAACAGTGGAGACAGAGCTGAACAATTTGCCATTCGTGACCAAATGTGGGTTAATTGGGGTCCACACCTGGCACTAATGCCTAGATCCTTTGACAGTAAATTGTAATAAAGAATGAGCTGTTTAGGTTTTAAAGTCTCTTGCGATAATGCGGTGCAATGAGAACCCTATTTGGTTTCAGCATTCCGTTTTTTAGTGCATTTGTCATGTATCTCACATTCAGAACAGCCATGTGCCAAATGTGTATTTCAATCCTCTTTGATTCACCCCACATAAAAACATGCCTTTTCTTTCAGTATTCATTTTTACACTCAGAATGTGTGGTATTTTTTGTCTTACCACAGTACTGATGAAGTTGAAGAGTGTGTCATATACCTTTGTGCAACCATGTGGCACGAAACATACGATGAGATGCTCAAGATCCTCACATCAATGTTTAGGTAAACATAAACTGGTGCCACACTTTTTATAGAATATCTATCTATCTATCTATCTATCTATCTATCTTACAAATAGTTTAATTACAAAAGTATAGAATTCATGTATAAAGCTAACATTTGGCATGTCCATTTTTAAACAATAATTAATATTGACAGTTTTTAAGTATGTTTTGTATTGTTTGATTCATTTTAGGTTGGACAGATACAGGGGAGATCCTAAAGAGGATCATAAGGACAATTTTGACTTTGAATGCCACATATTTGTGGATGATGCATTTCATTCAAAAGATGGTACCAAGTTTGTTAACGAGTACGTGGACGATTTAGTCAAAGTGATAATAGAAGTATACAGGTAAGTACTTTTTTTTAATGCCTATGATACAGTAATGCATATCTTTCAGGTTTCAAAAATGCCAACTTTAAATGTGGGACTCATTTTGTAGGGTTTTTACCAACAAGGAGCCGGACGACATGTCAATTACTGAAACACCATACGGAGGGAGACTGACTTTTGTGCTTCCAGAAGGAAACATGCTGTACATTCATCTAAAAGACAAGCAGCTGATTCGTAACAAAAAGAGATGGTCACAGGTGGGCGTTTCACTTTCTCATACCAAAAAGCCGGTGGAACGTATGTAAAATTAAATTAAAGTTGCTTTTCAAGGATGATGCTAGGATTTCATTTTAAATGTTGTCACAATGATTGTTTTTTTTTTTACTGAAATTACGTCATATGAAGCTTCTCCAAAAGATTGTGCATATTGGTTCAAATATGTGAGAAATTGTTATACTTTAATGACAGCTGTTTCTGTTTTCTTCTTTTTAACAGATAATGTATATGTACTATTTACTTGGTTGGAAAGGCTATATTGCTAAAAATCCCAAAAACATAAAGGTAAGGTGCTTTTTTTCATTTTTTACAGTAAATGCAGTTGGGTCATTGGGAGAACGTGTTTCATTCCCCTGGTCTAGATGTCCTATCATGTCCTCTCTCTCTCCCGGCACAGAGACATGACAATCCATGCCGTGCAAGTCTGATATCCCTGGATGGAGAATGTTTCCTTCTGCCGGCTCAAAACAACGACGACAAGAGAAGGAATATCTCGGATGACAACGTGTACGTCATGGCGTTGGACGGAGACACAGACTTTCACCCTTCGGCCCTAATTTTGCTTGTCGATCGTCTCAGGATGTACCACAATGTGGGAGCCGCCTGTGGAAGGATCCATCCTACTGGAATGGGTGAGGAAAGAGATGAAAAATATAACAATTAAAACGCAACAGCTGTTGATTTGCTGGTGCTTAATGGTGACATGTTTTTTTTTTTTTTTTTTATTAAATGTATCAATATACTAAAACAATCTTATGTCGTGTGACTTGGTATCCAGGTCCAATGGTCTGGTATCAGAAGTTTGAGTACGCTGTCGGGCATTGGCTCCAGAAAACAGCCGAGCACGTGTTTGGATCAGTCTTGTGCAGCCCTGGATGCTTCAGCTTATTCCGAGGGTCCGCCATAATGGATGACAACGTCATTAAGAGATACACAACTACTGCCACCAAGGCTGGGGAATATGTCCAGTATGATCAAGGTGAAATGTTGATTTCTTTGTTTGGGAAGGCACTTCCCAAAGTTTTTTTTTGTTTTGTTTTGTTTTCTGTGGAAAAGAATAAGGATTATAAGGATTATCAATATCTGGTTTGATATGCAGTGATGCTACAGGAATTCAAACTTATTATAATGATATTGGGGAGTAACAAACAACTAAATGTATGAGGATTTTATTTAGTTACCAAGTGGTAATGTAGTTTATGAGCTCACATCCTAATACTAACCCTAAGCCAAAAACCTCACCTTAGCTCCAACCTAAACCCAAGTCCTAACCCCAACTCATATCGCCTCTCTAGACCTACACCTGACCATACCCCTAATCCTAGATCAAGCCTTAGCCCTAACAATTAATTCCAAGCAGCAGTTTGGTTTTGATATTTGTTTCACCGCAGTCATCTTTGTAATTGACCTTGCGATGCTTTGATGTTGGTGACAGGCGAGGACCGCTGGCTGTGCACGCTGCTTTTGCAGCAGGGCTGGAGAGTGGAGTACAACGCAGCTTCAGATGCCTACACCAACGCCCCCGAAGAGTTCAAGGAGTTCTACAACCAGAGACGCCGCTGGGGACCCTCAACCCTGGCCAACACCCTGGACCTCTTGCACAGTGGGCGAGAAACCGCCAAGAAGAACTCATCCATTTCCATGCTGTACATTTTCTATCAGATTTTCACTGTGGGCTCATCCATTCTTGGACCGGCCTCTGTGTGCTTGATGATTGCAGGTATATCTCTATAACAATTTGTAAATGGCCTCTACTGAAGTCTACCTGCTAATTTCAGGATAATTTCCATATTTTTACTTTTGCTCGGTAACACGAATGTCAGCAATCATGACTGTTAGCTTAGCAGAATCTCACCATGTCTTCCATCTCAATGTGACTCGCCTAGCCCACCCAATGCCCTCACATGTTCTCCGTGAGATAGCAGTGGCGCAGACAAGCAAACAGGGGCAGCCGTGTGGCATGTGATCTAATCCATGTAGTGTACAGTGTCGGGATGAGGGAAGTGAGGATGAGGGTTTTCTGCAGCATCATAAACAACATTAGTGTACTTTGAGTCATTACACATAAGCAAACAAAGGCTGTTACATTCTGTTGGCCTTGACTTCCACTAAAGTGTCTGTTTTTGAGATATCACAGTTATCAGCCTACGTCACAGAACAATTCAGATATGTGTTTTTTGTTCTCTACCTGGGATACTGCCTTTACTTTTTGGATGGGTTTGGCTGGGTTTGTGTGTTAGTCTTAAATTGAGATGGTTGTTGTATTTTAACTTCTCTTTAAAGTTAAATTTAAATGGATCTTGTTTATCTACTTGATGTATTTATTTTCATTCCAGGTGCCTTTTCCTTTGTGTTTAAAATGGATGGAACTCTGGCTATCATCTTGTCAGTAATCCCACCTGTTGTCTATTTAATCATTTGCTTCATAACCAAGCCTGACTTCCAGATCAGCGTGGCAGCAGTGCTGAGCGTGATGTACGCCTTCCTCATGACGGCCTCTTTCTTCTCCATCATCGGTAAATCCTGTCTGTTGTGCGTCTGCGCGTCTCGAGAGGTCGGGGTGGATGTTTATTGTGTGTATTAGTGTATTCATTTATTAATTTGAGGAATTCTCGTCATCTCTCCTCAGGTGATATGGTCAAAGAACAGACATTTATCACCCCCACGGGCATTTTCCTCGTGTCCATGAGTATCCTGTATCTAGTAACAGCCATCCTACACCCCCAGGAGTTCTCTTTGATTATTTACGGTCTGATGTATGTCCTCTGCATCCCGAGTGGCTATCTCTTGCTAACTATATATTCACTAGTCAACATGCACGTTGTGTCCTGGGGCACACGTGAGTCAAATCGAGACAAAGAGCAAGGGAAAGCCGTGGGAGTTTTGTGTGACAGGAACTGCAAGATGTGCTGCTGGGATGTAAAAATACAAGTCACTCAAGAGACAGAGAATTTAATGTTACAGCAAATCCAACAGGCAGTGCAACCGAATACTAAACCAGTGCAGAAGCCATCTGTTCCAGCGCACAACCCGCAAGACCATACAGTGACCGCAAAGCACAACGCGGACCACAACTCCCAGGACCACAAGCAGGTTGCCCTGCCCACCCCAAACATGCTGCACAAACGAGCCAGCCTGAAAAACAAGCCCGCGGCCACCGAGAAAGAAGAAATTGAAATGGAATGCATCTCAAGGTATACTATGGAGAGTCAGTCAATCCAATTAACCATCACTCAGTCAATCAATCAATTGCAAAATGAGTCCTGAGATTTCTGGGGGTTAAAAGGACTAATATTATAAGTACTGTCTGAAAAGATGTGTCTTGAGTTTATTATGAGGACATATGTGTCCCTATTACTACACAGCTTAATCAGTATTGAAGAGCCCAGGGGTCAAGGGATACAATTAAATGTTCATGTGGACTGATTATACCCAAGCATTTCATTTTCACACCTTGATGCTTCATTACAGTGGAAGTGAGGAGGATAAAAAAACCTATGAAGAAACTGAAGATGAAGATGAAGATGAGTCAGACATGGAGGAAATTGAAGAGTTTGAGGTTAAACCTAACAGTGGTGAGAAATTTCAGATTTCAAAGTACTTTGTCTCAAAAAAGCAGTCACATTCTTCTAGATTCATACACAAATACATTTAAACCAGAAAAGTAATGAACACACAACAAGGCCTAAAACACAATCAATGATGACACTTGCCATGTATTTTGTGTGAAGGATTTTTTTGCATGCAACAGTTCTGTTTGAATTCTTTGAAAACAGACACTGATTACTAGCATGGGATTCTGTTTATTATGTTGAATGTTAAGTTTTACATCTTTTTAATTTTTTCGTCAGAATGGGTTGACCCCGTGAAACAGGAGTTCCTGAAGAAACTGACTTATGCAAACCTGAAAAGAAACTTGCAAGAGCAAATCCGTTATGCTCTGAGGAATAAAAACCAGGAAGACATATGCGAGGAACTGGTCATGATGCTGACAGACACTGTGAATGGAGAGCTGAATGACAAAATCGGCCCAGAAGATATTCTAACTGACAGTCTTTTGGAAGAACTGCAGTATTCCCTAAACGAAACTGCAAGAAGGACACTGAAAAGCAACCGCAAGGAGAGACTAGAGAAAAGAGTCAAACGGGCAATCGAAAAAACTCTGACAGCCCCACAAGTGGAAAGACTAACTGACGTAAGCCTTCTTCATTTCTCTTTGTTTGCAATCTTACTGGTTGTTCTTTGCCTGATAGCATGTCCGTCTTATTGCTGATGTTTGATATCCTGTTTCTTGTCTCAGGATGAACACGACTTTTGGATGAAGTTAATTGAAAGATACTTGACGCCTTTAAAGGATGACAAAATAAATAAGGACGAAGTGAAAAGGGAACTGAAGTCCCTCCGAAACAAGGTAGGTCTAATCTTTCAGTGCATGTCCAATTATTGAAATATAATATTTTTAGACATATTAGCATTAAATCAATTATTGTGACCCCGTTCCATAAAACAATGCCTATGTCTCTTAGCTACTCATCCTGTGAAATATCTAAATAAATTACCAGACAAGGCAATCGATCTACAGTGTCACGATATAATGAAGACCTTACTTGAGATCTTTGAAGGCTTTTTTACATAGATTGTATTTGATTTTTTAGGCTACATTTCTTTACTTCATTGCGAACACACTGTGGGTGGTGGCCACATTTTTCCTTCAAGCAATTGGAAATACAATCTCCATCAAGATGCCTAAAATATATCCAAACGGCACTAAATCTGATGAGTTCCTCAATGTGGAGCCCCTAAGCTTGATGTTTCTGCTGTCGTTTGCTGTCCTTCTGCTGGTTCAGTTCCTGGCCATGCTCTATCACAGGTAAAGGGCATCAAAATATTCACACACCTGCCAGGAGTAAAGAGAAATGTGAAATCCTATATCACTCTTCTTTTGTTTTCACAGAGTGTACACTCTCATCCACATGGTGTCCTACAGGAGTACAGAGAAAGACTACGTAAGCAGTGAAGTAAGTGGGACTACATTTCTTCAATAACACATTTAAAGAAAAAATGCACACAAAAACAGGAGGGGAGTGGTGGAAAATTACCACTCTGGCTACCAGTTTGTCACTATATATTTATTAAATCTTGTATTTATTCTGGTTCTTGCAGGAAGATGAAGATGGGCTGACTTTTGAAAACCAATTTGGAAATGGTCTTGTGATGACCAGTGATGACATGTGAACCAGCGAGTATTGAATTCCTGTTACAGACTCGCTCCCAGCCTGTCAGATCTGGCCAGGGGTCTGGGTATTGTAATCATTCCCATTGTTAGAAGTGCACTTTATTATACACTGGGAAATAGACTGTATTGTTAGAGTATTGTATTGTATTGTTCATTTCTCAATGTCCTAAGTGTGTTGTGTTTTGCATTGTTTTACTCCGTCCTCCACCTCTGGGTAAAACAAAAGTCTTAAATTATTTAACGGTGCCTCATTAGATAGTCTTGTCAAAAACCCAATCACAATATTCCCGCTGTGTACCTCAGGAATGCCAAAACAGAAACACAACAAAACCAAGGTGGATGCTTGATTTCACAATGTGAGGGAATACTTAATGTAATAAATTCTTTATTTAAAGTAGTAGATTTATATTTTTCTGGTGAATGCTGAATGTTAAATTATTGTTCTTGACTGATTCATGTTATTGTATTATGTCAAGTTTATATCCAAGGATATTTTGTAACCAATTTCCAACAACAACAACAACAACAACAAAAACAAACATGTACAGTGAGTTAATGCAAGTGAAATAATAACTATTTAGGATTTTAAATATTACTGAACTGTTGAACTTTCTGCAAGGGGACCTAACCTGTGATGTATCTCCCTTTAAGCAGTTTTAATTTAATTGCCAGCCTTTATGAGCTTTGTTTTTAATATTGTTGGTCATATCGTGGGTGTACATAATAAAGTACTAAATTATAGCATGACATCTTCTTATTTGTGTCTGTATTACCCCTTTTAGAAGTAGCAAATGGTCTTAATGGAGAAAAGTCGAAATACAAGTTTGCCAGATGAGAACAACATTTTTTATCGGTTTAAGGCTGATTAATAGGATTTGTAATATATAATTCTTGACTGACATTGTAAAATTTAAGAATTCTTCATCACTATTCGGTCACTAAGTACAAATTAGTTTTGGTCATCTTTGTTACGGTCGTCGTGTTAGCATGTAAAAGGCTCCAATATGCAAAGTTCAGCCCTCGCCCCACTAAAGATTTATTGGTGAATAATAAATGATGTTAGTGGAGTTTGCCCTTTTTCAACCCCTTTAATTGCAGGCAGCTAAATTTTATTAATCCAGGGAGATAAGGCAATCACTTGCTACGGGCATGTGCAGGACATGCTTTTCTCTGTAACAGCCTCATTTCTGTCCTGAAATAACTTCCCAAAGCAAGACGTCCTTAAGAAAAACAAACCACCACAAAACTCTTCCCTTTGTTGTATTGTATGCACTGCATTCTTTATATGAGTATTTGTGTATTAATTAAAAATTTACACAAATCTATGCATTTGTTTACTCAGGCTGCAGTTCCACCCTAAGAGTGAAGTTAATAATTGACAGAGGTGAAATCATTATCAGGAAGAACCATGTCATGGAAACTGATGCTCAGAAGCCACTGCCTTTTATCAAGTGAAATGACTCTTTGTTTTGGGGCTTATCTGGAATCTTACAGTGAAGCACTTGGGATGGTTGCTTTTGTTTGTATATATATATATATATATATATATATATATATATATATATATATATATATATATATATATATAGTGACAGGCTGGAAACAACCAGCACATGTATGGTGCAAAGGTACGAGTTTATGAGTCTCCTTTTTATCCTAAACTAACACAGGCACACTGGTCCTGTCTAAACAGATATCAAAGACAAACACAGCAGCAGCCAGTGCCATTCACAATCAGCATTCATAAACCAAAGTCAAAGTCTGTCACCGTAATCAGTTCAGTTCAATTCCTCTTCGCTCGCTCTCTCCCACACTCCCGTTATCAGGCTCTCCTCCCAGGCATGGAGGGAATGGCAGGTCAGGTGTGTCACTAGTATTTTTCCTCTCCCAGGGTCAGGGGAGGTGCAGGGCAGTTCGGGTTGGTCCCTTGCAGCATCACAATGTATATTTATATATATCATCATCAGCTCATATCCATCCACTGCTGGATGAATTCTCCCCAAGATGTTTCCACTTGTTTCGATCTACAGTTTCTTTTCCACGTCAAGCCTGCAAAGTGTATGATTTTATCTTACCATCGTCTATGTGCTCCTCTTCTAGGTATTTTTTCACCTCTTGGGATCTATTCAATGGCTTCCTTTGTCCATCTTTGATCTGTTCTTCTTGCAATGTGTCCGGCCCATTGCCATTTTAACTCCATCAATGATCTCAGCTATGTAGGTTTGTTCTTGTTAAACCAACAGACATCTTGTATATTATATGCATTACAAATTTGTCATTTGAGATTATCATATTTTGCCAGTATATAACCAATATAAAAGCTTTGACAGTCCCTCAATCGATTGGTTATATGTGCTACTACGAGTGTATATCAGTAAAGTATCAGTGAATTTCCTGCTGCAGTCATTTTCGTAACTTGTGTAAGTGTAATCTTCTTCCCAATCACAGCTGCTTTTAATACCCCAAAGGAGAGGTCTTTGGTGATTCAGGACTATAGAAAGACTATATCGCCAAGGCAGCTTGGGTTATAATAACATTCAGCAGCAGTGTGACCGTATGGCTCCGTGTTCACCAGGACACTTTGAGACGGGGTGGGATATTAAAGTAGATCAATAAAGAAAAGTCCAAAGATGGACAAAGTAAGCTACTGTATATATTACAAAAGACCTAGAAGAAGACCACATTAAAGATGGGAAGATTAAAATATTTTGCAGATGTGACACACAAAGGGAAGCTATAGATCGAAGCAAGTAGAAACAAAAAAACAGTAAAATATTGTATATATTTTTTATTTTCCTTCAAGAATAAATTTAGAAATTCAAAAATTGAACTTGAACAGCATAACTTTAAAGCTTGAATGGCAAATATCAATTAATCCATTGGTATTAACATAGACTGAAAAAGGTTGTGTACGTGTTTACATAGTTTTCCCTTGGAGTTCAGACAGACCATCAAGTCTATCTAAAGATAAAAATTGGTTTACAATTTCCATTATGATACAGAATCACATCAAATGCAGCCAGAGAACATTACAGTCAGCTGATCATATCCTTAAATGACATTATTTTCAACTTTCAAACACTCCAAAGTAGTAACAGTCTATTTTGCAGTTTAATTCAGGTGCTCCATGTGAGATTAAAAAATGAATAGGCGTGATCCGTTTTAAATTATAGGTGGCAATGCGGTTCAGAAGAAAACTCCTGGCTTCGTGTTATTTGGCAGCTTGCTTCTTTTCCATTCTGAAAAAAAAAAGCGTTTTACATTGTCTTTCCATGTCAAACATCTTTCCATTTGCAGACACTGAGTAGAATGAGAAATGTAATGAGTAAGAACATTAAAGGGTCCAATTCTCACTCCTGGGTTTATGACAGAAATTACATCTGTAAACACCCGTCCTGCTAAAGCTCAGTTCATTTCAAAAGTCTGCTAAAATGTGGGGAGATCAAGTGACGAACTGAACTTTATTGCCATCTCCTCTTGCCTGTAAAACACAAAAGCTTCTCGGAATAGTCGAGTTTAATAACCTAATAATATGGAGGAATGAAAAACTTACTTGTATTTCATAAGTCTTCCTCCCTGGATGAGCTGAGCCGTCTCGTTAGTGACATGGCAGGCAAACAGTAGCCAGTTCCTGGGCTGAACTTTGTAGGCAAACCTCATGAACAGGAGCGAGTAACAGCTAAGAGCTGGAAAAAGTAAAATTCTGTTCATGAGGGGTGCTGTGGTTAACGCGACACATATGACAATAGAATCAATAACACCCAACGAAAGACAACAGGTTTACAAGATGTCAGTGTTTTTTCAGGAAAGTAAACTTCCAATAACATAAGGGAGAGAGAGTGAAATAAGGAAACGTTTGTCCATCCCTTGGGCTATCATCCCCCCCCACAGTTAACTGTAGTGTTCCTCACCGAAGGTCATTCTCCCACTGATGATCTCTGGGCTCTTCTTCATGTCAGTGATGGCCGCAATGGGAAGGCCCCAGTTAGCAACCGGCCCCCAGAAGTGCTACACATGTGGAGGAAAACAATGCCGTACATTTAGAAATGATAAATTGAAAACAACAAAACCAGAAAACAAACCAATAGACATAAATCAAAAATATTCCACTGGCTATTTTGCAAGATTCTTTCTCTAGACGTATGCACATATTGAAAGGTAGGCTAAAGTTTAAAGATTAAAAACTAAAGTTTAGCCTGCTAAAGTAAGTAAATAGAAACAATATCTCTTACCGTGCTGCAATGGGACATTTTCCAAGGAACATTACATCACCCAAAGAGAAGAAACACAAAAAGGGGGAATAAGTAAGTTATTAAATCACAGAAGGAAATAAAATAAGACCCGTACTTCCAAGGAAAGAAATCTACAATGCAGACATTTTTGTTGCCAAAATCAAGGCAATCAACAAATTGCTATATTGCTTTTCAACTCTTAAAACATTTAAAGCTGTACTGTAAGACCTGCGGACTCTAGAGGACTACAGTGGCAGGCAGGATTGCGAATATCCATATAGGTTGAGCTTTATCCCCATCTAGAGGATAGTGGTGTAACTTCTCAGTCTGAATGTGGGACTGACCAGCTTTGATCATAATATAAGAATAGAAATAATAACACTGGCAATGAGACTGCATGTCTGCACTATTTATTCCCTAAAATGTCAACTGGAGTGTTTAAGGCAGTTACTTTTTCAGGGTAAAAGTCTTGCATTTTTAAATCCCTCACACATATTTAGCCTGGCAGGATTTATGGATTGATTTTGAAGTTTACAAAATGAAGAAAACCACAGCAGCCTGAAAAATAAACCAGGGTTATGACATCAAGTGTTAGTGTATGACGTTATGAAATGCACTTATATCTGTGCACTGCAAGGAACACAGATGAAGGAATCTTGTTGTTATATCAAAATACTGTTTTTATCATCATTTTCAGCATCCATCCGTGTTTTAATGAATGTGTGTGTACGTATATAGCCCCCACAAACACTTACATATACACACACGCACACATTGCATCAGGCAGGATTGTGAAATGCATTTCCCCTAATATGAGGAAGAGAGACACCTAAAGACCTAGAAATGTAAGGTAGTACTGCGTAGATTGGACATTATTAACATCAATATGGTTAACTATCAGAGGTTTCATTGGTTTACGCTGGTGTTCATTAGCAAAGTCTGGTAAACACACAAGGTCGAGTTATGTGTGCAATGGGTGCAAATACAGATCCTGCCCCATCACTGCCAGCCTCCGGCACAGCAACACTGAGGGTTAGACCAAATCACACCTTTGACCTACAAACGGATCGCAAAGACAAACCCTTATCCTGTTGGGTTTAATGCACTATCAAAACCCACTTTGTGCCAATTATAATCAGAAGCCTGTAATGCAGGTTTGACAGGCTGATCAATGCTGTGTTTTGCTCTACGAGCCCTCAGTTACACTGACCCAGAAAGGACACGATTGCTCACATTTCACAAACATACCTCATTAAATAGTCCCGGAACTCCTTGCTCCGAAGGTGGTCCACGGCTTTACGTGCCAAAACCCCTGCCATTGTTTCAATGTGTGAGGTTACACGATACTATTTACACCAAGAAGAAGGCGAAACAAGGCGATCGGCTGAAGAGGGGAAGAGGGTCACAGTTTCAGCGGTATGCTTTACAGCAGCTCTAAACTGACGACACTCTGCGCCTGCTTTCCGGCAAATCCACCTGTCAATCAGCGCTTTTCTGCAACGTGATTGGCCGTTGCTGTGCGGTAAAGCGATTTGCTCAGCGACTCGCCGCTGTGGTTTCCAAAACAAAGAAGGGTGGGACGCTTTCCTGAGCTGTGATTGGTCGGGAATTGGCCAATGAGTGCACAGCCATTGAAGGACAATGGAGGGCAGGATGGATTTGAAGTTCCCCGTCTTTGAAAGGTGTTGTGTGTCAATAAGCGGTTTAACTAGTAATTTTAATGATGTGACAGCAAGATAACAACAGCTTGAGCTCTTTTGATTCAGTTCACCAAGCACTTTGTGCACAACAGGTTTCATGTCATTGTCCTAGGCTTCCTCTGTTTGCCTACACCGTGCCGTGCTGTCAAGGTGAGTTAAGTGCCCAATTACAACAACACATAATTCACATTTACAGGATTGTTTGTATTGTGTATCCCTTACAATCAATTCATATAATGATGCCTATATACTACAAGTTACTTAATTACTTATATATCACTTTGCATTTATTAGTCCAGCACACAGTATATTCTTAGTTATATTGCCTACTTCATGTCTAGTGTAGGCCCATGTTAACATTTGTGTAAGGCTTTTATTTACCTTTAATTTACAAAACACAGATGACATGATAAAAGGTAAGTTCATGTTCTGCCCAAGCTTCAAATATTAGTAAATATTTTGCAAACGGTATTGCTCCATTGCAATACCACATACTGACTTTTGAACTTCCTCATGTGCCTCTGGGTTACTGAGTTCATTTTTGCAAATGTAGAGGATGATGTAAAGGTTGCCAACCCTGGATATGATACCCATACCGACACCAGCAATCTGGAATTCGTCTTTACATATATGATTATGAGATAATTTCATCTTGAATGTTGCACGTTTTTTTTTTATTTTTTATTTTTTAGTGTGGATTATTTGTACATGTCAATAAAATAAGTAAAACATCTTGTGGGGTTTGATAGTGTAAGAATGTGAGAAGAGTGTGTTGTAAAATTGACCAAGACTGCTTTCCTTGCCAACCTTAGCTTTTTGTGAAAGCAAAAAAACCTAAGGTATTCTGTTGGAAATATTGGTAAGATTGTGGTTTTGTTCTTTTCAGTTTAATTTAAGGCCACTGATATGGTGCAAACTGATTTGTACTGTAAATGCATTACTACCAAGCTCTGTGGAGTGCCAGGCATTTAAAAATAAGCGATAAACACAAAATAACACAGAATGCCAACTGTTTTTGATTTGATTTTATTTAGAAAGTTTTGGCATGCCAAGCCATTGCACAGCAAAGATGGATATCTACAGGGCTTTTACATTGTTCTTAAAAATGTACATTACCTATAAATACCTGCAAAGTCCCAGAAGCAGTTTTTCAGTAGACTGTATTGAAACACCCTCAGCTTGTGGGTAAATAGATCACAAAGTCTTCTTGGTACCTACAAGTCACACCAGAAGCATTGAAAGCATTCTAGCTGAGGTCACACATCGGGACAGTCTATAGGAAACGCAGCACACATTTTGCTCACCAGTGCATTTGGAATATACAAAGTACCAAGATTTTTCAGTGCTACAAAAATATTGCACTTTTTTACTCTTACAAAATTGTGGTATTTCTCCAATAAAATAAATAAATAAGGTTTTCTTAACCCTCATAAATAGTTTCCAAACAGATATCAATGGTTAATTCTACGCAAGAGGTCAAATTGCTTTATTATGACCTGTAAACAAAACAATAAAACAACAAAAACAAACAAACACAAAAAAATACAAATAAGAACAAAAGCAGCAGAATCAAGGATCTGTTTCAAATAACTGAAGAAACCATGAAACACATACAAATTGGTTGCTGTTTTCCTTTTTTCCCAACACAATTGTTCTGCTTTTTTAAAGCTTTGTGGTTTAAATGGGTAATAACCTCCAAACAATAACAGGTTTAATTAAGGCTGTGATTGAACTGTTTCACAAGTTCTCTCTTGACTGCGTTCTTTTAATGACAACACTTGGGCCTAATCTTTCCATAGATTAAAACAAATGGTAGTTGGTCCATTAGTCGAGAGATTAGACTTGAAAGACTAGACAACAAGAAATGTAGTGTATTAAAATGTTGAGATGCCTTCGCTTGTTACTAAATATAAACACACCAGTTATCTTAAACATAATTCAATTAGAGAGGCTTTGTTTTGAAACTGTTTTTGACCATACACTGTTGGGTGTACACAGTGTTGTAATGAAAGGCTTCAAAATTGTATATTTTTAAGGGAGTGCAGAAACGTTCCTTCAAATTATTCCCTTCCTGTGAACCTGGAATGTAATATTGTCCAGGTTTTTCGTCAGGTAAAAATGCACAGACAGTAACTAGCAGAACCAAATTGTACTGACAAATCATTGTTTTATGCAAATATGTCAATTTGTTGCGCCTTTCTTAAGCAATAATGAAAAAGGTATTGATGTCATAAGTAGTTATTCAAATACATATCCAGAATATTTAAATAAAATGAATGTCACAGCATTGACGACAGTGCCATCTTAGAATATTCCACAATCCAGAAGCAGGATCTTGACATCACACAGAACAAAGACAGGGCAGGTATTGTGTCACAGGGTGAATGATTCAGGAAACACATTAAATATCTTCTAAAAAGCTTTCTATTCGTCTTTTTCTAATAATAATGTGCAGTGAATAGAATTAAAACGTCTAAGGTGATAATCTAAAAATCGTCTCATCCATGTTACCGAACAAAATGTTTATGTTGAAGCTAATTGTCATCAATTATAATATTCTTTAAATGCACATTGTAATGGAATAGATCAACCAATAAATAACATAATACCATACCAAAAAAGTGCACTTGATTTTAAATGACATCATCAAACCAGATAGCACATACGGAATGACTTCATGATACAAAATTAAACTCGTAATTTGAAAACCGCAAAACAGAAATCGAGGCCTGACAATCGAAGGTCTTTTAAATTATATTTAGAAGAGTAAATATAAGGATTTGCAGTTTTGTTTCTTCTAAAATTGGGTGGTTAGATTATATAAGGTGAATATAAGCTCAGTGTAATTCACACATTTGGAATAAAGAAGGAATCAAATATATTGGTTTTGTTTCTAAATCAAACATGATGGCCATTTAAATAAATAGAGAAAGCTTCTTCTAGTGTGTGGGAATGTAATACATCTGAAAGGTTGTGACACTGCAATTTCCATGTGATCGATTGTGGCTTTTGTGTGTCAAGTGCAACACACATTGAGATTAAGGCCCTGTCTACACTATGCATTTAAACCTATTAGCTTTTAACCTACATAAAAGTCCTCAAATACTGTTAGCGTCTACACTTTCTTTTACTTGGATTTGTAACATTTGGTCATTTTATAATACAGAATATATTTATTGGGTGAAAAAAGTCACAATGTACACTTTCAACTTTACATTATCGATCAACAAAAACAACAAAGGACTTGGAACAGAAAAAGAGATGAGAAAACCCATGCAGAACGCTCTGGAGTAAGATTTCCATGACCAGCTTGTCTGTGGCTTAATTTTCATGAGCATCCATTGAGAAAACAAACTGGATTTGAACATCTTACTGTTGCCATAAACTACCCAGAATATTCTTTGTCTTTGTGCAGCTCATGTTTGCATTATGCATACTTTACAAGGCCTTCTGCAGGAATTCTGAAGATATTTTAGGTCAGATGGAATAGATCAAGGTATTTAAAGGTTATTGAGTTGTGGTCATCATAAACTATATATAGTATTGCAATAAGGCAAAAAAAAATTCCTGGAAAGAGAATTAAGCTACATTAAGTGAGGCAACGGTTTGACTGCAAATACATCAATAAAATAGCTTTATCTAAACTAAAGCATGAATGCAGTACAGGAAGGTCTGTTTAAGATGTAATACAGTTTATATATTGTTTTTCAAATTTCAAGATCATAACCTCACGATGCATGTTAGTTACATTGTCTATACAATATGAAAGCCTTTATTTTTTATTTTCATTAAGATGGAGTTTCTGTGGCTTTTCCCTCAGTAAGAAGTTCCTTCATCCCAACTGATTGCAGGTTAGTTATTTGTAACTTAAACCGACAGGTTCTACTGATCAGGTAAGGCATTCATAGCATAGCTCTGTTTATGCTTTCTAAAGATCTGAAAAGGTTTCACAGAGGTCTTCAGTGTGTATTCACCTGTGAAATCTCTCTGCCGTACAGTGCACATATCATTTCAGAAACATGCATTGACTTTGTTTGTGACAGATACTGTTCACTTAATTGTAAAATTCAAATAGCAAAGGTGAATGTCTGGGTTGATTTTATATCTTCTCAACAAAACCAATATATGTATCGGGAAGAATTTACTCTGCTTTTCTCTCTGAGGTGTCATTGCACGTTTTGTATTCTTGTTCAGTGTTGATCTGTTTTTCAGACTAAAATGCATCTGATTTCCAATTCTTTACTAGCATACTGCCAGTAAGAAAACACTCTACTTTTCATAAGTCTACTTAATCTGTTTCTGTGTTTGAAATCATTCAGTGTGTTTTAGCTGTGTACTATAGTTGGAAACAGTACTGGCATAAGGAAAAGACTGTTCTTTAGGAATGTGTAAGGGCCCCGTTAAAAATGTGCTAATGATGTGTGAGTCTGAAGCTGAACTAGGGATTGACTCCATTTGTAACCTGTAAGGACACCTTGAAGTATTAGAGGGTGGTTAAAACAACAAAACATGAAAGGCTACAGTAGCTGCAAGAAATTTGCAAAAAAATAATCTAGAAATGATCTTTGATTGAAATACAGCACTGATCTAGCATTGGTGACAAAGCAGGTATTAATTAACAGATCATTATAAAAACATGTTTCCTTTGGATTTGTTGGCACAGCAGCACATACAGCTGATGTAAAAAACCAACAACACTGAAATTATTTGACAAGACTGTCAATCTGCATCGCTTGACACAACCGACTCTTAACATCCCTCTTTAAAGAGTCTTTGGATATACAGCTGTGGAAAAAATGTATTAATGATTAGAGCTGTATACTGACTATCTAATATGGTCATGATGAGCTAAAATTTAAAAGAAATTAACACAGAAGAATATTTCCGCACTGTTTCGGACCACCTTTCTGCAAAGCCCTTTAATAATCCATGCTATGTTTTTCTTGCAACTAGTGCGTTTCAGCCAACCTCCCCTCATGAAACGTATTACCAGCAATCCCTCGTGTGCTCCTTTGCCATGAATGATGTAGAACTAGAATTGGCTTTTGTAGTGCCAGTCCATGCCCTTGTGTAAAATCTACAGAGCATCACATTGTGTAACAATGATAAAGCTATTTGGCTCATATTGAGGACACTTTCTTGTTTCTTGGTAGTAGGTATAAAAAACAAAAGACAGAAGGCCTAAAAAAAGGCTAGCTCAAAAGAACAAAGATTTTGCTCAGTCTACATGTGGTATCTGTTGTATCTAATGGAGAAGCATATTTTCTTTGTAAGGTTGAAAGCCACTTCAGTCTGTAAAGGAGAGCCTCTGGTATTGTACTGGCTAATGCTCGTTTTACCAGCCATTTAAGCATGGCCTTAGTGGTGTTAAAAAAGCTCAGGATGCTATTGATTATAATAAATCAATGTAACCTCATCTATAATATGGCCGGAGACAACTTTTCCAGCAGCTTCAACTTCAGAGATTCTGCCCTTTTACTTTTTTGGGGAAAAGTGATCTTGCAATTGTTGTACCCTTATAATGTATTTGCAATGAAGGCAGAATGTGTGAACGGGTTCGAGCCAAGCTTTGGGATGAGAAAGGGCCGTGTTCCCTCCATTGGGCTGCTCTAGGCTTGTGTGGAGACGTCTCTTAGGGCACTTGATGTGGTTGTGAGGAGGGTCTGCTATAAACGTGTGGAAGTGAGTCTCTTCATTCCTCTTCTCTGGGCCAGACTGGATGACAGCACTGGTTCCAGCTTAGGGGCCTGAGGTGAACGGTTCAAAGCGAAATATGTGGCTGCCATGGCGCCCTAAAAGAACAGGAGGGGGAAGAAGATCTATTAGAAATGGCGATTTTCCACACTTACTCGGAAATATGGAGGAGATGACATGGTCATCGTTACGTATGGTATGTGAAACAATGGAACCTGTTGGTATTGATCTCTTAGGGGTTTTAACAACTGTAATGGCAGGATTTGCACAAAAGATGGCAGCACCATACAATGCAAAACATTCATGCCACGAAATACATGAACTCGAGGGATTAGTTACTTGCAAGATTGGTAATTGCATGTTATATTCTCAGTATTATTGAGCTCTAGTTTTTGAGAAGCAAACGGTCTTCAGACCAAGAAAAAAAAAACAACAACTAATAGCAACACAAAGGCAAAAAAAAAAAAGAATAATTGTAATTTAAAAAGTTGAGATGGTGAGAACAGGAAGATGACTGAAATTACAGGCATGTGAGACTCACCTTTACTAGCTGCACGTCCTGTCTGATGAGCTGACTCTGGGATAGATACTCCTTGTTTACTATCCAGGGGTGCCGTAGTACCTGTGGTGCAGTGAGACGCTGATGTGGATCCACGTGGAGCATCTTTGACACAATATCCTAGGCAGACACAAATGAGATGATTGGGGATTTCAATTGCAAACTCTTTAGTTTTTGGAATTGTTTGACAAATTGTATAATAACATGCTTTCATTCCATTTCATGAAAAGAAACTGAGATGATTTCTCGAGACTGTGTTCGATGACTGACAGAGGGCTTTGGTGTGTGCTCACTCAAGGCCATGTTTGCTGACATGCTGTAATTCGGCATATTGAAAAAATTGACAAGCATTCCTTAGTGTGGTGAAACAACAACAGCAGCAGCAGCCAAAATGACCTCAATTAATCAAAGTCAGTTGTTCTTCACAATGCACAGGAGCAAACATGACACTTAGTGACCTCACCGGGCTGAACCCGGAGAGCAAGCAGGCCCACAATGACTACTAGCAGATGAAAACCACGGAGAAGCAAAATGTAATACCTGCAGGAACCACGATATAATTTCAAAGTTCCTAGCAGTTTGCATTAACTGCCAGTGGATTACGTACATCAGCGTGTGCATTGGGGTTTTAAAGCCAGTATTGTGCACAATCATACATTCTTATCCTCTCTTCATTCTATCAGGCAGTTGATGCATTCTTCTGACCCTTTTTTGTTTTGTGCGACAGCCATAAGGTTCATCTGTAGCATCTGTCAGCTCTCACCCTGCCTGTGCTATCCGCCCTACAAACACAGCTTTGGGAATATTTAGTCTTCTGTTGCTTTTTGATGTTCTTCAGATCCCAGATAACAGTGTGTGTGTAATATCAGTTTTGACCGTGCAGTGTGAAGCCTGTTTTATATAGACTGTTGTCTAAGCCAATTCAGAGTGTTTGTTATCCATAACAAAGAAGCCCCTGCAGGCGTGAAAGAGGTGAATACTTCTGTTTATGAAAGAACAGAATTCGTGACTACCTTGGCCGCGTCCGACACCGTGTCCCAGTTCCCTCCGGAGAGAGCGTATTTGCCGCTTCCAATGCGTGCCAAGATTTCTTCTGGCGTGTCGTCCGGCCCGTTGGCGAAAGGTGTGAATCTGTTGAAGACAAAACGTTAAAAAGACGTTTCTAATGTTTTATGGATTTCGTTCTCCAAACTGTCGATACTCTTAATGGACACCAGCATCCCACCGAATACTGATAGGGTAGGGATAAATTAGGACATGAAACTGTTGTTTGTAAAGGTAATAGTCACAAAAAACAAGATCTTAATCTGTTAAGAAATGCAAATCTCCTTTCTTTGAATTGTATTTTTGCCTATAAGACTTATCTATCCTCTTTTTTGTGCACATTCACACCAGGATGTGTGCCAGGGCTCTTTTTATTTCTTATTTGATATGTTCTGAATTGTTTGGGATTTGTAAATGGAATTTCTGGATGACCTGTTTTCAAAGAGATTTAAATGTCACGTCTGAAGCAAACTCGACGGTGTTATCTGAGCTCATGACGGCTGTGTGCCGAGGACCTGCACTTACCCCAGATAACACCTAATCCCATTCCTCTGTTCTCAACATTAGTCACATTTTATTTTCCATTTTAATTTACCGACAGTTTATTTTGCAGGGCTTTGTAGTACTGATGGCTGCTTTTAAAGCTTTTATTGCCTCCTTTCCTAAGAAGGAAGGCTGATAAAGTGTCATTCAGCACTGACTGTACCGGTCAGAGGGGCTCGTGGAAGCAGCTGCAGTACATCGAGGATTAGGGAAAAAAAAAAGATCACATTCCCTGATAGATATTATCACAAAGTCCATGTTGATTAAGGAAATAATCTCTTTGGTTGTACAATCAAATGTCCCTGTATAGATGGACTGTAAGTAAAAGCTGCGATCCCTTATTATGGATGGTAACAGTTGTGCTTTATTTGACTTGTCAGGGACATTACAATCTTTGTTGATCTGTGGAAGACTTGTGTTTTATATCTAATATGCTTTGTCGGTAAATATGTAGCTGAAAATTATAGATAAGTGGTGTATGAAGGCTATACATATCAGTAGAAATGCTCTATTGAGGAAACAAAAGAATATAAGTTTGCAAGTAGAGAAAACGTGTCAGAAAGAAAAATGAATTTAGAAAGTTGGCGACAGTATAACGTTAAGCTGTAAGTGAAATGCATTTAATCAGCGCAGCTCCAGAGGTTTAATTGACAGAGCAGGAGAGAAAAACAGTTCTGTTTGGCTTCTCTGATTTCTTTGAATTATTTAACATTGCATTCTATGGAGCTGTGTTTTTGCTTTGCACTTTATTCAATATACTATTGTTTATTGATTATATTGTACTCTTGTATTCCTGGTAAATCACACCGAATAAAGGAATGAATAAAGAAACATACCCTGCCAGCATGGTGTACAGCAAGATCCCAAGACTCCAGATGTCACAGGCTGCATCATATCCTTGTCTCTTCAGCACCTAAAATGAGTGAAGAATTGTAGAAATATGATTGTTCCTATACCTCAGAGGCTCTTAATATACAAAAGGCTATTGCATATATTATAATTGTTATTTGTATTAGTTTGTTATTGTTGTGACACTGTGATTATTAAACTCGTCAGACAACAGCTTGAATTTCTGCAGGATTTTAAAAGGTCAGCTGTAGTACCTAACTTCTAACATCGGGGGGAGTGTGTGAGCAAAACAAAAAATCTATCCCGCTTCCAGTAGTTTTCAGTTTACTATCTCTCTCTCCTGGGGGAACTCTTCCACAAAACGAACTATTTGTCATTGCCATGCTTACCTCAGGGGCCACAAAATTCGCTGTGTAGCAGGGCGTCATAAGTAGACCGTTTTCAGCTCGGAGCTGCTTGGCAAACCCAAAATCGCAGATGCGTATGGATTCTGGATCTCCAGTTTCGTCCACATAGAGGATGTTACTCGGCTTTAAGTCCCGATGAACAACCTTTGAAAACGACGATTTTTTACATTTACTTTCTACTAAACGTACTTGATTTTAATTAGATTCCTAACAGTTGGGATTCATTTTATAGTTGTGTGTTTTGGTGGCTGGTTTGTACGCACCCCCTGTGAATGGAGATACTCCACTGTTTTAGTGATTGTGCAGAGAACAGCGCTGGCCTCCCTCTCGGAGAAGCATTTCTGTCGTAGGATTCTGTCCAGCAGCTCTCCTCCTCGCATGAGCTCCATCACCAGATACACATACTTGCCATCGTCGTATACCTACAGAAAAATTTTAAGTGAGAGAAAGAGAGGGGGGGAACACTCTTACTTTACTCATAAAAAGGCACAGAAAATAAGTGTGTGCATTGTTGAGTGTCTGGCAAGGTGAGTCACTCATTAGGTATTTATACAGATAATACTTTATTGTGAAAATTGTTATTTATATCTGAATCTGGTTATGAAGTCTGGTTATGACTACGGGGGACTGACGCAGGTATTTATTCTAGAAGGAGTAGAGCAGTTGGCTGCCAGTCCAGAGTCTGTCAGTGCCCTGATATAATACCTCTCTTTGGTTCATTCATGTACACCATTGTCGGTGTCAGTTAAAAGCATTAGCAGTAAGAAATTACATTTAATTACGTACGTCTTTTAAAGTAATGATGTTTGGATGTTGTCCGTATCTTAGCAGGATCTCAATCTCTTCTGATGGGTCTCTCTTGCTCCGATCGATTATCTGCAAGAAATCCAGTCTGGTAAAGTCCTGGGAGGTTTCATTCATCGCTCCGAAAATGTTTGTTCACAAAGCGCAGTTACGGTTCAGACTTGAGACAGATGTACAGGGAAGTCAAACAGTACTAAAAAAAACTATCATATGTTTAAGCTGACATTTATTTTAGAAACTATTGTGCAAATCAAATATTGAATATACTGTTGTTAAGTTGTTCTGTTTTATTTTAAATTTTATGCATAAACAAGGAATATTTCTTATTCAGTTTGTAAAACAAGACACATGATTGCACTGAGAATCACTTACTTTGACGGCGTATTCCACGCTGGTGATTTTGTGGACACAGCGCTTACACACTGAATAGGCCCCGATACCAACGTCCTCCTTGATTTCGTAGCCATCCGTAAAATGAATATTGTTCCCATGAAGTTGCTGAAAGACCAAACAAAATGTCAGCGAGAAAGGGACAATCTTCTCAAGATTGCACTGGCAAATGTTCGGTTCTCCATATATGTTGCCTTTGCCAGGTACCACCTTCAAATGAATCTATATTCTGTATTTTGCTGTATATTATTATACAGTAGGTATGAGAGGGAATCTTAAATCATGACAAATAATTTGTTAAATAATTCGGAGAGTCTGACCGCCACCATGGTAATTTGACTTTCAAAACTCACTGTTTTGCTGCAAAATCGATGCTAATTAGTACGGACTGAGCTCTCAGTCACAAATACTCATCTTCTCATTCCTATTTATTCAGAGTAAATTGGCATCTTATTAGAGCTGTTCAATACAAACCAAATAACTGTTCATATAACATGGCTCAATGTAATTTTGCAGTGGCACTAAGTATGTTTTGAGTAGCAAATAAACTGCGTACTCTAGATATCGTAACGGTGGAATGGGTTGTGGATTAATTTAAAAAAGAATCAGACATTAATGCACTATATAACTGAATGTATTGGAGCAAGTCTCCCTTTGGCAGTATTTTTTTCTCTTTTCTTTTGTGTGTGTGAAGGACACTATGACTGTAAGTATATTGTGACATTCTGGACAAGAGTGTACTGCTAGCATTGATGAGATTTTGTCGGGGTTTGTAAATCTCCCAACGCGATTACACACCATGTCACAAAGCCGGCAGTGTAATACAGTGGATTCCAAGAGGAAAGCATTGAAACTTCGATTTAGATTAGGCAACCTTTTTACAATAAGTATTTCAGTACTAGCCTGTCAGCCAGAAGACCTGATTTATAGTAGCTTTACCCTTATATTCAGCACTTTATGATTTATATTGTACCGGTCGATAAACTATATAAAACTGGGCTAATACAACTCACAGACCAAACCAGGTGAAAACCTGAAATGTCATCTCACCAGTTCAGAATACTAGTTCTCATAACACATCCCAACTTTATCAGCTCAAACAGGAAAGGAGAGAAATAAAATAAAAGAAAGGAAAGGTTTAATTAATTTCCTTCAATTATTCCAAACTGCAGGGGTGAGCATCATGCAATCCTTTTCTGCTGAAAGTACTTTGAAGAAGGTTCAGCTTGTTGATTTGATATACCTGAGTGCTTTCCAGGCAATTTAATTAATTTATCACAATAGATGGTTGATTATAATTGATTATAGCTGATTATAAAGGAAAAAAAAAATCTCCTTATCATCAAAGCACTAAATTGCTGGGAACTGATTTTATATATATATTTTTTAAATCTAATACAAGCTAGTTCTTTCTGAGTGAGCCATATATGTTTTTCTCTATGATTCATACGGTCACATTCACACTTTCCATCATTGCTAATTATGTCCTGCAATGTCTTCTTTTTGTGTTTACTTTCCCAAATCAAAATGTATTTTAAGAACTGGACAATAAAAGCCCATAACTTTTTTTGAACAAATGTTCCTGTTCCATTATGCACTAAGGTTTGATACTGTAAGTACTTTTTCTGTATAAAAGGATCTACAGACCTGGAGGTCAGGAAAACAGCATTAAGTGAATTCTTGTCATTTTAAGGAAAATTTATCACACGCATTACCTGGCAATGGGAACAGGTCTACAAGCAACATAAGAATGACAGGCAAAGGCAAACAAAATAATTGGTTTTTCTATGGTAGGAACAGTACAAACAGGTGCTGGTTTAAACTGGTATTGTACATTTCTGCAGTCACAGGAGAGAACAGCTTCAGTCTGGAAAAGGGACACAGTCCATTTCACACTGTGACATTTGTCAAAGTCTATTTTCTTTGTTGTTTAAGGCACAGGGCTTGCTTGACTTGATGATGGGGGCATCTGCTTAAGATTTCTGTCTGTTTCCAGTGCCAGGAAGCCTTGCAATGTGTGGTCACCTCTGGTTATTGTAGTGAAGCGCTATTGTTTCAATGCTAAACTGTACATCTGTGTAAATCATGTAACTGTAAGAGTATCCCTTCATCTGTATCCTTAATTTAAGCTTAATTGAACATTTTCTAATTGTGTATATTCCTTTTTGAGGTCAAACATCAGCCTGAACCCCCCAGCCCTAGGCAACATTAGAATTGCAAGCTAGTCCCACAAAAATACACCCAATGCCATTAACTCGGTAGAAATGCAACCCTAACCTTTATGAAAGCCTATGTTTACTGTGTTTTTGCCAATAATTACATTTCTTGCATTTACAGTACTGTGCAAAAGTTTTAGGCAGGTGTGAAAAAATGCTGTAAAGTAAGAATGCTTTCAAAAATAGACATGTCAATAGATTATATTTATCAATTAACTAAATGCAAAGTGAGTGAACAGAAGAAAAATCTACATCAAATACATATTTGGTGTGACCACCCTTTGCCTTCAAAACAGCATCAATTCTTCAATTCACCTCATATCTACTCCTTTCTTTGCTGGGATTCTTTTATGGATCTATCTATATATGCTTTTGTGAAATACTTATCCATTTAAATTCAAGCGTGAAGAGTTAAATTTAATAGGATATCAGACAAGTAAAACCTGGAATAGCAGGAGAATATGTCCCTTTTGATGCAATCAGTTACCTGTACTATAGGGTTGACGGTGCTCTGCCGGGTCTCGGACTGAGGTTGTTCTTGTCCGAGGTTAGAAGCAACAAAACTGAATCCCCTGAAGAGCTGGTGAGCATTGGCACTCGGAGGCACGCCAGGGGAATCTGTAAAGACAATGATTGGGGGAAATTGGCAGCACTGATGGAAAAAATGTAGTATTGATTTAAATCTAATTACGTAACTTGCACGGAAGGTCAACTGTCATATTAGGCAGCCTCTTTTATTTGTATATTTTTATTTTAAAACTGCATGCTTGATTCTGCAAAATTTCAACCTGAGCTTAGTAGGGAGGGAGAATGGCTTTGTTTATGTATTTCTTTTCGTGTAAAGCTGAGCAATAACATTTCTTTTTAGATAAAAAATAAATCTCATCTTTAACTCTACCATTCCTGAAAAAGTCTGAATGAAGCAACAATTAATTAATTAAAATCGACTGTAGTTTGTATTGTATTTGATGGCAAATTGTTTTTGTTGTGACAACTGCTGTGTGAAAGAAAGTGGGGACCAGGTGCCAGTAAATATAAACTCCCAGAAGAAATTCATATTGAATAACATTCACATGATTGCGATTACTGTTAAAATGAATTATTCAAACAGTAGCATGCTTCTGTAAGCATTTTTTAAAGACTTGTTTAATGGCAAACCTTTTTCTGTCAAAAATGTATTGAATTCTCCACAGATAGTGTGCTACTGATAATTATTAATCATCATCATTATTATTACAGATGCAGTTGGTAGTTTTTAATTTTATATGAAAAGATTGTGGTGCATTTCCTGTTTTACAGTCTACTTATTGATTAATTTTTGAATGCGTCTATGCAACATGCCGGCGCCGGCTGATGGACATTAATGGAAATGAGAAATCAAATGGCTGAAATAACGGATGTTTAATGTAATGCAGTTACAGCTACAGGAACGTCCTGTGGAGAGGTTTGGAATACCCTGATTAATTACATTCCTTGGGAGAACAGAGATGGCATCTGAACATCCATTTCTCCATGTGTATTTGTTATTCATTTATCCATGACGGCTGGGAACGGATCGGTAACACGGAGCAAATAGTGACTGCATCCTGTACTGAAGTGTTTACATGATCATTGATGCCACTAATTTGTTATCTTAGCTGTTATTTCGTAATCTTTCAACACTGTCATGAATATAAAGAATCAACTGAGAGCCGTGTGCTCAGATTTGTTCCTTGATTACAATATACTGAATTTCTGGTCACATAGCTGTGTTCTTACTGACAGATTTCTATTACAATCAAGTGTTTTGCTTCTCAGATCCAAAACCTGACATCTAATTCTGCTTTTGTCATGTCAGTCTGTTTCTAATCCTCTGTATGTCTAAATTATTTTTCCCTTTTTATTACATGGGTTTAGTCATAATCTGGGAGTGAAGATGCTAGAATAAATACTCTGAGATAATCTTTCAAGGGTGACCACTGGTATACATAATTGAAACAGGCATGCTGATGAATTCAACCATACAGTTGACAATTTTTTATTATAACTATTTTTGTGTGTGCATTTTACAGTGTTTCTTAAGATTTCTTGGCTTATTGCTGTTTGGTGTATTTTTGTCAGACCAGGCCCAAAGAAGGCAACCTTTTTCTCAAAAAAGCTTTATTTTCTGCTTAGATGCTGCGTTTTACATACTCTGATGGAACTGCTGACCCAGAGAGAACTGCAGAGGTCAACCAATCATCAGCCAGATATTGGTCTGGGGGGACTGATTGCAAGGGCAACAGGGGGGGGGGAAAGAAAAAGAAAAGGAAATCGCTAATGCAATATCAATGTGACATCTGCTATTACTCTTTATTTTCCAAGCTGTGTATGCACTTAAATACTGTGAAGAAGAAACGACAGATTTCTGCTGCCATCTTGATTTTGCTTACAGTACGTTTAAAACTAAAGCAAAAGCTGTCAAGTGTTTTTATCTCAGTCGAATTGTATTAAACAAAAGGGAAAAATAATCATGAAGCAGTACAGGTATAAAAGTAATAATGTTTAAATATATATATATATATATTTTACATAATGTGATTCCACTGAATACAGGCTTATGTTTCAAAGCCATTCACATTAGGCTTGTAGTTGTGCCCCAAATCCCGTTTACAGACGGCTACGCTGTGAGCTGCAATTTGTCTTCACTCAGGGCTCTCCTTGAAACATCTAGCCTGTTTGATGACATTGATTCAAAGCAACACAAAGCAGTGGAAAAAAAACTGTCTGAGGATATTTAATGTATTGAGAAGCGTGGACATGCATTCTGAGAAGTTGCCGCAGACTGCCACGGTTGCGTTTTATAATCGCAAAGAAATTACTTCAGCAGGGCCTACCAGTTGGTGTGCGGGAGGTGAATTCTGGATCAAAGTGGAAAGTGTCTTCTGGTCGACCAACTGCAGGCTTGAATGGAGGCTTGTTTTCTTTCCTGTATAATTTCTTTTTTTGTTGTTTTTTTGGTGGAGGACAAAAACAAACAATATACCTTTTATTCAGACGGTTTAGCTTTTTTCATCTTTTAGAATAGGTAGGATCAGACTAACTAAGATTAATAAATTAATTAATTGGGTAAACATTAATAAATCCTTTGGAGAAGTGACTTTTCTCAGAAGGGATTTGACAGAGGCTAGGGGTTGGACTGTTGGACACCTGCTGCCGCAGAGTCAGTGATAATGAATGTCTCATCTGCTTAGGGTGGGTCAGTGAGAACTGGACTCGAACCGGGAGCTTACTGGTAAAAAATCCTTATTCTTTATCCCCATTAGATGCTTTGATTTATTCTTAGTCGGAAAGGGAAAGGTTATGGTTTTGAGTACTTGAGGTTGCAATAAATTACATGATGGATGTAATCAATAGTACACAGCCTTTGTATGTTTTCACCTTTGCTTTTCTGCTTTCCTGGAAGCTGCTTTGATTTCTGCATATATTACCCACCTGTTAAACTACACCAATAAATATTACAAACAATAACTTATGTAATACAATGTCCCTCCCTGCCCCCAAGAAAAAGGAACAGAACATTTATTCGCTGTTAAAATGAGCTTAAATATCCCCCCCCACACACTCTCTTTAGATTTATCCAGTTGTTCCTCTGTTCTCTACCAGGATATAAATCAATTTCCTTTCCCAAGAATAGTTCAGAAATAAAGTCTGGAGCACATCTGTCACTTAAGCACCTTAATGAAAATGTACTGATTTGATTTGGGGAACAGAATAGAGGAGTTATTAGTGAAAAGCAACATATGCAGCAGATTTCTAATGCTTTGCAAATGAGGACAATCCGGATGGTGAAAATGGTACATGGAGAAATTCAGAAATCCTGCTTTTATCTGAATAAAAATGAGCAGGGCCGCAATTAATGGGATATATATCTACCCCCAGCAGAGGACCAGCTTTGATTATTGTCTTTCAGAGCCCCTCCTGTAATTAAACCATTACTCACGTTCCAGTCTATTGTTCCAAAGAAAGGGTGTCTCTTAATCTCCTCAACTCCATCAGGTCCTGCGCCTTTTGATTAAGCAACAAATAAATAAATATATATAATAGTTGTCTTCTAAGGTGACTTTCAGTTTCTGTTATTTGTTGTTTTATGTCCAAATACAGGCGTTGCATACAGTCATATTTGAACTGTGAATAATTTGCACTAAAAACGTTCATCAAGGAATTAAATGACACTCGGTTAAACTCCATGAATCCCTGCTTTAGTACAGTATCAGCATGGAATATAACCTAATTACCTTCTTATGTTCTACTTGCAATGCACATATTTACCTACATAAAGAATATATATTAAAAAAACAAAGCAAAACAAAATCTTTAATTAACCTCTCATCACAATCTACGTATTATTTTCAGGCACCTGGCTCCCAGATACACAGTTCGTTTGTAGATTTTAAATTATAATATAGCTGGGAGGATGGTTTATACTTTCTTTTCACTCCCTACTGAGCATAATTGCTGCCTCCAGATTGTTAGCCGAATTCAAGAAAATTAAGTTGTTGAAGAAGGAGGCAGACCCATTAAGCTTGATTTTAGTCTTTAATTTCTATTAACCACATGAGTTATTAATAAACCTCATTAATAAAAAAACAAAGAACACTGCTCTCAAATGGCAAACAATTGTTTCATAGCCGTAAACTAGAATAACATTAAAATATGTGCTTTGCAAGATGTTTTTCATCTGGGCTGAGAACATGTAACTGCAATGGTATTCGAGTTAATAGTTAGGTCCTTACCCAATATTATTTATCCTGGTTTCCTGATTTATAATACAATATAGTTAAATGTAAAGTCGATAATATTTTGACACCGTCATTATTACATACCGAGTCTGTTTGTAGGGTTTCTTTTAAAAAGCGCTCGTAACAAACTTTGAACTTCTGGGCTTAAAAATTGAGGCATGCCAAGTTTAGCTCTGGGAAGAAAAATTGAGAACAAAAGAAAGAGAGATAAAATTTGACACTTCAACTGAAAAAAAAGATTAATTAACACGGAGTGATCTATGACTGATTTAAATATCTAATGTGGAAAGGGAATGAGAAGTTACAAAAGTAACATTTTCAGAACAATGTTTTCACAACTAGACTAAACTAAACTAAACATTTCACAGACAAGGGATTTTGATTTCCTCTTCAGAGATGTATTGTAATGTATGTATCACATCTTTGTTTTTTTAAATATATACACCGATCAGCCATAACATTATGACCACCTGCCTAATATTGTGTAGGTCCCCCTTTTGCCACCAAAACAGCCCTGACCCATCGAGGCATGGACTCCACTAGACCTCTGAAGGTGTGCTGTGGTATCTGGCACCAAGACGTTAGCAGCAGATCCTTTAAGTCCTGTAAGTTGCGAGGTGGGGCCTCCATGGATCGGACTTGTTTGTCCAGCACATCCCACAGATGCTCGATTGGATTATGATCTGGGGAATTTGGAGGCCAAGTCAACATCATTGCTCCGTGGTCTAGTTCTGATGCTCACGTGCCCATTGTAGGTGCTTTTGGCAGTGGACAAGGGTCAGCATGGGCACCCTGACTGGTCTGTGGCTACGCAGGCCCATATGCAGCAAACTGCGATGCACTGTGTGTTCTGACACCTTTCTATCAGAACCAGCATTCACTTTTTCAGCAATTTGAGCTACAGTAGCTCGTCTGTTGGATCGGACCTTCGCTCCCCACATGCATCAGTGAGCCTTGGCCGCCCATGACCCTGTCGCCGGTTCACTACTTATCCATCCTTGGACCACTTTTGATAGGTACTGACCACTGCCGACCGGGAACACCCCACAAGAGCTGCAGTTTTGGAGATGCTCTGACCCAGTCGTCTAGCCATCACAATTTGGTGCTCAGATCCTTACGCTTGCCCATTTTTCCTGCTTCTAACACATCAAATTTGAGGACAAAATGTTCACTTGCTGCCTAATATATCCCACCCACTGACAGGTGCCGTGATAACGAGATTATCAGTGTTATTCACTTCACCTGTCAGTGGTCATAATGTTATGGCTGATCGGTGTATATACACTACCTTAGTTTTATTCAACCATTTATCCCGATCAATTATCTATTATTCTGCTGCATGTGGAGTATTCAAACTTACTTGAGAATTAAAGCCATTGTCTCCTTTCTGTCCTTGCCCTGGAAAGGTAGTGATCCTGTCAGCATTTCAAACTAAAACGGGAGATAAACATATTGACTTTAGATTCCGGGTGTGTGAATAACATTGTAATAACATGGTAGTTACACACCTGACATTGATATTCACACACACTGGCCTGATCATGCGTATGTTCGGAGGATGGCCACTTTTAATGGATAGCTGGAAATAGCTTGTTGTCTTTTTCTGACCTCCAGTATTCGGTTATGTAATACACTTAGTCAGAGTGTGAATACCAATTGCAAAAGTGCGGAGTCAGACAAACCTGGACGTTTGCCAGACAGCAGGGTGACGGCATCCATAACAATGTGCTCCTGCCATTATTATTGATGGTTCCCCACGATTGAGTAGAGATCATCTACTCTTCAGTCTAATCTCCAATACAATCCATTTCTGTATTGGTAATTACAGAACCCTTACCTTTGTCACATTCATTAAGTTCCTAAATATAAACTTTTAATGAGAGTCAATTGAAGTAATCTGTTCTGTATCATGTGTACATAGCAATACAATGAGTCTGATTGATTTTAAGTAGTCATTTTCTCCTCAGCGCTGCCTCTGTGGTTATTAATTTGCCTTGTGCAGGGCATCGCTTGGGTAAGTAATTTGCATTTATCAACAGGCTCCCTGGGCTATTCATTCCTCTACTCCAGCAGCAATACCATTTTACTGCCTGTGCTATTTTTACCTATGAATTATTCTGGGACAGGCTGAGAGTCACTGAATGAATGCAATATTATTTTTAGTAAAAAAGAAAAAAATAACCCACAGAAACAGCGGATATAAAATAATGTAGGTAGTTTTCGGCACTGAAAGGAAAAGCTAAACAAGAAGAATGGGGGACTGCGATGCAATATGAATTCTGTTGCCCAAGGTGACTTTTAATCAGTCGAAGATGGCTTTCAAACAGGGGCTAACTGCCTCTGATTGTGTATCACTGCTTGTAAGCACTGGTAAAAATTATGGTGCATTACAGCCAGTCTGTGCATGAGGCACATGGGTGTACTTAACACAGTCCCTCTGCACGCTGATATGCAATCTTGATGGATTATTCTGAGATATATCCAGTAGCTGAAAAGCTGTTGTGTAGACGCTCTGGAACAAAGCAAGGAATTGTAACATTCTGTCCATACATTTTGTAGTGGTATAGTATTGACTGACATTGTATGCAATACTTAAGAGCATAACTAAAGATAGCTCAATAAATCCATAAGCTCGTTCTCTGATGGAAACTACTTTCACTCTGATTTCCTTAGCCAGCTATATATAATATATCTATATATATATTGACAGAGCGTTCATGGGGAAAAAAGATTCCTTGGTGAACTGAAATAGTGGTATGTATGATTTCTCCACAAACATCCAAATATCACTTGATATATATAATTTATAAATCCTCTGCGAATCAAATGAAGCCTCCACCATGACTTTGTTGATCTAGGAAGCTATATTTTTATGATGAAATGTTATATTAAAGTGACATACCATTAAAACGCCAAAGGACCACCAGTCCGCACTCTGTGTGTGTCCTCTCCTGTTTACCACCTCAGGGGCCATGTACTCTATTGTCCCACAGAAAGAGTAGGCTCTCTTGTCGTGGTCGATTGCCTCTTTGCTGAGACCAAAGTCTGAGGGATCGGAAAGGCAACACATTAGAGCACAAATCTCCTCGGGCATCTCCCATGACGGAAGATGGAGACAGTGCCATCCGCCTCCACGGCTCTGCACAATAAATCTACCAGGGCTCACCTGTTATCTTGATGTGCCCCTCTTCATCCAGGAGGATGCTGCAAAGATAAACAATGTGGCATTAGAAGTGGGTCTGTCAAGCTGCCAAGCAAGAATGGATGCTTTTTTTAGCATCAGGAGTACTGGGATGGGAGCAAATACTAGAGGGGAGCATCCTGTAAATAATTTTTGTTATGGCGTGGTTGCATAACAATACGTTGTAAGTTTATTGGTTAGTGATACACATCAGTGGTGTTTTTTTGTTGTTTCGAAGATCATTATTTAATAGCATTTTGTTGCTCATAAATAAACAAACGGCAAAACAGGGCAGCTGTAAGTTATACCTTTTCAAAGCTGTTTTGCATGTTTGTTGGCAAGGCACAGACTCTGCATAAGCAAGGCAAACATTATCCAAGAGTAAGGGTATGTTTCCCAGGACTGCTTGTTATTTTATTGTTTGTTTTTATTGAAGGGAGCTCTGAAAACTGCTTGTGCAGCTATTTGAAGCATCCGTGATTAACCTCCTGATGTTATAAGGTCTTAGTTAAATTAGTTTCCCGTCTATGAGTAAAAGCGAATGATTAAAGGAATCCTTACAAAGTGGCAGTCATTACGTAACCATATTGATGAAACTGACGAAAATGCAGTGCAGAGAGTTTCTAGGGAAAACGTGCTTAGCGTTGCCTAGTATGAACTCTGCCGTTCATTATCTCTTGAATATCCAGTTTCTCACTGACCCGTTTATAATGCAGTAGAGTTGTGTGGGTCCCTTTCGGTCTGACACTCTATCTGATTATTTCAGCTGATTTTGGAGGGAAAACGGCAAAGCGGGAAAAGCAAAATACTATAATTTGTTGACCCTTGAGTCTTTGATAGGAACAATTTGATATAAGAAAATTGTTTTGGTTGCAGAACAAGCTTTTACCTGTCCATCCTTCAACATGATCATGATTATAGTAATTATAATAATAGAACTTCTAAATAATCTACCTTGCATAACACAGTTTAAGATTTATATAAAAATACTCTTAAAACAATCTAAATGTAACCATAAGACCATTGTATCCTTCAGCATTTCTTCAATCCTTAATTGTTTCCATCTTTAGTTCAGGGATAATGATGAATTAGCCTGAACACTATCCAGAAACTTCATTATGAACTGTGATGCTGCATGGCAGTTTTTCTATGCTTACTTTTCGGGCTTGAGATCTCTGTATATTATCCCAAGGCTGTGAAGGTGATCCAAAGCTAAGGCCAGCTCAGCTAGATAAAACTTTACGTCTTCTTCTGTAAACATTACCTAGGGTGAGAGAAGAAAATATAATGTGAGTGCTTTCATTTTTACTTTGGTACCACATTAGATGAGAGTCTATATTTGACCTACCATTTTAGGTAGAAACACACATGACTAACGTACAAGCAAATGTTGGTCAATCCATCTCAGATTGTAAAATGGCTGTCCTTTCCTGGTAATATCTAATTGGCTGCTTGTGTATTTCCGCTTTACTTGCCAAAAGTCTTTGTACGACTCAATAGACAATATCCACTCTTTAATTACTTGCAGGTAATTGAAGAGTGGCTAATCTATCTCACAAATGCTTTCACAGCACTACATTTATGCAGACATACAGTATATACTTCTCTCACAGGCCCTGTAGAAAATGTTGGATGTAATAGTGGTCGTCACATGAGCTTCAGGCTTTTCACACAACATGTAGTCCATGAAGAAAGAAACTAAAGCTTCATTGCAAGGGGATCATGTCCAATTTCTGTTTACTACAAGGATAATTTTAGCAAAGATGGGATTTATTTAGCCGCGGTGTTGTGCAGCTCCATGCAGCAGCCACGGGGGACTGAGGGAAAATTTAGGGTCACTGATAAATCAAGAAGAAGAAAGAGGCTGCCAGTGATCTGGCTGCTTCTCTGGAAGTTGCCTGCATTCGAGGCTAATTAATTTCTCTCCGCTTCTAAGCACGCGTCTGCTGGGAAACCACTCGTAACTACAGAGTCCTGACTGGTGTGATGCATTGTGTACATACTACCATTATGGCTCTGGCTAACAGACAGCAATAGTTTACTGTAAAATATTTTCAATGTTCTTTTGTTAATGTCCGCCATCTTTTTTCCCACTTTGTAGATATGCCTTTTCTCCATATCATGAATTGCTGAAGGGTACAATTTTGTATTCTTAAAACCAGTAAGGTCTTTAAAAAGTAAGGTAATCTTAAATTCGGGCCAATGTGGTAATTCATCTAATAGCAAACTTATATATCACAAACATCTGAAATAAACATCCTGTGAATTAATCGTCTATCACATGTCATGGCTTTCATTAACTAGACAGGACATAACAGCTTTTGTGCTCATTAAGTTCTGTGATAGTTTGTGTCTTCTTTAATAGAGCCTCAGATGTGAGCAGAGAATTTCAATTAGCTAAATTATAATTAAATGATTGACTAAGAAATATGATAAATTTTTATAATGACGCGATCTATTAGCTTAATTTATCCATTGCAGTATGGATGACATCTTCTCTGTGTGTTTCATAAAGGCAAAGAAAAGTGTGTGTATATATATATATATATATGTTCAAGGTTGCAGTGCTTCAGCAGGCGACAATTCCAGAGGGACCTCCGTGTCTTGCAACCCTCTCATATGAAGATCAAACATGCTGGCAAAGACTGTGAGTGCATTAGGATGTGTTTGGCCACACAACCTCTAGTAATTTAAAGCATAATTACAACGTTTCCTTTTTAAACTCACATTTTGGTAGCTTATCACCAGGGTGACAATGTAGTAAAAGCCTTAAAAAGCATTTCCTTTACCCGGCCTTTCTGAACAAACCTTCATTGTACCATAATTGCAGCACAGTTATTTGAGGTGGAGGGCTGGACTACATGTAATTTAAAATGTCATTGATTTATCCATATTTAAGGAATGAGTCAAGACATAAAGAAAAAAAATGAAACTGGGATCAAACAAATAAAACATTTAAGTTTAGAAGTGAATGTAGCGGTATTGATCGAGTACCCGCAGGACACGTCGATATGTTCAAGCGCTTTATTGAGCACATTTCAATTATTGTTGTTTTCAGTGATATTGGACTGCAGTGTATCTTTTTGGTTGATTGCACAACACCTGCTGAAACACAAGAGCGCTGACCTGAGCTGGCATTGCGTACTCCGACTCTGTTGTAGGCAGGCAATTCTGTACTCTATCTGCAGCCCAAATTGAATTTATTATACAGAAGTTTGATACTCCTCAGCGAATTTTAACATAAAAAAACCTGAGAGAGTGTGACCTTGCGAGTTCTCCCTGTGTTCATGAACTGTGCTTTAACTAAAGGCACTGATAAACGATGTGTGAGTTTAATTGTGTAGTCAATTAGCAATTAACATATTGTGTTCTATATCTGATTACAGAGTGTCAAAAGTGCTTTACTGATCTGAAAGATCATTTTGGAAAATGTATTCAGAACTGAATGTGCAAATTAGCCTTTTTTAATTTTAATTAGAGATTCATATTTGATCAAGAATTGTGCAGTCGGCCATGGGATTTGCTATGGTTGATGGAAAAGATAATTACATTTTATATGGTCTATTGAAGCTTTTATTAGAATCAGATTAACCATGTTCTTATTCCAATCACAGCTGCAAAAATATTAAGAATACAGAAAAATTATGATTACTGATTATTTTCATGTTGATAATATAATTTAAATGAATAGTTAAATAAATCAACACCACTGTGAATATAGTTGTTGAAACCTGAGTAGTAGGCAATGTGATATTTTAAATTGTATTTAATGTCATGTTATGTGAGATAAAAGCACAATACATGAGGGCGTACATTATGGAAACATTATGGTTTATGTTACTTAGTAACTGAGCAGCAATGTTATGAGAATTCAAGTTTAAAAATCCCCAACCTCTTTGGAGAGACGTGTGAAGAGATCCCCACCTCTCAGGAAATCTAAAATGAGATACAGCTTCCCTTCCGTCTGAAAGGCTGTGAGAAACAAACAAACAACAACAAACAATCAGCCGCGCCATTGAACGGTCTTCAGGTGTGAAAGTCAAAGCAAAACACTTTTCCAGGGCCTACAAAAGAACATCCACGGAGGACTTCGTTACTTTCCAGACACAGAATCGCCAAAAATAAAAAGCTCAATTGAAAATGAAAACTCTCTGCGGCCTCCTGGGCAGACAAATTGGTTCTCTTTTCTGTTATTTCCGCATCATTGTTAAGTAGCAATTTCTGCATGCTGGAGTAGCCATTATGGTTTTCATTATAGTAGGAATAAAGGAAGATACCAAAAATACATCACAATCATTAGGGCATATAATCAAGTAAATTTCTTGATTTGGAGCACTGCCACCCTTGGATTTGAAAGTACTGGTATAGCATAGACAGTTTTTATTCTTCCAGATTGCAGATTTCATTCAGATGACAAAATACTTGTCTGGACTTTTAAGTAGTAAATCCAGTCAGAACTAACACCAATAGTCAATAGCTGTGTTCGTCCACCCAAACGAGATAAATCTGAACCATCGTACTACTCAGCGATTGCTTTGCCACATATATCTGCTTTCATAATATCATGTAATAATTAATTTATTGTCTCCTTTTCTGGTTCCTCTTTCCCATCTCTGCCCGCAGTCAGAATAATAGAATCCTCAAGAACATTTTTTGTCTGAATGAAAGGTTGATTTATGACTGTATTTACCTCTTCCTCCCACCAATTAAGAAGCTGATGAGCCATCTATGATCCGTGCCTACACGAGATATTCTCATTTAGCTCTTGTACATGACTGAAATAATAAAATAACTTGCTTTAAAGTGCTTATTTAAAGAGAGTATCTCTGCATGTGAAGTGTGGGGGAGGAAAAAGAAATATGAGATCTCTATACACACACTGATGCAAAACAATAATTATAGTAGATTCTGTCCTCCCTTTTGGGTAGTCATTTTTCCTGCAGAAGATGACTGGGTCAGGTTCTTAAATGCTTGATGTAAGTTCACTGAATAATACAGACGCATGAAAACAAGCAGAGCTACGTAGATTCATTCCTCACCATAATGGAGTTTAACTATGAATGGGTGATTCACTTCTGCCAGAATATCTCGCTCCATTTTGGATCTCACTCGGTCACGGACTGAAAAAGAAAAAGAAAAACATACGGTGAGAATGTAAGCGCTGTAAGGCTCTTGCTTTGGAGTGACTATCACAGACTGGCACAACAGCATCAAGGGAACATTTAGCCACCAACAGTTTATTATATAAATATCTGCACTGTACATAAACAATTTCAATGTTGATGTTAGCCCAGTAACAGACTGGCAGACTGTTACTTAGCTACCTCACTCAAGTGCTTGTGGCATCCTTTTCAAGAGGCTTTCAGACAACCTGAACACCACCAGTTCTAAAAGAAACGCTTCCCATTACAATGTGACGTGGCATGGATTAACCATGGTTACACCTGCAGTGTAGGTGGTGGGCTTCAGAGGTTATATGGGCAATGTTGGGGCAGAATTACAGTCATTATCCATCTGAACTGTTGGCAGGATCAGGCTAGGTGGACGTTACTGTATCCTCCAGTTTTGTGTTGAATATAAATAAAACAACTGTGCCATTCAAGTTAACGTGCTCCAAGAGTGAGGCAATGGCTGTGGGCTCTAGTGCTTTGTTGTTGATTGAATTGTTTTTATTTTCTGCAATAAATGGCATTAAGCAATACCATAGGATACTGTTAATATAGGAAAACAAAATGATCTTTGATGGAAAAGGAATGGGTGTACATTGTATTATTACAAATCCTGATCATAATAATATGTTGCACATCAAATAATTGCTATTAGTCCCGAGGGTTAAGTTAATGCGGGTGGGATCTGGATTTTCCCTGAAAAGGCAGCATAAGAGCCAGAGGAACTTAAGAGGATTCAGCTGGAGGGATATAAATAGAGCACGTTGTAAAATGAACAAGTAAAATTTGACAGGATATTGAGCGAATATATATATATTTTTTATCATTTTGTGTGATTTTGACAATAGGGATGCACTTCTATTTAAATGTTCAAGTTACACAGGGGAAAATCTCCCAACGAGTGCCCTTGAATTTGTTATGCCTGAGAAAGGGGGAGAGAGGACAGAGAGAAGACGCCCTCCGGGTGCAACTTCTATGACGAAACAAGTTTGTGGAACATTTCAGTTCGATTACTAAGAGATTCAATGGCGTGACCTTCACAACATGTACATTTCTGAACATGGCACACACAGATAGCGGTACATCATTTTACCTATACCAGTACCTTTATGTTCTGTTTCTATAAGTTCTATAGTATTATCACTGCAATTTCAAAAGAGATTCATGTCTCATTTGCTTTATAAAAAGGTTGATTGAGTTTGCTAAAGCCGGGGGAAAGGCAGTTCTGCCCAGGGTGTGACCCTTTGTTGTCAACATTACATGCAATCTCATGAATGCATTGTCAAGAGGCCCAGATGTCCAGCCGTGGTGGTAACGGGTTGCAGCTCCATGCTTTGAGCTCTACCGAAGTGTGTGAGTGTTTCACAGCCCCCATCTCTGCCTCAGTGTATTCCTGAGTCGCACCGCCAACACAGTCGAACAGAAGGCTGACATTTACTACTAACACCACTTAAACAACGGAGGCACAGGAGCCACCTGTTCCCAGGACTGGAAACTGATTGCAGACACGGCAGGCAAGCTTGGTACATCATTGCCAACGGGCCCAGACTGCCAGTGCCTTGAAGATATGACCCAGTCGCACAGAAAACAGTGCTGTATCGAGTATGGGAAGACTTAATTGTATTACTGATCAGTGATACCATAGTCGAGTTATAAAATAGATAAATAGGGGAAAAATGATCATCGGCAACGGAAATGCAAAGGTAATCTGAAGTGAATATTTAATTTTTATATGTATATTGATCTGATCTTGTTGATGGTCTTGCATTTATGAAGGCTACTCTTTGTTGACCTGTCTGGAATTACTCGTACGCGGTGAGTCAGTCTGTGTTTGATGGCAAAATAGCAGGTCTGTGATGCTACCTGACTGACTCATTAGATGCGAAGAGAAAACAGGCACAGAGAAATGAAATATGGAAAACAACAACAACAACTTGTCATACGAGATGCAATCCAGGTTAAAGTTAGTTTAATTTGTATTTTTATTTAATCAATGCTGAAATTGAATCTATAGAAATGACATTAATCATATTTAATGAAGAAAATCAAGCTGTTTTAATTTCATAACTTCAACTATGGACCCTAAACCATGAAGATTGGACTTTGTTAATGTGGAATTTGCAACATTTTGTTTTCTTTACCTTTTAGTGTTGCCTTTTTCAGCACTTTCATCGCATACAGCTGTCCTGTGTCGGTACCCTTGATTTTTCTCACCAAAAACACCTGCAAAGAAAAATAACACAACACATATAAGACACAAACCTACGTGTGAGAGGAGAAAGTAGTCCGACAATGATAATGCTTGAGTTTTAGTTTGCACACGCGGTACAATGACATTTGGCTGTATACTTCATACTCGATCACAGATGTTTTATTTGTATTATTCATTAACTGACTTGCTAGCATTGTGGAACACATTTATAGTACAATTACTTTTCACATCTGTAAACGTAATTGTGAAAATACAATACAGTGATAAAATGTAGGTACTTATCAACACATAAATGCAACATTAAATTCACAGTATAGTATAGAGTAAGTTGATCTAGGCTCTGTGTATAGAAGATATATAATAGTACACAACAATGACTCTTCTTACCTTCCCATAAGAACCTTGACCTAATACTTTGAGGAGCTCAAACTGAGCAGGGTCTGCTTTCTCAAAGCCTTCCTTAACGTGGTTGCTAATGTCAATTTCTTTAACAATTCCTTCATCCTGAAAATTAAACAGATATAATGTAAAGAATAACAGGAATCAAAGGCAGACATTATACTGCTAGAGGCATTATCAGTATGACGTTTGGTTTGTGGCTTCTTGCATGAACATAAACAAAGTAATTAATATACTATCACAGAATCTTCCAAGAAATGGCAATTACAAGATGATGTACAGTGAAACAGTATCTATGACAGTGACAGTCTGTGATGCACCATTTGTCCAACAGAGAGCTGCTTTTGTCTGCTGTAAAGTGTCTGGACAGATACCATTACTTGAAATGCATATTAAGAATGAACTTGCAGTACATACAATCAGTTGTATAGTTTGACAAAAATTGATATTACAGTGCTTCAGTCACTATTGAATCTCTCAGCCAGCATGAACATTTTTACATTTATCACCCACACATGGATTGTATGTGAACAGTTCTAAGCCATTGTGTGATATACACAGTGACCTTAGCATCGAGATCTCCGGGCCCCACTCAACTGAGAGATTACAGGTCCTTTACAGTGCACATTGCAGTGAGCTGGGCTTCAGCTCCGGATTTGAGAGAGCTCCCATGATGCATTGCAGCAGCATGGCACTCACAGCTGACCTAAAGTGCTCCTAAAGGCCCTGTCAATCTGGTTGCAATGAAACTGTAGTGTGGGATGAGGGGGATTTCGAGCAGGCGCTGCATGTGACATATGGGCTCGCCCTTCGCTGATTAATAAACGTGAGCAGCACACACCACCCCTCTGCTTAGCATTCAAAGCTCAGTTTAACTAAATTACGGCACTCTGCAACTCACCACAAAGGCAAACAGAAAAACAAGCAGATTTCCTGTTTTCTCTAGGAATGATGAAAGGGCCAAAAATCCTTTAAGAGGCAGATTTAATTTTCATGTGCACAGCAGTTCCCTTGCAATTCATCAAACAGCAGAAAGCCGTGCTCTTTACTGGGACTAAATCCAGTAAACTGCACCGTAAGTACTGTGAAATATGCCCTAGAAGTGTCTGACTTCAGACATACTGCTTTTGAAGACGCCGCTGTAATAATTTGACACTGTGTACAGAATAAAGTCAAACTAATTGCACATAGATGCCAACACTTTTATTTATCTCTTTTAATGACAAAAACCCCGAAGATGAGTTTGAGCTTTATTTCTAGGACGAGATTTCTATTTTTATACACCCATATTTGCATAATAATCAGGAATAGTTTAGGACAGTATTTGTTCGCTACAACTACACATTTCACATCTAAACAGTAATGGGTACCATTAACAGTCTCCAAATGAGAAGCAGTTAATTTCCATCCCATTTTGCTCTGTGTTTACCAATCTGTTCGAATGTAACTGCTGTTAAAAACGACTAAATCATACAGATGGCTTTAATTAGTCATGATGAATAACTGTACGATTGATCTTTTAAGATGTTTTTATATTGCTTTGAAGACTTACTGAGACTTGTATCACATTAGAATGTGGAATATGCAATCGTCCAATATTCAAAAAGTGCAAAGTATCGTCTCTGAGGAAGAATAAGCATCTAGCATGAAACAAAATGAAATTTTGTGATCCTATACTGTTAGAAAACAAGACAAGAGCTTTAGTTTCAGCTCCCTTTAGGTCAAGGTAAGCAATGGCAGAATTAAACAGGGGTACATAACTTGGCCAATTGTACTTTTTTATTGTTGATATGTGAAAGGCATTCGCACGCCCAGCTCTCCAAATAAAACTGTCTTCATTAAGACTGTATTTTAGCTACAGCTCCATTTTAACCAAACTGTAATTTTTCTTGGCATTGTCTTAAGTATTTCTATTGATATTATAAAATCCCATGCAAACACCACATGAATTCTCCATAAATCCTGAAGGGCCTGTCCCAATTATGATGATTTCGGAGTCTGTGGCTGCACTGCGGCTCTGCACCGGCTTCAAAGGAGAGACAGGCATGTACTGTTATTTACATTTAGACATTTTCACTTGTTATTAAAGCCTTTTTAACCATTTGTACACTGTTACAGGGTATGCGGTAGAACATAATTTCCCCCTCATCTATATTTCACAACATCATCCTTTTTTTTTCTTCCCTCAAGACCTTATGCTCAATTCTTTCTTAAAACCAAACCCTTGGAGTTCTCACTGGCTTTTCTTCAAGTCATTGTATTGGGTTTATGCATTCATCCACTATTACATCTACTAATAATAATCTTACACTCATTTAACAAGGTTTTTCCAATATCCGTCTGTCTGATTATCTGGCTATTGGAATTGCAACAGTTCATCGGATTTTGATGCATTGCAGTATTTGATAAAATGTCATAAACAGTTCATAGCGTAGGTCTCATGAGAGAACAAGGAATAAACAGAGGTACAATATTCAGCAAATGCAACTGTAAGTAGCCTAAATTGATTCATTGTGGATAATTATGAGCTATCGGGATTGCTTAGTTGCACGTAAGCCATTCATAGTGCATGTCAGGAGTGCGTAAGAAAGATAAGATGTCTAAAGTGTTCTCAGAAACAAGCATGTTATTTGCATGGACTCCAACATAACACATGTACCTCCTTAATTCCCCAACTCTAGAAAAAGACAACCAGGAATTATACCAGAGTGTAGTACTTCTGTAGAGCAGACCCTGAAGTCAGGATGAAATTTATACTTGTGTTGTACGGCTATTTATAGCTTTTTCCTTACTGAGGGAAAGTGCTGCTCAAGCATGCAGACAGCTGATTGTGCCATCTCCGAACAACTGTCTTGCGGCTGATAACAACACATTAAAATTGTCGTCAGTTTAATAGGTTTTAAACCTGCTTTAAATTGCTAGTCACAACATAGGAAATCTACATTCATCTTTTTTTTCATTTTCACTCTGAAAGGAGCTTCTGATATCCAATAATAAAAGGTGCCGGCCCGAGACTGCGTTGAATCATATGATAATTAGACGTATAGCCTAGTGAATTGAAAGGCAATGAGTTATATTGTCATTTTAAAATGTATTCAACACATGATTGATTGCATTGTGAGATAGTTACGTAACTTTGAAACATATACACGAGACACTCGATCCATCTGGAACGTAGACTGATTGCACATTGTCAGGATATTCAAAAGATCTCTCTTCCTCTCTTAGTGTTTGTTTAATAAAAATAAATTTCTGGACCTACATTTCTGAATATACAGTATGATGTGTATAGTATTTTATTGTTTTATTTCATTATTTATTGCTTTGCATGTTAATTTGATTGTCTGCAGCCTACAATTCCCTTAGCTTGTAATTCTACCTCAAATGTTGTTGTAAAAAGCCTTTATTTATTTTTTAATCCACATGTATCCAGGTTCAGTCTATGCTCAAACACATGCATTTGTATTACATAAGATTATGGAGGGTAAGTATTATGCTTAGAAGTTACTGCAGTTTATAAATAAGAGCTTTGTTCAAGAGCATTTCCTTCCATCATAATCCAAGTGCAGGCTGCACAAGTGTTCAATCAAACATGTTATTTTTTCTCTTGTACCCACCCCCCCGGTATATTCATATTATATTTACAATTGAGGATTGTTGTGGAATATTTCTGGAATTCTTTCATACATTATTGAAGGTTTTTCTTTGCTACTCAATGTCCAGAATAAAATAAGGTGTCATAGAGCTCCCATATTCCTCAAATTCTGAATATGTAAGCCATCATTACCAAGCATTTATCTTTTCGATTGAGGACAGTCGTGTGCTGTCTTGCATTACTTTTTTGATGTGGGTGACCAGCTGTTTAGGATGAAGTATACTTTGCAAGTATCCCCATGGATTACAGAATCCCTCTCATAGACATAATTTATAAACGATTTATAGGAAAAGATCGATCTCTCATATTTGAGTTTTGAGTTTTCTGCTCTTCTCTGTGAGCAGATACTCAAGTGTTAAGTCATTGATTTATCATTGAGAAGGAAACACGGATCTTGCAGTTTTGGCAGCTCAGTTACTTGAAAAATGTCATCTTGGGAAAAAAGTGTGAACGTCTGTAGAGCTGCATTTATGTAAGAGAGTAACAAAAGCCGTATCACGTGTGTTATACTCGAGTCATTTTGTGTATTCATATACAGAACATGAAAGGGAGGATAATCAGTTCCTGCTCTAAGGACTCGTGTACAAATTCAGCAATGTTTTGTAAATTACACCCAGAAGAAAGCATTCTATGGAACTATTCAATTTCCTCAGCAAACAATCAATTAAAATGTTAACTACCTGAAATACACTCACCTAAAGGATTATTAGGAACACCATACTAATACTGTGTTTGACCCCCTTTCGCCTTCAGAACTGCCTTAATTCTACGTGGCATTGATTCAACAAGGTGCTGAAAGCATTCTTTAGAAATGTTGGCCCATATTGATAGGATAGCATCTTGCAGTTGATGGAGATTTGTGGGATGCACATCCAGGGCACGAAGCTCCCGTTCCACCACATCCCAAAGATGCTCTATTGGGTTGAGATCTGGTGACTGTGGGGGCCAGTTTAGTACAGTGAACTCATTGTCATGTTCAAGAAACCAATTTGAAATGATTCGACCTTTGTGACATGGTGCATTATCCTGCTGGAAGTAGCCATCAGAGGATGGGTACATGGTGGTCATAAAGGGATGGACATGGTCAGAAACAATGCTCAGGTAGGCCGTGGCATTTAAACGATGCCCAATTGGCACTAAGGGGCCTAAAGTGTGCCAAGAAAACATCCCCCACACCATTACACCACCACCACCACCAGCCTGCACAGTGGTAACAAGGCATGATGGATCCATGTTCTCATTCTGTTTACGCCAATTTCTGACTCTACCATCTGAATGTCTCAACAGAAATCGAGACTCATCAGACCAGGCAACATTTTTCCAGTCTTCAACTGTCCAATTTTGGTGAGCTTGTGCAAATTGTAGCCTCTTTTTCCTATTTGTAGTGGAGATGAGTGGTACCCGGTGGGGTCTTCTGCTATTGTAGCCCATCCGCCTCAAGGTTGTACGTGTTGTGGCTTCACAAATGCTTTGCTGCATACCTCGGTTGTAACGAGTGGTTATTTCAGTCAAAGTTGCTCTTCTATCAGCTTGAATCAGTCGGCCCATTCTCCTCTGACCTCTAGCATCAACAAGGCATTTTGGCCCACAGGACTGCCGCATATTGGATGTTTTTCCCTTTTCACACCATTCTTTGTAAACCCTAGACATGGTTGTGCGTGAAAATCCCAGTAACTGAGCAGATTGTGAAATACTCAGACCAGCCCGTCTGGCACCAACAACCATGCCACGCTCAAAATTGCTTAAATCGCCTTTCTTTCCCATTCAGACATTCAGTTTGGAGTTCAGGAGATTGTCTTGACCAGGACCACACCCCTAAATGCATTGAAGCAACTGCCATGTGATTGGTTGGTTAGATAATTGCATTAATGAGAAATTGAACAGGTGTTCCTAATAATCCTTTAGGTGTGTGTATGTTGGCCTATGCACCTGAAAATACACTTTCCTCCTCTCTGAAAATATGAGAGATTTAATTAATCTTGAATTTACTTGTAATTACTGTAATGATTCAAGTTCTGTAAAAAGGCAGAGAATAATACATTTTGCGTCGTAGTTTTTCTTTGTAATAACTTCCGTGACTCATATGGAGTGACTGCTAATAGAGGCCACTTATACATGTACTTCCTCTGCTAGGAAAAGGTTAAAAGCCATCCTATTCCATGAGATCAGGCTTTGATATCTCTTTGTATGGAGAGTTTTCCTCTAAACTTTTCTTTTCACAGTGCTCTGCTGTTGCTGCATCACGTTCCCCCAGGCCGTCTGTGCTGTAGCACAGTTTGAAAATATAATTATGGATAGCAATCTGCGAAAGGTAACCAACGTGACAGAAGTTAGTCAGAATCCGCCTTTGTTTGGCTGACAGGCACAAAGCCTGCAGAGATTGTCCCGATGTCTAATTGCCACTCACACATTTAATTGCTATACGCTGCCTACGCCGTTATGAGAAGGAGGGTGGATGTAGTTAAACTCTCAGCTGAAAAAAGTGAATTAATTTGATTCAGGAAAGCACATGAACAGCAATATGGTAATAAGATCAAAGCTATTCAGTCACTCCACGAAATGACAGGAAAAGCCATTTTTGAAGTATATATGTTCCTGTTATTACTGCTGATTTTTAGTACCAACCTTTGATTCTGTCTGTAAGAAGTACTATTAGTGTAAGTGTCTCATACATTAGGGGACAGATTGTGTGTCTGTGGAAACACAGACAACTGAGTTGAGTGAAACCTCATATGCTTTGGAATTGCAGATTCATGTTTCAGTGACCTGCCTTTTAAACCTTCCTATTGATCCTAAAAAGCATCAGGATTTTAGGGTTTATTAATAATGCAGTTTAGAACGCCATGTTCTCCTTGGGAAATGGATGTAAATCTGCATACTAAATACTTTAACAAAGCTAAGATTTATCACAGAACTTTGTATGTTTATAAAATACTTAGTTTTTTTTTTTTTTTTTTTTTTTTTTGAATATACACTCACCTAAAGGATTATTAGGAACACCATACTAATACTGTGTTTGACCCCCTTTCGCCTTCAGAACTGCCTTAATTCTACGTGGCATTGATTCAACAAGGTGCTGAAAGCATTCTTTAGAAATGTTGGCCCATATTGATAGGATAGCATCTTGCAGTTGATGGAGATTTGTGGGATGCACATCCAGGGCACGAAGCTCCCGTTCCACCACATCCCAAAGATGCTCTGTTGGGTTGAGATCTGGTGACTGTGGGGGCCAGTTTAGTACAGTGAACTCATTGTCATGTTCAAGAAACCAATTTGAAATGATTCGACCTTTGTGACATGGTGCATTATCCTGCTGGATGTAGCCATCAGAGGATGGGTACATGGTGGTCATAAAGGGATGGACATGGTCAGAAACAATGCTCAGGTAGGCCGTGGCATTTAAACGATGCCCAATTGGCACTAAGGGGCCTAAAGTGTGCCAAGAAAACATCCCCCACACCATTACACCACCACCACCAGCCTGCACAGTGGTAACAAGGCATGATGGATCCATGTTCTCATTCTGTTTACGCCAAATTCTGACTCTACCATCTGAATGTCTCAACAGAAATCGAGACTCATCAGACCAGGCAACATTTTTCCAGTCTTCAACTGTCCAATTTTGGTGAGCTTGTGCAAATTGTAGCCTCTTTTTCCTATTTGTAGTGGAGATGAGTGGTACCCGGTGGGGTCTTCTGCTGTTGTAGCCCATCCGCCTCAAGGTTGTACGTGTTGTGGCTTCACAAATGCTTTGCTGCATACCTCGGTTGTAACGAGTGGTTATTTCAGTCAAAGTTGCTCTTCTATCAGCTTGAATCAGTCGGCCCATTCTCCTCTGACCTCTAGCATCAACAAGGCATTTTTGCCCACAGGACTGCCGCATACTGGATGTTTTTCCCTTTTCACACCATTCTTTGTAAACCCTAGAAATGGTTGTGCGTGAAAATGGTTGTGCCATGTGATTGGTTGGTTAGATAATTGCATTAATGAGAAATTGAACAGGTGTTCCTAATAATCCTTTAGGTGAGTGTATATATATATATATATATATATATATATATGTATATATATATATATATATATATATATATATATATATATATATATATATATATATATATGTATATATCTACACTGCTCAAAAAAATTAAGGTGTGAGTTTGAATCCAGCCCTCAATCGGTTGGTGATTTTGGTTTCCATTGATTGTGTTACGTCATTTTGTTCTCAACGAATTACACAAGATTTTGCTCTTTAATATATTTCGTTCATCAAGATCTGATGTGTGATTTAAGTGTTCCCTTAATTTGTTTGAGCAGTATATACCGTGGGGGAAAAAAGTATTTGATCCCCTGCTGATTTTGTACGTTTGCCCACTGACAAAGAAATGATCAGTCTATAATTTTAATGGTAGATGTATTTTAACAGTGAGAGACAGAATAACAACAAAAAAATCCAGAAAAATGCATTTCAAAAAAGTTATAAATTGATTTGCATGTTAATGAGGGAAATAAGTATTTGACCCCTTCGACTTAGTACTTGGTGGCAAAACCCTTGTTGGCAATCACAGAGGTCAGACGTTTCTTGTAGTTGGCCACCAGGTTTGCACACATCTCAGGAGGGATTTTGTCCCACTCCTCTTTGCAGATCCTCTCCAAGTCATTAAGGTTTCGAGGCTGACGTTTGGCAACTTGAACCTTCAGCTCCCTCCACAGATTTTCTGTGGGATTAAGGTCTGGAGACTGGCTTGGCCACTCCAGGACCTTAATGTGCTTCTTCTTGAGCCACTCCTTTGTTGCCTTGGCTGTGTGTTTTGGGTCATTGTCATCCTGAAATACCCATCCACGACCCATTTTCAATGCCCTGGCTGAGGGAAGGAGGTTCTCACCCAAGATTTGATGGTACATGGCCCCATCCATCGTCCCTTTGATGCGGTGCAGTTGTCCTGTCCCCTTAGCAGAAAAACACCCCCAAAGCATAATGTTTCCACCTCCATGTTTGACGGTGGGGATGGTGTTCTTGGGGTCATTCCTCCTCCTCCAAACACGGTGAGTTGAGTTGATGCCAAAGAGCTTGATTTTGGTCTCATCTGACCACAACACTTTCACCCAGTTCTCCCCTGAATCATTCAGATGTTCATTGGCAAACTTCAGACGGGCCTGTACATGTGCTTTCTTGAGCAGGGGGACCTTGCGGGCGCTGCAGGATTTCAGTCCTTCACGGCATAGTGTGTTACCAATTGTTTTCTTGGTGACTATGGTCCCAGCTGCCTTGAGATCATTAACAAGATCCTCCCGTGTAGTTCTGGGCTGATTCCTCACCATTCTCATGATCATTGAAACTCCACGAGGTGAGATCTTGCATGGAGCCCCAGACCGAGGGAGACTGACAGTTATTTTGTGTTTCTTCCATTTGCGAATAATCGCACCAACTGTTGTCACCTTCTCACCAAGCTGCTTGGCGATGGTCTTGTAGCTCATTCCAGCCTTGTGTAGGTCTACAATCTTGTCCCTGACATCCTTGGACAGCTCTTTGGTCTTGGCCATGGTGGAGAGTTTGGAATCTGATTGATTGGTTGCTTCTGTGGACAGGTGTCTTTTATACAGGTAACGAGCTGAGATTAGGAGCTCTCCCTTTAAGAGAGTGCTCCTAATTCAGCTCGTTACCTGTATAAAAGACACCTGGGAGCCAGAAATCTTGCTGATTGATAGGGGATCAAATACTTATTTCCCTCATTAACATGCAAATCAATTTATAACTTTTTTGAAATGCGTTTTTCTGGATTTTTTTGTTGTTATTCTGTCTCTCACTGTTAAAATACACCTACCATTAAAATTATAGACTGATCATTTCTTTGTCAGTGGGCAAACGTACAAAATCCCTCACTATATCTATATCTATATATATATATATATATATATATATATATTAGTACTATAGTTAATTTAGGACAGTTGCACACATTTTTTTTATTCCATACTAGATTTACACAGCCCTTGGCCTAATCAAATGAACAGGAGTTGGGGGCAACAATTTTAAGACCCAAAAAAGGTTTTAATCTGAATTAAGAAAAAATATAAAATTTTCAGGTTCATACTATCAACACTTCTGATTTTCTTCATTAGTGTTGCATGCATTTGAAATGAGGCAGTTATAAAGCTGTCTACTTTAACTTGCTGTATTTTTCACCAGAGGCTAATGAATAATTAAGTAATTAAGGAATGGTTCTTTAGGTAGAAAGGCCCACACTGATTTAACTATAATTTACTTTACCTTGGTCTATTTAATCGATTTTTGCACTGACATTGTATACTGTAATATACAAATGTTAGAATCCTATGAATTGTGTTTATGCATATGTTTGATTTATTCAGTATGTCACATGTAAACTGAAATCCCTGAGGTTGCTTAATTTGCTTTTGGCACATTTATGTCCAATCAGGCTGCAAATAGTTTAAGCTTTGTCTCAATAATTAGATGCTAGAGGATTTTACAGTGGAATAATTCTCACAATGATTCTAGAAAACAGTGGAAACCCAGGGGATATGAGTCTGTGTTGTATGGAGGACACCAAAATCTAAATGTAGGCAAAATAATGGAGTAATGAGGAATAAATACTCAACACCTTTTTAAATACTGCAAATAGCTACCCTACACACCATATTTCACTTTCAATTAAACTAACAATTATCCATTTAAATGTTATACCACAAAATAATTTTCTAATGCTATATTTTTCTCGGTTTGTGCATTCGTTGTTGTGTTATCCGTAACACTCTTCTTTTGAGACTAAATCAGCAAACAGTCACAAGGTTATAACATGTATAAATGTGTTGCTTCAAAACTTCATGAACAGAAACAGAACATTAGCACATTGTACATTGTAAGCATAAGAATGAAAGCACGATTCTGATTTACAGTATGTCTAGACCTTGTGTGCAATTAAGGTTTTTAAAGATATTTATTTGTCTGCCTTTTGTGGAGTTGCACGAATCCTAACTGTAAGAGGCTTGTTAAATATTCACACACCTGACAGTGTCTGGGTTTGGCCAGTTGTTGTGTATCATAATTTTTAAAGTTGAAACTTAATGACTAGTTTTCCACGCTAGACCTATATAATGCTACGTCTGGGTTATGCATGATCTTACTGCAGTGGAAAAATAAAACATAATTTATATCAGCATGTAATTATGAGTGTAAGTTAAATCCCTATGAAGAGATTAGAAAGTTGCAATTTTAACACTTGGGCTACGTCATGGAAAACTGTTGGAAATTTGAATAAATCAATTCTGAGTATTAAAGACAACCAAATAGAGTGGATACTATAGAAACTAATCCTGTAAAAATAACAGGTGAAAGTGAGAGCTTAGATGTTACAGAGCATTATACTCAGGGGGGGATGGCAGGGTGTTTGTCTATGATTACTATTATTAGTATTAGTATTTATTTCATAGCAGACACCCTTATCCAGGGCAGCATACAGTTTATACATGATCTATGATATCTAAATCATATAAACAGTATTGCTCAGTTACACTACACAATTTCAAAATTACTTTTATTAAGGAATTGCATTTCCTTATCGATCACATTACTTTTTTCTCTGTTCCTTCTCACATTTTCCATCTGAAATCATTTGTCCACTAAATCACTTCATGCACAGCTAGTTTTTTCAGTTTTCAAAGCCCACACTTGTGCAGCTGTAATACTGTACATGGACAAGTGGCGCGTGGACTTGTTTTGTTTGATTTCTCTAAACTACACACAATTTCAAGCTCTAATGATGTGGATGAAGCAGATATTTCAAGAGATTACTTCTTGGAGACCGGCTTTGCTAAATATAACTGTGAACACCTGCATATATGACTCATGTAATTTCTTAATTATTACTTTTACATGAAAGAATATGGAACAGTCACCTGTATATTAGTTCAAGCTGTACTTGAGTTTGTATTTAAGGATATTGGGTAATTTTCTATTTTTGTAAGTGACATTTTGAAGCGACATCCTAAGTGATTTGTTTATTCACGAATTTTACAGGTGACTAACTATGATAATATACATTTCTTCTTTAAAATTAAGACAGCGTTTTCTACTTGTCGCTTTGAATGTGTATTATTTTATTATTTGTGCACATTGTTGTCCTGTTTTACAGCACATAATGTTATTTGATCAACATCCAAGGCTTAAATCTATCTAAATATCTGTTGCCTCCATTTCTGGTTTCAGTGCCTCCTTTGTAGAAAGACAAACATCTCTCCAGTTGACAATTGAAAGATGCGAGTAAACGGAGGATGTTTTATATTCATGGAGACTCGGTTCACCATATTGGTACTTGAACTGGGCACAAATATTTAATCATCCGGATGGTCACGATGAGTCTAATAATCCAACAGATCTGCATTGACGCTATGTTTTAATCACGTAGACAGACAGGTTTCTGTAACTATTTCTTGCTGTCAGAAGTTATGATTATCTATATAGTTGATTAACGTGTTAAATGGCAACTTAGGTCACATGACTTTGTGACTGTGACTGAATTCCAAATAATCCTTAAGTGAAAAACAAATCGCCAAAATATGTCATCCACAAGCTCTCACACCATCTGTGCAGAGCAATGCAAAGTAAGGCACATAGATCCACGATTACTGCTGTTTTATTTATGTATTTATTTACAACACACCATATGCACTCTAACAGTAATCTGAATAAGACCAAAAATTCACTTCACAGTTTTTCCACATTACTATACCACTGCACAGCTCTCTGAAGAAATTTAAGTCAAACAACAGCTTTACCTAAAATCAAGTCTGCCCTTTTATGAATGTGGACAAAAAATAACCTTTTTTTTATATAGAGATAGTAAAAATAACTTAAATGTCAAACAGGCTTGATTCATTTTCTATCCAAGCATCCCAAAAGTGCATTGTGCCTGCAGTGCAATGCAGCATAGAATCAGACGGTGGAGGCCTGTTTATTTGAATTTTGCTTAGCATTTATTTATCCAGTCATATAAAGCTGTGTTATCAACTCTCCTCCAGGTTGCCAACAGAGTATTGGAAGCTATAACAATATTTATAAAGCCTCATTGCCACAAAACATTGTTTATTATACTTTACAAGGTCACTGACACATTTAATCTGTGAATAGTTACATAGAAAAAGCTGTCGAATCCAACTCTGCTATTTGATGAAGCCAAAAACTCAGAAATAACATTGAAAAAATGAAAACGAAACTGCTGAAATGTTATTAAGATATTATACTACAAATATAGATTGTCTTCTTATTTATGCAGTAGTTTGTTTTCTTTCTTATTTTGTGTTAATGTATTTAAAATGTTCTGAATACCACAGCATTAATTTGTTCATATTTTGTGATTGCAGTAATTAAAAGAATGCACCATTCACAAGTAACAGTTTGGTTAACAAAGTGCTGAAAGCATAAGCCAAAAGCAATGAAGTATGTATATGTATGTTATCATCATGTTTTTGGTTTTAGAGGAAATATGATAACCAAATGATTTATTTTATTGTGAAGTGTTCATCATGAGAGAGCTATTGGAAAGTATACAGACAAAATCAATAGACCTCAGTAAAGTAACCATATTTGGTCAGAAGATAACCTAGTTAAACATTACCCAAAATGTATTGTGGTGAATATTAAATATCCCTGCGTTCAAAGTATCTTCACAAAGATTTTCTGACACAATAAGTGTTCACTGAAGGCCTGGAGGGTTCATTTTTGAAAGTGCTTTAGATGTAACAGGTTTTAGCAGGATGGAAAATACAATGTTTGTATTCCACCTGAGACTAAAATCTAAAATAATTCAACCTGAGTTCAACCGGAAAAAGTGTGCCTTTGTATTCCTACTAGGTAAATTCCCTCAATATCAGCATCTTATTTAATAATGTCTTTTAACCAAGATGAAGCATTAATCTCGGAAGATTACAGTCCAGTTCCAGGGGAAAATCATGATTGCCCTGTGGATTTACCTCCAATAGTTTCCCTGAAGGAAGGACAAGACAAACATTGTGACGTGCATTACTGTACAGATGACAGTTTTATTGGTTTGTAACAAACCAGATGCTTGTTTTTTTATGCTTCAGAGGGCAATTCATCCCAGACACAATGTTCATTATCTGACTTCAGACACAGTTCTCAGGTGTGCTACTTGCCATATGTTTACATATTGCTATTCAGCACAAATAAATAAATAAATAAAGTACAGAAAACCTGCTACATTGGTTCCGAGTCTAAAATATAACAGAGCTGTTGACACACAAAATATATGATCAATGCATACTACCTGTGCTCACATATGGCTGTGAAACCTGGTCAATAAACACAAACAATTAAGAAACTGCAGATGACACAAAGAAGCATGGGAACAAAGTATGATTGGAACAACAAGAAGAGGAAGAAAAAGCAATAAATGAATCTGAGAGCAAACAAAAATATGTGACGACATTGTAAGAGTGAAAATGTTAAGATGGCAATGGGCTGGACACACTGCAAGAAGAACAGATCAAAGATGGGGGGGAAATAACCTATTGAACTGATCCCAAGAGATGAAAAAAGACATCTCATAAAAATATAAAATGGTAAGATCTAAAGAAAAGGGAAGTTATAGATTGATGGAAACATCTTTGGAGGCATTCGTCCAGCAGTGGATTGACATATGCAGATGATGATGGTGTATATATAGTCTATACAACCTTTGTCCACTACACAATAATAAAATAAGTTATTGTATTATTCAGCTCTGTTTAGCCCTATATTGAGCAGTCTTGTTGCCACTGAAAGATAAATCTATGCCCTGGAGCCTCTTTGTACCTGCAGACGGGGTAGTCTCTCTCAACTGCTATTAGGAAGACATTTGCCGCCTTTAAATAATTCAAAGCCCTGCCAATTGCTGTCAGTAAGGTTAGACTGTTCTATTTTATTAAAGGTCAGGAAGAGAAAGCAAGTGAAGTTCAAGGAACAGCTTTATATATGATGAAGGAAGATGGGAAAAGGCAACCCATCTCCTTAGCCTTTATACTGTGATGTATTTGGTCTATTTATCTCATGTGACCTCAAAAATCATCAACAACACAAATGAAGATAAACAATTCCTCAGCCCTTGCATTTCCTGTATGATTTATTCTGCTGTAAATTATATTGTTAGAAAGCAATAAATGATCAAATAAAATGTGTAAGGCCCAGAAAGAGAGATCAAAATGATAGACATTCAGCGGTATTACATATTACGTATTTGTCCTTTTGTCATATTTTAATTTCTTTTTAGCTTTCTCGTATGTCATGTACTAGACAAATCAGTATAGATGTATGGATTGTCAATTCCTAAACATTCCGAACATCCTGGCCTAAGAGGTCTGAAGAGTTATTCTTGGAAATCTGTTCCAAGGACAAAATCTCATCACAGTGATACGCTATGAGTTTTGTTATTATTATTTTAATGCTACTGGGTTTCAAATGCATTATTAATACATTAGCATTGGGTTCAGTTTCACTTGGAAGGTTTAAAGAGCTAAAAATAAAATGTAATTTGCTGATGTGCAATTATATTTATTTTACCTCTGCTGATACAGAGAAGGGCCCTGTAGGGTATATCAGCAATAACACTTTATGCTTATTACTTTATTTACACTTTATAAAACATAGGCACAAATGCTGGAGATGTAAAAAATGAAATGAGAACATTCTGAGCAGTCACTAAAACTGAATGGGAAACACTTTATATTACAGTGCAATTTGGCAGCTCCCAAAACACTGTTTTTGATAAATGATCAATTATATCTTATAAAGGTTTGTTGATCATTTATAAATTTAATTATAAATGGCTACTAACTGTTTAATAAACTATTTACCAATCATATATACTGACATGTAAAGTGTTACCACTGCATGTTCACTGTTTTGGGAGCAGTATAATCAGATTCATTATTATTATTATTATTATTATTATTATTATTATTATTATTATTATTATTAATGTAATCCTAAATAAAAGTATAAACTATTTGTTGTAGGTCTTGTGCAGTTTCAGCATATGAGCATAATGGAATAATGGGAACATTACATGAAATTGAATTGCTTCTCATCTAGCCTGGCTGCCCAGCTTCCTGTGTACTAAGGCAAAGACTGAGGCACAGTGAATACATGCAATGTAGTTAAGTTAAAAAGGAGATTTGATTTATCCTGCTCTTTCTTGAAAACATTAGGACACACATTTCCCCTTACAGATAACAGCAGGAGGAAGCTTTATTTAACAATACTTATATAAAAAATCCTGCTTTACTTGTTATGAGTAACTTCCCCATTCATCTATCCTAAATAGTTGCTTCCAAAGGCAAAAGTTATGTGACGTTACACTCTTACCTTATTTAATAAAATGAGAGCAGCTATCTGTGTTAAAAGGCATGATTATATAACCTGTAATTGGCCATATGTTATATATGCAGATGTGACGCAGCGTGGTTTGTCCATAGCACACAGATGAGTGGAATGTCATGTGATCAGAGTTCCAGAACAGTCCCAGTAAAACCATTTACCAGTCCCATTGTTTACACCGAAGGCAATGTATGCTTCACTGAAGGTTTCACTTTAATCCACTAATATATAAAGAATCTGTCAGTAAGAGATGACAAGTGTATAGCCTCTGAAGGGAAGGCAACTGGAAAATCAATGGACTAACATGGGACAATCAATGTGCATAGTTAAATGTGTCATGGAAAAACAAGAGCAGCATTAAAATGCATTGGCCTTCTGTTTACCCTGATGAAGTTCATAAATGTTTCCATTGTATCCTAAACATGTTGAAATGTTCCAGGTAAATAGGTAATTAAAAATTAAACTATAAGACAAACAAAACATATAAATCTTGGGTTCAGTGGTATTTCAATAATGTAAATTATTATTAGGTTTGTGTTAAAAGATTGCAATGTGAATGTAAAAACAAATCTCAGCTGCACCTAGATTTACTGTGATGTGTTTCTTACTTAGGCTGTACTGTTTGTGGCAGTACAACAACATATGGTTTTAAATAAGCATAGTGAACACATTTAGTTTTATCTCCCACGGTTGGAGAAATAAAATAATCAGGATAAAAAAGTGAATTTGTCAAAATAATGTTAATATGCTATGAAAGGCATTGGAAGCTTAACACAGGAGACAATCCTGAGATGCGAAGTAACAGTAAAGCAATCAAGGAAACCACTGAATCACAGGATCTCCTGCTTGATATGCAAGATACGTGAATAATTAAGTTTCCCTCTGAATAAACATAGATCTGATGAGGATGTATTTTCATGGTGATGCACTTAAAAGATTAAATTAAATTATGGAATAATAATTTTAAAAAAATAGCACGAAGTGGCCACTTTGACATAAGTCATTCTGTAATATGTTAAACATTTATTTGTATCTCTCTCATGCACATGGGCAAGCACAATATGTGTGTGTCCACATACGTTTATAAATATATAAAGGTTTGTCCATAGAATTAAATGTATTGATGGAAAAGATACTTTACATGTGTTCAAAAAGTTGCCTGATGGGTTTCTTTGGTTAACGAGTCAGGGTCGAATCTTAACACATTTTTAAAGATGTATAGTAAATGTTGCTTTGAGCAATTATTAAGGCCATGCTTTATATGTGAATTTTTGGCATTATTCACCTTATGCTGCTACAGTTTAGAGATCAAGCAGGGCACTAAAGTATCATCCCCAGAATAAATACTGTTTCTGTGTGAAATTACAGTAAATGTAGCCGTATAGCCTCTACAGGAGTTGGTACTTGGTACTGCAGTGCACCTAGGATTAAGTAACAGAGATATATCCTCAAGCCATTCACAGAGCAGTCATTGATTTTCCTCACACCGATTTAGCTTAGTGTTGCTGTGGCAGAATCATATAACGAAATGTACCAAACAGCCGAGGAACATCAGAAGAAATGTATTAAAAAAATTACATTTTTATAATTTTAGCATAAAATAACTTTATATAACCCAAGTACTTTCTGTCCCATGTTTAATTAATTATATAGCCCAGCTATCCCGTTCCCCTATCCAGCAGCTATGACTTTGGAGATCTGATACTGGCAGACTACTGCTCCCCTGTGTATAAAGACTGCCAATATCTGCTGCTACTACTGCAACGAGCTGCACAGTTAGCAGAATTGAATTTGCAGTAATTTGCGGTTTTCCTGATTCCCGTAAAAGGACATTGCTTAGTTCACCAGAGGTTCTTCCACACCCGTGTTGTCATATAAGGTATCTCGCCCCACTTTTAACTATTAATTCCCAATGGCAGTTAAGTCAGACCGGATCAACACACAAGGGGACTTGCATGTTCAGCACAAAGAGAAAAAGTTCAGTGCTCAGGTGTCTCTGATGGTCTTGAAATGTTCACAATGTTGCCTGTGGTCCTGTGTGCTTTCAAAAAAAAAAAGTGCTTATATTTCAGACTGCTTGAGTATGGCCAAAAACTTGTATGGGTGTTTGTACAGTATCACAAATGTGGCATAAGCAGTTTTGTATCTGTTGCTATTATTACAAATTCTTGATTTGAAATAAAAAAATGCTTAAATTCAAACCCTTCATGGAAATGTGCCAATATCAAGAATACCAAGTACAAAAGAGAGTAAATAGCAAAAATGTATTTATGTATTATTATTTATGTATACCCCTGTGCTGGGATTCCCTACCCCATTATTGATGGTTAGGTAGTCATGGAATTGATATTTAAATAGGTTTTCTTGATAAAAGTCATGCATTTTTAAATTAGTGCACATTAATCTAAGGTTTGTTTGTGTGCTAGGGTATAAATCATAACTGCTTAGCATGTACATACATATACATATATATTGCATATACAGCTAAACTATTCTATTTCAGGTGTAAAACTTTGGTTATTGACTTTTTTTCTGCAATGTTGAATTATCCACAAATCTGTCTTTTTAATCTTTTTTGTATATTGCGGGGGGGAAAAAATCAGGTCTTTATCGACAGATTGAACAAAATTAATGGAGAGTTATGTAAAATGAAATTGCATTATGTTTAACCATGCATAGATAATCTTTTCAAAAGTATTTAACCCTGGTTTGTAGTCTACTGCTTTGATCAGCAATCATGTTTGTTATTATTATGTGTTTGTGTGTGTGTGTGTGTGTGTATATATATATATATATAGTTTAATTTAATAAAGTAGAACGTTTATGTGCTGATAAAATAAGTCAGTGAACTTTCCATGCAAGTCAAACAAGTAAATGATGAAGTCCAAGAGACATATTTTCATTAAACATATTGCTGAAGAAAACCATTGCATTTTACCAAATACTCTTACCAAAAAATAAAAGTTTCCTTGACCTTTGCCAAATGCCAGGACAAATAGTTCTGTATTTCCTTCCCAACTCCAGCACTTTCACACACAGCAGTAAGTGAGACGCTCTAAACAGTGTTTGTATAAAGACATCTGCACAGTCATCAGAAAAGAAACCAACAACAAATCTCTAAACAATTATCTGTCTGAAAAGGGGGAAGGAAAAAAAAGTACAGCGCTACACACCTCCAATTTGCAGAGACTCGAGCTCTTGGAACGGGATTTCTTGCGCAGGTACACCGAGAAGAACCGCCTGACCGTGAATTTCCGCATGTTCATGTCCATCCTGCCTTGCTTTTTATCTCTCTCCCACTCTTCTCTCTCTCTCTCCTGTGTTTTTTTCTCTTCTAGTAGCAACTTGTGTCCGTCCCTAAACCAAAAATCCTGTTCAAGCAGCACAAAGGGGATTTACTTTTGCATCCCCGTCACCTTGCGGTAATCCATAACGCAGAAATTATGGCAGAAGTAGAAGTGGTGACCGTGCGGATCATGAAGGCTGGCCGCTGTGCTTCCCTTGTTAGGCACCGCTCTGAACTGGAGATGCCATCAATGCCAGCGCAGTGGTGGTGTAGTTGCTGTCCTCAGCACCCACAGCTCTCTCGCTCTCTCTCGCGCTCTCTCTCTCTCTCTCTCTCTCTCTCTCTCTCTCTCCCTGCTGTCGGCTGAAGCGATGCAGTGCTGCAATCTAAACTGCTGCTCTGCTCCCTCCTCTGCCTAAGGTCCTGCTACACCCAATCAGCCCCGGTTTAAACTGCACGCACAGCAGGTCTGAGCAGATGAAAGCTCCCACCTCCCAGCCCACAGCACGGCTGACAAGCCCACATGTATAATACATGCGTCCCTTCCTCTCCCATCTTCCCCGAGCTTTGCATCAGGGAATCACTGAGACACCGCGGCTTCCACCGGTGCACCGCTGTTTCGGCGGCAGAGTGCTTTAATTAGGCTGGGTTGTCAATATGGATTGGGGGAGGGGGGAAGAGAGAGACTGAACAGTGTTGCACTTGGGAAGTACTAGAGTATCAGCATCTGTTACAGCAGGGTTCAAATTAAAAAGTGTGTGGTAAAATATCCGTTTTATACTCGGTTCAAGGGGGTGAGAGGCGGCCAAGTGAAGGGTCAACAGCATCCCCCGCAGAGATTTGATGGAGAGTTAACCTAATGTGCTGAGCGGAGATGTTGTCAGCGAGTCTGCAGCAATACCGACACCTGACGGAGGTGGCTGTAGGAAATTATGATTAATAAAAAATCTTGTGGGACCCCTGAAAGAGTCGAGGGCCTAGCCACATAAAATGAGGAGATACCATTTGAGCATAACGTCCGCGGTTATGTGAAGCATAAATGAAATGATTATATCTTATGTTTTCTCATATTGGATTTTGATATAAAAAACAATTACAAAAATACACCTTAGACTCGTACATTTCTATTGATTTTATACAGTCACACGAGCACATACATATATATTGCTCACTTATGGCTGTGGAACCTAATGCAGAAACGATACAGGAAATGTAAACTACACGAAGGAGAATGGAAAGATGTAGGCTGGAAATAACAAATAGAGACAAAAAAAATAATGAATCCGAGAACAAACCAAAATATGTGACATCATTGAAAGAGTGAAAATGTTAAAATGGGAATGGGCCGGACACACTGCAAGAAGAACAGACCAAAAATGGACAAAGGGAGCTATTGAATAGATCCCAAGAGATGAATAAAGATCTACAAGACAAGCACATAGACGATGGGAGGAGGAAATCATACACTTTGGACCTTTGCTGTTCAGAGCAGAGAGAATGATAGAGCTGCTGATTATTCCTCTGTTCTCTGTTTCTTCTGGCTTCTGTCACTGGATCCAGTTCCTCGAATCAAGGAATCAATAGTTAACCTCCTTAATCACGGGGTGGGAGGTGGTCAGTGACATCTTGATTAGAGGATAGAGGATGCCACAGATATCATAGAAATAAATACTTTAAAATAATAATCCTGAGACAATGATGAGACCCAGAGCGGAGGCAGCACTAACAAGTCTGATCAGAGTTTCTCAAGAGTCATTTTTAATTAAGATATCTGTGAAACAAATACACCTTGTAAATACTACCTTGGTTTTAAAGTGAGACCTTGATTTTAACCTCTTAATCAAACTGCTAATTCCCATCGGCAGAGATACACAGAGATGGGGCTGTGCTGACTTACAGTGTGCTAATCCGTAATTAACATGAGATGACCCTGCCTTACCCATGGATCTCAACCTGATCAAGCTATTTACGCAGTAATCTGATGGAGGGCAGCAAAAGGTGTCTAGCAGAGTGTGAATGCCATTTGAGCAGAATATCCTTTCTGCCTCACAATGCGCTCATCTCTGATTTACTGCGTTTAATTGAAATGCCGTGATGAGACACTGCGCGCCTCTGCTGTTTACCGTGGGGATTTGTCGCCATGGCAGTGCCACTGAGATGGTGTTGTTCTGGGAATCAGTTCAATGACATACAGGATACTGCACGGCCATATGTGTGGCAGGCTGTCTCTTACAACAATAACACTACTTTTTTTTCCCCCTTCATACAAAAATAATATCAAATATCATGCCATACAAACTAAAATAAATGTGCATAAATTTTCAAATAAATCAGAGCTCATCTTACAGTATCCCGCCATTTTTTATAATAAAACTGTATATAGTGTATTACCTTGAGGGGTTGGCACAGTGTGGGGCTCTTGATATAGGCGTGGTCTAGGGAAAAAGACACACATATAACATGACCAAATCCTCAAGCCCTTCCTGAAACTTATTTTAGATGAAGGAAGTCATTGAGGTGCAAACAATACCAATACTGATTTGAAGGGTTTCCCCTCATCCCATCGAACACATTGATGGAAGTATAGAAAAGACTCTTTGTGGAGAAGAATAGTGTTTAATCCACAGTGGTCAGGATTTCTTTACCCCACAGGACCTGAGATTATTCTCTTTTATACCGAAGACATAATTACTTGTGTGACATTTACAACTGAAAAGTCAAGTGAGGGTGTTTCACAACTTAATCTCGCTCTTAACCATGCAAACCCCCTCATGCTGCTAAGGTGGCCTCTTACTCGAGTCTCCAAGCGTTACATAAGCAGTGCTGTCCACAGGCAGAAGTGATATAAATACGAGCTCTCTCTGTAGCCCAAACAGCAAGGAACAGAGGTGACCAGGTCCTGCAAGCGGCAGCGCAAGAGCAGTAACACGTGTAGAACCCAGGATGTTGCATCCATCTTCACTGTCTTGTCATCTGAACTGTGATACTGAATTGCAGTGCAGAAAGAAAGGAGAGACTTTTCACTGTATCGCATTGCATCACATTAGTAGATTACAGACCCCATTTTAGGCCCAACCCCAACCTCTCGAGCCAGGCCCATACAAATCTGTACCCGATCCCGTTAACTGGGCAGGACATTAATGAAAGCTTGCGTTTACTGGGGATTCTACCCCCAATCCTGGGAGCAGACCACGATCCAACCCTCATTTGAACCCTTAATTTAATTTAAATGCAAAATGTTAAATTTCTCAACACAATGCTCTCTTGCTCACAATGCTCATTCCCATCTTCATCTGTATACTTAATTTAAGCTTATCTTTGTTAAAATCATCTCATCTTAATTTTATACAAATAAGACAACATTTTGTGTGGTCCAAAGGTAATTATGTTAATTAGATGTGACATCGTTTTAAAAAGGTTGGGAAAGTATGCAATAGAAAACAGTCGCCGACAACTCTTGGGACAAAGATATTCTAAGGGTTCCTGATAAACAGGGGACGTGTGAAGTATAGGCGCAACATCAGTAAAGTGTTCTGGTTAATGTGCTCAGGTATGGAAATTGTAAGGACATATAAATGCATATATTAATAATTGTTATTATTAATTGAATTCCATGCAAATGAACAAAGTGTTGCAGCAGTTCAATGCTCAGTCGGGGTCCGCTGTACCATTAAGCAGTCTGGGCGATCGGTGTCGTGCACTGCAGAGACATCTGTCATTGCCACATTGTAGCAGTCTGTAACAGGAACATCCCCTGGCAGAGATTTTTTTAAACGGAAGATAATGGATAAAGCTGCAGTCTTGGAAATATTAAAAACTCACACTCAAATGTGCTTTTGTCATGAGGGCACATTTATGTTATAAATATATGATCCTAGCTGGCATCTTATTTTCATCATATTTTTAAGATAATCAAGTACGACCTTTTAAAATACATACATTATAATGTACTGAATATGTTAGGGCTTATTGCGTATCTCCATCACGGCATCTGTCTATGTTTCTGTGTGTCTATATATGTCAGTCATAACCTTACAGCGATAGAGGGTGAGTTTGGGTTCAGAGTTACCATGGAAACCAGCAAAATCACAATATAATTAGAAACATGCAGCACACTAAATTATACACAGAGTTTCAGAAAATAAAACTGAAGATTACTTTAATGTAATATTAAAAGCTAGGTTACTTCAGATTTTAAACACAGAATTCAAGGCGATAACTGTTTCTATAGCAACCCTCAAAATGTACAGTTCGGGAGAAATGCCTATAAATAATCCATCTATTTACTTTTCTATACATTGAGCACAAGTTTGAAAATGCCATTTGATTTGTGGATGTAGAACAAGTTTCACAAACTCTGAAAAGTGTTAACTGACAATCTCAAATTTCAACGCAAAATCATGAAAACTGATTAAACTAAATTCCATCATACTTTTCTTGATATAATGCCTACTGGTTTTAGATTTTGTCGGGAGACAATATGGTTTATTTCAGCACGTGTACCATCTGGACTAAGCTGATGTGCATGGTATTTTACTGATTATTGCTCTCATTGTTTTTACACATACACAAGGATTTTTTATTTTTAATCTGAATTAATATACTCTCATCCTCTAAAATAGTCAAAAGAGTTTTAAAACAGTGTCAGATTACACAGGCCTTTCCACTGATACCAGTGTTGGCGTATTAACCTAAGGGGCTCATAAGTGAGCTGAAATTAAGAAGATGAACATAGTAGTAAAGCAAAATGAAATGACACATCTAGGTTCAGCAAAAACAGACGTCTTCCAGTGACATTTAAAATCAAATGCAAGATTTGTTGAGCAGGACTGTGTGAATTCTGAGTCAAAGATCTGTCTTACTGTAATGGTATTATATTATCTTGATCAATGTGGGAGTTCTGCATTTGTGTTATGACACAGAAACTGCGCACATCACCTACAGTGAGGGAAAAAAGTACTTGATCCCCTGCTGATTTTGTACGTTTGCCCACTGACAAAGAAATTATCAGTCTATAACTTTAATGGTAGGTGTATTTTAACAGTGAGAGACAGAATAACAACAAAAAAATCCAGAAAAACGCATTTCAAAAAAGTTATAAATTCATTTACATGTTAATGAGGGAAATAAGTATTTGATTCCCTATCAATCAGCAAGATTTCTGGCTCCCAGGTGTCTTTTATACAGGTAACGAGCTGAGATTAGGAGCACTCTCTCGTTACCTGTATAAAAGACACCTGTCCACAGAAGCAATCAATCAATCAGATTCCAAACTCTCCACCATGGCCAAGACCAAAGAGCTGTCCAAGGATGTCAGGGACAAGATTGTAGACCTACACAAGGCTGGAATGGGCTACAAGACCATCGCCAAGCAGCTTGGTGAGAAGGTGACAACAGTTGGTGCAATTATTCGCAAATGGAAGAAACACAAAATAACTGTCAGTCTCCCTCGGTCTGGGGCTCCATGCAAGATCTCACAAGATCTTGTTAATGATCTCAAGGCAGCTGGGACCATAGTCACCAAGAAAACAATTGGTAACACACTATGCCGTAAAGGACTGAAATCCTGCAGCGGCCGCAAGGTCCCCCTGCTCAAGAAAGCACATGTACAGGCCCATCTGAAGTTTGCCAGTGAACATCTGAATGATTCAGAGGAGAACTGGGTGAAAGTGTTGTGGTCAGATGAGACCAAAATCAAGCTCTTTGGCATCAACTCAACTCGCCGTGTTTGGAGGAGGAGGAATGACCCCAAGAACACCATCCCCACCGTCAAACATGGAGGTGGAAACATTATGCTTTGGGGGTGTTTTTCTGCTAAGGGGACAGGACAACTGTACCGCATCAAAGGGACGATGGACGGGGCCATGTACCGTCAAATCTTGGGCGAGAATCTCCTTCCCTCAGCCAGGGCATTGAAAATGGGTCGTGGATGGGTATTCCAGCATGACAATGACCCAAAACACACAGCCAAGGCAACAAAGGAGTGGCTCAAGAAGAAGCACATTTAAGGTCCTGGAGTGGCCTAGCCAGTCTCCAGACCTTAATCCCATAGAAAATCTGTGGAGGGAGCTGAAGGTTCGAGTTGCCAAACGTCAGCCTCGAAACCTTAATGACTTGGAGAGGATCTGCAAAGAGGAGTGGGACAAAATCCCTCCTGAGATGTGTGCAAACCTGGTGACCAACTATAAGAAACGTCTGACCTCTGTGATTGCCAACAAGGTTTTTGCCACCAAGTACTAAGTCGAAGGGGTCAAATACTTATTTCCCTCGTTAACATGCAAATCAATTTATAACTTTTTTTAAATGCGTTTTTCTGGATTTTTTTGTTGTTATTCTGTCTCTCACTGTTAAAATACACCTACCATTAAAATTATAGACTGATCATTTCTTTGTCAGTGGGCAAACCTACAAAATCAGCAGGGGATCAAATACTTTTTTCCCCCCACTGTATCATAATTGTAATACTAAATCTGAACGTAATTCGTATTTTTTAAATGTCAATTAAGCCTCTCTGCCTTTCTCTCCTGCTTCTATGCGAAATCCTATACGCAACTGATTGTATTGCTTGGAAGAAAGTTTTTTCCCTGGTTCTTCATTAATCCGGTGTTCTTAAACTGTTCATATTCAGCAGCCAGGCAGAGATTGTGCCTTCAGCCTTTGACGCACAAATGACTAATTACACTTGTCAATCACACAGAGGCAATCATTGGCACTGCAAATGGTCAGATCATGGGCATTTCTCACCATCATTTTCAAACTAAACCTCTCGGCTAAATGAAATAAGCTGCCGGAGGGGAGCTAAAGTGGATGCCGTAGCCAAATGCAAACTGCGTCTCCATACTGACACATATAATCAAGCTGGCGAAGATTCAAAGTCAATCAACATTCATCAAAGCACCACGACCATACGCTTTAAGCTGTTTTTAGAGCAGATTGTTCTCTGTATAAGCAAATAATGTGTCTGACACATTTTCCCTCTGACTACAAATCCTAGGCCTTAGGTTACTGTTTGATAAAGGCTTCTTAATCTTCTGTGGAGACAGGGAAGCTGCAGTAGCTCACGTGACTCTACTGCACTGCATGTGGTGCTTCGTACATTTAATAGATGTGCACCTCTGTTCCTGTCACAGTTCTGCAGCATTGTATTTAAAGGGTAAAGCAAGACTACACAAATAATAAAAGTTGTCTTGCTGCTCTGCTTGTACTTCATCCTTAAATAATAACAGCATGACCCAAATAATCTTTATAATACAGCACTGCACTGTCATGTCCTGATGTAGGCAACATACTAGTACTGAGACACGCCCAAAGCAGAGTGCTGTGCCCACTATTACTGTCCGTGTGGAAAGCGGTATAGTTTATGTATTTCCTCAGAGCTCTAATGAGCTGATGAAAGGTAGAGGATGTCAATTGCCTTAATTGGATGATCAATTACTGTAATTAAAGTGAAATCTGCTCAGCATTTCCATGTGCGATTTAGACTATCCAGTTAGACTTTCCATGTTTTTTTTATTTATTTAGTCAAGAACATGAACAAAGTTAGCATTCAAAACGAGGCTAGGGTTCAGAAATCAGTACCATCATATCATAAAGAAAGTAGAAAAACACATTCTGTTGAATTTCCAGTGATAATGTATAATATAAATATTGACAATGTGACATCATCAGAAGTGTTTTTTTTTTCAGGGTAGAGGTTACCTTGCATCTTTCTTATTTGCTTACACCAACCAAACAGAATTAATATGCTTCTGGCACCAATCTTTTTCCTTTCTTTAAAAATAAAAAATCTGATAAATCTGCACCCTCACAATAAATAAATAAATACATACACACACACACACACACACACACATACATACATACATTTCTTATTTATATTTGACTATTATTCATTTATAATTAATATATAGTGACTTTGCCATATGTAAAACAGCAAGTAACCCAAAATAAGTTGCCTAAACCACAAATAGTGATATAACTGTGTTATTAAATGTTTTCATTGAAACAGTATACAGTTTAGCAAGGATAATGCCTGATTTAAATGTTCAAAGTTTACAGATGACAATGCTCACCCCACAATTATAATAGATATCAATAGCTACTGTTATTTCAACAAACCTATATATAAATGCATGCACACACATGTATTATTATTTGTATTGATTATTTTATTATCTAAACATAGGTTATATTCTCTGTGTTCACCGGCATACTGTGAGACAGGACATCAATTTAAAGCTTGCCTGTACATGGAAAGACATTAACATCTTAATCAGGCATGGTCTAGTCTAGACTGTTGCTAAATTGAGTCCCAAGGCACTGCGATAAATACAAACAATAAACCAACAAAAACACATATATGTACAACCAAACTGTGAGTTTCAGCAGAAGGCACAGCAATGCCTACACTCATTTACTCTGCATATTAAATGTTGGTATAGCTGGGAGATATGAGATTTTTTTTGTAACCCCCCTGTTTGATTATCATTAGGAAAATGCAATAAAACATATTTCCTCTTTTAAAAGACCTTGCATTTGAGCCAAACCCAAACGTGAATCAGTGGTGAATGCTTTAAGAAGTCACAGAATTGCTAAATATGCAAAACAGCTTACATTTATATTACTTCTATTGCATTATTTAACAACAGACCTTCTTAATTTAAATATAAACTGGTATTTTTAAATAGCTAAAGATATGTCTAGTACATATAAGAAACACTGTAGAATGAATATATCCAAGGACATTTTACATTCCCTCCAACCAACGTTTGCCCCAATTATCCTACAAAATTCCTACAAAAGCCAGATCAGAAATTAACTAAACTTCCCCTTTTTGATGCATTCCTAGAAATGTAGTTAAATTAATTAGCAAACTCTAATGTAGACATTTATTTGTGATGTAAAATAAATATGCTGAAGCATATACATGAAGAAATTACATATTGTTAAAAGCTACAGGTGGCTATAGGAGAATTTTAACCTCCAATTAGTAAATACAGTAGTTTTGATCATTAATAAATGTGTCATTGATAAACGATTGATATATAGTTTATAAAAGTTAGGAACAATTAATATTTCAATTTATAAATGATCAATAAACCTTTATAAGATACCAAGGCAGCTACCAAAACAGTTTTTATTGTTATAAACAATAAATCATATCTTATAAGTGTTTATTGATAATGTATACATAATGGTCCCTATGTGTGTTATAACCTATTTATAAATTGTTTATTAATGACAGTCATACCAAACAATTCATACAGGTAGGAGAGAAATTGTAAATAAAGCTTTCATAGATCAGCAGCACTAGAGTAAAGTGACGCAGCATGAAATGTATTGTTAATCATAATGAACACAGAATCACAGATGGGGAAATAATTCAGAAAAAGGCATAATTATATTGGATCTTGGTCAACCAAGTAATTACTGTACATGCACACAGAAGTAACAGGATGTACAGTACAGAAGTCAATAATGCCAACAGATTATTCAGAGTGACTGGGGTCATAATGAAAAGTAATTACAAGACCAGCACTCAAGAAGACTCGAGCAGATTGGAAAAACACTTCGGAAATACGTCGGCAATTCCAACAATATGCAACCAAATGGAATTTTTTAAAGGAAATCTATTGTGTGTGTGAGCTGATTATGTAAGTCTCCTACACAGCTGAAGTCACGTAGGGTTCTTGGTATTCATTTATTAATTGAGATATAGATTGTGTACATTAGCCCGCTCAGTCATCAATTAAGTGCATCAGGGATCATTACAAAATTATGTTCTCCACCCACTCGGGAGCTGCTGGTTACGCTATTGGTTGAGGGATGGATTTGTGCCCCACATGTGGACTGAATTGATTATAAAAGCACTGGGACAAGGTTTCACATCAGCATTGCTACTAAAATCGTTTGAAGACTATATTTTGTCTTAAACTTTAAAAACTGGGTCAGCTCGTCCATGTGTCCGATATACATCTGAGTTCAAATACGTTTTAATAAGTCTATTCAGTCAACTGTTCGTTCTTTTGCTGAATTTCCAATGCTCGGGAATTGCTGAGAGCAGTAGTGGTTGGTTAATTAGGGACTGGGTTAGTTTGGGGATATCTAAAGTATGATGCAGGCTCACATAATCATACTGAAGCCTGATTATGTTCACGGTGGCCATATTTGATAAACATATTTTAAGCAGCATGTGTGTATGCCAACATTTGCTTTTCAATACTAGAGAAACTCAATGATCTGTGTCTTAGCTGCCACTTGTATTTTTCAATCCCCTTAAGAGGTCTCTAGGCACATTCAATATGGTAAACACTGGGTATCCTGCAGAAGAGAAAAGCTTGTGATGTATAACTTCTTATCCTTTGTTTTGCATTTCAAATTATTCCGTTTCTTTAATATTTGTGCAGTAAATAAATGATAATAATAATAATAAAAAGAAATGGAATAAATAAGGTCCTTTAAAAAAAAAGAAAGAAAAAACACAACAACCAGTATTTCTATATTATCATTTCCTGTATCTATGTTGAACTTCAGTAAGGATTTCTTAAATGTAATTAAGAAATAGGTTTCATTGAATATCTGATATTTTTTTTAACTGTGACTCAAGAGACCCTCATCAAAATTAGATCTGGGCAATTCTGATTTGCCGTGATTTGTTAAATTAAAATAGACAGAATCATTTAATCATAATTAGTTGAAGCCGGCATGGTGCATATTCCTGACTAATGTTGTTTTCTTAGTAAATGTCATGTGCAGTTACAAAGCACAATTTCTGAAAGAATGTGAAGATACCAGCAGATTCTCTTTATAAAATTAAATTACCACACTCCTACTCTTACTATTCTCTTGTCGCTCTATGACTAAGGCTGTCAATACATGAGGCTTTCAGCGATGTTAGCTATTGGCAATTGTTCAAAGTGCAGGGCAGAATAACCTTGGCAGATGCTCTAATTCGAGTAAGAAATATTCCACTTATCGTCATACACAATATACAAACTCGAGTCGGTTTAAAAATATCCGTCATATCAGCTTGTGACACTTCTGTCCCAGATGTTATCACCATGAATTAATAGTTCATCACAGCTTCATCGATAATGTTTTTAACAGCTTCCTCAGACAATTGGATATAAGCGTGACATGACTATGAACATCTACAAACATCTTGGCTGATGATAACGAGACATATTACTACAGATGTTTAATCAGAAGTATTCACAGATTATGCCGTATCAGCATTCAGACAATAGCTGATTAAATGTATAGTATAAGAATGTCAGGGAACAGAAGATACTGAATTAAACCCCCTTTGAGTAAACAATAGGTGGGTGATGTTACTCTTAATGATAGGGCATCATCTCTTTGTCCATCAAGTCTGGGGGCTTCGGTTTGATTAGATATGCAGCCCAGGCCCAAAGGTATCTTGGCTGGTGCAGAGCTGCTGTAACTCATGATGAAAGCAATCTATCAGGATGTTGTGCTTCACAGTAGCCACCTCTGTTGTTTGCCTGCCCTCCTACGTTCTCCCCTTCCCATCCCACTAACATGTGCATTGAAAAATGACAGTCTGACGCCGCCATTAAGGGTCACAATGTGAAGACGCACCAGAAAACAAAAGCGTCTCACTCGTTTTATGACCCACCCACGTTTTCACCAATCTCGAATCGGGGAGCTTCTGCAATTCTGCAAGATCTGTCAATTTTCTCAAGCAGCATTTGTTTTTTTTCTCTGCTGTATACAATTAAGACATCTTAGTCACCTCCATTGAAATGAGTGACTTCATTATTGTATTTAAACATTAAAGGGAATTTCTTCTACGTGCATTTTCTGTTTAAGGATTCCCAATTACTGACACTGACAATCGTATCAGAATCATCTTGGATCCTTCATCCGGATGTAATAATCCACGAATACCTCAATCCAGCCCAACAAGGCTTTGCATGAATCTGTAACCTCAATTTACTGGCTACATAACTTTCTCTTATTTCGTATTGTGTCTGTTGCAGCACTGGAGGATTACCCACAGGATTTTAAGGGGAATTAAGGGATTTCATGGCTGTGTTGTTTGGCCACTACCGGTACTGAGTAATAATGCTTTGATGACCTCTATATTTTAAGGTACATGGCCTGTCTTTATTTAGCTGCTGATGGAGATGGAGATGGAGAACCAGCTGGGAAAGAAAATAAATTTGACCATTGATGTAAAATGGGACAATAATCAATCCATACAGTATAAATATTAAGGTCCCTTTGGTTGTCACAAATTATATTCTTGTGTTTTGCGTAATTTGAAATGTTCATTTGATAAATACTGTGCTGATTGGGAGCAGATTTAATTGGGAGCCAATTTAATAGTGTATGATGTTTGATTGTGGTCATAAAGGTTGTTTTAATGTTACTTATCACCTGAATTGTATATATTTTGTAATGTGTGTATAATTTAAGATATTGATCATTGATATTTTATTCTAAACTAAAATACACCTAAGTGTCCTCCTAAGCACCTGAATTTATTAGAAAATCTGCTTTTTTTCTACCACCTGCAATGTTGAGTAAGATTTATTGGCATACAAAATGCAGGTGGGAATGTATCAATAACAAATAAGGTGGTTATGATTTCTGTGTGAATTTTGCTTTTTGTGTCATTTAAGACCTGTAATTCCATTTAGCTTTTTGAGTGTGATCATGCTGTATCTATACAGAGAAGGCACATCTCACAATGCATCAGATGGCTGTTCAATTTATTGGTAAGACATGGATTATGCTCTCACACTCGAGAGACAGCAGAGTGGTGCTTTATTTTGCACTACACTGCATATAAGACTGATAATGGCATGCCAGGGATTTGTGAGACTTTCCCGTCTGTCACAGTCATTGGAGGGAGAATATGCTGGGAATTCTCCCTGCAAAATGTTATATTAATTGGAAACCAATGTAATTGGAAACTGATGCTTGTTCTGATATGTGATTCATGTTCTGAAGATGGCAGGAACTATTTTGTGAAAACCTGAGCTGGATAACATAAATGAATCTAACTAATGTTCTGTTGAGATTGGGCCATACGTTATTCTTAGTTGGTTTAACAATACTTTTAGTTGATATCCCAGTAGTGACAGAACTCACTCTGTATCATCATATTACATCATTCATTTGTTTTCAATAGATGTCCGCAAATCCTGTTCAGCTGAGGTGTAATTTCAATGTGAGTTCTCATCCATTACTTTTTAACCATCTACCCTCAGCCTTGAAGTAAGAAATCTGTTAACATACAACCTGATTATCTGATGTTTTTCATTTTCTGAGCTCCATGGTGCAAAATCTCCCTAATGGAAAAGGTTTTTGTGTGCTACTGAAGTTCAAAACCAAAAGATATGTATGTGGCAAAGCAAAAGGACATTGAAATAATTACTTTATTGTGATTTTGTGTATGGATTCATTGTACATGGACTGATATGCACGTACGCAGGAAAATATACATTTCGTAGAACATTTTAGCTTTCTTTCAATTAATACAAATGATATAATTGTAATGCAAGTTTGCTACTATGAGACAAAGTTCTTCCTACTTTGTGGATTTTTACTTGAACACCACCATCACTTTTTAAACAATAAAGTAACTTGTTTTGTTTTGGATAATTAAAATAGCAGTTTTTTTTTTTTAGAGAGAACCTTGAAGATGTTGTATGCAATATTTTATATTCTAATACATATTCCATATATTTGTTTTCTTTATAAACTATGATTAGGCAGACTTTATATGTTCCCATTACAGCAAAATACCTTACAGCAAAAGTACAACAATCTTCTATACCTAAAAAATTGGAATTATCAGAAATCAATCACAATCTTCAAAACTGCATTACAGTTGCAGCAATATCTGTAACAGGCGATCTGCTGACGAAGTTAAGTTATCACTCTGCGTGCGACCCAGTAAAACGGAAGCACGTTGGGCAAGTCAGCGAAAAACAAAACCGTTCCCAGTTCACATTGCCGCCTATGTAAAGGAACCTCCTCAGCCCAGCCACAGAGATCGCTTCCTCTCCCTACAGCATGCATAGCTGTGTACAAATTCTAACTACCATCTGTTTCACAAAACACACAAAGCATGATCCCTGTGTACAAAAAGGATTAAAAACCCAGTTTACTAACCAGCGTCGCCTTAGGAAGCTCATGAGTGGATTCATACAGACCCTCGTCCTCGGTCAGGGAGGCAAAAGCACTGTCTACAGACAGTGCCTCCATATTCTCACAGAGCATCTCCCAGCTTAGCCGCCCATTCCTCCTTGTGCCATTCAGAGAATATAGATGACTCATATTTAACTTCTTCTCTCCCACTGAATTGTTCTCAATGGGGAAAATACATAAAAAACACAGGAACTTCACCGCTGCTGCTGCAGATGTTGCCAATGCATAAAAACGGCAGCAGAGCAGCCAGAATAGCTTTCAGCAATACCCATTATCTTTGGAGCACAGTTCTATCAATCCACGGGCTTAAAAGGCAGCCGGGTATAACTGAAATGCTACCTTCGTCAAATGGAAACACCCTGCCAGAAGCATTGAAAAGACCTTGAGTGTGCCGCTAAGAGGGCTACATTAACATGTGTCCCGGTTTCTTCGGGACAGAAGGCATTTCGCTGACATTAGAGGAGAAAGGCTTTTCAGAAGGTCCTGCTGGTAATTAAGCTAGAAAGGCAGTTTAGTAATCTCTCTGAATTTGAAATTGCTGCTGGCCAATTTGTTTCCGTGTCACACACATCAACTGGAATGCAGGGCTCTCTGATTAGCTGTAGAAATCTCATTAGGTTCAGCACTGATCTCTCTAAGGGGGCAAAAATGACATGTTTCCCTCACACACACCTATTCTCCCTCCCCCTCCCCGTCTTTGTGGCTGAGCCTTGACACGGCAACTTGCTTCATCACATGCAGCCGGGAGAGCTTGTGTACAATTCAGATAACACTCTACAAGACCCGCCTAGTACCGCATCTCTACAGCAGCGCAAAACCTTGCTTCTCTGAGTGTAGAAGCCTTTCATTTACAGCCGACACTTGTAACACGAGGAGGAAAAACAGACAGAGGCTGCGATTTACAACTTTCATTAAGCCAATAGTCTTCTGTCAGTTAATATAACCAGAGAAATGTGCAACACTATTCCGGACTTTGTGTTTAATAACTCGATTTGAATTAATTCTCGATCGGTTTTCACGTCGCGGGCCTTCAGTTCTTTCTGTTTTGGTATTCATCCCTGGACTGAATTAAGAATGATCTAATTTAAAATAGACAGCCGGGGGATTTGTGTTTTTGACAGACATACAAGCCTTTTCCGAACTGACAGCCAATTTAAACAAAAACAAAAGGTGCATCAGACTCCTGATATATACTACATAGATTTGACTTAAAATAGCAGCTGATGCATGGGATGAGTACTTTTTGTCACCAGCAGAATGCATTTACACCTCTGTGGATGAGATCACAGAGACAGGAGACCCTGATATACAATACCAGTTTTATAGTAATCACATCAACACTGACGGAGGCGCTGTCAACTCTGACTGAGGAACAAGGCCACAGAAAAACTGCAATCTGAAGTTACAGAAAACAGGCTTCTCCCAGATCTACTCAAATTCAGCTTTAATATATGAAGTTATTTTCTGAAATAAAAGCAAAAGACTTCTCCTTTACTCGTATGGCAGAAGGTGATCAAGAACAGGAAATGCAGGGACCTGACAATGGAAGACTATGAGAGGTTGAGCAGGTCTGCCAGACGAACTTGCACAATTAAGTTCTCGTTGCGGTGGAGAGATTGTGACAAGCTCAAACATGCAGGAATACGACACCCGGCCTAAGCAGGTAGTACTGACAGGAATATTTCAGTGTATCACTGCATAATCAAAAAAACATTGCTTGCCCCATAGTTATTGTATATAATAAGTATATATAATGGAGTTGTCTACCTCTGATACAGTATTAGCATTTGTACATTTGAATATTATAATATTTCCTCATAGTGTATCAGTTTCTGTCTAGCATTTTAATGACATGATCTCTCATGAGATAATCCTCTATCCTCTATTTGCGAAAAAGCTAGTTTTTATATTGAAACATCCAAGGCTAAAATTGTGCTTCTTAGCTGGCAAGGTGTGCAAAGGTCAGTGTATAAAACTATGAAGAACAAGACATTTTTAGGTAGAGAGAGATGGAAATATATATCCGATATAGTTGTCTCACAATGATGAATTGTTATAATTTTTATGTTGAAAAAAATACAAGAGGGCAATCATACTTTTCCATTGCACGGGGAGTCATTTTATCACAGCATGTCGTCACGCAGATCTAACTTTCATTGCTCAGCCACTTCTGGATTAAGAGAGGGGAGGCCTACATCTAATTTGAAGCTTGTATCTCATCCAGGCAGCTTTAGTGTAAACCTGGTTTCAAGAACACTTAGTTGGGTTTTCTATTCTCTTTGTCCCTACCCTGCCGTCATAAAAATTGATGTTAAATCCAAAAAGGTTCTAATGACTTTTTAATTTTAATGAGTATCTATAAATTCTGGTAAATTGGACTCATTCGGATATATCAATGTCCTCATTTACACTCACCAGAGTCAGAAACAACTTTTAGAAAATTCATGCTGAACTCTGTGGATTGCTGTCTCTTGGCACATTTTGATCCCCTCCTGAATTAAAAATAAATGTGTTAATTGGAAGTTTTTACAGAATACATTAAATATGTTTCTGTGCTCTATACTGTGCAGTAATTACTTGCTAAAATTATAGTTAAAATGCACATCAAATGGGAGGTAATCAAAGAACGTGTAGACCCCAACATTTTTCTGTTACTCCCAATTTATTTAGAGGAGAACACACAGAGCTGAACACTGTGTCCGGCTTCTGGGTCAGATTTTGGAGGGCTTTCATTAAACTAAACAAAAACAGTGCTTGTGTTGAGCAGTTTGATTCAAAATAAACCTGTCCCTATCAAATGTATGTATTGCTTCCATGGTCGATATCCACTTATGTCAATGTTATATTACAAAATAAACATTGTTTTTCTCATATGGAGATAAAGGGTACATTTAATTGAAACAGAAAATTGTACATTTGATAAGCAAGCCAATCTGCAGGGCTAGAGAGGTTTCTGTGAATGCTTCAGGTACAGATCTGTTTTGTTGTCTGTGTGTGGCACAAAAAAATGAATATTGACAGTGTGTTTTTCATTTGGAGTGGAATCCTGCCATCACTTCAACCATCTGTTCTGAATCACGACAGTTGAGCCCCTTTGCCTTGAATAGCCTGGGTTCATGTGAGGCTGGTTTGTTTTACACTAGCTGCTGAAAGTCAAAAATCCTCACAGGCTTTGACAAATTACAGAATAGATTGAACCCTCTGCTGTGCCAGAGACCAGAGCCCTGGAAAACACCAAGCCACTCTTTCATGAACTGGGCTTGACACCTGGTTTCAGGAGAGCAGGAGTCTTGCCCAGAGTACCTAACATAACACAAGGAATCAACTATGTGACTTCATTTGTTTGGGGAGTCTTCTTGTAAATATTGCGATTAAAACAGGCATGAGGGAAACAAACATGGAGCGCTGTTCGGGAAAATATCTTTGATTTGGCTACTATTGTCATTTTCAACATTAGAATACGGAGACTTGAGTTAAAACAAAGCATTGTAGTTCCTGTTTCCATTTATTTAAATATAGAAAAGTACAGTTCATAACAGGTCAGTGGTTTCTATTCCACGAGTACCTGTTCTACATAAACAACTATTTCAAAGCAAATAAAGTGGATTATTTATTTAGAGTGGTCCTTTCTTACAACATCAATCAGCTCTTTTGATCTGGTGAAAGTACATACAGATACACATTATAAACTGTACGTATTGAGATTAAGTGTTGTGTAGGAATGCAGGAACAAGTGTTTGCCTGTTAGTCTGTTAGGATCTGCTGCCACCATGTGGTATATACTTGTAATTATAGATCCCAGGTTCACATAAGTTTCTGTTCTCTGAGAATATCAGACTAATATCAGTACAATATCGACTTGATTTCCAGTAATTTAATGTATTTTGTCACAAGATATATCTATGCAAATGGTTCTAACAATTGGACACAACTTAATTTGGATATTTCTATATCATTTGGATTTATGAATTCAAAAAGGCGAACCTTTACTAACTAAATCCTTAATTATAAGTCCTGATTAAACATTGATGATATGAACCATTAACCGAGTTCACGAGATTAAAGTTTCAAACTGTTTGCGATGCTTTCATGAATAGATTCACACCAAGGCAAATGGAAAATGCAATTCATTGAGACTCAAACAGTAGAAGGTCTGAAAAGTATTTTATTGCACAAACTTCAGTATAAAGTAGTTTCCCCCCCCGCCCCCAAACATTGAAATAACAAAGCATTGTACAACAGATGAGAAATCTCACACCCATACTATTTCTGTAAATATCTTGTACACATAGTATTTTATTTAAGGTTGCACACAATCCCTGTTTGTAGAAAAAAAGAAAAAAGAAACACCCTACTCGTCAAACACATCACAATGTGCTAAACGTATGTTCCTGCTAGAAACATCTAAAATCGTTAGTGTTTAAGGTTACATTTTCTCGTCTGTAGTTAACATAATTGTGCACTAGGACCTAGAATGGATGACCTAATGCAGTTAATTTTCCAAGAATGTTAAATCAACAACACGCTTTATTAGTTCATACATGACAGAGTGTCATTATTATTTTGTACCCACACCACACTGGTCCTACACTACGTTCAATGCCAGATAGGAAGACTAAACTGAATTTAATTCCTGAGAGGGAACACAGACCCTTTATTGCACTGCGGAGAATATAATGTGTTCCTCGCCGCATTCTGGGCACATATTATAAAGTCTAAAGATGCCATTACTCATGTCACAAAGGATGACTGAAGACCACTGACTGAGGATACAAAAGAGGATACATTATGATGAAAAAAAAAAAAATCTATAAAACATGGAATATTTAATTCAAAACACCATTACTATTCAACATGAAAAATTAAGTGACCCAACTCCCCCTCCATAAACCCCTCAAAACCAAAATAACTGTAAATTACATTAGTAAAAAGCACAAATGTGTTTTGTATGAACCAATCTATTAATGTTTAGCACTGCTTGCTAAATTGCATTACAGCTGGCCTTAGGATAGCAAAGATAATGCCCTGGCTGTGTTTGATTTAAATGGAAGAACACTAATTTCAAGTTCATCAATTATAAAACTACAATTATTGGCACATAAATACAGCACAGCTGAGCTATGAGTCATACCAATTATTAGATGTATTTACTTTAATATTTAAACCAATTGTGGGATTTCTGTGCTGGAAGCAAAACACGCACTGGTTCTCAGCGGTAATGAATGGACCAGAACTACATGAACAACTGGTTTCAGGCCCAGATTAGCACCATTCTTGCACTACCCAGTGCTGTTTTAGACAGACTAGACTAGTGTTCACAGAAATACCAGAACTAATCGAATAAGCGAATGATTGAAACCATTTCTCATTAACTTCAACCCAGGGGGCAGTATTTAAAACTGCCATCAACACAGCAGTGGTGCATTGTTTAGTATTGCAATATTACAACGAAATAGTGTGCCATACCCATGCCTAGATTTAGTAGATACCCTTTCACACAAATCAAATTCTGAGCCAATCACTTCCTTGACTTATTATTATTTTTTAAATTAAAACTACCCTGAAGTCTGAATGTGTCTACACAAACTGCAATTAGACTCAAATCAAAGTCAGTCTGTTTACATTTAGACTGGGTTTCAGCAAAGATACTGCACCCCCTGAGTTATATAAAGGACTGGTCCATACCTCTTATAAATCATTCACACTGGTATTTGTTTCTTTTTGGTTTGTCTACTCTTTAATCATCCAGGTAATTTTTCCTTGCAAACCCTGTGCTAAAGCCCTCTCTACCGGTCCCTTTGTAGTTTTCATAAAACAAACAAAAACACTATTTTGAGATTGTGATGAGGCTAATAAGAGGAGTTCATGTGTAAACAACTAATGTCTGGTTTCTGTGGGAGGATAGTACACCTGCATCGAGTCGACACAGACCGAGAATCCTGAGGACGCAGAAATATCAAAGGTTAGAATCTCATTATTGTCGTGGGGGAGCTCCTGGCTGTACTCCACACAGTCCGTTAATTGAAATTCTTTGTCAAAGCAGATTTCAATTTGACCCAGCGTTTGTACATCCTCCCCCTGTGAATAAAACAGAGTACACTTTAAGGAGCTGGCTGTTTTCTTTATGTTCTGATGTGATCACAGCTCTCTGTCTGAGATTATATTTATTGATCTACAAAAGCAGACACTTTCTGAAAGTCCAAGAAAACTTCGCACCATAAGCCAGATAAAAGATAGAAGCACACCTGTATTTACTTATTGCCTGACCTCTGGGAAACTCTCACAGGATGTAACAATGCTACATGATATGATACACTATTCCCTGCTTTCTTCAAAGAAAATAACATTTCCCACAGCATCCGAGGCACATACGGATGGTCTAGTTGATGTCCTGTTATTGCTTTAAAAATACATGTTTTATCAATTGCACTATCTGTATTGGGTGTACATTTATGTAAAAACCTTTGTAAAATGTGAAATTACTTCAAATTAAAATCACAAAACTGTGATTCAATTAAAAAAAAAAAAAAAAGGTCAGTTCAGTGCGATTAATCGTTCATTCCTGAAGTAAAAGACAGACCTACCCGTGATGGAACAACACACTGGATCTTTGGTTTTACATTGTAAAAATTGGTAATGGCTCCCTTAATATCATCCAGCTGAAATAGAAAAACACAGTCAACACAGAAAGACACTGGATCTTTTTTTTTTTTTTTTTTTTTTACAGGTGTGAAACATTTACACATTTCCAACAAACCAAAACATCTTGCATACTTTGTTAAAACCCTCTAGATAGGAAATCACTGATAAATGTGTTACAGCAATACACAACCCAGTGTTGGTTCCCGATAATGCCGAGCTGAGAATCATTAGAACTGATATTTACTCCTAGAGCAGATGTTTGCTGCTAACCAGACATCTGGCTTTTTTCTGCTAAATATACATTTAAGCCTCCCTGAAGTCTTGAAGATTTTTTTTTTTCTGTGCAATTTCACACAGCAAAAATTATTTTACTTGAAAGAATCTTATACAGAAATGTATTCACGAATCAGAACGAGTCCTTGATTGTTTGAAGATCGGAGGAAACTATTCTAATCACAGTGACCTCCAGAGAAGGTCAAACATTGCCAGGCGTCAATATTAAATCAAAATCCAATAGAAAAAACATAAATATTATGATATTGAGCACGTTCAAGATGTACTTTTTTCAGCTTTTAACTTCTCCACAAGCTACCCATCTTTATGTGCGTCCAATTTAAGATTCAGCGCCTTCGCCCATCTTCCAGTCCTTAATCCCCTGCCCCTACATATAACCCTGCTATGCGTCCAGTTCCTCTGCTGGCCTCAATCCCGTCCCTCGCCCCCCTGGTGGTGCAATCACCCATCGAAAATGTGATTCTTTAGTTCGACATTGGTTTTATACAGGTCGCATCTTGTTCGTCTTCACCTTGTTGTTGTACTTTACCAAATAAAACAGTATTTTACTTGTTGTTTTACAAGTCGAGCATGGCGATTACTCACCTTGTAATATGTTGTCGACGGCAATATGTTGAACTTCTTTAGAATTCTGGAAAGAGATCAATAAAACGACTAAATTTCAATTCCATAAAACAGAAGCAATCCTCTCAAAAGAACAGCTCAATTATTATGCATCTATGTGTTAATTATCAGCTGAAGGAAACATTAACTGCACTGTTTTATTATATTGCAACTGGTCCGATCAAAGCCCCACTTGCATTAATTAGATCAGAAGTGACGAAATATAATGACAAAACAGCAGTCTCAGGCTTTGACTTAACGAGAGCTCGCCAGCCACAGGAGTTTTGCACTTTTGTAATTGTGATAACATACCCATCCAGGTCCACTTTCTTGTACAGTTCGAGCGCCTTGCTGAAGTATTTATGCTGAGAGTTCAGGGTCTCTAGAACAGCGGCACACGTTCCATGTTTATCCCATTCATGCTTCCTAGAAAAGACAACATCATTCTCCGTGCTTATCTTTAGCAAGTCCATGTGTGAATGCATTACAGGTCGTTAAGTGTCAAAGCAAACAAAGGCATATAAAAAACTGCGAATCCTATTATGCAGTTATTCTTATATTTCATGGCACAAACACTAAATTGCATTCAAGATCAGGAAGGCCAGTCTGATTCTGTAACTCTTATTGTGGTTCTAGGCATGACATGAATTGTGTAACCTAATTTGTCAAGCATTCCTCACATGGTCTGTGAACAAATTTCCACATTGTTCAAGAAACAGATTTTGATCCATTCACCCTGGATATCTTTTGGCAACCCTTTTCCAGTCACCAATGGTCTCCAGTTTAAGTAATTTTGTCTACTGGACTAAGTTTACAGCCCTAAATTGTGTCTCTCCATGGGCTACACAACCATTGTGACCAGGCCTTCTAATGTTTCACAACAGTTAAGTATTGTATCCAGTTATATGCCGTCATGTCAGGGGCTGTAATTCACCGTGTTGGTTCATTTCATGTAATTGAAAGGAAACCTACCAGAATTTTGTGGAGCCGCTGTGCAGTAAATCAGGCCACCACTTTTTCATTGTTGGTAGTAAGTCCTGACACAAATGTAAAAGATATAGGACTTAGATGTTTAAGCAAGCAAGTGTAATTAAGAAAGTGAGTTTTGCAAAGTAAATATTTAAACTGCTGTTATACACATTAGCACAATGCAGTATACTTATAAGACTAGCTGGCATATTCAGAGTGTATAGTGAAAACTGCAGTGTGGAAAACTATAATTTATCAGAACCCATGTAAGTGGGACTCTGGAAAGAGTGTCGTGTGAAATCATATTGTCCTCTTGATTAATGAACAGATGCACGCTACTGTGTGACAAGCCAGCATAGCCACAACTGGCCACAATGAGCGAGCATCTCTACTGCGAGTCATCATAGCCCACGAGATCGGGTATAGATACACATACACATGAAGTGCATAACTCGATGTGCAATTTTGTTTTTGCTTTTTACATTTCACATTTTGCATAATCTAATAATTGTATAATCTGGTTATAGTAATTTGATTATTCTTGTTTTGATCATGTGGTGACTATTACTCATCAGTTGATGGTGAACATGTTGACTGAATGTATTAGAAGGGATACCTCTATGTTGCTGGCATTGAAATGCCACGAAGAATTACACATGTCCGTTTTATCCGGCCTGTGGAAACAGAGGACAGTATTTAGGTTAACTATTACTATGGATCCAAAATAAATAATGCTCACAAAGAAGAATAAATCATTCTAATACAATAATATATACAGAATATAGTACATTGCAATTGACTTGAGCAATAAATGTACTGTATTTGTGATGTTTCTAAGGTGCTCTTGTTTATGATGAATGGCAACTGTTGAAAGACAAGTAATAACAGTATATTATAACTTTCTTAGGCTGCACTTCAATCCTCCCAGTGCAAGGTAGTCATGTAGTCTGCTGAATTAAACCACTTATTGATTCAATGAATTGGGAGATTATCAATCATCTCAATTAGTCATTCTATTCACATGCACTGGTGTGTTGATTGAATTGCAGCAGATATCTTTGAAGAAATATTTGAGGAATTGTTAACTGGTCTTGCAAAAGCAGATTAAAACATGATGCACTCCCAAATACTTTAATACCACACAGTACATTCCGTGGCAATGGTATAAAAATACATATTTACAGTCTAACTACAAATCACATAACTGTGGACCTTACCAGAGTCCATGTAAGGTCCAATAATCAAACCCATGACAGGTAACATGCTCCATCTACAAAAGAACAACAACAAAGAAAATAAATAATACACAGAGGCAGAATTAAAGTCACCATTGTTGGTTATTAGAACATGAAGCACAAATCCTTTAGATGTCCCAGTGAACTCCTACATGCAGTTTAAGGCTACTTATCTACTACAATGCTGAACTGTGCATGCCTTGTATAATCTTTTATTAGATTAAACTAGATTATGGTCAACACCACCGCACTGCATTTTGAGAACAGCAGCAAAGTGAGTCACTTGATTCATGTATCTTTATCCAGTCATGATTAAAACAAACCCTAGATTGAATGACACGTGTCCAGTATCGTGTCCTGATGTGCATTTGTTACTGGATTAATAAAGGAAGCCTTGATGATGAAGGAGGAGGTTTGCAATAGATACTGAATTTTGACCAAACATAGGAAAATGGTGAGAATAAACATCACCATTTCGTATTTCCATCCTGAGCACTATGTATGAAAAAGTGTTACATGCAAAGACCAATGCAGCTAATCAGCATTTCAGTTCCTTCCTGTATGTGTGTGGTCACAGTGTGGTAAGGGTGTGCCTTCTGCAAAACATGAAATATGCTTACAGAACAAAGAGTCTGTGGCCAGTGATGAGTCAGAATCAGATGTGTCCACCCCTGTCTGAAACAAAAGTATTAAAATATGATAAAAAAACAACATTTGAATAGGGAAATGCAGAAGTAGAGAGAAGTTGGTACAATAAACAAAAGCAGAATGAATATTGGCCAGCTCGAGCTGTTTTGACAACTTGTCTCTTATTCTTGCACAACAGTTATAAACGGATGTGTTAAAGTAATACCATGTTTTTGGTTTTGTTCCCTGGTGCCTCCATGCCTCCAGCCATGACTAACACATCATGTGAAACTTTAAAGCAGAACAAAGTTATCACCATGCTGATTCACGGAAAACATCCACTAGGAAAGCCCAGTTCTCAGCCATTTACAAAAAATCCATAAGTCATAGCTAATGATTAAAATAATTACCCTTTCTGGGATAGTTGATAGGATGCAACCACCAGTGCATGGCTGACACACAGCAGCGCCACCAAGGCCAGAGACTTCATTGTCCAGACAGAGGATCCCTGTGCATCCAAAGCAACAATCCAGTGGAAAACATTGTTGTTTAAGACCTTTGCACATATCAGCAGCATGAGACAAATGCATATTTATTCTCACATAATGCACTTTTAATAGTCAACTACGTTCCCACAAAGTCCATGAAAGACGTGAGTTGCAATATTATCGGTTTTGTACTGCAGTGTCGTTCATTCATCTGTACCCATTGGTTTGTGATTATATTACAATTACCCGATTATTTAATGTGAAATTGAGATATTGCAATGCACAACATTACACATTCCCATTGATCAGATTCCCTTCGCCTGCAGTTGTTGGAGAGAGACTTTCCTGCATTTTTTTTCAATCTCCAAACCAGGATGAAATTAAATCATATGCATGTGTTCATTTTGTATTATTGCATTGCATTGTAGTAGGGAGATACAGTGTTACTTTGTAAAATAACTGTGAATCGAGCTGCTTATCCAGGAACTGGGACTGATGCATTTCCCAGCATCAGCATACACAAAGACACGGATCACACATGCGCGGAAGACAAAGCTACGTACCTGAAAGAACTGTGCGAAGTTTTCTCCACCTGAATTCGCTCGATGACTAACAAGGGACTTATTTTGCTTCGTTGTCCAGGTTTTTAATTAGCTCGGTTTCTTGCACGTATATTTGATTACGATATTGATCAGCCTGCGAAACTTCAACGACAACCTCTGTCTACTGGACTAAAGTGCAGCTGTGCTCCCACACACACTTCGGTTGTTGTTGTAGGCGGTGCGTCTCCCTGATACCGTTTCCCGTTCGTGCAGCTCACATTGTCGCAGGTCTGCGCAGGTCTGCAGAATCCCGACGCTCCTATTGGTCAATCCGCGCAGACCTGCGGGCGTCTGCGCTACCCGAACGTGACCTCTAGTCATGTGATAAGGACAAGGTACAACACAGTCACGTGATTTCTTTTTAAGCGGATATAGTGTCGCAAAGTTATAATATGAGACGAATGAGTGTCCACTCGTTTAAATCCCCAACCGTGCTTTTATATATTGTGTTTAAAATGTATGCACATGTACAGTGTGTGTTGTAACAGTATGGAAACGAGGCTTCATCCATGCTTAAGGGATACTGCAGCTGTTGGCTACTTTTGATATCATTTAAATCAAAGATCAAGAAAGAAACACATTTATTTCGCATTATAGTGGCTGCAGACTAAATGCTGTGCGGAGCATTATTATGCAATCGTCCGTAACCATACATTCGTCAATGCACAAATAAAATGCTATTTAATCAATTTCACAAAGCAGTCACAGATGGGAAAGGCTGTATTTAAGTAAAAGGACGCATGTAAACCCTGATTGTCTCTTCAAAAGATGGGTCTCAACCAGACAAAATCCAGCCATTGACCACAAAGCGAATCAATTAAACCCCGATTATTCATGAATAGGGGATTAAAAAAAAAGGGCCTGCATATGCTATTCAGCTAAAGACGGATCTGTGTCTGTGGCATCGATTCACAGCGACAAAGTGTAAAAAGGGGTACAAAGTATTAAATATATTAAAAGTATTAATTTAGGCACACAAAGTTTAGTTTTGCTTTGCAGATAATACAGTTGTGGATATGGGGGAAAAAAAACTGCTGATAATAAAGAAAGTAATATAATCTGAGTGTGTAAAATACTGTAGTTTACAGTAGGATATAACATGAAGAGCCCTAGTCTGGATCCTCTGACGACTTGGCAAGACGAGCTGTAACATAATACACTACACAGATGTACTGAAGTCAGCATGCTCGGCTGCAGAAGGAGAGACATATGAAACGTGGGAATTAACTCATTTAATCGAGTTTCAGCTATGGGGATTATTTTTTATTATTATTGTTATTTATGCATTGATAAGCAAAGGCTCTTAAAGGCTGTGAAGAGCTATGCACTCAGGAGCCCATCTCTCACTATGGTTGCTGCAAATCTAATCTCTTGTTAAAAATAGCCTTTGGCAGGAGTTAGGGCTAGGGCAGCAAGGTGCCTCAAGAAACCTAAAAAGGTTTGGGGGAAGTAACAGTGTTAAAACCCCTCTTGGGAGAATTACTTTCAATTAAACCTAACTGCCCTTTATGTAAACACCATGCTCCCGTTGCTCCCGATGTGTTGACACCTGGTCAAGGTGAAATCAGAGCAGAAATGTTAATTGCCCACATGCAATTAAGACTGAAGACGCCCCAGGGCTGCTCGTTTTACAGCACTCATTTATATGGACCCGAAAACATTAAAGGCAGGTGTCTGAGAACAATGTGAGACGTTCATCTTTTGATATGAATTCATGCACTTTGACTGTGCCTCTGCTCAGTTTCCCCTCGCAATAATAATCTTTGCATACTTAACATCCTCTTGGGTAGACAAAACTAACAAACAAACAAGAAAAACACTTACAAGTGAAGAATTCTGTCTCCATACGTTTACCATTCATTTCATACAAATTGATCTAAAATAATGAATCCCAACATTGTTGTGATTGAGGTAAATTCTATATATAGTCCCCTGCCTATCCATAAATGGATGGGAGAGGGGGAGCATTCCTGTACTGGGGGATAATATTTTAGTTTTCATCAGCAAGTGACTCCCAGCGGGCTGAGCTGATCTCCACTCTGCTCTGCAATCCTTTATTCTCTCTGGGTAAGTTGGTCCTGCTTTTGCTATTTTATTATTGCATCTTGTAGGGACAGGAACCAGCTCCCTGCAGGTGGGGTTGATGTAAATATAGGTATATATAGGTATAGTCATTCACTTGCAGAAGCTAATACAACTTGTTGGAAAGGGGTTTAACACTCAGGGGGGAAGTTGTGTATAAAGGACACCTAAGGAATTATTATTGTTTATGTACTTATGTATTTATTTAAAACACCAATAGTATCAATATAAAATGTTTGTTTCTATCTGATTGAAAGGGCAAGGAGAAGAAGGAGGAAAAAATGCACTGCTGAAGTGTCTGTTAAGCATATTTGAATGGGATGCAATTTTAGCAAAATAATACCATCTGATTTCATGAATATAATTTGAAGAAACTCAGTGTGTAGCAAGGTGATCATGTGTTCTGTACAGCAACTGCTTTATGCATTGGTAAAATTACACAACTTATGCAGATTAAGTTATTATTTCTTTTCTCAATATAAGAAACATCCATGTAAATAAAATTGAATAAGCATTTAAAGGCAGCTGTGCACATTTTGTTTATGTACATATCTATATTGCTAGTGACAGTACATATTTCTTGCCACTTGTGACATTTTGGTAATCCTTTAATTCTGCTTGTTAATCCTGCATTTCCAAATGTGCATTCTCTGAGTAAACTCTCTAGAGTATGGGAATGCATTAGCAGATTAAGTAAATACATGAATATATGCATCCGAATTTAACAGCTGCAATTCTTTTCCTGTTTCTGTTTTCTGCTGGAAAGTTTTAAAATAAATTATTTAAATTACTCTTAAAATGTAATTTGTTTAATTGGAAACACGATCTTTAATGAGCTATGCTTGTTATTCTTGAATCCGGGAGGGGTGGGCTGGGGGGCGTATATATTCTGCGCTGTGAGCTATGCTGCTTAATTGGGAGGAATGTGACTTGGGGTTGACATTTATGATGCGACTTCTTAAGCCGTTCAGAATACCTCTGCTGAAGATAGACCCTTACAAATCTTTCTCCAAAGAAAAACCTGAACTGATATTGACCCCGCTCAAATGTTTATGATGGAAACTGTAATGAAGTTTAAAGAGGTGTAAAAAATCTTGTATAGATGATTGAAGCCGTCTGTTTAAAAGCAGTGCTTAATTTGAATCACAATAACATATAATTGCAACAATAATAGAAATCTCTTCCTATTTGATTGAATTGGTTATAATATTGAAACACCTGTGGTAGAGTCTATATTATTGTCATTAACCTTGACATGTTCTTTGTTCCTATACAATTATGTTACATTTATTGTGTACTATTGTGTTATTGTGTGAAAACAGGTGGTAGCTATTTGCTTTTTTGCTAAGCCAAGATACAGGAACATAGGTGACGACAAACTCATAGGGAGACGAACAGAGAAGAAAGACTAAGTGCCAGACTGATTGTTTTTTAAAGGGAGAAGCACCTTAAGGGTCCAGAATACAGCAAAATAATCCAACAAAGCCATACATCATTTTTGGGATGTTATCTGGTTAAATTACAATTCAGTTTCACAGAAAAAGTTGTACATCTTAGTTCTGAAACAAAAAGAACTGTGAACACAAGTGCTGTCATTATGTATCCTGCCATGGCTGTGTGTAACTAACACACATGCATCACTTACAGAAGATCCTTTTCCTTCTTTAGTATGTGTAGGTATGTGTTTGTCAACACATCGTGAAATTGGCCTAAACCAAATCAATCACACAACCTGAGATTAGCAAATTAGAAACCCAATCGTGGTTGTCAGTTATTGTCAGAAGTAAATAACAGAAATAACATGATAGGGAACAATTTAGTAATTTGGATTTTGCAGGTATCTCAGTTTTCTCTCTAGGGCCTGGATTAAATAAAAACTGTGACCCATCCTTTAATACTAAATTACAACTCTGTACATACGTTTTCTGTTAGTGGGTGGCTCAAAATTTCAAAAATCATCATATTTATATGGTGGAATACATATTTCTGATTACATTTGTATGATAGACAAAATAACTTTTAGTACCTAACCAAATGATGCCAAACAAAAAAGAGTTATGAATGGATTTGTATAATGTTTTCATCACAAGCTAGGAGTGAATTGTTTGTATTGTATTAATTCTTGTATCTTGAAATGTCTTAAATTCTATCTATCTATATGTTTAAATTATTATTATTATTTTTCTCTGTCTCTTTAGCAGGTCTGCTGAGGTTTGTCCACGATGGCGACAAGGGTTGTACCATTTTACCAGAAGAAGCACAAGCATTTTGACCAGGATTACCGCAGCAGTCAAACCAGATATGTGGTCCAAGAGTATTCGACCTCAAGGTAGTGTCTGTTACAGAAGCACCACCGGAAGGGTTGTCAAAAGTTGATTGGACTTTTTTTCTTAAGGAGCATTCCACTTGTACTATTAAATTAATTTAAAAGATGAAAAAACGAGATTCCAAATTTGATAGGTTTAAGTTGAAGGCTTAAAAAAACCGCCTGTATACCTTTTGAAAGCTATACAGGTTTCTTTGTGGTAATTCTTCAGTATTTATTTGCACTTTTTCTTCAGCACTCGATCGGAAAACACACATTAATCCTGTATTTCTTCCCAGGGCTTCTAAGTCAAGGCTAAGTGCCCATTCCAAACGGCATCAAGCTGCAGAGGAGGCAGAATCAACCTACACTGTGCCACCTTTTAGGACCAGGTTGGTGTCTGCAAAATCTTCACTTCACTGAGGGTAGCGCTTAATACCATATGTTGGTCTATTTTAAGAATATGTAAATTAATACAGTAGCCAAACTAGGCTGATGTGCCTACAGTACACGCAGTCAAGATAAGCAGATTATTTTCCCTGCGGTACTGACAGTAGAGTAAGTCACATTAATGGTCTGAATAAGGGAGTATTCTTGTTAAATTCCATATATTTTTAATAAAACAAACACACATTAAAAAAAAAAAAGCAGAAATCCTGTCTTTTATTTGCTCTGAGGTGCTTTAAACATTTATAGTGCATGGACATGATATGGACAGTGGTAATGCTGGTTGATAAAGCACAACATGAGTCATAGATCGATGAAACCATTAGACGGAAAGTTATTAAACTTGTAAGAAATCAGTGCGAGCTCTTAAATACATGTGTTCATCACTTTCCCTTTCCCGTAGCTTTGAATGTTTTTTTCTTAAATTGCCTTTCAAAATGTTTAAATAGAGCAGTGACCTCAAATCATAGTCCTAGAAAATGGCAGTCCTTCAGGTTTAATAGGTCTCGTCAGTCAGTGGCTAATTAAGCCAGTAACTGGTTCAATTTAGAAATTGAGACATCAGTTGGAAAGAAAAGAGAAAATGCTCGATCTCTCCTGGATCAGAGCTGGAGAGCACTTAACTGGAGGCTTACAGGAAAAAAATCACATTTACTGTAATAATAATTTGCTGCAGATTGTTTATTTTTATTTTTTATTAGAATAGAAATCTCCTTGAGAAATAGGACCTGTGTTTCTGTTTGTGATATTAGAGGAACCAGCAGTTGAGGATTTCTCTTCATATGATACATGCACATATACGATATATATATGATACTCCTCTGCCTACCTCATGACATTTCAACCTATGGAGTGAGTGGTAATGATCCTAACCCAAAGATTACACGATGTGCCCGGGTCCTGAAGGTCAGCATACTACAGACCTGCACTGCCAAACTCCTTTTCTGATGACTTAAGACAAGTGCATTAAAACCAAGCCCAGGAAAGAACAACAACAACAACACAAAAACACCTGAACGGGTGTGAAGTTCTGTGGGGAGAAGCCTAATTTAGAGTGACATATAAAATGTGCTGGAGCTTTAGAAGACCGGAGTTGACTTCCCTGCTTTTGATTGCAACATCCACTTAATTGTTTGACTCAGTGCTTAGTCTAAATGATAGTGGCCTGTGATATTAGAGTTATGTCATATTTCACAATTCATACGTTGACTCATAAACCAAAGGGAGCTGTGCATGCAGGCAACTGATCGCCATTAATTTATGATAAACAATTATAATACCGTATACTGTATTGTCCCCTGCTTTGCTTTGTTTATTCAGTGTAGCAGTGGCTGTGAAACCACTGAGACAAAAGGAAAACACATAATGACTGGGAATTAGGCTTGTGTGTGAAAAACAGGTGCCGAGTCTCGTTTGGAAGAAAAAGGAGTACAGTAATCTGGTCAGAACATCACAGAGAACCTAGTTATTAAACCATTAAGACAATAAATTATGTAAATAGAACGGGTAACTACACAGTAAGACATACCACGCGATTATAATTTCTCTCCAATGTAATTCTCTGCAGTGCAGCTGCTCAGCCAAGGGAACTGTATTAGCAAAAGTAATAATAATAATAATATTTATTATAACATGCAGTGTTGGTAATCTAAAAATAATTATGCATTCTAAACAGATGTTATGTTCTCTTTATTTGTCTGTATATAAACAACAAAATAAAACCAGTCCTGCTTTTCTGGAACACATCTGCCATATCCAGCATCTGCTTCCTTTATTTCTCAGTGGTAAAACAAACAGACCTTGTTCCAAGCTCCCACTTGTACTTTTACATGCAGAGACCCACAAATCCGTCACACCTGCGTACAATATTGCTTTCTACTTTAGTTATAATGTGATGAATGTTACTCCAGGACACACTGATTCAACTTAGAATGTGCATTATTAGTGTTTGGGCCAGAAAGATTATAAACTCGCATGAAGTATATGTTTTTTCAGACAGCAGACAGTAGTTTGTGTGTGTTTATGGACAGCGTCACGTTGGGCTCTGTTCTCTCCATTGCAGGTCTGCAGAGAATCAAGAAGAGTACCAGCGCAGAGTGGTCCATTTCAGCAATGAGTTGTCCGTTTTGGAGAATGAGATTCACCAGGCTAGACACGCCACTCGACAACAAGTGGACAAGCTCTCTGTCCAAAGAATAGTAATGGGCCTTTTTTTTGTTTCTCCTGTACAGTACTACTTTATTTAAAAAAATGTATCGGATGAAAAGCTCCTTCATTCAGAATTTGACAGCAATCTCATATTGCCCAAGCCTCTTATTGCTCTCGCACTGTTTGTACTGCACTGCTGTCGATGTCCGTACTCGCCCCTTTGACGTGTGTGTTCTGGCTCCACACAGGTACAGGAGAAGATGGCACGGGAGAGGCACATTCACGAGCTGTCAATGGTCCGTGCGCCTGAATTTCTTGTGAGACTGAGATCTCACACTGTCTGGGAAAAGACTCCAGTGAAGCTCTTCTGCACTGTTGATGGATACCCCAACCCTGTGGTGAAATGGTAATCTTCCCTCCGTAGAGTCTGAATGAAATCATTTATCTTTTAGATGAGCTACAAGGTACACATTTTTTAAATAATGTCTAGAACTTGGGAGCCTCATGAGCCTAACACCTAACTATCGTAGTAAGTGAGAAAGTGTGAACATAATTATTTGAATGTTTCCAATAGACATTTCAATATAATAAAGATTTGATTTTACAACTATTTAATACTTTAAGACCTTGAATAATTGTGATATGTAGGTGGGTAGATTATCATAATGTAGGATGTCATTATGTATTTAATTATTTTGAATAAGAGATAAACCTGAAAATACAAAATATGTCACAAGCACTTTGTTTGCACACACACACACACACTAACCGTGTCTTGGTTACAAGGCAAACAAATATACATCATTAAACTGGTACATAGCAAGTGAAGTAGAAACTCAGAGCACAGTAGACGACACTTTAATCTTGATAATGACCATCAGTGTCACTCAGAAGGTCACAATGATTATTTTGTTGACATCTGGCAAATAAAAGCTAAATTGCACCTTCATCAAGTCCATCTTGTCATGGTCTTACATGGAGGAAGAGTGATGTAGGGTCAACCTTTCTCCTGATCTCCCGCCTCAGCCGTCTAAAACATGTGACTAAATCTCTGATCTTCAATGTTGAGGTGATGGTATTGAACAAGGGCCCCGAAGGACAGGATTTTAACAAAAAAATAATACATTTAAGAAGGTTCGGTTCACGAGGGCACTATCAGGCGGGCGTAGCCTGTTTCAGCGTGAATTGATTTCACTTCCATGTAAATAAATGTGCTGTAAACCCAACTGACACCGGGTGCCCGCTGTTTGGACGTCATGTCACTGACGTGTTACTGGATTTCACAGGTATAAAGATGATGTCATCATTGATACGGTGAGTGTCCCGGGAAAGTACAGAGTGGAGGACAAGTATGGAGTCCACAGCCTGGAAATCTACAGGTATGGAGTTTCAATCTGAATGGGCTTCGTTCCATCTTTGTCCCTTGCATACCTGAACTGATAACATACAACCACAAGACGTGTATTTGGCTCCATTCAGACATATAAAATACAAGTGCTTATGTTTGGTACTGTATAATGGAAGCTATTCAGATGCTATTACTACATCTGCTCTTTTAAATTAAGTATTTTTCTATATTGGAATAGTGTCCTACTATTATTTCTTGTCTTACAAAGGTTCATTTTAACATACAACACCCTGCTGTTTAATAATTCATACTTTTATTTAGTTTCTTTTTCCACCTTTTATAGATTTGTCTTTCATTCACTTACTATTCCTTAAAAAGTAATTGCTTCCTGTTCAATTATGTGGAAATGGCTTTTTCTCCGCAACAGGGAAATATGTCTGAAAGGCCTGTGAATGGGATGACTATTTTGATAACACCTCTCAGACCCCTTGCTTACTTATAATATCGGCACCAATAACCAGATATAATAATCCCCTGTCCAAAAAAGCAATTTGAAAACGGATAATTTTGCTTCCCCTGCGGTGGAATTCTGCGTGTGATGGGTCTCCTGCCATGCAATGATATACGCGGGGGTATTTTTACTCATTTATTCTTTTTTTCTCTTTCTGTAATACAAAGCTACCTTAATCAGCTTAATGCACTGACAATTTTCAGAGGAAAATGTGAGGAATATACATGTTCAATTTGAACAGTTTTCCTCTTATATCTCATGGCTTAGAAGTAGACCATTTAGATCTTAGTGAATTAGATACATTTAGAGGTTCTTTCCTTTACTTAATGTCAGTGTGCCTATTCTAGTTCATGTTAGAAGCACACTTGCTCTTCATTTTCCTTGAGGGGTAGGGTTAGTGTCTATTGTAAACGTCCTGATGTCAGCGCCATTGTACGGCAACACGGATGCCAATAACAGTTCATATTCTCCAATAATCTTGGCACCATTCAAATCGGATTGATAATTGGTCACGTGGCTTGTGACACAACATTTGAGCTTGAGATGAACTCCTGTCGTCACCTATAAATGTAAAAAGATTTCAACCGCACTTTTTCCCGGTGCAGCCGCTAATGGAAACTTGCTGGAAGTGTCAGTATCAGAAGCTTATGAATGGCATGGGAAGAAGTGAGCTTTTCCAATTTAGTACAGAAAATGGTTTCCATTAGACCTCCGCCTCAAGACTCCTCAGCTGTTCATACCAAAGTGCTGAGCTCCATGTCATCTGATACACTTACTTCTTAAAGCAGCTCGGAATCTCCTGGCCGCCACTTTGTCTTTGGGTCAGCTGGTAAAACTGTACCGAAGCTCTTTCTAGCCCTGCTCCATGAAGCTTGGCTTTTTCTTTGCTTTTTTTCCCCCCACCCCTCAGTTTACTGGTGTTAGAAATTCAACGGATACTGAAAAGTAGAAAAAAAAATCAAGTGTGGACCGTGGTTAAAGTATAGTTTAAATGTGAAGGACTAAAGGGATTAAGACTTGCCCTAAAATAGTGCATTGAGGATATAGGCCAACTGGCATTCCTTCCATGAATTCTCACTTCTGATCTTCTTGCAGATCAAGATTTCTGCCTTTCATGTCGACCTCCCGCCACTCCTGAACATGTTTACAACGAACAAGCAATTTAAACACGATCAGTGTCACCACAATGTCATCGGCACCTTTTAGATTTTTTTGGCTCAATCCACGTGGGTTATTTTTTTATGATATTGTGAAATTACAGAACTTCCTTGTGTGCTTGTTGGTTAAAAATCTTCACAGGAAAGCGACTGCGTTATGATACAAGGCCTACTGTCGTTGCTTCATTATTCAGATAAGTGTTTTGTTAGCTATTCAAAAAGGGGAAACATCTTGCAAGAGCACTCCAATTTGTATTATTTCTGGACGTATATTAAATAACACCTCTCAAAATGGCGCCTAGTTCTGCAGAGCGAACACAATTAAATTATTATTTCTCCGTGCATTTGAACCATTTCTTGTTACAGTTTTAAACCGGGGTGGTCACCGTGCATCACTTCTCGATGCCTATTTCCTATCCCTGTATAATCAAAACACCCTGGAAAATCTTATGACAGTCCACAGAATCGGTCACGGTGTTGATACCTATGTTTTTCCTCAGGTGTGACATTCACGATACCGCTCAGTACACCGCAGTGGTGACTAACAGCCACGGACAGGCCACATCCGCGGCTGCTGTCATAGTGAAGAGTGAGTCTCTCCTGTCGATTTCTAGCAGTTCAGTGTCATATTAATGATGTGGAACTGTGACCAATGTGTCTGTTTTTGCTGAAAATTGTCCTCTGTCTCGCAGAGTTCAGAGGGGAGGACGAGCCCTATCACTCGGTGTTGCTCCCGATTCAGAGTAAGTACTTTCCGACTCAGTGCTGCTACGGGACCGGCCACACTTCAGATTAGGAGCCACAAATAACCGTGTCATTCCATCATTAAGACTCGATAACAAGTGGGTAACTGTGTAGTCTTGGAAGGTGGCCAGTAGCTTTTGGAAATAGCCCGGACAATTCTGTTAAGATCATTAGGGTCAGATGGATTGGTTACTCTTTTTCAGTGACACAAAAATACTGCAACATCAGTGACAATAGCCAACAATGGGACGCAAAGTTTGTAGTAGATAAAATTTCTCGTGATTTTAATTGTGAATGTTCAAATGTATGGGACGTTTACGATTAGAAAACGCTGCTTTCAAAGCCTTGTTTTAGTTCAGCATCGTATCATAAGAGTTAAACTTATTAAATATGCCAATTTACAAAATTACTTAATTGATTTTAAACATTTAAGTTGTGCCATGTAATGTAATGTCAGTTTTTCTTTGTGTCAATGATTATGCCTGTTACGTGGCTTTTTCAACCAGTCTATACCTTTGTTATAATACTTTTCTAGGTCATATCATCTCTACAAATCTGCTGCAAAACTCACCAAACAATCTAGCAACTGTAGAGAGCAAGATGTTTAATTGAGCACCAAGGGCTGCAGTTTCAAGTTTGAGCTTTCTTTAAGTTTCATTAAAAACATTTCAGCACTGAACTTCTCCAGTTTTATAGTGAATTAATGAACCCATTTCAGTCTTATCACAGATGTTACCACTCCTATTAAATGTGTATGAAAGGACCCAGTTGCATGTTTAAATTTATGTACATAAAAACAAATGGCAGAACAGGGTCTGACATTGCGTGAACAAAACGCCTCTGCTGTGAGGGTAATAATAAAGAATACACAGTTCTAGCTGAGAAATCAAATAAGTCAAAGAGAGAGAAGGTCATGAACTCAAATAAAAACAGATATGAACAGCTAATTTAAACCAAAAATATTCTCATTTATTCCATGTGTGTATGGATTACTTGTGTCATGATGGAAGATAGAACGGCTTTTTCACATATGTCTCCGGAATGTATTGCTGTAATTGCGTTTCTTTTCTTCACACATTAATGCGTTTTCTGGGTTTGAAACCTATGGAGGATTAACACTGTGACCTTGATGATCCATTGAGATATAGATCTCAGAAATCATTTACAGACCAGGGCTGTCTTTTTATAAGGTTTATAATTGTTTATAGCTGATGCAAACCTGTTCTTGAGTTTATCTTCTAACAGTTTCAATATCACTATACTATTAATTTCTCATTAGACATCATACGTGTTTTTCTCTATAAATACAATGTCATCCATTTCCTTTCAATTACAAGTCCTGAATAATAATCCTGCTCTTTATTCTGATAGTCCCTCTGATGCCTGACATCCATTTCACTAAGATTGACATCTCCTTCCTGGACAAGTTTGATGTGACCTTTGGGACTGAAGGAGAAACTCTCAGTCTTGTTTGTAAGATGGTTATTACACCCGACCTGGCCAACCTGCAGCCTGACGCCCAGTGGTACCGAGATGGTAAGACTCCTCCTAACCTTTGGTTGTAAATGTACAGCTCTTTTTGGGCAGTAAAATAGAGATTGTAACAATATTCCATTGATACACCATAGTGGATTTTTGTCTATGAGTCATAAAATCACCACCAGGACTAAAAAGGCAATGGTTTTGTTTTTATATTTTTAATATTTTTTTTATAAACACAACTCATCTACGACAATAAAGAGTTCTCCGTTTATTCTAGTCCCACACCGATGCAACCCTCGTGCTTCCTGTCTCATTGCACCACAGATAAACATACAATTTAATGTAAATGTCAAAGTCCCAAAGGTCTTTTAGATATTCGTTCCTCGGTGCTCCCAGCCACCAAGGCAGTCGTTTCTGTGTGATATTCTGAATTGTGCGTGTGTTTGCTTAACCTGTAACAAAAGCCCATTTAAACAACTCATTAATTGCCTGAGGCCTGTCATTTCCCGTGCCTAATTTATCTTAAACCACAGGGAAGACAGACAAGAATAATGTGGGCTTACCATACAAATACCTGGTAATTAGACATGTAACCCAATTATCTTTTTTAAGTGTTATAATCCCATACTGTCAGGTAGAGGAAGATCAAAATAATTTCCTCCTTGTGAAAACGGTAGAAGAACAAAAACACCTTGACAATCCCCAAAGACCAGAGCAAAGTGGCTTTCTGTGGAGCTTTGTGCTTCCGCTAGTGAATATTTTATTAATTTACTCCAGGAGAGTAGTACTTCCCCATTTTATTATTTCTATATGTATTTTTATTTTAACACAAGGCCTATGATTGCGATCATTGAGACTTACAACATGTCTGCATGAAAGTGATGTGAATTGTTGTGCATTAGCAGAAATGTAATCAAACTAGTGCACGGTGGATATTACTTTCTCAACCCTGTGTGAATAATACTGACACACACTGAAGGTACTCAAGGGACATTTTACATCAATACAGTTATCCCCAGGGTTCATGTTACAATATTAGTAAATATAGAGTATTGATTCTCAAGTAACTTTTAATGAAAATATATAATACCACCAGGGTAACATTGATAAAACAAGGTTATCTTATATATATATATTTCACTTTGATTGACGAATCTGTTAAGTTGACATCAGTTCAAAGAAGTATTCACATATTATAAGGTAACATCTCAGATAGTTGAGTGACCCCTTGTTCCTCTATACAGCAAATAAAAAAAGATGCATTTTGCAGATGTTCGTATCAAGGAATCCCAGTGGGCTGAGATTAAGTGTGGGGGCGGGATGGCCAGGCTGACCCTGACGCACCTGAACAAGGACGACGAGGGCTTGTACACCTTGCGCATGGTCACTAGAGGAGGAACCACCGAGCACAGCGCGTACATCTTCGTCAGTGGTATGCAGTCACACTTCTACTGGAACCAGTGCAGACTGTTTTAAATTACATCTTTATTTTCTCTCTTGCACCAACAATAAAAGATCGCTGTTTGTTTACAGTTCATCAAATTGTTCTATAAAATCAAGCAAAGGGCAAACATTGAGTCAGTATTTTGGGTTTCAGCTAAAATACAAAATAGTGCCTTAACCACTAATTGGTCTGCCCATACCAGTACGTAAAAAAAAAATTCACATAGAATTATATTAGATGTAAATATTACTAATTAGTTCTCCAACCTTTTCTTCTCCTATCCAGTGATCCTCTTCAGTTATCCTACTAGCTGACACCCAATTTATATGTTTTAATGGTTACAAAGTGTTTTTACACCAGGCAGAAATATACAAAAACAAAAAAGCTTATATGAGATGCTATTGAAGTACATAATAGAACAGACAGCATTGTGATGAAACAGCATTTTTATTTTCTTTGTTACAGATGCCCCGGTTTCAGTCACCGGAGCGCCAGGAGCCCCCATGGATATAAAAATCCACGATGCCAACAGAGATTATGTCATTGTGTCCTGGAAGCCTCCCAATATTACCAGCGAGAGCCCCATTATTGGATACTTTGTTGACAGGCAATTTTTACAGTTTTATTTTCCAGACGCATCACATTTTTAGTGTGCATAAAGAAAGTTAAATAAAAAATCTAATTATTGAGGGAAAATACATTTTTCTACAAAGCATGCAGCTGAGCACCAATAAAATATGAATGTACTGGAAATGTTAGAAGACATGGATAGGACTACAACACTGACACAAATATTAACCAAAAACAGTTTTTCTTTTCAGTTTTCAGCTAATTATCCTTGTTCTTGTTCTTGTAAAGATGTGAAGTCGGGACTGAAAACTGGATTCAGTGCAACGATTCCCCCATTAAAATCTGCAAATACCCCGTGCACGGTTTGTTTGAAGGCCACTCTTACATCTTCCGCGTCAGGGCCGTGAACAAGTCTGGGGTCAGCCGGCCTTCCAGGGTGTCCAATGCCATCGCTGCCCTGGATCCTGCAGATCTGGAGAGACTGCAAGGTAAACGCCGTGTCTGACTGACACTGTGTGAGTAAGTAACACAATTACGAGAAGCGATTCTGAAATCTGCACAGATACTCATACGTGTGTTTATTTGCCGTTACAGTCATTCAGCTGGAGAGAGGGAAACAAATTGTGATCTATCAGGACGACCTTGAAGGTAGTGTGTGATTTATACAATTTTGTGTGTGTGTTTAATTATGTGTACTCAATTAAGCCACCGTTGGATACACTAATTTGCTGAACAGGCTACAATATTTAATGTTAGTCTATTATATCCAGGATGACGTCTCTGAGGAATGGATTTCTCTATGGCTAGATGAAAACATGAATTATAATGAGGTAATCAAAAACTGAATACAATCAATTTATAATAGCTATTTATACTGTATCTGTCCTTGATTAAAACAAAGCAGAGGCTCATTACAGACATTTAGCAGAGAATGGAAAAAAAATATTATATTTAAGGTTAGTTTATCCTGCAAAAAAAACAGATTTTGTCTTAAAACATTTACGTGTTAAAGAAACATCCCCAAGGCGATCATACAGGCACAAGCATCATCTAGCTGAATCGCTCAAACACAACTCTGACTTGTGTAGCTCGCACAGCCGCAAATGCAAATGAAACTGGAATAGATGAGACTCGGAATGTCTGCCAGGTATTTCAGATACCATTGTAAAAGTTAAACATATACTGTACCCCACATTTCTGCCATACGTTATCAGAATATAATTCCTCTCGGAGTATGATTGTTGGTGGTGGCGGTGGTGGTGTTTTTTTCCCCCTTGATAATTAGCTCTCATTATGCAGTCTATAATTAGGCTTCATCTAAGGTGCTGATTAGTTTTTGATGAGGATCTCGTCAGAAGGCTAACTTGCAACCATCTGTGGGATTTTTTAAAATATATGTAAATAAATGAATTGCCTGGGGGCCATTTGTTGCATGAGTTTAAAGCGTGTTATATATACGCACAGTTCTACAGACATGATGCAGTGCTTAACCTTCAAACAATATATGTGTGTTTGTGTGTATTGAATTGAGAGAGTGCTCTAAATTAAACTTCTTTACTGTCCATTATAAAGAGTGATAACCACCCTAGAGTTGTGTTATGTACTGGTATTAATTCTCTGTCATGTTTCGCAGGTGATGTAAAGATCCCTGGACCTCCCACCAACGTGCACGCATCAGAGACAAACCGAACATATGTTGTGCTCAGCTGGGAGCCGCCTGTTCCTCGCGGTAGAGAGCCCTTGATGTACTACATTGAGAAGGTGTTTTACATTCTTCTTTAAGTCCCGCCTTACAGATCTGCACTTTACTTTACACTGCTTAGCATCAAGTGTGGTTCGGCAAAAGTGAGCTTCCTTTCCAAAATAACTTTGAACAAAATAACTGTCAAGTGTTAATTTGTAAAAATATCTTTGCAGTAAATACATATATTGTGAACCATCTCTGTTATTATGATACATTTTAATGTCAATTCAAGAACATATCTAAGATAATGCTTTAAAACACAATGTAAACAAATACAGGGGTGAAATATGGGAAGTAATATTTCTTGAGTCACGGTTAGCTAATGCTTGTGTCCTGTCCCCTCTGATCTCTATTTTAATATGCATTTTCTTAATTGATAAAAAATATAATAGCCATTGCTTGACAGTTTTGTATGACATATTCAAATGCACCTGTAAAGATTTTTTTTCTCTGTTCTGTTTTTGCAAATTTGGTTTCTATAAATAATTGAAGAGGCGTGAGACTCGGCGACTTCCCCCTAATATTGCAGTCTTCTCAGATCCCCTATTTAGCCAATGATCTCAATCAGCAGATGTTACAAAGCTTTTGAGCCAATTTTTTCAGTTCAGAATGAATAATAAGTGCTTGGCCTGAGTGATCACCATGTCGTTGTGGCTCTATAGTTTAAGGAAATATTGCAATAGTCTGCTGTGGAAGAGTGAGGGCTTGTGACCAGGAAGACCCTGATTCAAACCCTGTCTCTGCCACTCACTGTATCCTACCCAGAGCTCTTTTTTTATCTCCTTATGGTCCGTCTTAGAATGAGATGTACAACAGAGCTTAATAGACGAAACTCTGAAGCAGAACCTCATTCAAAGTTGACCCCCTAGTGTGTTGATCTAAATAAAACCATCTGCTAAAATGATTACTTTTCACTTAAGCACTGTACTTTTTTCGTATTGGAAAATCTTTATCCAGGAAGTCCCCTTTGACACCGATGGTATCTAAACCCACAATATCCACAAGTCGGGAACGCTTTGATAGTTCTGTGTGTACTTCTTATCGACCTCAATTCTATGTTTCTTTAAGGCCCCAGCAACTGGAGGAAACTGGCAAAGGGTGAACACCCAGATCCCTGTGAGATCTCCACGATACGCCGTCTTTGACCTGTCAGAAGGAACCTGCTACATTTTCCGTGTGTTGTCTGTAAACAAGCATGGAGTCAGCGATCCCTCCGAACCTACCGGACCCATTAAAACCCAGGAGCTGCGTAGTAAGAGATGTTTATTTCAGATTCGGCCGACTGTATTTTTGGTCTTATAAATTTACAGCGTGTTTAACATACTTGTAAAACAGATTGCCATTTGTTGCCTAATTTGTAACACAGTAGACATAAACAATATTCTGTTTGGTTATTCTGTTTAGGTGGGGAAAGGCCAAGTGGTATGTACTGTGTATATACGCAATTGTCTACCTTGGCTAAGTCACTCCTAATGACACCTTAGTAGCTTATACCAACTAACTCAAAGTACTGCTTAGACTTTTCAAAAACTATTAACTTATCTGGCGGCACTAAATAAATACATATAAAATAATAATTATGTGGTGCCCACATGCAGAATTTGACTAATGAATCACCTGAAATTGTATCATCAATGTAATGGCAAAATGGAAAACTCAACCTACGCTAATCTCTATTCTGATTTATTGTTTTTCACCTTTTCTTTTTAGTCCTTTCCAGTAATAGTGTCGAGTTCTCACATCTCATTTCCCTGCAGGTGTTCCTTCTGCTCCTGGTTGCATACTGGCCACAAGAAACACTAAGACATCTGTTGTTGTCCAGTGGGATCCACCCAAACAAGCTGCTGGTCTTATTGGCTATTACATTGACTCCAGTGTGACAGGGTCAAAGCAGTGGAACCCGTGCAACCACAAACCCTACAAACACACCAGGTAGTCAGAAATAGTTCCCGTTAACCCAAAACTACTTTTGGGGGGAAATGTCATGGTTACATGTAATGAAATAGCCATACCTATGAACGGTAACTTCTCTTCTGATATTATGCATTTAATTTGTGGATTAGGTTTGTTGTCCACGGCTTGACTACAGGACAGAGCTATGTTTTCCGTGTGAAAGCGGTCAATGCTCTGGGCTTCAGCGAGGATTCCCAAGAGTCGACCCCCATCGTGGTACAAGCTGCGCTCAGTAAGTGTCAGGCAGAGAAACAGACTCCAGATGCGTTGTTTTATATAGATATAAAACAATACCTGAATTCCACATCTGCATTGTCTGGGGTAGCACACCTGTAAATGTTATGCTTTGATTATTTCATCTAGGAGGAGGTGTGCCATATGGTATGTACTGAATTAGACTTTTATTGGTTTTGAATCACAATCACTTTTGATTATTCCCCTGTATGTCACCTTTATATCCACATTTAATCAATGCACTGTTTTCTGCAGTGAAATTCACAATGCAGTATAAAAAAAAGGATTAGACTTAAAAACGTTTAATTCAAAGTATAAATCGTTTACCCTACTGGTGTTTCACTCATTTCTTACCTTTGGGTTTCTGCTAATAAATCCAAACCCCGCAGTGTCTAACTATTTGCTGTTTGTGCCTCGCTTTGTCTAAACAATTTTCTCACTGGTGATTACCCAGCTTGGGATATGCCCTAATTAATGGTTTCTTTCACCCGACTGGAACTGACAGCTTTGTGGGCTGTCTGGAGTGGAGAGGCTAAGATTTAAAGTGTTTTATCCTAAATAACTGCTCTCTTTGGGGAAGTGAGAGCTACCTTCCACATTAATTCCCTTCCTGAAGAACAATAACAGAGGTTCTGTACTTTTTTCTGCAACACCAGCATCACTTGCTAGCCAGAGGTAGTCTACAGATGTATTGTTAAACAGATGGACTACAGTTCCCTACCCAAAGTACCCATTCATATTAGGCGAAATACGGTCTATTTAATTTTATAGATTAGCAAACGGATGAAATGGCACCTAATGCTTGACTGAACCTACCTGCAATCTGTAGATTTTGCCTACACATCCTTCCCATGATGATTTAGCCAGTCATTAATTAGTAAATTATACATCTAATGAACAGGTATTAACTCAGGACACTTGATCTCTATTACAGCAAGCCCTTCTCCACCCTATGGCATCACTCTCCTGTACTGTGATGGCCAATCGATGACCCTGGGCTGGAAGCACCCAAAGTTCTCTGGTGGAGCAAAGATCACGGACTATTACATCGATCAGCGCGAGGTGTCTGAATTGCGCTGGAGGGAGACCAATGTGCACTCCATCAAAGAGAGGATTTACAAGGTGCTTCGATTGATACATTCAGTGTAACGTGCGACCATATTCAACCTGCACAGATGGCATCAAAGATTCAAGCGGAAGAGATAAAATCTTCATTAAATAGTTTATTGTACATGCACTTCAAACATAGCTATATTAACTCTCTCAAGATGGATACATGGTTGTTTGGAATGCAGTGATGCAAATAACTGGTATTTAAAGCTGCCAATAGATATTTTGTGAGTTCCCCTGTGTTTCTTGTAAATATTGTTGTATTGCACTTTTTACTTTTTAAATCTACATTTTTGCCTCTCACTCTAGGTGGAAAACCTGAAGCAAGGCTCCTTTTATGAGTTTAAAATTCATGCTGGAAATCTGGCTGGAGTTGGGCTGCCCTCTGATGCCAGTGACCACTACAAATGTGAGGCCTGGACCATGTCAGAACCAGGTACTGTCATTTAACACCCCAATAAGAAGGTGATTGTATTTTAAATCGAGCCCAAAATGTTCAATCTTTACTCAAGATGTGGATCATTCACTCGGACACTTATATGCTGTTATAGATGCACACAGGGAATGCTTTTGTTTGTTAGAGTACATTTTCCTCCTCAGGACCGCCCTATGATCTGACTTTCTGTGAGGTCAGAAATTCATCTCTGGTTATTCAGTGGAAAGACCCTGTATACAACGGCCAAAGTGCAGTGACTGGGTACTATGTGGATAAGTTAAAAGTGGGTTCAGAAGAATGGACTACAGTGAATGAAAAAGCCATTTCTCACCGTTATCTAAAGGTAAGAAACCAGAGGAAACTTTTGTAACATAATTAAATGGGCTTATTAACTTCATTAATTCGCTTGTGTATTAAATTAAAACACACCTATGCAACCGCATATAAAAAATGGGACATACATTGAATGAATGATATACTCACTACACTGTAGTTATATATTAGTTATCCTGTAAGAAATTTGTAGTTAATTTTTTTACAGTCACTAAATAACGTACGTGCATGTAAACAATACAGGTATATTTAAAACTGGTGACTAAACATAATTTCTTCTATGTCGAAGGTTACAAATCTGGAAGAAGGCAGTTCCTATGTGTTCAGAGTGCGTGCCGTCAACGCTGCTGGAATTGGAAAGGCATCTGATAGCTCTGAATCGGTTCTCATCCAGGCAAGACCAGGTATTTAAACAAAAATGTTACGGTTCTTTGTAGAATTTTCTAACCATTCGACAAATCCCGCAGAGGGATGTTGTAAACAGCTACGGTTTTCTCTCCCTCGGTTTTATTTAATCAAGAGACAAATATATAAAAAGTCATAATGCAAGTGATAAGTTATAGTCTTTATACACAAAATTACAAATCTGATCACTGTTTAATCCTTTAATCCTCTTTGTCTTGGTCATTCAGCTAACTACATTTTTTTTTACTGTACAGAGTGTTTTCAGCTACCCGTCTTTCTTAAAAATAAATAAATCAGGTTCTTACTGCATATATTCATGTTTTATTGCTGCTTTTTTCCACAAAACTCATTATTTTCCCAGACCAGTTTTACATAATTTCCTAGCTGCATTGGGGATCCTCGCAAGGATTATTTACGTAATATGAACCCAATTGTAATACATTCAACCAAAATTCAAAGGTATGGAATGAAGTAAAATGTCCCAAAAGAGCAAATGCATTTAACAGTATCTTAGCTGAACATAAATCTCCATTCCTTATTAAATATTTTTTATGAAGATGTCTCTTTGATAAATTACAAATTTCCTGATTCTTATAGGAAACTGCATCCGACCAATGATCCATTCTGGCACAAAATGAAATTGTAATCTTGTGAATTGAAGTAAACATACATTTTAGATGTATTTCTACGTAGTACTGATATATTTTCATGTGGAGGGAAGCCTTAGTTTATACTAGGAACTAAAGAAGAAGGATTTTCAACATAAAACATATGTTTTAATACTTGCTTCTTGCTATTGATATTTGTTTTATTATTAATGCAGCTATTCTGCATTCACAGTAGTGATTCATGCTTTGTATTCTATAATTAGGTTGAAAAAACACTTGGTTTCATTATTACTATTTATTTGTTAGCAGACATGTTAATAATTTAATTTACAATTATTGTTTTCAGATACAAAGGAGGTTTCTTCCGGAGTGGATGAAGAAGGCAACATTTACCTCAAGTTTGAGTGTAACGAAATGACTGATATTTCTCAGTTTGTTTGGTCTAAGTGCTATGAAGAAATTACTGACTTTTCCAGGGTGGCTATTGAAACGGAAGGAACCTCGTAAGTGCAGCAGAATTTAACATTTTAATTAGAATAAAGTTAAAGATGTCTCACATCAGTTCGTATATCGATGAATGCAAAAGCAATGGCTTTATTTTTAAATTGTATTTAATAAAAGTGGAATAGCAATTCAGAAGACATTCATTCTCTTCTATATTTAAGTGTATTGACTTGATTTTACATTTAAAAATATTTATGTATGTATGTATTTATTTTATTTCCAACTTCATACTATAAAGAAAAAATGAAGAAAGGCCCTTCCAGACGGATCTTTTATTCCTTTCTTAGTTCCAAGAAATGGATTCCTACAGTGAACTGTATATATGAAAAAATTATTTGTATTTCCCACCGCTGGTATATGTTTACATCATAAAGAAATGCGAGGCTGTGAAATGTATGAAATAAACATAATTTTCGCCTCCTCTTGCCAGGAAACACCCCCCTAGAAAATTCAAAATCACATTTGACTGGTGTTGGATTTCTCAGAACATGATTCAAATTATATTTCAGCTCCAGGATTGTTTTCAAGCAGCCCGACAAAGAGGATTTGGGAACCTTTTCTGTTGCCGTCACTGATACTGAAGGCGTCTCTGCAAGCTACGTCCTACAAGAGACCGGTAGGCGTGGATTTTGTTGTCTAATAATCAACTATAATGATATACTGCATTTATAGTGACTTCTCTGAAAACCTGGGTCTGGTAAGAGCTTGAATGGAAGACTAATGATGCTTGTTGGCATTGGACCCATACTGTCTACACATGTGACTGCTTGTGTACTACATAGATATAATCCGTTTTGAACACAACCATAAAGTGCAGCTTTCGTTGTAGACTTTCATATTTGTGATCATCCCTCTGGAATGTTTTCCATCACCTTGTTTGTTGTTGTCTTTGTTTTTTATTTCATCAAATTATGTCATTTAGGAAATGCCTTTGATTCAATCAACGGAAAGGAATATGTTTTTCGTATCAATCTAGAAGAAACATGTTTTCTTTTAATGCAATTTTATTTCCAGCATGGATAATGCATTTATAATATTTATAATATCATGGGATATTATATATTTTTTTCTTGTTTTGCAGAACTGGAAAAACTGATGGCACTCAGCTATGAAATAAGAAACCCATGTGAGTTATTTTTTCTCTCTTTCAAATCAGCATTATTGGAAACTGAGAGGCCCAGCACAACATAGCTTATTTGTTAAATTCAGACAGAAAAGACAAAGTAATATTTGATAAACTATTGAATAGAACAAACAGAATTACTAACGCAATTTCACACAGTCTTCTATCCATGTCTAAATGAAACACCATGTGTTAAATCATTTTTCTGGATTCGTATTTCATAGAAGGTAATCCACTAAGTAAAAGTGACCTATGGGTGTCCACTTGACTTCGAGGGTGAACTTCTCATCGGGAGATACAGTAGGTTAAAGATCAGAAGCAATTCAATAGATCAATAAAACACACTGAGCCCAATTGTCCTGTCCTTTCTGTTTGTATGGAATGGGCAGTTTGTCTGAGAGATCAAATAAGCAACATTGTTTTTCACAACCACCACAACATGTCTATAATAAATTAGAAAATGTGGATTTAGTTGTCCTAGGCCTACACCAGATCAAAACCCTGATCTACCAACCAGCTACAGGTTACACACAAAGTATAGGTTGGTAGATTTGCGTTAGTTAGAATTCTCTGTCAAACTAAATGATCTTCCATCTTGTGCTGGGTTTGTAAGCTTAGTTACCAGGGCCAAAACAAACAAAACGTTGTTAAAAAAGCTGTGAAGATAGATTGTTCCAGTTTGTGTAAGTCTATTAAACACATTCATAGTAAAATGCACTTTCACCTTTCAGTTATGAATTAGATCAAGTTCTTTGCAAAGTTTAGAGAAGATGTAGACTTTAAACGCAGCCTTTCCAAAGAGTTGGGAGTTGCAGGAGAAATCTCCCCTGCCTGTTTTAATTATGCCTTCAGTCTGGATTAACTGAATGCACTTAGATTTGTACTTATTGCTGCATGTGACTCCTGAGGCCTGTCACAATGATGTTCAACCCGAATCCCTTTCTTTATCCCCTTTCTAGTGATTCCTCTCAAAACTGAGCTGTCCTACGAGATCTTTGAGAGAGGGCAAGTTCGCTTCTGGCTTCAGGCTGAGAAGCTGTCTTCCGCTGTCAATTACAGATTCATTGTTAATGACAAGGAGGTCACCAGCAGTGAGGTAAACCCACTGTTCATTCTCAAATAATTTCTCAGATGGGATATAAAGTCTGCCAAGATACATTTTATTATTTAACATTCTGTCCAATGTCTAAACGTATTGTTATTACAAGCAGTCTCTTTTAAAGGATTCATTTATTTTGCTTGAGTTTAAGGTCATCACCATATTTTAATTAAACATCGATCACCGTATAAGTGAATAACACAGGGTTATTATTAACAAAACGATGAATGGCTTTACAAGCGCATAATGATGCTCCTACGGAGGCATTGATCTTTGTACTCAACACATCTAAATACCAAAATAATGACTCTTCAATACCCAGATTGAACGAAGATGACAAGACCCTTTGGCTGAGGTATCTCCTATTCTAACTACTAAACGTAAGATAGGTACAAAACCAGCCAAGTGGGCGGAGCTAAAGCTGGAAGTCTACCAGGTGTTTTTCTGTACTTTCAGTCGCACAAGATTCACTGCGACACCTCCACTGGCATTATCGAGATGATGATGGATAAGTTCACATCGCAGAGTGAGGGCACTTACACCGTGCAGATGCAGGATGGGAAAGCCAAGAACCAGTCATCATTGGTTCTCATTGGAGATGGTAAGAACAGCTGTTTCACTAGATTAGCATGACGGCTGTATTTTGCGCCATTCAAATACTAAGCCATAATTTTTTGTTTTTTTCTTTTTAATAAAGCTTTCAAGGCTGCTCTTGAAGAGGCTGAGTTCCAGAGAAAGGAGTACCTCAGGAAACAAGGTATTGCATGAACCCAACGAGATGAATGTTTTGTTCAATCCAATTATAATGCACTTTATTCCCCAAATGCCTGAAAGCTCTTTTCACTCACCTACACTATGTTATACGTTTGCAAATGCTGCTGATGAAATATTTTAAAGGTTATATGTTTTTTGTACCAGTAACCAACATCATGAACCTATAAAAACCATGAAATCATGTAACCATAAATGAACATCATGAATTATGTTGTATATCTGTTAAACTATTACTTTTTTGATCTGTATCATTTGGTTGCGTATGTCTGTATGATTAAGTGCAATGGATCCATTTGATTTACTGCCTAATGAAAAAAAAAGAAGAGAAGGTGGCAAAGCACAACAGTAAAACAGGGCATAACATCATAAATTGTGATTGAAATCCTAGTCTGTGGTATTGTGCGTGTACCATGTGAAATTCAAACACAAGCCGCAGAACTTCTCAACTCACTCATCAGCCTCTTATGCCAATGCTTAGTATATTAAATAAGCCATTTTATCACACTAGGTCCTCATTTCCTGGAATATATCCATTGGCAAGTAGAGGAGGATTGCACTGTTATGCTTGTCTGCAAGGTATTTAATGCTTCGAATCCTTCATTTAAAATATAATTTCATATACTGGATTCCATTATGACTCAATACAGCCTTGCGTTCGGATGGTCTTGCCAAGAATTCCAACTTCTTTTGTTTATCGGGGCAGGTTGCCAATGTGAAAAAGGAGTCTGTTTTCCACTGGTTCAAGGATGACGAGAAGATCGTTCTGGACGAGCCCGTGGATGTGATGTCTGGAACATTAAAGTTAGCAATCCCGGAGGTACTGGATCCTAAAGTGTCCAAATTCAATCCATGGTTGAAACGTAGAGAAAGACTCAGATTAGGCTCTGCCTCATTGAAACCAGACACTACTGCTTTTGGTTCGTACTGGGATCCATGTACAGCTTTTTAAATCTTAATGAGTCATACGTGTAGTTTGGATGGGTTATAAATGTCTGCCACCTCTGTCATTTTATTTTTGAAGAAACGTGTTTAAAAGTAACCCAACCTGTGCCATTTCATAAAAGCTGGTTAAAAGTGAATCATGTGCTTTAGGTAGAGAACGAAGAGTCCACAATCTGCATCACACAAAGATATGGCTTTTAAAGGATATCTGTTTTTCCTTCTAGTTCTCAAAGAAAGACCAGGGTGTTTATAAGGCAACTCTCAAAGATGACAGAGGACAAGACGTGTCTGAGTTTGAAATTGTCGGCAAAGGTATCGTCACCTCTTCATTAGTTTTAATTTGGTGTTCAATATTCCCTTTGAGCTTCGCAAATGAAACAATGTGTCAACCTTCTTAATTGGTAAAAAAAAAGATGGCCACTTTTTGCCATAGTCTAAGCTAATGGATGGAGATTTATTTTCTTCCAAATGCAACATCTCACTGAAATTCCCCCAACGTATGTGATGTAAAGTCTCTGTCTGTATAGTATATTCATAAAAGAAAAGTTTGACAGATACGTACCAAAAGTTAAAACCATACCGAGTGATTGACATTCATCCTGATAGAAAACAGAACTGTGTAATCAGATGTTTTAAAAGAGACATTTTCTTTCCCTTCAGTTATGCATCATTATCCTGTTTGTTTTGTTTCAGTATTTGAAGATATCATTAATGGAATTAGCAAGATTGCTGGTAAGTATTTAATTTAATTGTCTTATCTTGGCCTTTTGTGGTTTGAAGAAGGTCTCTTTGTATTAAGTGCATATTCCTCATTAGCTTTCCAGGGGAATCTATGCCTTCATTTGCTTTGAAAAAATATAGATGGCAAGCTCTTTTCCCCTGTGTGGGCGTTTCATTTTAGCCACATTCAAGAGCCTCTTTCATCTCTGTGCTGGAAAGCAATTTTACATTTATTGATAAGTTGAAACCTCTGCAACTGAATCCTGGGTGAAAAATAAGCATACACTGAACCTGAGCCAGTCCATATACCATATACAAACACTTAGGATTCGCAGTACTGCTCAAGGGTTGCTGTTTAACCAAGTACATATATTAATAATGGTATCATATGGAGTTTAGTCATGAATAATTTGTTCTGTGCTGTTGTTCTGAGTCTTCAAGCTTTCCAATTACTTTGTTTTTGTACATTACGATACCGAGATTTTGAGGAGAATCCAATTTCGCAAACATACTGATAAACTCAATCCTTTGAATGAGCTCTTTAATAAGTTAAACAAAAGGTAATCAATAACACACAAAGTGCTGGCAGTTGTTCTACTGATGTTTTATTGCAGAGTCTTACTTTTAAATTAATTTATTTTAATACTGAGTAATAATGTACTATATATATATATATATATCATCACCATCATCATCAGATCAGCCCATATCGATCCACTGCTGGATGAAGGCCTCCTCGAGATGTTTCCACTTGCTTCGATCTGCAGATTCTCTTTTCCATGCCAAGTTCATGATTTTATCTTCCCATTTTTTATGCGGTCGGTGTCTAGTCTTTTTTAATCTCTTTGGATACATTCAGTAGCTTCCTTTGTCCATCTTTGGTCTGTTCTTCTCGCAGTGCGTCATTTGAACATGTTCACTCTTTCAACGATGTCACATATTTGGGTTTGTTCTTGGATCCATTAATTTCTTTCTCTTCTTTTTATTCCAAGCAGACATCTTTCCATTCTCCTTTGTGTCGTCTGCAGTACATGTATATATATGCAGCACGCTTGTGTATAAATCAACTCTACATGTCCATTGCGTCTCCCGTCTTTGTTCTCTTCAGGAGCATCTGCCTCCGAGCTGAAGATCCAGTGTACTCCAGAAGGAATCAGACTCCAGTGCCACATGAAGTACTACACGGAAGAAATGAGAACCATCTGGTGCCACAAGTATGCAAATGTGTTTTTGCAGTTTTGCTTTTTTGAAATTCTTTTTAAGGAGCAATAATTATGCAAATAATTATAAAAACAAACACACGTGAGGCTTGCGTTTCCCAAGGCATGACATAAGCTCTGCATGTTAACATTAGTTGATCTTAATTTTCAAATTATACCGCATTTGCATTAAGGCTTAAAGAGGGTATCAGAAAGCATCCAAGCACCGTTTGAGACTATTTGTCTTCACGCTGGAATGATGATATGAAGCAAATTAATCTGACAAAAGGTTTAGTGAATGCCCCCCCAGGCAGAATGTTTTACCAAACAGTGTACCTGCGATGGAGAAATATATAAATAAATACAATATTCACAAAATGCTTTGGGTTAGGCTTTAGGCAAGTATGGCACACTGAAATATTGCTGTTTTTGCACAACACACACTTGCTTCTTATAATCTCCATTAACATGTAGAATATACATACATTGAATTGGTACTAGTTGCTGTATTTCTTCTGACTCTTTTCTATTTTTATCATCTTTAGAGAGACAAAGATTTCTTCTTCTGAAAAGATGAGGGTTGGCGGCTCCTCTGAAATGGTCTGGCTGCAGATCTGCGAGCCAACAGACAGAGAGAAGGGAAATTACAGCATTGAGATATGTGATGCTAAGCAGTCGTACGTGCGCGTCATCGACCTCTCTGGCCAAGGCAAGTGCAAGCTGTAGTGATTAGGAGTGCTTGTTTTAGGAATAAATCATGTCTGCTTTGCTTATGGAATAAAACAAAAGGAAAAGGCAGGTCTTTGTAATTCATTAATGCAGGGTAATGCTGAATGTAAACACACACATACTGCAGATTCAGACCAAAGTCATGTTTGATTATAAGCTCAAATGTCAAAGATATAGTCCTACATTCTTCAGCCACCCTATTGACTTTTCTTATGACAGAGATTAGCAAGGACAGCTCACTGACATATCACAGAATCCACCAAATGACAACAGTGGTAAGAAAACGAGAAAGACCTCTGGCCATTCGGAGACCATCAATGCACTATAAGCAATGCTGGTTAACCAGGAGCAAGGGAGGCTGGAACTTTTACTCAGAGTCCATGAGGAATCCTCTCATTCATTCTCACAGTTTCCTCTGTTTTACTTGCTGGTAAACGGTTGAAAACGGTTCTATTTCTGGAGAAATGCATTGTGAGGAAATGTTCAATGTCTTTCTGAGGCATTGAAACATACACATTTATTATAAACTTAATTAATCAATTAATTCACTCACTTTTTTTCTCCCCCTCAGCTTATGCCGATGCATATGCAGAATTCCAGAGACTCAAGTAAGGCATTTACCATGTTATTACTTTATTTATAACATACACAAAATTGTCATTGTCTGGCGCATGCAGTCATTTTCAACATATAGGCCCAAGACAACATAATAAAGGTTAATGTATAAATAAAGGAGTAGTTTATAACATACACCACAAGACTCCATTTCAACCTGCTTCTGTACTGAACTTTTCTCTCTTTTCCAGGCAAGCGGCCTTTGCAGAGAAGAGTGAGTATCTTAATTCAGCCACAGTCTGGCTCTGATTCAAGTAGTTCGGTTCAGATATGTAACGCTGTCATGTTTGCATCCTCAGACCGTGGCAAAGTGGTTGGTGGTCTGCCGGATGTGGTAACTATCATGGAAAAGAAGGTAAGAGGCCCAGAATGAGGCATCGACTTCAGAGCTTTGTGGGTGAAGCTAAATCTATACTGTCTACGTGGACAGTATAAACGGCTTCGAGGCAGTGCCCAATTAGGTGTGTTTGTTTGATCTAGGATGAGGTGTGTGGCCAAGACATATAATTCCTATATTTCATCTAATCCTGCCTCTTGTCCCTTCTGCAGACCTTGAGTTTGACATGCACAGTGTGTGGGGACCCCTCTCCGGAAGTGGTCTGGTACAAGAACGAAAAGGAAGTGGAGTTGGATGAGCACTGTGTCGTGACGCTTGAGCAAGGGAAGTTCGCCTGCCTGACCATCAAGGGCGTGTCGACAGAGGATTCTGGGAAGTACAGCATGAACGTCAGGAACAAGCACGGCGGGGAGACGGTGGATATCACTGTAAGTGTGTACAAGCAGGGTGAGGAGATCCCCACACCCAAACTGGGCCAATCCAGACCCGCTCCGGCCCATGCCGCCGCCGCCGCCGCCTCGGCTGCCCCCGCCCCCGCTGCGGCCCCCAAACCAGCAGCTAAGAAGCTCGAGCCCCCAAATAGAGGAAGATCTGCTAGGAAGTAGATCCACAACTAAATATATATATGAAGGCCAAGAAACAAATTGGCACTAAAATAATGAGTTTCTAGCATGAGTCTTAGCCAAAGGTAGATGACGTTTCATTTTTCACTAAGGAGGCAGCTGCGTTCTTCTTCGCCTCATATCTCGAAACTAAAAAAGGAAAGTCAAGTGCCAGTGCTTTGGAAGTTCCTCGTATAAACATCACAACCGCTGTGAAAATCTCTGTCCTCACAGTGTAAGAAGCTGAGCTACTTCCAATGACCTTGAAATCTATCCCCAGAGGCACTTTGGTGAAAAATGACCAGCTTTGATGTTTAGTTGATTAAATCTTTGTGTTTTAAAAGCTGCACTTTCAACCGGTGCAGCGATTCTTAAAAGTCTTAAAGCGTTCACTTCCTCGTGGGTGGATCGGTTAGGAACGCCGAGCGCTATGACCCTTACAGCACGCACTGTTAGCAGACATCACTCGACTTAACCTCACTGCACACTTGCTGTATTGCGTTTCCTCTTGCTTTGTGTTAATAAAGATTAGAAATCAGCGTCTGTGTTCTTCTTGCACTGTTTTTTTCTTTTCAAAAGACACCTACTTCACTTCACTTCTAAACCACTCCAAATCACGTCTTTATTTGCATGACTTACTTCACATTTGTCACCTTCCTGTTCCCCATTGTGCTCATAATAGAGGATGTTTGAAGAGAACTACAGATTTCACACCTATTCCCACTTCTAGTTGTGTTCAAGAAGCCCTTCAAACGACCTCACGTTTGTAATCGTCCACAGATTAAAAGATCACCTGCATTGCACCTATTGGATTCCATTGTGTGCCGATCAAAGCCACTGAAAATCACTCTGAACTGCACGTGCATCATCAGTTCATTTTCTCCAAGTATTTAATCTATTGATCCAGGAGTGTCGGGGATGGATGCAGAAACATCAAGGTTAAAGATTTAACTGACCTGAACATCACTAACCCATGTTGGGTAACTCCCCAGTTACTGTGTCTGCAATAAAATTGGTTAATTGGTTAATTGGTTAATTAACCTCCACATTTGTCATTTTATGTAGCCTAGAGATGAGTTCGACTTTTAACAGCCTTTTGTTAGTCTTAAGCCTGGCAGCTACAACATATTGATATAGCGTTAAGGACTAGAACTAGTATGAGACATTAGTACAGTTGCATCTTTAAGCCAGAGTGATTTAGTCCAGAACCCATGTCTTCAACTACTATAACAATTTCACGATTCTTATGATTCTTTCATCAACAATTGTCCTCCAATGGCACCGCTGGCAGATCAAGAACATTCTGGCAGGTTCTGATGTCAAATGCACTTTTCAAAGCCTCTCGACTCCACAAGCCACAAGATGGCACTGTTACTTCAGACAAAACAGTATCCAGTGTAAAACCCGTGTAAAATTCATTATTCAGAGCCCACTGCTGCTCTGTTGTGATATATATTGATTTGCGGTGGTGTAGTGAAATACAAAACTCCTTTTTTTCTTTTCTTTCTTTTTTTGTAGTCAGAAAAGGTACTCGTCAATGCCGGTAATTGCCTTCTACAATGACATGGCATTCAAGATAAAAATATGTATAAAACAAGCGAGCATTAATTTAAACATTCTTTTCACAACAGCTTTGGAGCTTAGTTATTTTAAGAAGTGTGTTATCTTAATAGCTGAAAACAAGCACATGCCCTCCAGTGCTCTGCAAACAACGGCTCAATGATTTGGGACCTTAGTGTTTTGAGGCTCGACGCCAGGAAAATAGTGTAAGCTTTGTGCCAGATAATTAATACTGAGAAAAAGTATTGAATAGGGGGAGGGGCTTAATTCAACCAATTTCTGATTCAACCAGCATAACAACATAAGAAAGTTTACAATCGAGAGGAGGCCATTCGCCCCATCGTGCTCGTTTGGTGTCCATTAATAACTAAGTGATCAAGGATCCTATCCAGTCTGTTTTTTAATGTTCCCAAATTGTCTCTTCAGCCACATCGCTGGGGAGTTTGTTCAGATTGTGACGCCTCTCTGTGTGAAGAAGTGTCTCCTGTTTTCTGTCTTGAATGCCTTGAAGCCCAATTTCCATTTGTGTCCCCGGGTGTGTGTGTCCCTGCTGATCTGGAAAAGCTCCTCTGGTTTGATGTGATCGATGCCCTTCATGATTTTGAAGACTTGAATCAAGTCCCCATGTAGTCTCCTCTGTTCCAGGGTGAAAAGGTTCAGTTCCTCAGTCTCTCAGTAGGACTCCCTTCAGACCTGGGATAAGTCTGGTTGCTCTCCTCTGAACTGCCTCTAGAGCAGCGATATCTTTCTTGAAGTGTGGAGCCCAGAACTGTCCACAGTATCCAGATGAGCTCTAACTAGTGCATTGTACAGTCTGAACATCACTGCCCTTGTTCTCAATTCTACACTTTTGACAATATACCCTAACATTGTGTTTGCCTTTTTTATTGCTTCCCCACATTGTTTGGATGGAGAAAGTGAGGAGTCCACATAGACTCCTAGGTCTTTCTCATGCGATACTTCATCTAGTTCTATTCCTCCCATAGAAGACATGTCATTACTTCCATCAACAATACACAAGATAGCATATTTGATTAGTATTATTTTAATTAAAACTTACACACAATTCGCTTTCACAAAGACGAGTAATGGAGTGTCTTTAAATTACTTTGAAGTAGATAGCCAGGCACTTGTTATTATCTGTGCGTGCACCACACATTTTGTTCTTTTAGATAAAGTAGGAGGGGGATGATGGTGCCTTTGAAGATATTCAGGCTTTCCCCGCCTGGAAGAGTAGAGCGATCCCCGGTGAAATTTTGAATGTCTTCAATGTGCAACTTTTCAAAATCTTGTTTCTCACATGGGGAGAGATAAGTGCATTTATTGCCCCCAGATTGTCAATATCGTGCATTTCTTGTTTAGATAACAGAAGCAGAACAAACAGTGAGGGTTTTCTGTGCAGTGCAAATACGGGGTCGTCCAGGCAGTGTCATTGAAGTACAACTAAGTGAGGAATCCGGATGAACTATTGATTTATATGAAATACAAATTAATTAACCTTGTCACAAGAGAGAGCAGCAGTGGACAGTTTTCTGACATTTGCCTGCTTGCTAGCTGTCAAAGATACAGACACACACTCTGGGCATTCTGTTAGACAACTGTGACAGCATACGGATATATATTTTTGTCTATTCACTCCTAATAATATGTCAGGGAACATTTGTGCCTCCTTCCTTTCTCCAAACCTGTCGTGCCTCTTCCGTTTCTCCATATCCTGCAGTTCCCAGAGGAAGGAGAGTTTTGATATTTAACGTGATGATCCTAAACACACAGCTAGACTAGACCTTTATTATTTAAATCAACAGGAAGAACAACAGGTTGTGGAAGCAGATGTGCCAGCCTCGATAGTGCTCTCACCACTGAGATGTAGTGACACGAGTCTGACAGGGTAGAGAGATGGGAGAGTGCAACCGGGAGTGTGAGCAGCTGGTATTGTGAAGATGACATGTTATGATGGGGAACATTTGTTGCCTTTTATTTTTAGGAGGTTATTTGAAATAAGAGTCCCAAATCTACTTCTCTTACTGATATTTAATGAGAGTTGTCCCCAGGTGTCCCCATAATATTGAATGGTAGAAAATTGGTAGGCAGGAAAAAACATTTACATAGAATTTCAGTGTGTATAAAAGATCGATTTTTATGATGTTGCCATTCTGTCGTTTACGTAATGCTGCTAAATAGTGACTATATTGGTCAGGGGTCCTTAAACCCTCTTCTTCAATGGCTGCCGTGCGTGCGTTTGTTTGTTTGATTGTTTGTCTGTTTGTTTGTTTGTGTGTTTGTCCCACCCTGGGTTCTGCTGCTATTTACTTCAAACACTTATTCACTTAATTACTCAGGTTTTCCCCAGATCTTTAGCAGGTGATGGATTACAGTCAGGTACAACACAAAGCCAGCAGGATCTCACCCTGCTGATTCGGCTGAATGAAGTGTTTACTGTAGCCATGTTTAATAACACTATTTAAATCTGGTTTAAAAACAGATTCCTAACTCTCCTGGGCAAAGCCGTGTTTGAAATTACCTTCCAAAGTATCCTAAATATTGGCACGTGAACGAGGCAATGCAAATCTCTTGCTGTTTTGTTTTGTTGCCGGTGTCAGTTGGACTCGTACCCTCTCCGACATAGATCCAATTAACAATACATTTTGTACCATTCCACGTACTAGATTTAGCAACATAAGTCTTTTCCAATCCCCTTTGTCTGTTTTTCTCTTCTCCTATGAAAGCATTTTAGGATCTGTAGCCGTTGCCGAAACAGACTGCATGTGAAGTCAATCTGACTTTTATCACAGTTGGCCAAGACATACATCAGTGTGGTTAGATAGTAATGGGCTTAGAAAGGTGCCATAAATGAATTATGAAGAGACACACAACAAATACATACAGTTAGGTCCATAAATATTTGGACAGTGACACAATTGTCAACACTTTGGCTCTGTATGCCACCAAAATGGATTTGAAAGGAAAAAATGAAAATGTTCTTTATGTGTAGACTTTCATCTTTAATGTGAGGGTAGTTACATCCAAATTGGGTGAACAGTGTAGGAATTACACCTATTTTTATATGTAGTCCCCCGAATTTTAGGGGCTCAAAAGTATTTGGACAAACTAACATAATCATGAATTAAATTGTGAATTTCAGTACTTGGTGGCAAATCCTTTGCAGTCAATGACTGCCTGAAATCTGGAACCCATAGACATCACCAGATGCTGGGTTTCTTCCCTGGTGATGCTCTGCCAGGCCTGCACTGCAGCTGTCTTTAGTTCCTGCTTATTCTAGAGGTGTTTTGCCTTCAGTTTTGCCTTCAGCAATGAAATGCTGCTCAATTGGATTCAGGTCAGGTGACTGACTTGGCCATTGCAGAACATTCCACTTCACCTTAAAAAGTCTTGGGTTGCTTTCGCAGTATGCTTTGTGTCATTGTCCATCTGCACTGTGAAGTGCCGTCCAATGAGTTTTGAAGCATTTGGCTGAATCTGAGCAGATAAAATAGCCCTAAACACTTCAGAATTCATCCTGCTGCTTTTGTCAGCAGTCACATCATCAATAAATACAAGGGAACCAGCTCACTTGGCAGCCATACATGCCCATACCATAACATGCTGCACAGATGAGGTGGTATGCTTCGGATCATGAGCAGTTCCTTCCCTTCTCCGTACTCTTCTCTTCTCATCATTCTGGTACAAGTTGATCTTTGTCTCATCTGTCCATAGGATGTTGTTCCAGAACTGTACAGGGTTCTTTAGATGTTTTTTGGCAAACTCTAATCTAGTCTTCCTGTTTCCTGTTTACATCTTGTGGTAAACCCTCTGTATTTACTCTGGTGTAGTCTTCTCTTGATTGTTGACTTTGACACAGATACGTCTACCTCCTGGAGGGTGTTCTTGATCTGGCCAACTGCTGTGAATGGTTTTTTCTTCACCAGGGAAAGAATTCTTTCATCCACCACAGTTGTTTTCCGTGGTCTTCTGAGCCTTTCGGTGTTCCTGAGCTCACCAGTGCGTTCTTTCTTTTTAAGAATGTACCAAATAGCTGATTTGGCCACATCTAATGTTTTTGCTATCTCTGATTGGTTTATTTTGATTTCTAAGGCAAAACTGAAGGCAAAACACCTCTAGAACAAGCAGGAACTAAAGACAGCTGCAGTGCAGGCCTGGCAGAGCATCACCAGGGAAAAACCCAGCATCTGGTGATGTCTAAGTCTACACGTAAAGCACATCTTGATTGTTTCCTTTCAAATCCAAGTTGTGGTGGTGTACAGAGCCAAAATGATGACAATTGTGTCACTGTCCAAATATTTATGGACCTCACTGTATATATGGATAATATACACACAGTTGCCTCCAAATGTATTTCTCTCCTTCATAAAGCTGAACTAAAAGTCGACATTGCAAAATATTAGGGTGTACATATTGGTGGCCATATTAACTTAACCCAGGAACATGTGAAATGTTTTAGTCACCACCCGCATTTCTAATGTTGCATTACTTTTTCTGTTTTTCAGTATGGAGAATTATAATATTGTTTCATTTATACATGTATTTTGCAGTGAAACTACTGGAAAAACAAGTGATCAAATAATAATATAACATATATATTTACATATATTGAGTTTTTTGCCTTTAAGACGAATCTAATACAAATGTTTCTTATGAAAAAGGATGCTGTGCTCAGACAGTTTATTGTGGAGGTGGGGGTGTTTGGATGAATAAAACTGATGACAGGAAGACCAGATATACAAGATTGCAAAGCCCGGCTTTATTCTGTTTCAGCAGACTTGCCTATTAGTGTAGTCTTTTCAACAACCTTGGAGGCCAACACAATCATAGAACCCCATTCCCAAGCCTGGTGTTTACACCATATTAAATCAATTTCTGGAGGGAAGAAAAAATAAAATAAAGTAGTCGTCTCTGTATTTCATTTTTTCTGAGTATTCACAGCTTCAGAGGGTTTTTCAGGTGGGTATTAAAATAATGAAATCTGGAACATAAAAAAGCAGAATACCATAGAAAAACGAATAGATAAGGGAGCAATATTTTATTTTTTTGGTACATTGCTGGGTCAATTTAGGCAATGCTTTGTGAAACGATACTCCATTAAGTCTCTTCTGAAACAACCCTCACATATTTTTTATTTTAAATCTGTGTAGTGTGCAAAAAAAATTACAAATCCACAGTTTGGACAAGCAGAACATCTTTAATCGTACCCTTTTTGTTGCGGGTACCCCAAAGTGATGTGTGGTTTCAAGTCGCAAGTAACCTAGCAACGCTTATTTTCCCATTCACACCAACCGAAATATAAACACTCCAACTATTGTTTTAATCATCTCCGACCAAAAGAATTAACACCGAGGGAGAACTCCCAATCTGAATGAACAAAGATTGCTTGTGTAAAGAATAGTCTCAGTAGACACTTTCCGATTTGATTTACTGGGAATTAAAATGCTAAGTAAAATAATTAAATGCTTTATGGTTAGCATATATTCAAGTCAAAACGTGTTGTTTTATCCTCAAGGGTTTTATTGGATTAACTTATTTGTCTTTGTTATAGTCAAGAGAACGCCACATACAATATGTATTCCACACATGCTACAGTAGCCTATACACACAAGGCTATGAAACTTTGAAGGAAATGGGAAAGAAATCCTGTTAGTTAAAAGTATGAATTTTAATGTAGATATAGCATTGAATGACTAATACTTAACAGAGCAGGGAAAAACTGAAACAGATAGGGCCACAATTCAAAGTTTGAATCATCTTCCATACAACTAATGCAAATTGAAGAATATCATCAGATTTGAAATGTTAAAGAGCACTTAAAACATCACGGAAAAATGTATGGGAAGCAAGTGGTGTAGCAAAGTAAAACAACATTAAATGTTCCTTTTCATCTTCGTGGAAAGCAAGTCTTTTGTGTTTCTGCTTCAGCGTTCTTTAATGCACAGTCCAATCCAGTCTAGAAGCCAAACAAAACATATAGTGTAGGAAGGTACATCAAAATGTAAAGTAGATTAGGGTTTGGGTAAAACTACAGCCTCACACAGTTGGTCTGCAGTCTTGGCGATGTTCTCATTTCTTCTCACTCTACCACTGTACAGAGTCTAGGTCCTCAAGAGTGGAGCTTCAATGACACCTTGACATCTTATCCTGTCCTTTTGAAGTCCTTGAGGTCCCACATAATGATCAGAAAGTGGGTAGTTTGGTTGGTCTTCATTAGCTGATGCCTGGCAAACAAAGTGCTCTGTTATAGGTTATAAAGGAGTACTCCTAGTGTTACCAAAAAACTAAAACTCCAAGCAAAAAGGCAAAAGGCAAACTAGATTCATTAAACAGAAGAAACAAGGGCTATCCCAGGGAAAATATAGCTTTGGCAAACCAGAACCTCCCTTTTAATCTGGTTTGTGGTTAAAATGGGATTTATGATGTGTTTCCCTCTCTATAAAAGCTGATCTAGAAACATTTATTTGATCAGAAAGGTGATGCCGCTATGATTCGGGGAACGAATGGGTAAGAAAGCCATGTAATTTATTTTAACATTGTTGCACGAGAATCAGCATCTCAGTCGGGAGCCTTCCCCGGCAACAAGACGTTGACTTACTGCGTTTAATTCTCCAAAGATGCATACGATAATAAATTACTTTTTCATGTAGACCTGCAAACGTCAAAATGTTGACACTCACATTTTGTTCCCCCCTCAGTCTGTGTTACTCTGCCTCTGTCATTCCATGAGTGAAGAAAGCATTATTTTATTTTGTTTTTCTAGATTATAGTTACAGATGGGACAGGCCATGTTTCAGTGCAGGAGAGCAGTATTTAAGCATGCAGCGCTTGCTTTGGCTAAGGTAAGGTGTTTTATGTATACGTATATATTTACTTGTTATATGTATTTGCGTTGTTCCTCAAACACTTGAAGCTCAACAAGATTGTGAGTTACATATACATATTTGCTCTTTAATATGTTATAATGATGACCGCCTTAACAATAAATACATAAACAAACAAATAAACAAACTTTAATATTGTTGCTGCTGGAAATACCTGAAAACATTATTATTCGTCAGTGAATCTTCAATGCCTCTTTGGATATTTTTGTGTGTGACTTTAATAGAAAGTGACATGTAAGCTGTAAAATACTTTTTTTTTGTTTGCTTGTGTTTTTTTGTTGCAGTTTTTTACCCCAGAGATGTATTATTTACAGATGATCAAAAATGACCCCTTGTGCATTTAAAGAACATTTAAATAAACGTCAGTCTTTATGTGATAATATTTGAAGTATAAAGCTGTTGATGCCGCATTAAACAATACCAAATATCAAGCAGAGACTGGGTAAAGTGAAACATTGATGTTTTAGTTCATGAGGCATATGATACTAGCTGTTTGATATGCAGGTGCCAGAGTCAGGGTGATAATATTTGATCTGTATGCTATTGCAAGTTCTCGGGACTTTTTGGTGAAAAAACATGACCACTAGCAGAGCCTAGGGTCGAGAGTAGCTATAAATATAATTAAATATCCATGAAAGCAGACACAGAATTTGATAAATAGGTCTGCAGAACCACTGGACTAATGGCCACATATCTACAGCATTTAGTGGCAGAAAACTAGACATTAATTTAAAAACAAATCCTGACAAATAGACCCATCGATGAATGTAGACCAAGCAGACCAAGGTGTAGGTTCTCAGTAGATTATACAGGACTGTAAAGTGCATACACAATGTCAGGACGTACACAGACAAGCCATGTACATTTGTTTGACAACAGCCTATTGTAAGACAAGTGAAAAACTGAATAATTGAATGAAGCTACAATCCACAGGCCTGTAATGAAAGGTTCATCATACCTGCAGGTGTACGGTGTAGGCCTCTGGGTACCAAGCCTGAAAGATAGGCTTGCAGTAAACTATAATTATACCCAAACATACTGAAATTATATTGAGTGTCCCAGGGTTCATCAAACATAGATTCAAACTTCTGAATGATAACAATCTAAAGCATAGCCAGAGCCAAATCAAGCCAAAGGAAAAGGAGCCAACTTCTAGATTTGCTATTACAAACTAAATTAAATATTATGGTCTATTCTCAATGAAGGTATTGCTGTATTTGTCTTCAAATTTAAGAATGTTAACCCTTATATTGCATCTCCTTTTCTGGAGGTTGAATAGTTTTGTCTGTGCTAATACTTAATTTCTGTAACCGTAAGGTATTAAAAAATGCATTATTTAAATGCATTCCCCAGAGAAATGTATTCTAATATATGCAAACAGTTACATCCGCTTTTGCAGATTTATTATATATTCCCTGGCTAGGGTATACAAATTAAAATAACACTTTATTAAGAGTAAGTCAAGCACAGATGACATACAAATGTCATTTTTTAACACGATTGCATGCACTGTTGCGTAGCTTCCTCCTTCACAGATGTAAATGCTTTTATATAATTCTGTCACTTAGCTTTTCTTTTACTTAACGTATGCCTTCATAATCACGTTATATACTAGGAAAGTGATACAAGAAAACAAATTAAACTGTATATGTATGTACATATGTAAATGTAAATATTTATCATGTTTTTATTTATTTATATTGTTAGTGTGCCTTTGTGTGTATACCAGAAGGAATACATTTTTGGTGCATGAAGGATTTCTGTCTTGTAGACCCTTGTCATGTGTCTCTAACAGATTTTTTTAATTCTTACAGCTTTCCCGTTTGTGTCACTGTTCAAAGTGTAACAGTAAACGCCCTGCGATGTGCGTCCTTCACACTGATTCTTTCATGCCGATTATTTGACACAGTGATTAATAGAAATAAGTAAAAGAGCTGTGCACGCGCTCATACTGGGATTTGCATCTCTGCCTTGGGGGGAGGACACAGGCTCAGTGTACAGTACAGCCCCTGACCTCTAACGCACACTGCCTGGCTTTCTTTGTAAGTTCTGATGGGATTACTGTCTTTAACCGAACACAAAATGAACTGCTTGAATTAAACTGCGCTCCAGCACATAGCAGTCCCCAGATAATATGTTTTGTCATTCTTCATTTAGCAGACTGGAGTAATTACATTAAAACAAACAATGGAGATAATGAAAATGAATTGGGTAGCAAACATGTACAGCTATATGTTGTATAACCTTTCTTGTTACTTTGAATTGTTTTATTTCAGGTAACGTCAGGAGATGCTGGATTTGTTTCACAGAGATACTAGAAACAATTTATTGTGTGACACATTTGTGATTTGTGATTGGCAGGTGGGTTCCTAATAAACGGACCCAGAGTCTAAAAACACAATATTAACTTTTAATTTCATTTTTCATTATCAGGCAACTAGTGACAGTGGAGTAATTTACAAGAAGCTGAAGTTGTGAGAAGAGAACACTGACAAAGGTGTGACTTTTAAACAAATAGTTCAAATATGCACCGTCATTGTATTTCATTATATTGTATTGATTGATTTATTATTGGGAACTAGATGGCACTGGATATTTCAAAAATGATACAAAAAAAGCCACACAGTGACATTTTCTATGTGAGATTTGTACTCAGTGTTTGTGAGAAAGATCCCAGGCTTTGTACTATATATTTTTAGACAGCACAAAAAGGTTTCTTCTTCTTGAAGGCCTTTTGCAACAGATATTGATTCTACACTTCATTCCAAATATATTTCTCTTTTGTGTCCTTTGTTCTGGAGGTTATTATTTCCTACAAGCAGATACCAGGTGTACAACCAGACAACCACAAGGACTGTTATACAGGAACCTTTCCCTGAGATCACCTTTCGAATACATTTAATTAACACTATAGAGAATTATTTTAAGCCTTGATTCTTTATAGCTTTTTTCAACAGTTATACACATTTTGCCTGTGATGATTAATTTGCCAGATGGTCACAGTGGCAAGTATACTTCTATAATTCCCCACTGTGGGCAAATATTTTATATTGATTGCTTTATTTCCCATGTCCACTGCTCAAAGTGTTGTGTTTACAACATATGTGAACATACAGTTAACTATATTGAACTCAATGTTGACAACGTTTACACAGGTTGTAAACATTTACGTAAACCATAATTTCACACACGGTTTACTTAGGGTCGAATTGAACTCCGCAAATGTAAAACATGTAAAAAAAGAAAAGTAAAATATTTTTAAAGTAAAGTATATTTTACATCTTTCAAATATATCTGCAAGTAAACGATTTGTGAAATGATGGTTTACATCAATGTTTACAACCTGTGTAAGCTATGTATAAGTTTATTATGGTTTACTCTGTATGTTCATGCAGTGTTATTGCACTCTTTATACTGTTTTGGTCATGGATATAGATATCAGTCCTTTCTACATAGCACAATTCCAAACTGACATCCTTAATATGTTCATCAACCTATAATGCTGTAATGAAATTCCTTAAGTTGTTGTAATAATGCGGAATATCACTAATTAAATGGTAGAACACCTCAATTATGGAAATTATTTCAATAATAAAGGGGATAATTAACTTTGACACAGAAGTTTTGCTTGTTATTTGAAAATCTCAGATTATTGTACAGTGTATGAGATCCCTACATCTGTGAGTGGTGTTAATAATATATACATATACATATACATACACTCACCTAAAGGATTATTAGGAACACCTGTTCAATTTCTCATTAATGCAATTATCTAACCAACCAATCACATGGCAGTTGCTTCAATGCATTTAGGGGTGTGGTCCTGGTCAAGACAATCTCCTGAACTCCAAACTGAATGTCTGAATGGGAAAGAAAGGTGATTTAAGCAATTTTGAGCGTGGCATGGTTATTGGTGCCAGACGGGCCGGTCTGAGTATTTCACAATCTGCTCAGTTACTGGGATTTTCACGCACAACCATTTCTAGGGTTTACAAAGAATGGTGTGAAAAGGGAAAAACATCCAGTATGCGGCAGTCCTGTGGGCGAAAATGCCTTGTTGATGCTAGAGGTCAGAGGAGAATGGGCCGACTGATTCAAGCTGATAGAAGAGCAACTTTGACTGAAATAACCACTCGTTACAACCGAGGTATGCAGCAAAGCATTTGTGAAGCCACAACACGTACAACCTTGAGGCGGATGGGCTACAACAGCAGAAGACCCCACCGGGTACCACTCATCTCCACTACAAATAGGAAAAAGAGGCTACAATTTGCACAAGCTCACCAAAATTGGACAGTTGAAGACTGGAAAAATGTTGCCTGGTCTGATGAGTCTCGATTTCTGTTGAGACATTCAGATGGTATAGTCAGAATTTGGCGTAAACAGAATGAGAACATGGATCCATCATGCCTTGTTACCACTGTGCTGGCTGGTGGTGGTGTAATGGTGTGGGGGATGTTTTCTTGGCACACTTTAGGCCCCTTAGTGCCAATTGGGCATCGTTTAAATGCCACGGCCTACCTGAGCATTGTTTCTGACCATGTCCATCCCTTTATGACCACCATGTACCCATCCTCTGATGGCTACTTCCAGCAGGATAATGCACCATGTCACAAAGGTCGAATCATTTCAAATTGGTTTCTTGAACATGACAATGAGTTCACTGTACTAAACTGGCCCCCACAGTCACCAGATCTCAACCCAATAGAGCATCTTTGGGATGTGGTGGAACGGGAGCTTCGTGCCCTGGATGTGCATCCCACAAATCTCCATCAACTGCAAGATGCTATCCTATCAATATGGGCCAACATTTCTAAAGAATGCTTTCAGCACCTTGTTGAATCAATGCCACGTAGAATTAAGGCAGTTCTGAAGGCGAAAGGGGGTCAAACACAGTATTAGTATGGTGTTCCTAATAATCCTTTAGGTGAGTGTATATGTACATTCAAAAATAAATAAATAGCAGATTTTCAGTCATTGTTTGTATTTTTTTTCTTTAACACAAAGGGAAATTAATTAAAGCCTCTGCAGAATAATTAAGCCACTAATACACCTGACATTAGCTACTTACTATAAACCATTCATCACTTTAATTCTTTCAGTAAATCTCCTGTTTTCCAAGTCTGGGATGTCAAAGCAAATGTCACGCTCATCCTTATTGAGCACCTGCTAAAGATAACGAAGGTTTGGGGTCTCTGGAGGGGAGCCAATCAAAAGTTGTCGAGCCCCCATTGCTCGTTCCGAATGTCTGACCGTGCTCTCATTGCCTCCATGGCTGCCCTGGCAGACAGGCAGTGAGAAGGGCTTCCCACAGGCTCTTCCAATCTCTTTCTGTTCTGCTTCAGGAAGAAAGGCCGGAGCATCGAGTCATGCAGACCTAAGATGGGCCTTCCTGTGCCAAACCCTCATATGCCAGCCTGCCATTTCATCTTGTTTTTTATTTTCAGACAAGATGAAAGTCACAACCCTTTTTGTTGTGGGGTCAGAAGAAGAAAACATAAATTCTACTGCGATCCTTACATTTATAAACGTGCTTTTCCATATATTACAAATATATGACTCTTCCACAGTGGCCGGGGAGTGGGCACTCTCTAATATGCCGAGTTATAAATGTTTTGAACTTGGAAGAATAACGCTTCCAATGATTTCTTATCTGATTTCTTATTTCCACTGCGAGCTTCAGCGGCCAGACAAAGGGGGTCCCTATTGCAAGCTAGTTAGCTGTAGGTGGAAATCCTTTGCTGAAAGCCCTCCTGCTGGGAGGTTCACTGGGTTGTTGCAATACCCCACCAGGCTGGAGCTACGAGGAGCATTAAAGCAGTGCGGTCAGTCGTGGACGTAGGCCTGTCAGGAGATCGACAGTCACAGTACAGCAGGCACAACACAGTGGCACGTGGACCCAGGATGCGGTGAGTGCTGTTCTCCAAATGGGCTTCCCACGGAGAGATAGGCTATGATATCTGGGGCGACTCTGTGTGTATATTTGAATAGATTCATGAAGTACCCTGACCCTGCCTTGCTTGACTTTACGATGCAAGATCTTGGAACACTTTGATGTCACTCATGTTTCTCCGTGGAAATGTGCCGAAAACGTAATTGTGAAAGAGACCTCGAAATCAGCATTGGTCCAGGATTACAAACATTAAGTTAAGTGTTTTACCTAAACATTTCCCTTCAAAATATAGATTAATTTGCTACAATATCCAAGTGTTCAAATGGTAAACGTGGCAAACACAGCTTCTTCAGCAAGTTCTTCAACTTAGAATGGGATGATAGATAGATATATCTTCCTTTTATGTTCTGTGCAAGGGATCCTTGAAACACATGACCACTTTCTTTGTCAAATGGTTTGTTATGAGCAGGTGGTTTAAAAACGTTCACCACTGGGCCAGTTTCCACTTGCGATTTTGTCACCCATGCTCATAAGTCTTTGGAAGAAAAGCTGGTGATAATTATTGTGTGACTGAAATAACCAGCCCCGGTGAAAGACATTTTTGTCATCTACTCTTTGAAGGGTAAAATGAGAAGTTTGTGCCCATTCTCAAATGAAAAGACGGGTTTCATTTCAAAATATGAATTAGCTTTTTTCTCACATGACAGTACAATCAGGGTCAAACTGGAATGAGTCCATGACAGTCCTGTAGCGTGTGCCAAAAATGAATTGGCATTGCATCCAAAAATACAGGAATGTTTTGGGGTTCAGACGTTGCCCAATCCTGATAGCTTTGGGAGCATATGACGAATATATACAGCTCAAAACTTGAAATATATCAGCCTAAATGTTAACAACATGTTACTCAAATATGAGTAATATGTATTTACCTGGCTTTTGACTGCTTTGTGTGATTCTGTTTTTGACTGAAGAAAAATATCTGAGTAAACCTATAACACATTTTGAAATTAATCAATATATTATATCTTGTGAATCGTGATACTTACTGGATATTTGTCTTCACTACATGTTAGTGTTTAAAGTTCTACCGATTCTTTCTAAATAAAGATTCTATTCTATGAACTAAAGAACAAGAGTGATACTTTCACACTGAGTAATAATTTCTGCAGTAGCTTTAATATCTACTTGATATACAGTGAGGGAAAAAAGTATTTGATCCCCTGCTGATTTTGTACGTTTGCCCACTGACAAAGAAATGATCAGTCTATAATTTTAATGGTAGGTGTATTTTAACAGTGAGAGACAGAATAACAACAACAAAATCCAGAAAAACGCATTTAAAAAAAGTTATAAATTGATTTGCATGATAATGAGGGAAATAAGTATTTGACCCCTTCGACTTAGTACTTGGTGGCAAAACCCTTGTTGGCAATCACAGAGGTCAGACATTTCTTGTAGTTGGCCACCAGGCTTGCACACATCTCAGGAGGGATTTTGTCCCACTCCTCTTTGCAGATCCTCTCCAAGTCATTAAGGTTTCGAGGCTGACGTTTGCCAACTCGAACCTTCAGCTCCCTCCACAGATTTTCTATGGGATTAAGGTCTGGAGACTGGCTAGGCCACTCCAGGACCTTAATGTGCTTCTTCTTGAGCCACTCCTTTGTTGCCTTGGCTGTGTGTTTTGGGTCATTGTCATGCTGGAATACCCATCCACGACCCATTTTCAATGCCCTGGCTGAGGGAAGGAGGTTCTCACCCAAGATTTGACGGTACATGGCCCCGTCCATCGTCCCTTTGATGCGGTGCAGTTGTCCTGTCCCCTTAGCAGAGAAACACCCCCAAAGCATAATGTTTCCACCTCCATGCTTGACGGTGGGGATGGTGTTCTTGGGGTGATTCCTCCTCCTCCAAACACGGCGAGTTGAGCTGATGCCAAAGAGCTCGATTTTGGTCTCATCTGACAACAACACTTTCACCCAGTTCTCCTCTGAATCATTCAGATGTTGGCAAACTTCAGACGGGCCTGTACATGTGCTTTCTTGAGCAGGGGGACCTTGCGGGCGCTGCAGGATTTCAGTCCTTCACGGCGTAGTGTGTTACCAATTGTTTTCTTGGTGACTATGGTCCCAGCTGCCATGAGATCATTAACAAGATCCTCCCGTGTAGTTCTGGGCTAATTTCTCACCATTCTCATGATCATTGAAACTCCACGAGGTGAGATCTTGCATGGAGCCCCAGACCGAGGGAGACTGACAGTTATTTTGTGTTTCTTCTATTTGCGAATAATCACACCAACTGTTGTCACCTTCTCACCAAGCTGCTTGGCGATGGTCTTGTAGCCCATTCCAGCCTTGTGTAGGTCTACAATCTTGTCTCTGACATCCTTGGACAGCTCTTTGGTCTTGGCCATGGTGGAGAGTTTGGAATCTGATTGATTGATTGCTTCTGTGGACAGGTGTCTTTTATACAGGTAACGAGCTGAGATTAGGAGCACTCCCTTTAAGAGAGTGCTCCTAATCTCAGCTCGTTACCTGTATAAAAGACACCTGGGAGCCAGAAATCTTGCTGATTGATAGGGGATCAAATACTAATTTCCCTCATTAACATGCAAATCAATTTATAACTTTTTTGAAATGCATTCTTCTGGATTTTTTTGCTTTTATTCTGTCTCTCACTGTTAAAATACACCTACCATTAAAATTATAGACTGATCATTTCTTTGTCAGTGGGCAAACGTACAAAATCAGCAGGGGATCAAATACTTTTTTCCCTCACTGTACACTTGATTTAGTATGAAACATGAAGCCCATCACCTCCACACATATTAGAGTTTGCTTTCACAAAGGGAGCACATTAGTTTGAACATCTCTTTTCTTCCTTAATGTGTGTCCCCAGGTAATTGTGTCCTTGAATGTATGATCCAAGCATCGCTACCGTCTCCAGATCTTAGAAATAATCAGACATCAGTACTGGATCATATATTTCATTAAGCTCTTGTTATTGATCGTGTTCATTATTCAACCACCTCAAACTGGCCGTCCGTGATAAACTAACGAAAGTCCCATCATTCAAAGGAATTACACAAATTACTTTATGTGATGTTTTCATACCGAACGATACATTATTATGACATACATTTCTGCTTCCTGTAATTGGTATTCCACGCTATAGCCTCTTGTTGTTATTGTTTTGTAAATCAGTTTGTGTCCCATTGATGGTCTAACCCAATGGATCCTTCTAAATATTATCCTTTCGAGAGTTGCCTCAGTCAAGATCCAAGTTCTGGTTTCACCACAATCCCAATCTGCCTTTCGGTGATGCTCTGCTACGCATGGCTTAAACACCACGCGTAAATCTCTATACCTGTGTAAAGCTTCAAAGCCTTGATTCTGGACCAGTTTGTGGTCTTGGTTTTGAAATCCTATCCTTTGCAAGTGCAAGAGTTGGATAATGAAATCTCTAGTGAACAGTGCAAAATTATCTGCATGAGTAATGTCTTGTTGTATGAAAGAAGTACGCTATTCACACCACGAGCATTTATTCTTCAATACAGATGTGATTGTAAAGCTCCGAGGCTTGCAACAATACCGGCATCCAGTATGTCAGAAGTGTGTGAGGGAAAGGTAAGGGAGAAGGTAGGTCTTTCTCCAATTTAGAAAGGAATAGAGCTGAAATGAGTACATATGGGACCAAAAAACAAACAAACCTTTTTATTAAAAGAAGAAAAGAAGTAGCATTTATTATTAAGCATGTTGGTTATGTTGATTTAAGTCATGTTGAAAGGATTTTTTTATTTTATTTTATCTAAAACACACCTGCAGCTTAGACAGGCTTAAATTAAGTCACACTGGGAGCAGGGGTACAATTTATAGCAAAACCGACTGAAAACCCTGTCGTTTTTTGTATTGTTATTTTTTAACCGAAACCGTCCCAGTTAAATAACTGCACATGAAAGCCCCTTCAGGTTTGTGTGCGGGAGAGAACAATTATGGATTTCACTGGGGGTTGTGACTGAGTGCGTACAAAGGATGAGTCGGGTATCAAATGCAATCACGGCTCTAACAGAGGAAGCGTAGTGGGGCATTACGGGAATCATACCTTTGTGAAAACGAACGGCATTAATGTGGTTCCTTTAAGATGGGAGAGAGAGACTCAAAAAGAGTAACGACTGTGGGAAAGCGCTGCTCTTTTGATTTCCCCTCACAAAAACAGGAACCTCTCTTTCTTCCCTTCAACTGGGAGAAAAGGGCATTGCAAAGTAAGAGTAGTGATGGAGTGATAATTAACTGTCATGCCAGAGACAGGTGAAGGAGCTGTACGGCCAAAGTAGATGTCTGTTGATGGCAGGAAGCTCGAATCCGTAGCCCCCACAGCCATCCACAGATTCTAAATACCCAAAAGTAGGACAATGCACATTACAACTGAAAACAGGACAGCGCATGAAAAGAAAAACAAAACCCGAACCTCAGTCACACAAGCACTCAGAGAATCCACAGAAAATACAGAAGACTATCCTTTGAAATGTGCAGACGAATTTATCTTTTGTCCTGGGAGTACAAAAAAGTAAAACATTTCCCTTTCATCTCGCACAGCACTGACTTAGTATTTTTTTGTGTGTGTTTTTTTTGTTATGTTTAGAACTATGCAAATCATGGGAAAAAGGTCTTAGCATATTCATCGCTGTTCTCATTGTGCTGACAACGTTGAAGATGCTCGGGTTAGTTATGTTTATTTATGGCAGTTTCTGATTAAAAATAATACCAAGCTTAATTATGTGGAAAAAAAGTCACATATACAGAGTCGCTTGCATTTATCATGTTGAATTCATGTTCGGTTGCTAAAGAAGTCTGGAGCTCATCTATTTAACATGATGCTGTTTCATGATTATCTAGAATGCAGCATAAAAGCAAACAGTGTAGGATGTAACTTTCACCAGTCAATTGATATAAGCCCTGTTCTCTGCCGAAAGCCTTTTGCTATATCATTCTTATAGTCCCATTCGTCCTCCTTTCCCCCCTTGGGCTCTTTGAGCAGCATTAGGTTCCCGTTAATGCCTGGCATATTTTCTGTGTAAACTCTTCTGTGATGGCAGCTCGGCTAACTCCTTTTTCCGAGGCCTCGGGCAGCTGACAGATAGAAGTTTGTATTGGTCAACCTAGCCAACACCAGATTTGAACCCCATCCAAAAGATAAACAGACAATACCTTTATCAGAAGACAAACACATTGTGTTATCCAGTTCCCATATGTCCTACTTAGTCATTTCCAACTACTTTGAAACAGTGTTTTGCCTACCCTGTCATTCTCCGATCCCACTCCTTTAGACGCCGACGCCTAAAGCCAAGAGCGTTCGCAGGAAACAGAGCAGTACCTCGGTTACTTAAATGAAAAGCAGTAAAGTGATTATCTTGGCACCAGAATTAATGTTACAGATTCACTATTACAGATAAACTACAAAAGAAGATACCCGTACAGTACATTATTTTACGCAATACCATAGGGAAATATAACAATAAGAAGTGGGACCTTGAGTGGCTGTTGGATTTCACAATGTAACAACTAGTATTTAATTAATTAATGTGTTAGTTGTTGTTTGTTTGATCATGCTACACAAGGTCCTTGATGATATCTGGTTTCACAAGAGATCAGTTTTAATAAAGTAAGGCCCATTTCATTGTCCGTCCACCAATTACCTATTTAGGAAACACACTGGCCTCTCAAAATAATTTGTTTGTCGGTTTGATTAAGTGTTAAAAGAAAGTCTCTCCAACAGCAAATGTTTATCACGTGTTACAACTATAGACAACGTGAATCGATACAGGGTTAGATATGTTAATAATGGTTATAAGACAAAATACAGAATAAACAAACACATTCTTCACCGTCAATAAAGTGTTCTCACCTTTTAATTTAGGATTGGAGCTGATTTCACAAACGGCTGCCAATTTTACCTTTTCCCTCACAGTACAAATCAACAACTATCGTTAAATGAATTAGTAACGTGTAGGGACTTGCTTGAACTTAGTTTTCATGTTGCACCCTTTGTGTCTGGTAACAAAATAATACCAAATAGAGAGAGGGATGAAGGGATTAAACTGTACAGATGAAGGTGTCCAAATGTATTACTAGCAGCTGTGTTTTATTGCACAGGATACATCATTATGTGATGAAATATGATATGGACAACAGTTCCCTTTATGAGAAAACATGTCGTCGTCCCCATTCAAATATTTATCCCATAAGTCTTTCTTAAAACAGAATAATTGATTAAACTACAATATGTGCATGACAGGCTTAGACAGTCCTGGCCAACACTTATTAATGATTCATAGTTACAGGGTGATGTCAGCCTAATGGTGGTTTAATTGACTGATTGATCCGTACGAGTTCTAGGAATATGATTGGTGGATCAATCAACCTTTTAAGTAGTTTGGACTCTCATTACCAGATGAAGAGGCATGGAAACGACTTTCACATGGGTTTGAAGTCAAGGTCAGAGTTGGCTCTGGTAATAAGAAAATCTCTCTTCGTTGCCAGCTTTGGTGTGATAAAGATCCTATTCTATATTCTATATCCTATCCTATATTTGTTAGTTTTAAACAAGGACAGCAGGGGGATTTTATAGATTTTACGGGGAAGTGCAACTTTAGATTTTACAAAGTTTATCCTTTAGGGAAACTGCAGATCTGTCGTTCCACTTCAGATGTAATGTGGCAAAGCCATCAGATTCTGTGATACTTCTGCTGCCACTCCAATCAGAATCCTCCGATATACAACCTAAACTAATACTATACACCCAAATTGCTACAACACAACTGTAAGAATAGCAGGCTCTTTTAAGATGACATATTTGTTCAAGGAGTTATCATGAATCCACTGCTGTGTAAGTCGCAATACAACCCATTAAAATTCATCCTATGAAGTCCTGCAAAAGTGTAAACTGGCTGTCACATTAATTATACTTTTATTAATTCCCTTTGCCTGCTTGGTTGATCAATGGGCATCAGATAAGCCAGGCAAAGTCAAAGATGTCATCATAACCCTGAACGTTATTGAAATATAAGGATTATTTCCAATACATCTACATCACAGCACACAAAACAAACAAACATTCGTATAAGGCTAAAACATTATAAAGGCCTTTCAATTCTGAACTAAAGAAACACGCCTTCATTTATAATTTCGTTACATTAATTGTAGATCTTATCATGATTATAGGTTTGTTTGTAGATCAGAACATCCTGTGTGCTTGGAGGCAGTGAATGGTGGACAGATTACAGAGGTAAGATTTCTTTTTATACAAGAAAAGGTGTGCATTATGGACAAAATTGTCTTTTTTGTTTGCACGTGTTGTATGCTCCTCAATGTCGTAATTTGCTTTCAAATATCACAAGTATACAAAATTATGTCAAACAAACGAAGAATTGGGTGAAATCCTGCTCTTTGTCCCATAAAGGTTTAATTTTCCTGTTTTTAATTTAATAAGATGATTCTGAATTCTGTATTTGAGGTTATTGTGGTGGCTGTTGTGGTTGTCGTTGCGAGGACATCATTTGCTGTCTTATTTATAGCTTCAGTTGTTGGACTATTTGGCTTCAGAGACATTGTAGATTTGCATGGCCAGTATGCTGCAGTAGTATATATTGTAATGGTAAGTGACATTTAATCTTGCATGAACTTTTGTTTACCTTTGAGTGTTTTGTCTCTGTGACTCAGTGCCTCTTAAAAACAAGAGACTCAAGTGCTGGGTAAACTGTGTGTCTAAATCGAAAGCCTAGCCAAGAACGTTCCAGCCCGACTGGCTATTTGTGGCACCTTGTGAGAGCTTACTGCTGGAAACCATAATGTGCTGCTCATTTCAGAGAGAGCACGGTGACATTTTGGCATGCTGAGATCAGGCATTGAGGTTTGTCTCATTGGTGTCTACCAAAAACAAAACTAACAAACAAGCACATAAACAAGAGTAAACAAAAGAACAACTAAAACAAGTGCCTGTAAATAGGGGCCTTTAGGTCATATTTCTTCAGAGTTTTGTAGTATCAGATTCGTGTGTGATATTTTTGAGTCATATGTATTGTGCTCATGTCCAGACTATGCCTTGATTAATTATAATATTTTTTTTACACCCAAGTAGATATTGAGCTGAAGCGTTTCTGACTTGGGTTATATGAAATTAATCTAATAGTTAATCGAATCTTAGAATTATCAAGTACATTCCTGCCAATTACTATTCCTTAGTATCATAGTAAATGAACACAACATACATATTGTTCCGTAAAGAAAAACATACCGGTGTCCGGTGACTGCTTTTATATTCTTTCACAGATATTTTTACTCAGACAAAAGATTGTTGTCTCTTTTTAGCTAAAGGATAGAATTGTATCACCTTCCTTAAGGCGATTCTAAGGAGCTTCTCCTGTCGCTTTCTGTCAGTACCATTGCTTCCCAAGGCAGAATTCAGGAAACAGGAATTTCACACAGCACTAAAAATATAGAAGAAAAAATATGTTTTTTGTCAATAGCTTGACATATATAAATGCTGCCAGTACGGACGGTCAAAGACGGGCTGGAGGAGTATTGCCTTCCATTACAGTTAATTCCCTTGTAATCCTTCACAATGTAACCGATCTCATACAAAACGGTCAATTAAATAATCGAGAATAGCAACATGCTATTTTCACTGTCAATTATTTTGGTTTTAATGTGTTGCTGATGACTGGGTTGCAGTTTTAATCTGGACCTTAGCAAAAATAGACTTCTATAACTTGTATTTTCAACACCTATTTGCACAGATATTCTCCAAAAATACATTTCTCGGAACGAAAAACTTTTGAAAGCCCTAAAAACATGTATGGATGCAGTTTCTATGGCTTTCTAAGATGAGAGCAATTGAGCATTTATTCTGAACTGCATTTAAGTTTTTTGTGTCTCTCTGAATTGTTCCCTAAGCACCATGATAATTCAAGTTGTTCTTGAGTCAAATATCAGTCAAGGTTTCCATTTGACTTCAATGAAAGCAGTTTCCTCCATAATTTCATGTGGAGAAGTTACACAAAAGAGAGTTTTTAATCTGTCACTCAACTAAATCTTGGTTCAAATAGTCTCACAAAACCCCCCCAAAAAAAGAAAAGGATTACAGTTGTGTCACATAATATTGTTCTTTTTTCAGCTGAAAAATTCACGCCGCCTTTAGAGAGAGGTATAGACATTTCTTTTCCTCGTCTGAAGTGTCCCTGTTGTATAACTACTAGTTTAGTTTACTTTGAGGTGAAAATGAAAACAATGCAAGCTCAGAAAACGCATTAACCTTTGGATCACCAAGGTTTTATGCACACATTCAGGAAGGGATGAGTTTGACACTGACAATTATCGGAAGTATGCAGTGCGAAGCCGGGGAGCACGCTTTTTTATTTGGTAACATCACGAATTACCACCAAGGAAAGTTTTTACTTTGGATGTTATTTTTAGATACATATTTGCTTCGGAATAAAAAAAAAAGAAACATTTGTACCTTCCGCTATTATGTGCAGTTCCAATTCCTTGTTAAGGGGAGGTTATGTACCATCTGATGAACCTCAGGTAAAGATGAAGTCTGATCAGTCCATGCCTGTCATAGTGGTAAGATTAAATTCTCTCATGTTTGTCAAAACAAGCGGCCTCCAATCAAACATCTTTATTACTCAGGATGGGTCCATCAAGGAAAAATAAAAGACAAAAAGGAACAATTGATGGGTTTGGCTATTGTGCAATTGTTTTTATGAAGTATAATATGAAACATATCGCAGATTCCTGGTCTGATCTGGTGGGAGGTTTGGGTTTTATTCCAGCTGTACCTGTGGGCAATGTTCATGTTTTTGCATAATATTGAATGTTAACATACTTGCTCTTCATGCGGAGAGACAGTGTACCATGATCTGGGTTGAGAACAATGATTAAGTCACCTGTGTCTGTAGGCCCTTTGCTGTCTCTGATCCTTAAGCCAACTGCTGCTACAGTAAACCTGTGCCCTGTAGCTGCTGTGAGGGAAAGGACTCCGCTTCGAGCTAATATAAAGATCCTAGCTTTGTAGCACCTGCAGCAGCGCTGGGTCTCAAGGGTATTTCCATTAAGTTAAAGTCCTTTTCAGACATTAGGAAAACCGTGAATCTTGCCCGAGAGCGCCAACAGACACATCTCCTAGTATCAACAGTAAAACTGCGCCTATAGGTCTTGCTCAAGTCTCTATTGTTCTCTATCAAGAGGCCGAAGTCTTATTAAAATCTCAGTTTTACGATACTGTATGTAGAGATTTTTTGTAACAGTTGGGCCAATACTGATTTACCAGAGTTAATTATTTCTTACCACCAAGGACTGCTTTGTCTTATACTAGAAAAATATGTAGTAAACCCGGTTAAGTGTATCTGAAATACCAAGCAAAAATGTATGCTTTTAATCTCCTTCTGTCCTCACATACAATTATATAGCTCAGTGGCTATTCTCTTTGGTATGTACATTGCGTAGTGTGTAGTCATTACTGAAGGGACTGAATGATATCGTTTTGCATTCTGGCTCTGCTTCTGTTACTTAGGGTTCTTCAATCATTTTCCTATGATATCATCTCTTAGCATAATCAATCTACTGTAATGATGACATTTTTATAATGGATAATAATCTGTGCAGAATTAAGACAAAAATATCAGATGTTATTCACAGATTGTTCTTTCTTTATTCTTATTCCTTAAAATTGCATCTAAAAACACGGCAGACACCTGCTTAAATATTCATATCCATAATGCAAAGCATAATGTGAAGATAGGCTTACTTTCAATTTGTCATTCTAATTGCGAGTGTTTAATTCGCTTGATTAAGATAATTATATGGCCTAATTATTCCCAACGTAATGAGGATTGGTGTTTAAAATAAAGGTCATTGGGGATTATGACATATTCAAGGCAAAAGGGTAAATTAGATATATCTCCCAGCATAACTCCTTCAACAAACGTGTGTTTTGTTGTAGCGGTGACAGAAATGACTCATTTGGCAGAATTAACTGTGTTGGCCTTTGCAATTTCCACACCGATTGGAGCCTTGTTATAGAGACCATTTGCCCCAGCTAAATTATTAAAAACAATCAGCGCTCGGTTTCATCATCAATATTTAACAGCTTTAGGAAACAGGGTTGCGACCATGCACTTTGTTTTTGCATGACTACACTAACCACGGCCAGTGTGTGGGACCTCTCAGGTTAGGGTAACATACATTTGGAGACTGTTTACTAAGTACAGACTTTCCCTTTTCCCAGGAAAGATAGAAAAAATTCCTTTAAGTGTTGACTGAGTGACCCACAAAATAACTTCTCCTTACCTGCACAATCAGTAAATAAGAAGAGGGTCAGCTTTCCTAAGCATACATGTGCTCACATACCCAATTTGTTTCTAAACACATCAAAGTTTAATTTAAAACTCTCAGAGCCCCTTCCACGCAGGTGAATATATCATACTTTATTAGTATTATTTGAATACTGATTATCTATCTGCCTGTATGTTTTATTCAAAGTAATAGTAAGTGAACAAAACATTTTATAAGGGGTCAATAGTAAAGTTATTATGGCATCACAATGTAGCCTAGCCATGTCAGCAAACAGCAAAGTTTATATTTCAAACGTCTTTTGTGTTTGTCAATACAATAGGGACAAAACCATTAAAATGCTTCTAAGCACTGTAGGAGTTATAAATCCCTTAAATAAGTACAAATATCTCAATTATCCCTGTAATCCTTGTCCTATCTCTGCTATTTCTTTGCAGTTTATTTAAATTTTTTGTAGTTTTGAGATAGGGTAAAGTACTTTTAGCGTTATTGACATATGTGTATCAACAAGTAATTTAATAATGAGGTAATAAAGTCCATATATTTAACTGTGGCAATGTGGATGTATAATGGGATATCATAAATCCGACTATAATCTATACAGACTTCCAGAGGGGAAAAAAGCGATTTGATTCGCAATGTGGTGTAGACTTTAATATACCAATTCACATCTCAGTTTATGGTCTTACATGTAATCTTACTTTTTCATACCCATCTGGAATCATTTTATTTTTGCTGAAACGGCTTATTTCCCCCTTATTGATTGTTTGAAGAACTGAGATAAACACAAACGCTTTTTTGGACTCATCAAAGTTGATGGCAGAAAGTGTAAAATGAGGATAGTTGTGTGTTGTTGTTTTTTTCCCCTTTTTGAAAATTATACATGCAATTGTTTTGTAGCTGCAGTTTGGCAGATGAATATTCAGAGATACACACTCCATTCCTCGGAGAGGCAATAAAGTACACTAATGAGAGAGCTGTTAGGGAATATGTGAAGACGTACTTTATAGCAGCAGTTTAGGAGCATTCTCCATTGAGCTCAGTTCCACTTTAAAAACAATAATTAGGTCCACTGAAAATGGCAGAATATGTATTAATGAAATTAAAATCACAACGCTAATCATGTTGGCGATACAGCTGCAGCCACAGAGCAGTTATACTCTGTGTGGCTTCCATAGTTAAAACCCAATGTAATTGTTTCATTTACATATATATTATCTATCCGAGGACAAAACACAGTGGCGTGTTATTGAGAGGAAACGTCCGTGGAAGTCTCAGGGTCTCCGACGCAAGACTGAAGGCCTTTTCAAATATCCGTCGGTTCCTGACATATTTTGACAGCAACATACAGTGAAGAGGGGAAATTAATTGCATAGGTCAGGATTTGTTTGTTGTGTGTGTGTGTGTGTGTGTGTGTGAGAGTGAAAACACTGAAACCTACTTTTCTGCATTAAATTCTCCTGTGTTTCGTGCAGGAGGGCTGGGCACTGCTGTAGTGACTTGCTGTGTTATTAAGAGGGCTGTAACTATTCTTATTTAAGGATAATTTGTCTTTTACAGTAGCATAGACATTAGACAAGAGTACTGTGTTTTTCCTATCTCTAATTAACAGATAGAAATTGAGGAAAAGGCAAAAGCAATGAGGCATAAACAATTATTTAGCTCGCTCCCTCTGCTACACAAAAAAGTCCCTGTGATTTACGTTGTGTGTTTCTACTTTGCACCGGGGTACCACGCAGGTCTGGGGAATTCAAATCGAGTCCTCGAGGGCTGCAGGCCATTGGGATTCTCCTCCACCTCAGGTTTGTTTCTTAATTAAATGAGTTATTTCCTTAATTGGGCAAATTAAACACTGCCTCCGGTTCGTTAGCAGTTGGTGCTTTAAAAGGTTCCTTGCGGACTCGAATCGAGCTTTCTCTGATGTAGAAGAAGCACAGGGTAAACCACAATTAGGCTGCTCTTTACAGTTGTTAGTGTTTGTGTATGTATTAGTGGGGGGAGTATATAGTCTGGGCTTTGTTTTAATGTACAGTGTGAGGTTGCCAACAGGGAGAGAGATTTGAGAGGTGTGAACAAATTGAGGCTCAAGTGTGAATTCGAGACAGCAAGGCAAAATTGGACCACGTCCCGAAGAGGTGGCAGCAGTACAGGGGGCTGCAGGCAGAGACGGAGAGATGCCATACTGCCAGTTGTCTGTGTAAACACCTAACAGAGCACCAAGGCCTTCTGGGATGATTCAGGGCTTAGTTTGTACGATTCAAATCTATTTTTAGTATTTTCTACTACCCTCCTCATTCAGTAGAAAATCATGATAAGTGTGGTGAAGCCACTTTGGTATCTGAGGTCCTACAAACCTCTAGCTTTGGCTTCATCACTTTTTATTGTTTGGTTTTGAATAGGTTGGATGCTGGCCATTGACACCCTATGCAGGAGTTGAGGTTTCTGTGGTTTTGCTTTTCCACTGCACTCATCTGTTTCTGTCCCCCTTTCTGTCTCATTCCCACTCGTGTTTGAAGTCAGTCAGAGCTGGCATCTCGTGCGAGCCGAGAGACAGAACGTTTGCCACCGAATCAAAGGATTTACTAAGAGATGCTCAGCCTTCAGTGTCGCTGTGTTTTAGTCCTTCTCACAGACCTCTTATCCAAGCAAAGAAAGAGAACAACGTAAAAAAACTCTCTCCGTTTATTCATCTGCCAGATCAATGGAAAATGTATGTGAATGTTTATATTTCTTTAATGTCTAACAAAGAACTGTTCACTTTGAAAAGGGTACAGAAAAACGTTGGCATCTCTGTCTGTTTTTACCGTTTCTGCGTCACTTCCATTTCAAATGGAGATAACGTGTTGTTTCTCAGGCAGTTTTTATTTCCCCTGCTTCATACAGTTTGAAAAGGTGACCTTCCCATCTCATGCATCAGTAATCTGACTATTTGCACATTTCTTTAATTCAGATAAAATGCTTCACTCTTCCAGGTTACAAGATATGTTCTGTTTGACATTTTGAGATTATCCGAACAACTTCTACATTTAAGTGTTTCATGTTGTCAAACATAAACCACAGCTGTTATTATTTCTCTCATGTTAATGACCTCTGTCAATCACAAGTTCAAGACACACCCACCTGAAACCAAAATCTTCCAATATGGCTGCTGTGAGTTTAAATGTTCAAAATGGCTGCCAAGACAAGAAAATTAACAGCCCCAAGACCAGGTGGTAGTGAGTGAGTACAATGTATTTAAATATATATTTAATTATGGATTTGTGTTCAACTTTGTGTGCAAGAAACCTGTTAAATATGTAGAAAAATACTTTTGCTTTAATGTAGGCATATTGGAGAGAATAAATACCATTTTCCTGTTTTCATAATTTTTTTTTTTTTTTTTTTTTTTTACTATAGATTCCTATATATTGAAGGACTTCTATATCAAATTGAAGGTGCATTTGGACAGTTTTGTGTTTATTACATCAATTTATTTACAGGTGGCTTCCAGTACACAAGACTGGAACTCTTAAATACAATTTTTTCACTTTCATCTATTTCACCGGTTTCTGTCATGGAAGTGGACAGGTTAGATAGAAGGACAGAAACTTGGTGCAACTGCATACAAGGAATAAGGAATAAGAAAGCCTGAAGCCAAGTTTGTTTGCATTTAATATTCAGTACTAACATTGTATATTTCATGCTTATATTTAATATTCAATTCTTACAGCTTTAAATATTTGATGCTTCTTTAATTTTTGATGTTTGCACAATCATTATTTCATGTCTGTTACTTTTACCTCCCATACAATGAGAGTCCATATGATTCCTGTTAAACTGCAACAGCATGAGTCTGCTTGGGTATGCAGAGAGCTGCTCAACTGAAGTATGCGACCTGCTATACTACTGCACAGGGGGTCAGGGAGTGTGAGATGCCGTGCCTTAAAATGCATTAATATTTTGCTTAAGAGACCATTATTAGAAGAAGGGTTGGATGTGAAAAGTCGGGGGCTCATTAAATATGTGATCGTAAAGTGAGAAAAAGTGTCAAGAGGGAAAGCAGAATCTTTTGTTTTTCATATTTTATAGGAAAGACTGGTTTCCACGGAGTCACAAAATACATTTTTATTTAATTTAGATTACATAGACACCGTTAATAAATTACACACTGTGTCCCTAATTCAACCATTATGTGACAGAACTTTGCTTATAAAAATAATTCTATGATTAATTAATAATTCGTAGTCAATATAGCACAACACGTGTCACATTAAAATGATCTAAGGCCTACAAATGTGACAGCATATATATGAATTAAAAATGCAATAATTAGTCAATACATGAGTTATTTATAATCTGTACTTAAATTTCTGAGTTTTGATGATGAATCGATGCATCATATTAGAATATGGTTTGACACCTGCTAGCTATCGCCAGTTTCTATTAAATCCTTGAGTGTTGGTGAGTGCGTTATGTTATGTGGTTATGAACAAAATACATAATGAGTACATAGGCCTATATACTTAGATTTATTGCTGAACGCTACCTGGATGGCAATAAGTTTGCATATCATAAAGACACAAAAGTCGAAGCTTAACCCGGGAAATACTATGTTCATATGTTTGAATAAGACTATTCTCCTAACACACACAATGTGTATTTATAATCTTCAGTGTAACCTTTATTTATTCATTAGAGAAAAATGATCACTTTCAAATATTGTGAAGTGTTTTTCCTGGTTCTTGTTTTTGATTTAATCCAGCTGTATGTGTTCATAACCAAATCTCTTTACTTTCTACGAGCCATCATTGAACTGTGAGATTGATTTAATATTTTATTTATTGAAAATAAAACAAAACAAAAACAGTAACAGTTGGCACAAATTAAATTTAGAAATGTTTCTGGGCTTTCTTTAAGTATTAAACAGCTCAGAAGCACAGGCACTCAAAAGCGATTAGTAACACAAGTCTGCTGAACTGTGTCCCTTTGATTGCTACTAATCGGAAACTATAAACCACACTGACCGATTCAATTCATATTGTTTTATCTGCCTTCCCCCACTGCTTGCCGAGTTAATTAACAACACACCTAGGTTGTCTATTGCCACCATTCTAGGGAAATCATCTGTGGTTAGTATCTAAGATAGGTAAGCCTAATTATTCACTGTATCACATGAGTAGTGAGTTAGGCATCTATAACTGTTGTTTACTCGCCCAAGGGCAAAAAAGGAACCCTTTATCTGCAACAGATTCCTGGAACAATTCACATTTGGGATTACGGCAAACCGGTTGAATTATACAACTGAAATCCACATTGGCCAATTACACTTGCTGCTTTTCAAGTGTGTTCCAATCCCATACATCTTTGTAATTCACAAATGTAATGTTCTAGCTTTATTTCTTTGCAATGCTCGATGCATCTCCTAATGTCAATTTCTTTAAAATTTAAAAATAAGTAGGCTGTGATACTGAGATTTCTACTGATCTATTTAAAGTGCAGTCTCTTCCTCCTGAATTTAAATAATTTTCAGACAATTAATGTTTAGTATCTTGTCATCACAGATTATTGTTGCATCCAATGCTTCCACACAAAAAGCAGAAGTAACTGCAGCATAGCCTCTTACGAACATCTGATATTTCTCTGTGGCCATACTGTATTTGCTCCCCCCAACAAAATAACAGATGTTTTCAGTGAAGAACAGAAGCATGCTGTAAATGTTTTGTTTATGATGTAATTATTGTTTATTGTTTCAGATTAGAAGAGACTAATCATTGCGTTGCCTTCTGTAGGGACTCACAGTGACCAGCTTACTCAGGTTTTTATCGCCTCCCTTCCATACCTTTACTCTATGAAGTTTAATTTGAAGAACAAAAATAAATATCTGACTGACATTCAGTTTCAGTGTTTCAGCAGTAGTATTTTTTGTCAATTGTAAGTTTGAGGAAGAGAGCGTCATGGGAATGATAGAATACAAACTCATTCATCTTAGCAACCTGGGCAAACAAGGAAAACGAACAGGAGCTTTTAACATATCTCTGCTTGGACGACTGAGACATTAATTTAGGCATCACTACTAAACCGCAACAACAACGCAATCAACAACCCACACAAGAAAATTGCAATTAGTGTGCCAGCCATTTTCCCTGAGCTCCTTTGCAGAATATGAGTAACCAAACATAAAAAAAACCACCTGTATTAAATGACACTTCTTCGTAAAGACGAAGAAAAGCTAAAAATGAATTCACGTTCCCAGGGATATTCTTTATCTTTAATTTGATGGGAGCATCCTGTACAAGCCAGAGATAGCAGCTCTGCCCACACTCATTACTCACAGTCCTGGGAAGCCATCAGTGTAACAAGAAGTTTCACGGCGTAGGAATAATATCCCTTGCCTCATTGATACATATCTGTAAAACAATAGACCACATACAGTTATATGACCTTCATCTGGGGATTTTGTCCCTGTTGAAATGTTAGCAACTGTGATAAATGGCAAGAGCTGTCTTATAAACGCCGAGGGATCTGATCAAGAGGGGGAAAGCAGAGGTTATTTTGTGCTCTCCTTAGATCTCGCCTTTTATCCAGTTTCAAATACTTAATTTGATTATAAAGATTGTAAGCCTAAGTCAAAGCAGAACATTAATGCTTAATAATAATAATAATAATAATAATAATAATAATAATAATAATAATAATAATAATAATGTAAAAAAAAGATTCAAAATGTTACCTCAGATTATTTTAAATTAAAATGGCAAGTGTCCATTTTTAATTTGTATGTTTTGTTGTTTTGTTTTCTGTTTGATGATTGGGTCAATGCACTGGATTAATTTAATTTTTACTTCCCCTCCAATCAAGCACACAAGACACATGGAAATGTGGCTGCATTTATATCGTGGTAGGAAGGGGCAGGGATGAGATGGTTTGTGGTTTGGCTTCACTGGTTAATTGCCAGTTTAATCGGGCCAAGTCTAAGACAATGGCAAGCTGTCCAGCAGTCTGTTTGGTGGGAGCATCCTCTAGAGCTGTGAAGCATAATTACTTTTGAGAGCAGAGATACATACTCTATGCTAACATCTTCACTATCCCTACTTCGTCCTTGTGCCTCTTAGTTTGTGGTCTACTTTTGAGATCATGTCTGAACCAGAAATCTAAACTATAAAGTGCATAAATAAAGATCTCCTATCATGGCCCATAGTTCCTTCATGTGCCAGAAGTCATACATGACACAGGAAAAGACCCCAGGCGGGACAGGACGGGGGGAAAGAGTGAATGCTTGCAACACTCACCCCAATAGCAAAACAAAAGTGTCAAACAGACCTCTTCTCGTAACCTTTGAGCTTTGTTTTCAGCACATTTTCAAGCGTGTCTCTGGGTGTTTCTCAAAAAGCAAACAAACAAGGTATTATGTAATCATGTCTCCATTTGTTTACTTAAAGGATAAATCAAGAGAACATCAAACACAAATCAAAGATGCCTCTACCTTGCCTCTCTGCTTGTATTTAACTGTATAATGACAGTATAATGCAAGACATCATCACAATCACGTAGTTTGTCTTGCATGTATGGAGGTAATGTACTGACGTGGGCGGTCCCTCAGACCTCTAATATAGTAGAGGAGCTTTTCCCATTTTACAGTGGTGTATGCGTCTAAATTGGATAATTGCTGCAGTTCATGTAAAGTGAAACGTGCTTAGTATTTTTGTATTATTTATGTGTATTCAACATAACTGAATAAATACTTACCAATGCATTTATTTTCCATTGCTAATAGGAATTCTACATCCTCACAATATAATACATACATATATAAATAAATAAAGGCTTGTGCTAGGTTTTCTCCATAGCTGAAGCTTTATCTACGTGCTAATGATTATATTTCCACAAATCGGCGATGAGAACACAAAGAAAGATGAGAGGGGGATAGATACACCCTGTTTCTATATTTCTAAAGGAGCACGGTTGCTCTGTATATGCACATCTGTTCTGTGCCTGCAAATATATTTGAGGAAAAGAAGAAGGCAGAAGGTATCTGCTAACATCCTTAAACAGATAAAGCCCACATTGCCTTTAAAGTTGGCAGCAGATTAAGATCTGCACACATGCCTCAGAATTATTCCAAAACTGCATTTAAATAAGCCCCTGTATTGATGTGTCTACGGCTGTGGACTGCAGACATTCAGCAGAGCATTACAGATGTTTTACATCTGACTCTAAACTGCAAAATTTAAAAATAAAATCCGTTGCCCCTGTGCAATGAACTGGGCTCCAAGGACAAATCTTTCTTATTTCAACCCTCTTTAAAAAAAATCTTCCCCATTATAATAATTGCTATAGTGAATGAGTGAACTACAAAATACTACATACATGTTTATGAAGGAAATTAATATTGCATATGCAGTATAACAACAACAACAACAATAATGATAATAATAATAAAGAGTAGAGAATATGTGTAGGTGTCCATGTACATTGAAACCAATTTTACACCTTTTCTGGACTTCGGCAGATGTAGTTCATTCAGAGACAGATGGAGGTTTTGGACAGGGGGCATATTTTCCTTTCAGGCATCTGCTGAAGCTTTTATTTTGGGCGGCTTGTCAGCGCGCTGCAGGGTCTGTTTGTCCAGCATCAATCTCTTGGCTTGATGAATATACAAAGGTGAAAGTTACATAAGGGCTGTCTAATGTTTCATGGCTCTAAAATCTATGCCCCTCTTTCTTGTGAAGGCATGATTATTACATATATAACACACAGCGGCTTATTATAAAGTCTATTTCTTGGCAGACACTCTTTTGCACGAATACACTGGTGTAATGCTTTACATTTACCAGACTTAATAATAACCTTGCTTTCACAGCAATCTGAGATGTTGATTAGAGATCAATGGTAATATATTAAGGTCTAGAAATATAGATAACAAATTAATAAGACATTGACTTTCTGCTCTGCTTTGTAACCCTGACAGTGGTATATTAACGGTTTCATCTTGAAGGAATACTTGACTTGCTATACAATGTCACAGAAAGTGTACATATGTATTTTTGTATGTGGGGTGGGGCAGATCTCTTGGGGATCTGTGTGTGAGTGCGTGTGCATGCCTGCCAGGATGTTTATGAATGGAGACAGATGGAGTGGGGATAAGGGTGGCTAAAATATCAGGTGGCGTCTGTTTTTGAAAGAAATAAAGCGATAAAAGTGGCAGAAGTGGAAGTGCCAGAATTGAAAGGTCTGTGTTGGGTGACTAAGAGAGGCTAGGGACTTTCTTACCTGATAGAGGAGTGGTAGGTCGCTACGTAGTGATTAGAGAGTGAATGAAATACACAGCAGGTTTATTATTTTCTTTCTTTTGGCATACACTCAGCCGACAGATTTATTGGACTGTTATTTCCTATAGGGAATAAACATGTTGCCTGTTGTGTCAGAACAAACTCTATCATATTGCTTTTTATTATTTTTCTGTAGCCTGCTAAATGTAGCTTACCTTATATATCAACATAAGCTTTTATATATGTATTTTATGTATCATCTATGTTGTTTTAGTTTTAAGAGCAGACAGACAAAAGACACATTGAAATGTGTGACTCGAAAAACTATAAATTGTCGATGTTGTTTAGCTTTAGAAACATGTCCTGTCTCCAAGTGTCCTGGGATTAAACTGCAGGTTAAGATCCCTGATAGAAAGCTATGCTCACCGCAGCGTTACAATTGTACACAAGAAAAGGAGAACTGATAATCAATGCTTCCTCCCACCACGTCATCTAGTCAGATCCAATTTTCGTCCAATGAACCTATTCAGCAGAATTTTCCATGGTAGTGAGCCCAGGAGGATATGGTTAACCTCAGCTGGTCCTGTACTCATATGGTTTTATGTGGTGAAGTTAGGTGAATTAACCCCGACTGATTTTGTCCACAAGTCTCATGGGAATGCTGCATCCATTTCCTGCCAGGATAGCAGAGTGGGATATTCAGAAAAGGATGCTGAAAGCGAGTGTTAGTGCTTCCTTCACAGGCTACCCAAGACGTTCTGTATTACATTTGAAAACAAGAAAACTATACAACATGTTTCTGCATTTTAGGGGTTTTAACCGATCAAGTAATGTAAATAAATAACTATCATTTTTAGATATTACATGATCAGCTCTAAGGCTGGAACAACAATTGACAATAAAGTCCATTCCTATATAAGTAGATACATTGGAGGGAGCTGTCATCTTCTGAACAAGAGAGCGTGATCGCTGCCTCAACATTATGTTGGTTGACTACTTGTTTAAAACATAATTATGGTGGCCTTTGGAAACTTGACTTAACATGTACAAGTAAAGCACATAAATGGGCTTCACCTGTCAAGTATTAAACACTAAAGGAGGCTCAAGTTGACAGCCAAACTGATTTAAAGAAATCTCTTATTACAGAGATATGGTTGACAGACATGTTGCCAAGTGGGTAATTTGAGATACCTTTGTAAGTGCAATATTTATTATCTTCAAGCAAACACTATCCTCTCTTTTTTTTTGCACCCACAGTGATAACGAGAATTCATAAAAAATTTACACATATAGGTCCTATAGAAGTGGAAAAGCACATTTGATAGATTTTTCTTAACCCCCAAATAACAGGAGGGAGCAGAGGATGGGGAAGTGGCACAGCAGGGCGAAGGACCACCACATTAACAAGGGCAGGAGTTTACAACACTATGTGCCTTACCCCTCCTGTTGCATATGGCGTATTCCTACACTGATATGCAAGAGGAATTAGTCCCCAACAAGACTAATCACATATGGCCCCGCAGGAAACACTAGTCAGAAAGTGTACCCCCTGACATGCTATAATATGTAACATACAGACTATACTTAATAATAATGGTCTCTTACAAAATAGGAGTATTAATAATAAACAGCGTATTATTAATAAAACTAGCTCAGCAGTTAAGTAATATGTACATAATGTGTACACAGAATTCAAGCACTAATTTTAAGCAGTGTAAATAGTTTCTGCTTGCATAAAATGTGTCAGTCACTTAGGTGTCCGGTGAAGAGCAAAGGAGCCTGGTGTCTGAGTGCTGGGGTAGTTAAAGCGGGCAACAGGAGGGGCAGCCTAGCTCCAGCGCACAGGGCCTTGTTGGCAGCTTTGGCATAATATATTCATGAAATCCGACTTGCTGGCACATCCCTTTGCATGTTATTCTCAACTTGAAGGATAACTTTTATTCTACTATTCAGGAATGAATGACACAACACATCCTGAAGGAGGAAGTGCTGAAGGAGCATGCATGCTGCGTTTTGACATCTGCCACTATTTGCTAAGTTTTAAAGTTATAAAAGTTGCTTGTATGATCGAAGTGATCTCCTTATGCACTACAGCAATGTGTAATGATGCATAAAACCATGGTTACCATGTTTGTTTTGCCCTTTAAGGATAACTTATCAAAGGATGTGTATTTCTATAAAATCAGATACGTTTCTATAGAACGCAACACTATGAAGTATTATAATAAGGAGTTCCAATTCTATAGATCATTTTTTTCTTACAAACTCACCCGTATTCTTTTGCCGTCAAAATAGACTCTCTTGCCTCTCCAGAATAAAGCTCTCTCAGTTATAGTTTGTTGCAGTAACATATCTTCTCAAGCTTTCTTCCACACAACTTAGTTGCTTAATCTCAGTATTTTTGCAAAACAAGGCAATCATTCTTACTTTTGTATTACAATTGTCAAGGTGCCATGCGCCGGGCTCATTTGGGGATAAAAATGGATGTCTTCCCAGCTTTACAGCTATTCTCTTGAAATGCAATTTAAAATTGTATTGGTACTTTATAAATGTAGAAGGGTTATATATTTATAAATGATTCTAATGGAACGATAGTCAATCTCACTTTGACTCAATGGGGAATATTGTAAGGACAAGGATTGCAATAATAAAAAAATAAAAAAATGAACAAAGTGGGGGCATCATTGTCTTTTTATTGTCCCTGAAACATTTGGGTTGTTCGGGGAATAACATCACCTATCTTCCTTGACAAGTTACACAGGACAAGATGACAGAAGGATCTGAAATTGATTTTGCACAGATACTAAAATAAACAAGGTCATATTTCGCGAAGGAGCTCATAATAGTCTCGCTGTAAGCTGTGAAATCTGGTCGTGCTCTTTGGTGTTTGAGCATCTGGGTTACAGTGGGACATAAATACAGATGATTGCTCTTGTTATGGGTGAAATAGAAAATGGGAAATGCTCTTAAACTGACTAAAAGAGCTCTAAAGGTTGCAATCCATTTGCCAAGCCTAGGGTGCCACATAATTTATATTGTTGATTGTTGATGTGTGGACCCCTGCGGAGAACTGCAGGTTAAAGGGTTGAGTTTAAATTTTATGGCCAAGACGGATTTGTAGCAGTGCGCTATTAGACCTGTGCTTAACAGGAATAAAAAACACAGACATCACTTTTTTTTTTATTTCCCCTTCAAAATGTGACGTCAGTCATTGGATACTTTTCACTCACATCAAGAACATGTTCTGGGAAGTACTGTACACAGGTTTGCCGAAGAGTTTATTGGAAGGCAGATGCAAGTGCTCAGCATTTAGAGTCGTAACCCCATGAGCATCGAGAGTCAGAAGTCGGCTAACTTAATTAATTCATTTTATAATTGTCCTTTATTAATGAATGAAAAACAATTAACTCAATATATGACCGCTTTGTGGACATACTGTAATGAGTTTGAAATGGCAGCTATGCAAGCCTCATTATTATGGTTGATTCCCAATGGAAGTCTTTAAAAATGTAAATAGCTAAAGTTGGATCCATAAATATTTGGACAAGTAAACAATTTTCATCATTTTGGCTCTGTAATGGATTTGAAAGGAAACAATCAATATGTGCTTTAAGTGTAGACTTTCATCTTTAATTTGAGGGTAGTTACATCCAAATTGAGTGAATAGTGTAGGAATTACACCCATTTTTATATTTGGACAAGTTAACATAATCATGAATTAAATAGTGAGTTTCAATACTTGGTTGCAAATCCTTTGCAGTCAATGACTGCCTGAAGTCTGGAACCCATAGACATCACCAGATGCTGGGTATCTTCCCTGGTGATGCTCTGCCAGGCCTGCACTGCAGCTGTCTTTAGTTCCTGCTTGTTCTTGGGGCGTTTTGCCTTGAGTTGTGAGTTTGAGTACATAAAAAACACACATTAGGATCTACGGTGTCTTATATAATGCAGCTGTTTGATCCCGTGAGTCTTCCCATTGAGCTCTGTCTATATTAGCTTTTTAAAATGCAAAATAACAATCATAGAAGGACTTTTTGGAGTTTTTGAGCACCATATTCTGCTCATTGTTTTCTTAACAGATTGCCTGCTCCTATTTGAATTCTAAAACTAGGAGGTCTATACGTGTATAAATATTAATATTACAGAGTCAACCGAGCGCATGAACATATTCATGACAATAAAAACCAAATCTAAATTGTGTGTTGAAGACAGTTTAAGAAAGATCCATGTATTATGAATGTAATCTGATTATGATGACATATTTGCCAGTGACATGAAAGAGCACTGACCATAAGAAAACCTGCATTTAAGTTTCCACTAAATGCCATCTTGTTAACTGCAAGCTCAGCTTCCTGACAAGTAATTGGCCTAGACAATAGTCTATTAATAATAGCTACTGTTGTCAAGGTGGGTACTACAGCATTGTATTCGGCTTGATGGCTGGCATATTTATTTGAGAGAAGACACTAAGGTAATTACAGAGCAGGTGGCAGTCTATTGCTGTGAAATTTGTCATTGTGTCTCTTTAAAATGTCACATTTTAATGACCAATGACTTCAGAAGAAAACAATTCCCTTAAGTATGCCTTAATCATTGGTCATAGATCGGTCTCTTGTGTATTGTTTTTCTTTTTCTCCCATAAAGAGGAATTCATTTTCTTGAACAAGGAGATGTTTTCCAAAGGGCTGTTCACATAGCTAAGTGCAATCAAGAAAAGTAGCTACTGTATATATACTTCAGACTTAGGTTTGTAAGCTTTTCATTAGTAATTTTGAGTATTGGCTTAAGCACGTCCCAAGTGTAGGTACTTTGCAAACCTCCTTGTATCAAGCACTGCATTTTGAATTATAGAATCACTTTAATAATAGAGAGAGAGGCAATTTTGTTTGTTTCACTTGCATTTACACTACATGTTTTCAGCTAATCCTATGTTTTTATGTCAATGCTTCTCTCAAAATGATCTCTCCGCTTAGTCTACTGGAGTGTGATACCTTCAGAGCCGTACTTTGTGAAGTTCATTTCGAGGTTGCCAAACGTATGCTTTTTTTATTTTAATTTTAAATCACTTTAGCTGAAGGCAGTATAATGTTCCACCTCATTATGAATGTATGAACGACAGAGTGCATTATGGGTAACAAGGGTGATTGTCAAAATTTGAGTGCAGCAATAAATACATCATAGACCTGTAGTTCACTCGATTCATAATAAAACATTTTTGTGAAAAGATATAACACATTATAGTGATAATGAAATGAGCCTGCACTACATTTCAGTTTTCACCCACCTGAAATATAATCTCAACACTTGATGGAGAATTGCCGTTTAGTATGTTTTTTATTCAGCTAAATCAGGAGAAACAACCATTGTATAGGGTGTTTTCAATTCGTAAATAGTTTTGATTTGACCTGGACCCAAGAGTCTGAGCATAATCAAAACTTTAGTCACTTTCTAAACAAGAATTAGATGTTTTATTTTTTTACATTTTAATCTGCATGACCAAAACTAAGATGTTTGGCCAGCAACACAGAATGATAAAAATAAATATACTGCAATGAACAAACACTTTGACCTTTGAAATGTTCCAGGTGTGTTACATAATAGTGCCTCCTCGAGAGGCTCGCTACTTACTGATGCATGCCTCACAGCTGTATAAACACCTGCCAGAATTCAAATACGGTTTCTTTTCAGCCGTACATAAAGCATGTAGAAATGTTAATTAGATGTAACAAATAAGAATAAACCCCAGGATATTACAGCTCAAGAAACCTTCACTGTCGTCTACATTTTTGCCTGCTCCCTCCGTTCCTGGCTGCAGCAGACTCTTCCCCAGAGAGCTTGCTATTCACGGCTTCTGCTATTCCTTGAAGGCCATATAGCACAGTACAATTACCTGAAACAAAGAAATTCATCAGAGCCAAATAAGAGCGACAATTAAAAGGTTGGAAGTTACTGTAGGAGTCAGGGTGAGCAGATAGCCAGCAGAATTAAATTTATCTCAATTCTAATCTCATAAACACTTTTTTTACACAGTACAATGTCTGTTATTTGTATACTTTACTGTATACTTTTTGGGAACTTGGGAAGTTATTTATAGTAACAAATAAAATAAATAAAGTGTATCAGATCATGAAATTGTTACATATAGGATTTATTACGTTTTAATGGTCCTGAACTGTTTTGTTTCATTTGACTATTTCCTTTCCTTTTCTTTCTCGTGTCTGAAAATGGATTTAAACAAGCTTTTATTGAGGACACAACTTTCTCATCTTATATTAGGCTAACACAATCTGTTGAAATTGACTTCGCTCTGCAGATTGAGATTGTTTGTATACTTATTTATATTGTTTTAAAGGCATCTTCAATAGACCGGTCAGTACAGTGGTTTTAGGAAGTATTCACCCTCCTTGTGGGGGTAAGAAATCAAATCAATAGAAAAAAAGAAAAGTGTTAATTTAGGAAAGTATTCACCCCCTTTGCTATTACACTCCTAAATAAGCTCAGGTGGAACCAATTGCCTTCACAATTCACACAAAGCGATCGTTAAGAAGTGGAAGGTAAACAGCATCACCCAGAATGTGTTGAGTGGGCTGTCCTCCCGAACTGAGCAGCCAGGTAAGAAGTGTCTAAAAATAAAACTGTGGGACAGAAAATAGTAAACCTTCCTTTAATGAAACAGGGGTCTTACAGCGCCTTACTCTATTGACTGATTTCCTAATAGTTCAGATAGACTAATTTTACAGGACATTATTTTAAAGCAATTTCTGACAGTTAATGGTTTCCATGGAAAGAAAGACTTAAATTCAAAGTTAGTCATGAGAAGTGAGGAGGATCAGAGAAAGGAAACTCCAGTTGGTTTGTGTTGCAGGTCTGCCAACTAGTTTCTATGTGTGTGTGTAGATATGAGTTTTTAATCAGGGAAGTTCGTAATTATTGTACGTGATGGATTACAATGGCTGCCTTCATGTGTTCTTTGAAGTTTAAATTATTGAAATATCGGCCAGTGCTGTACGAGTTTTGATATGCACAGGAAAATATGGATCAATGTTAAATATTTCACTCTAAACTTTCGTTTGATCAAATTACGATGATAAAAGAATCTGCTTCACAAAACTGAACTGATGGAGTTGCACATCATTTGTGGGAAGCAGCTGATTTTCCATGGTTATTGAATGTGTATCTTTGTTAACTACTGAAGAAAACATTTCACAAATAACTTATCTTGAAAAAAGGATAGGCCTCTATATATAGTCTAACATTATTCTTTATAATACATTGTAATAAATTAGAGATGCTTTGATTATATAAATAATTGTACTTGATTATCCCTGTCACAAGTGCATTTTAATTAAATGTATTTATTTGGATTTATCTAATCTTGTCAAATGTAACCTTGCAATACATTTCCATTGCTTTTCTTAATCAATATGTATTGGTTTTATCATGAGCATTTGTTGAAGACGCACTTTTTACTGAATATTTTCTACACAGGCACCTAGTTTGAAATTGTTTGCCGACCTTTCTTTGCCCTCTCTTTACTTTTCAATTAAATCAATGCTATAGTATCCAAATCCCCTGTGCAATAACATAGTATTAAACATCTGTGAAAATTGGAATCCATATAGTATATTATTGCTCTGGGTTTGATCCCCACCTTACTTTAAATGCATAGCCGGTGTAGTTGATCAATTTTAATTTCAACTCCTCCTTGCAGTTAATCGGAGAGATCTTTCATTACTTTCTCTGTGAGTTTTGTACTACTCCTATTTCCCCATGGGACTCAGATGGGTCTCAGATTATTTCTATGCAATCTGTTCTCTGGATCATCACTATGAGTCGCCACCTTTCAGGCAATCAAATGCAGCACCCTGCAGTGCTAGTGCTTGCCATACACAGTCATATCTGTATCCAGTGCGGCTCTCTTGGTCATTTATATGTCTACATAGGAACCAAAAATCATATATTTTTCCCCCTCCTAGACAGAATGATATTTTTTCTTCAGTGGATTGATGTTAGCAGATCTCCTTCCACTGCAAATGGTTTTACAAATATGTTTACATGTACAGTTATTAAAAACAAACCACAAAGATGATTGACACCCTTAGATGCTTCAAATTTGCCCCTTCCCCCCAACCAAAAAGAGAAAAGAAAAAAAATAACCTCCATCCCTGCTTACTTCCTAAGGCACGACCCAAAGATTATCTCAAAGAATCGTTTAAAAGTCTGGTTTGAAGGAAATGACTGGAAGGACTTTTTAAGGCTCGAGGTTTACTAGAGGTCCTGTTCGTGATTTTTAATAGATTTTCGCCTGCGGGGAGAACTTCTCGTATGTGCTCGTGTTGCAGGAATTCTATTTTTTCTCAAATGAGGTGACTTCAATTTTGGGTCTGGCAGAATGAATAACTGAGGCAGAAAGATATATTCTGGCTGCAAAGGAGTCTGCATTGAGACATGATTCCCATACTGATAGTCACACTGGAGTGTGCTTGGGACGAGTGGTGAGGTGGCGTTTCTATTGGCATACAGTAAAGCAACAAACTGGGATGGGACAGTAATTCATAAGCATCCTCTACTAATTGATGTTGAGTTTATAGGTACTTGATGCTGACAGGGTGAGAAATGCTTGCATTATAGATTACAGTACACCTCAGATTCACCAAACTCATCTTATTGTTAAATCCCCATTACCATTCTGAGCATGCCACCCTGTGTGTCATCATATAGTGTCTTGCTGTGCCACGTAGAATGTAGATACTGGCATTTCTTATGCCTAACAAAGCTTGACACATCCACTAAATAATCAACTCTTTTCATATGAATAAGCAAGGATTCCTGACATAAAATAATTTAATAGCTAATAAGTAGAAAAAAAAATGCGACTGCATGAAAGAATCGATACATTTTACTTACCCTATTCAATATGTGTCTTCTCTCTAAAACATCAGCAGAAAAATGCCAAGGCCCTTTAATAATGTATGAACGCCATTATATAGGATGTAGCAATATTTTGATTGGTTCATTTAACAATGAGAAAAATGAATTATAACAGTGGTTCCCAATCTCCCCTATATACCCGCGAGCGCAACGTGCACAAACCAAAAACAAAAGTAATTAAAAACTTAATTAAAAAGAGTGTTTTAGTTGAGTACAGCTCTGCAACATATGACTTACTGTATACATCATGGCCTGGGGAGTAAAAAGCACTAAGCACTAAGCTACATTTTTCACAGATATAAAAAGTGCCAGAAACTTAGAGAATGAGTGGCAAATGCTACCTCTACTTCAGATTTTAAAATGTTCTGAGTTTAAGTGAACCCATCTAAATGTGACATCAGTTGCATTAGACAATTTTAAAACATAAAAACTTCATAGTACTGTAAAGGTACGTGGTCGAGTGGTGTAGAAGGAGGCAGAACAAAACCGAAATAAAGTGCCAAGAGGTGGAAGTTTATTGAGACAAAGGCTGACTCCATTGAAGGAGAAAAATGTACAGCAACAAAAATAAAACTATAAACACAGACACAATAACAATGTAACCATATACGTCCAATCAAATGAACAGGAATCATTAGCAACATCTGATGTGTGTATATATATATATATATATATATATATAATTATTTTTTTTACACTGCTCACATTTATGTTGTACTAACACTCAATACACCCACCCACCTATGTTACCATATCTGCTAAAATGAGGGCCAATGCAGCTTATATTGAGTTTTTGACCCATACCTCCCCCCATGGTTGAATCCACTGCTTATATTGAACAGAAAAACACAAACATTATCTACCCACCCTTAGATTCAATAAACACAATACAATAGTTTTGATTTAAACTGAATCCAATTGTGTAATCATAACAGCCCTAGACATCAAGTTGCAGTCGTTCACAGCTCAAACCAGATTCCCCCATATGCGTGCACTGCGCAGGCGCGTCGTCATTTACACACACACAGCGGGCGGCGGGAGGTCTTTGAACCTGTCGCGGCTACAGTAGCCAGGCGGCACTTTGAATCACTCCCCCAGCCAATGACAATTACAATGTGCTCCTGTCATGTGAAAGGACAATGTGCACCCCATCCTGCCAAAGGACACAAACAGTCACCGCGTCAACTCATAACCAAGTCATTGCGTTGCATGGGACAAACACAAACACGGACGCCAGACGACCCCCGCCCCCCCTTCATACAGGTAAGTGCAGCTCATTATTTATTTTTTTATTACTTATGCTGTTTTTGTGCCAAAAGTATGTTATGCACACACATAAGTACACACACAATGACGTAAACACTATGCCCGTCTCATAACGTGGTCAAGGCTGTGCACAACACCCTACGTCATCACAGGAGTATAAAACAAATGCTACAACAATGCAATCAATCTACTTCGGTTAAAGCATGCTGAAGGTCACTTAAAAAACAGATGTATAGATAGATTGATGTATCACAACATATTCAACAAAAACAACATCCCCAGACTGCTGCCAAACTTACGTCCATCTTGCATGCTCCAGTGAACATGCTATTCATTTCATTGAAATGGAGATTCTTATAATCAGCTGTGGATACAGAATGATGCACATCGACTGAGTTTTTATTTTTGGGAACTGAACTTCATGAACCCAAGTACAGCAGAGGCCTGATGCTCATAGACAGGGACTTGTTGGAGACGGTGTTGGCTGCTCAGTGTTAAACTAGAGAGCCTATTATTGTGTTTCCACTCTCACACCAGCACTTTGAAGCTGTGGGCACAGAAACCTGTGATGCCACCCCACACTGAAATGGCCAACTGTGAGCTCCGGCTGTGATAACAACTATCCTTTGTGTCCTCCCTGCCTTTGTCAGGTTTCTGGCCGGCACCAGCGCAGAGGGTTTAATAATGATTTAGATGTGGGACACTAGATTGGCCCGAATCTGCTCAGGTCACCGTGACTCCTTAGGTTGCAGGTAGTTGGTTGGGTTGGGTGAAAATTGCCTGGGTTGAAATGACTGGCACATGAAAGAAAAGAAAAACAAAAAAGCACAATTTACTGTTCTGTCTCATTGGGACCTGGAACCTGAACTTAGCTGCAAATCCCTGGGTGAATGCTACCTTTAATAATTATTAGGTAACCTAATTAGGGAACTTTTTAGCTTGGTGCTATTTCCAATTGATAGGCAATTTTATTTGGTGCTTTACAGGGTAGATAAAACAACACCTGAGCTATTTCAAAGAGCTCTGTAACTATGGATCCAAATTGCAACTTTAATGATGCAAGTTACTCATTTTGCCTTTGAAGAGATTTTAGCTGGTCCTTCTTTTCCTGGTGTTTTTTCTTAGTAACATAATATGGCTAAGCTCAAAGAAGGAACCGACATTGTGAAGTACGAATGTACTGCACACAGTGAATATTTGTATAGCATGGTGCAAAACCTGTTTGAGTAATGTGACTGCAAAGGACAGGACTTACCACTGAAGAGGATATTGATGTAAAACAAAAAAAAAAATGGCTAATGAATTAATTGACCTTTTCATCATTTTGTGTCTTTTTTTTTCATGGCAAATCAATGTCTATCCTTTTGACTGTTGGAGGAGTGACAAAATAATCCATACTAGTGGAGTACCAATCATGTGCAAGTGGGAGGATATTAACCTTTATCCACAACAGTTGTTTAGATCCAAAATAACAATGTAAGAGCAATGTGTCATTATTAGGGAATGCTAATTTGCAAAGTGGTTTAATAACTTGAGGTGTTTATTTTTACATTGCCAAATAGGTGGTCGGGATGCGAATAGGGTACCATCTGTCTGTTTCATTGGGTGTTCATTAGCTTCATTTGAATGTCTCGGAAGCAGCCGTACAGTAATTAAATGAAAGCAGAAGAGGCGAGGCCAGTATTGACCAGTTTTCCTCACTTCTCCCCCTAAAATTACATGCATTTCTTTAATCATGTATTTGTAATGACAGCTTTAGCGTTTGGGTTGCAGTTATTCCACTTTAACTTCTGTTGTTCCTGCCTCAATGGGATGTCCTTCACCATCGCCATGTCAACTAATCCCAGGCTGCGGGTGGTCAGTGATAAATGGCATTTTCTTAGGTTTGGGAGTCTTATATTAAAAAGAATCCCAGCATTGTCCGTTTTTAAGAGTGGTGGTGATTCATTGCAGTGATTCCGATTGTGACGTGCTTTATCCTGAAAACAATGTCTGTTCAGCAAAAAAACTATACAGAACATTTATCAATAAGAGTCAGCCCACTTGTCATCCACTCGTGTGTGTTGCTAGCATATTTCTTAGACTGGATTATGGATTTGTTAGGCTTGGATTTACTGGACTAAGGAGAAAAGTGTCAGGTTAAAACTGTGTTTATTATTAGTATACTCAAGCTCCCTAATGCTAAATTCCAGCTTTTAAGCCACTGATCAGATTCACCATATGTCCAAGCTCACAATCATGTATTTCAATATATGTTAAGATTAACTTTCCCTTTCCTAACTTTTGCCCATATGTCAATAAATATATTACATTTCCACTAAGGCAATTAGTGGTTTGCGTGCTAAATCTAATCATATTAGCAACATCTTTAAGATTATAGCTGCCTACCTTATGGTCGTGACTAGAAAATGGGTCATACTTGATACATTTATAAGGTTAGCAATTTGTGCCACTGAATTTATGCAAATCATACTCACCTTCAGCCTGTTTTACTCATCCAGAGAAGCCCGGTTTGTCATTTTACCTGCAGAGATGCTTCCAAAATAGCGTTTTCATAAATATGTCATAACTCATTGTTTAATCACCATACAGCAGGTGACAAAGTCTGCATTACACTTTTTTGCATTCAATTCAACTCACGTGCATGCTATATTTTTGGGAAGACTTCTGTTAGCTGAGTCATAAGAAATGTATTGGTAAAGATGAAAGATTTGACTACCCTGTGTTACAGATCAATACCTCAGGTTTTCAGGATGCAGCAGCACTAGTGTCTATGTATAAAAGTTTCCTAATTTGTGTTCCCAGTCGTATCCCAGCAATAAGATTATTTAACATGGTGCGAGTAAAGTTACTTAGCCTGAAATTATTGCCACACAATTTTAAGGTGTGATGGCAAATTATATAATAAGTATTTGCTTCATAGATAATGGGATGCATATATTTCTATATGAGAGATTACACGTGTTACCCAAATACTTTTCACTGCAGATTTTACTACATAAGCAATATTTCAGACTTCCAATAAAAAAAAAAAATCTTTAAAACATAACAATTTGCTGATGTTAATACAAATAACAAATAGCAGTTTAACTGTCCCTGACTGCTGAATTATGTATGAGTGTAGTGTTTTTCAACCCTGACGGGAAAAGTGACAAGGTCAATAAAATACAATGAGGAGATAAAATGATTGCAGTTGAAAGAAAGAGGACTTATTGACAAGCATTAAAAATACATGTGGCATTTCCGTGATCAGAAGCTTAAACTTTGAGTCCATTTAACTGTTGAAAGAGCCGAGTAGTTTATTTCACTTTAAGTTTTTGTGCAGTCCATTAATTTTACTTTTGGGTCACTGCTTAGAAAGCCGAGTCGTGTCCTGCAGCTAAAGCAGTTTAGACATTTATAGACACAGTGTCTACAAGGCATTGGGATATCACCTATGGCGTCCAGGGCCATTAATCTTGTTCAGCCTCAAGGACATATCATAATGTATGGCATGTCTAATCACTGAATGTCAATCTCATTAAGATGCTATGGGATGATTTTGACAGGCCTCTTTGAGAGAGGTAATCACAATGTACAGTAATTTTTTGGCCCCACAGTGTTGAAGTGCTGTCTGCACCGTTAAGCTGTTCACATTTTGTTCCAAAGTCTAGGATCAATTTAGGAGGTGAATGTGTCACACAATTTGAATGTACTCAACTCAATTCAGTCTACTTTTAAAGAAGAAGAAATAAATTTGTGTTAATAGTTATTGTGTAGATTGTCTGTCACCCTATTGTAGTAAATGTAGATTAAAAAAGTTAAACAGGCATCAAGTTTCTTTCTTTCTTTAGTTATATCTATAGAGTAGGCTGCTTCTTCATGGTGTGAAATGGAGGTGTCACCAATAAGCATTATCAAGTGCAGAAAAAAAAAATGCTTCAAAAGTTTAATATTACAAATGAAAATATAGGAATGAGAAACATCAGAAATGGACAGAGATATAGACTGTATGTGACACCTAAATAATGCAGATTAAGAAAAAAGTGCACCACCTTCTTTCACATTTTGATATCGATGGATATATAGACAGAACTATCACTTATATGTGGTTCTCCTTGGATAAACACATCTGCCCGTGCCTTTTTTTATTTTTTTGAAAATATTTGCATTCTGTTCCTTACACAACTTGATTTTTCATGACAGTGATAAATTCCTTATCTTCATGCAAACTAAGGATTGTGTAATGAAAATTAAATGCACATACAAGATGATTATGATGATTTATGAAAATGTGGGCATGTAGTGACAAGTGACATGAGTACATGAAGCTGTAACCATAAAAATAAGACCTTCGCATTTATTATCATTTGCTCGATCATATGCTTGAACTTCAGGTACCATTTATTACGGCAAATCAGAGTGTACCTGGAAGAAAAGCTTTAAAGAAGTTGTTTTAATGATGGTTCATGCAACTCAATAAAACTTGCTAACTTTAAAACACGACGGTTCTAAAATATATACTCATAAACCTGTCTTATGTTCAGTACATTCTTTTTAGTATCGTTTGTTGTTTGTCTGTGTTGAATGATCTTTTCAATAAGGATTTATTTGCGATCCTGCTTCTCTACACTTGAGACAGGCTTATTAATCCTCCTTTTTTTGTAATCCCCAACATCAATGACTACTTGAAATTCAATTAGTTCCACTTTTTGTGTATGCAGAACAAGTCAAACTCAATGACTGCTTTCAAAGAAAACTTGTATTCTGGTTAGTGGCCTTGCGCTCTGTATGGGTTTGGTGAGAAGTGCCCTACAGCCAGGGCTTTGGAGCTGATGACTAATAAAGGAGAGTAAAAAAAATGTAATTTGATTATTTTGTTTTGTAAATGTGTTTTCAAAAAGCAGTTATTTATGTAACTTAAGAAAAATACATATTTTTGCTAGCAGCAGTAGTTGACGTAGTAGCAGTAGTGCTTGGGGTTGTGGCAATGATGGTAGCACAATCTGGGTTTTAGTCATTTGAATTCAAAGCAGGCTCCTTGAATTTCAGCTAGCACTTTCAAGCACCTTCCTCTGAGACCAAACAACGTCTTTTGCTCCAACTGCATTACAGATAATCTTAATGTTTCTGCTCGATAACCTTTGGTTAGAATTGATCATGACACACATGGCTAAAACGGGGCCAAAGCTAAATATTTATGGAATATAGGATGCTTCTGAAGTGAATGTAGATTGTTTTTATTTTTTTATATTGTTTGCAGAGCTTTAGGGCTATTGTAAAATTAGGTTAAAACCAATCTGATCTTATATCTAACAATGATATCTGTGCAAGAAGAGTTGGTACAAGCAGACAAGTAGTTATAAAACAATTGAGAGTGATCTCCCCGAACAATGCCCTGAAGGTTGCTAGGCAAGTTTCCAGAAAATCTTGTCCTTGGAAAATTTAACCATATTATATAAACGGATCTTGGGTTTATATGGTCACATACTCAATAGAGCACAGGTCTGCATTTTTCAACATATAATAATTCCTTAGACATGACCTACATTAATAGACTCCCTTGTTTCAAAATGCACCTTTTTATCCTGAAACCATAGATATCACTTGCAAGAAATTAGATGGGTCATCAATTGGTGGTCGTGTACCTCCAAGAAGGCAGTGACATAAGCACATGTGCGGACCTGATTAAGTAGGAAAATTGATTGCAGGCTGTTCCTTATGACACACAGAAGATTCTTGGTATGACGGGATGAGATTTAATTGCATTAACACAAGTCAGTTTTCTGTTTAATATCCAAACGCCCTTATGATTTAATGAAAGGCGATGGTGTTAAAACGGCTCTGATCATCTTTAGCAGTTTTACTATTGTTCAGTGCGCTTTGTGTACCTTCTCTTTTGTATTTCTTTAAAAGGGGGATTTTTGCTTAGTATCACATAGTCATTAGGATTGCAGAACAAAAATCAATTGAAGATTTGATGGTCCTTGGTGCATGCATTTTCTATCAAACTCGCAAATGAGTCATTATAACTTTTGTATACCCACAGGGTATGTGCTCCTTCTCCAGCATTAATGTATTGGCAGAAATGCATCAGAAACAAATGGTTTTCCTTGAAAAAATATCTTGAAAGAACTTTAGACACAACCCCCCACCCCCCAATCATCATGTTTCTGACATGTTAGGTATTGGAATATAAAATAAGAAAATTAATAAGAATAAACTAATTTCCCTCAATAAAAAGTGTCAAGACTCAGGTTTCTCACTGGAAGATTTTTTTTTTTCAAATTATAATGAGTGGGAGTTGTGCCACAAAGCATTTCAGTTTAAGTAGATTTGGATTAGTCTTGCAATCTGTACTCACGAAAACAAGAGCAACATTGTGAAATGCATTATTTAGGTATGAAGACATGTCTGATTTAAACCTGGACCAGATTGCTGATCATACGTTTCACATTCCAAGGACTACTTTGGAACTCGGAGGAACAATGAAGAATGACCATCAATCTAGAAGAATCCAATGCATTGATAATCAGCTTTTAAAAAGAAAGAAATTCTGATGAAAGATTTTTTCTTTTGGAGGGGGGGAACAGATGATAAACTCAAGGAAGAAAGGCAATGACATTGGAAACCTGTATCACTGCTTTGCACATTGGAATGCATTTGCTTATCAGAAAAATCAATTTTCTTTCTGTTAGGACAACATTAATTGTGGAGAAACCAGACCTGACCTCCTCAGCCCACATTTTCTCTTTGGTTGTGAGTGTGTGTGCTGGGAACTGAGCCCCCGCTTGGATTCGAACTGTGCGGTCTGTACCACACCAACTGATTTCGCAGAGGGGTTACGCCAACGTAATGGGTTCACGTACCCAGTCAGCCCAACTACATGCACAATATTTTAATCACCTGTGTTCCACCGACTAAATAGACTAAATAAACAATCAAAGAAGAGGAAATTGTTACCAAACAGCAATAAGAAAGAAAACAAACTTCAGTGTTCATGAAATTTCTGAATATATAAGCAAATTGTGCCATTTGGAATAATGCAAGGACTTCCATTGTTGAAATCTGCATTCGTTCCATTAGTTGTGATATACAGCTGGAAAATAAGCTGTTTGAGGATAATTTCCTCTATGAGGGTTACTTAAGAATTTTCTGTGCATTATGGTGTGGAGAAAGGCTTTGAACTTGAAATCTTGCCAACAGAGCCAGAAAGCTGAACAAAAGCAGAACATCAATTCCGTTAAAGATTTTTAAGTGGTCCTAAGAGTTGGATGGTCATAGAAAGAGCATGGGAACTCGTCTGAAAAGAGATGTAAAACTTTATTGGGAGGTTGATAAAAAAGTATAAATGCTGCACAATGTCTACTATAGGGCTCCTGTTTTAAACCAGTCTCTTTGCCAAACAATCGCATAACCATGTTTGTCTGAAGTTACCAAGTAACAGAAATCTTAGTTTTGGACTAACCATAAAATCAGGGAGAACCATAAAATCCAAGGTTGCAGATTGTATATTTTGTGTAAAGAAAGCACTGCTGTATTGTCACTTGGTCTTGTACATTGTATACACTGTGATGCAGGTTACCACTCAGAGCAGAAGGCGAATATTTGTACTGGTATTTATGATTTTTATATTTGATGCTTACATTTATTTTTTATATGTTTAACATGCTAAATTCCACATCATATGTATGCATGTCGGCTTCTGCTGTCATCCTAAAACATGGTATGTCTATATTTAATTCCCAAAGGCCTTCATTTTCTTTGTTAAAGATATTTAAATTCCTTTTGAAGATGAAACGCATGCAGTAATGGAAGTATATCATTCAAGATGCATCACATTTGTAACATTCATATATTTATTAATTCAATGTCTCTGCTGCTCTCTGAATTGGATTACATGTACTGTATATGGTTAGAGCTACCTTGCAATTCCTGCCAAGGGAAAGAATATTGAAACCTTTGATCTTAATGAAGAAAAGTCTAAATAATGAGCTAGCATGTCTTTTCTGTCCCACACTGAAGCAGATGACGCTTCAGTCATTTGAGCATGAAGTGAAAGCCATGTGATACGGATTCCTTAGAAACTTAAATCTCTCTTTACGGCTAAAGTTCTCATCAGCATAGTCGTAACACTTGTTTCTGGTGTCAGCCTCAGTGAAGGTCCTAATGCCTAGAAAATAACCATTCTATGTGCCCATAAATAATCGCTCATCTAAATCCTTTTCCAAAAGTAAAATCAATAAAACTTTAACAATGGAGGGATCATTTAGTTTCAAGGGGAAGCAATCAGAGAAAAAACTATCCCATTTATACCAGTGCTGTGTGAGTGGAAATTAATCTTGCATGGCAGATACAGCACAGAAAGCAGGATGGACAGCAGCGTAATACTACATGACACATTAAATATTCTGCAAAGTGTATAAATGGACTGTAATTGAGGGTTACCATGGAAAAATACTGCCCCGAAATGTCAAAGATATTCGGTTATTAATGTCTGCCATCAGTCTTTCTCACCTTGTGTTTAGTGTGACTTCCATCTCCACTTAGACAATTTAGGCTAATCGCTATGAAAAAATTTCATTTTTGTTTTTTGTTTGCTAGTCATTCATTGATATGTGTATTATGTAAAATGGACATTTATATATGTTGTGAACAAAGTTATTTTCAGACACATCATGTACACAATATCCTCACTGATGTCAGAATAATTCAATTATGTAAGATCAACTATTTTCATAATGGAGTTTAATAATGTTGCGATTTCATGTTTCGGGGGTCATTTGGTAAAACCCTTAGAGAATAAAGTTAAATAACCAGTTTTCATACAAGGTTTTCTTTTCTCTTTCATTGTGTTTCATGGAGATTATGTGCAACTCTCTTCAATTAACCTTTTATATCTTACATCTTAAAAATAACTTGTGATGCATGATTGTAGAAGGTGCAAAATGGGCTGCAAAGACAGCCTAAGGACTTCCTGTTGTGCTTCTTGAGAGCTGAAGTAATTAACTATTGCACTCGGTAGATTTAAACTGCTATCACCAATATTACCTTAATCACTCTTAATTTTAGTAGGCTTAATCACTTACACAACCCCCTTTGGTATTGATATGTCCGACCACAGATCTCCCTGTAAGCAGCAGCTAAGGAAATTAATTGGAATTGCATCAGCTAACCTTTACGACACTTCTTTTACCCTGGCCAGGTGAGGTACAGTTTAATTATAGCAGTGCAAATCAGACCTAGAAATACAGATTACAATTACAGCTTTGTTTTTTGAGTACACTGAGGGCACAATTCAGATTCAACACATTTGAACCGCCTCCCCTAGAGTTGGTATTGTATGTTTTGTCATTTCCAGACAGTTGATAGCATGACAAAACTGTTGTCCAACCAGGGCACATTGAATATCTCTTTAAGGTAGTCAAATGCACTTCCATTAAATGGACATTTGTAAATATTCAAACAGTGGGACTGTGTTCTTTTGATTGTGTTTATTTCTTTATTTAATTATAGTTATAGTTGTTTGTTTCCAGACCCTCACCAGAAACACAATTCTAATACGTTTGCTTTGTGTCAGCTCAGAAGGAATTGGAAAGAGAAACCCCAAATCCGTGCCATTTCTGCTGCAACATCAGCATCATCAGCAATGTTTTAATTTAGCAGGCTGGCTTTGTATCCTAAAGTATGTTTAACTTGTATTCCTAGCATACGTTTTAATCACACTGAAATTGTGTGGGTCTGGTATTGATTCAAGAGTAGTAATGTGAGTAAACATTATACTTGAATTTCATTTCCAATCAAGAGGATGAGAGTGGCCATTAACTCATTCTGGCTTTCAATCAGGGGCTTCTGAAGGAAGGCTTTGCTGAGGAATGAACATTTCTCCTTCGACACGGTTGACCTCTGTATCAAACTTCTGAATGCAGACAGACAGGCAGAGAGTTTAATGAGACGTTTAGTTTCTGATATCAATGAAGTCAGTTGGTTCTCAATCCTGCTCCTGGGACCCCCTGCCCTGCTGAGCTCTCAATTACTTAATTCCTAGTAGGGTACTTAATTGAACCCTAATTTAATGTTAAGCATGAGACTGTATAGAACTTGAAATCTCCAACTTTTTATAAGCTACTTAATTTCAAAAGTAAAGTGAAGCAAATGAAGGGTTCAATTGAGTAATTGAGAGCTTGATTGGAAAAAAAAACACCAGGCAGGGGGTTCCCAGGACCAGCATTGAACTATTGAGTTAGACTGTTGTGATCATGCTTGAATATGGAAGGTCAAGGCAGTTGTGAGAAGTAAATAAAATACACTAATATAGAAAACACTGCAATTAGTACATTGGATACAAAAAGACAACATTCTAACTGGACCCCTTAAGGATCCAATCAGCCTTAATTTAAACCTGTTTATCAGTACTCCAGAGTCAAACAACTTTTTAATTTTTTAGCTCCGAGAGTTTCTTTCTACTGCAGTCTTGCCTGGATTAAGATGTATTGCTCAAGCTGTTGAACACAGAAGACTAGTTGATTCTAAGAGATCCCAATCAAAGTGGATTGCAGTGCCTTTGTGAGAAATTGCCTGGTTTGGTGTACTGTATCCTTTACATTAAATGCTGTAGTGATGCCCTGTGGTTTGGACAGCAACCCCTACTTAATGATGTGAACACATGTGGGTTCCGGCAGCCCCCTTCCATGGCCAGTGGTAATGCCTTCTCTCCTTCTGACAGAGCGCTGGAGAGATCCCCTAACTGTTCTCACCGTCAGCCATGCGTGTCTGTTTCCATCACAATCACAGCGATTTCTGACAGGAGCAGAACTGACAAACTTCTTCATTGTAACGCCGGGTTTACACGCAGCCGACGCAGGACACAGTGGATATAACGGCTTCGTTAAAGCTGACAATCACTGCTTGCGATGCAATAAGGCAAAAAATAGTTTTGATCACATTACTGGGGGAAGGAAAAAAAAAACCTTTGGTCTTGCCTACATGGAGCAAAGAGGTGATAATGCTTTTTAGCATTGGGCATGCCATATTGTGAGAGAGAAGCTATCTTTAGCGCCAGATAGTGTGAAGGAGCACAGTGAGCAAAATTAGAAAAAATATATATATACTTGAATCCAGAGTTTTAGCTTCTTGTAGCAGGAGCTGATAAGTTATGCTGCTGGAGTTGAGAGTGCACAAATGGAAGGTCTTGAGCTGCATATCCTCAGCCTGTGAGAGAGACTCCATAATTGTACTTATGGGTTGAAAAATTGAGGGCTGAGACTTGATTTCCCTGGACTGCCTTCCCAATCATTCACTGAGCATTGGCACTATCATTCAATGGATATGCAGTCATATGTACAATTGGCCCCAAGTCTCTGTGACCTCTGGTGCAGTACAGTTTTGGAGAATGTATACTTTCCTTGGTTGGAGATGGTTTAAGGTACAAGCATTCAATTACTGCTGCTCGGCTCAGGAACGACACCCCGTCTTTCCCTCAGTTACAGTAGATATCTAATAAAATACCTGCAGTGTTTTCTTTGTTTTGTGATGATAGAAAGGGAAATTGAAAGATGTATTATTAGGTTGACATTATTATTTGGCTGTAGTTGCCTGGGAACTAGATAGGGATATCTAATTAATTTACTAGATATTAGTTTGTTTCTTGTAGAAACGAGCACGTATTTGCTGGACCTTTCTGGAAGTAAAACAATCCTATTCAGAGAAGAACCCAGGAGCTTTCCTCTCCCTGGTTTTACAAAGATTGCACAGATTGTCTGTTAATGATAAAGTGATCAGGTTCTGTTACATGTCTTACCAGAAAGGTGGAGGTTTACGTTTCCAATTTTGTGCATGTGAAATGTATCAGGGCTCATTGCATATATGAGCTCAGAGGAGCATCCATGATGGAGCTCCCTGCCTGCACATGCTATGTCACATATGTTGAACTAACATGCACATTGGACAATTTTTTTCATGGGTGGCATGCTTTTTTCCTGAATGCTACAACTTTGAACAGAAAATGACATACATTTAAGTGTATTAAAGGCTGTATGTGTCCAAATCTATTTTTATGTAGCTTACAAAGAAAATGTTTTATTATTTAGTGTATATACTGTATATGATGCACCTTTTCAGTAGATGGCAAGCTTGCTACATGTTGCAGTGAAATCGGAACCAGGGAGCATTAGAATCATTAGTTCAAAACCACGAGAAATATATTTCAGATTTCACAATATAAAAGTCTTTGCAATAATAGAAGAAATTAGTTTTAAACTGCAGTGAGTGCAGTTCTCTGTATGTCTCCTCCACTCTGACTGGGTGCATATGGGTGTGTGTATCTATGTATATCCTGCATGTTTAGGGCTGCTTATTTGCATTTCATTGCAGTGTCATGGAATGTTTTAAACATTTAATGCAATTCTTCAACCCTAAGGTCTTGCCTACAGTGCACTACAATACATTATTTATAATTTCCCCCCGTGAAAGAAAAAAATCCAAACTAAAAAGCATGAAAATTAGAATTCATCATATATATTTATTTATTCCTGGGACACACTGAAATGATCCAGTTTTATAAGTTGTGGCAAACAAGTTCTTCACTTTCGGTTTTTCAATATATTACAGTTTATCTCCATCACTGAATAGGATATTGAGTTGCTAAAGGCTTCATATTCAAGTATGTAGACTTATTTAGAATTTATACATCACATGCTAGTTTGTTTATTCACTAACAATGATAAAATACTGTATGTCTTCTCTCTTCTGCTGCTGAAGATTCACTTCACCTTAGACATACACACAATCCTAATCACAACCAAGAGGAATACAAACTGCTGCTCTTAACAGGATTTGACTGTTTCTCTGAACCTGTTTTTATTTTTGATTGGTTTACCTTTTTACATTTATATGTGTGGTTCAATAGCTGCTGGAACACTTCAATTATATTATATATATGAGAATGACAGGGATAATGATTGTCTGTCCTAGTAAATAAGGTTCTAAGAAAAATCACAATGAAAATACTACTACTAGAGGTAAGGTAGGCAGTTTTACAAATTCTATACACCACAGCCTCGACTCATTTGAAATACACACTGCGTTCTGAAACATTGTGGATAACGCTTACTGATGTTTCTAACAATTGTTTCTTTACAAAAATGTAACTAATTAAAATGTGCAACTGCCTATGGCATCTTTGCATAATGTAGAATCATTGTTTTAAATGTATGAAGACTAGTTATAATATGTGATTAAAACATACATTAGTTTTCAATTTGAATATGAAACTCACACAAGTGAGTGCCAGACCATTCACAGAGACGCTAAATGCAGCTCAGTCATTATACTTCAAGACTCTCTTGAATTACTTAAAAGTCAAATATTGCATTTGATGTCCTGATTTTCCTAGAAAATGAAGTAAAATGAAACTCTTTGTTCAATGATTTGATAATCTGTAGATGAAAAAACAGATTCGGGATACACAATCTGACACATTACATTTGTTTTTGTTGTAAGCTTCAAAGATCAGAATAAGGAAATTAGCACTTGGTTTACTTTGCCCAAAGGAAAGAAAAACAACAAAAAAACAAAAACATAAAACGACTTTCAGTTGAATGTTTTTCTCCACAGCGGATTTGTTTTAATGTAGATTAGGGCACTTAATTGATAATCATGCTCCCAATTAAGTGAAATACATCACTCTTCTGAAAAGTGGCATTTTATTTCTATATTTCTCACTCCCCATATCTTTGCCGCATCTTCCTCAGATTGTTTGTGGCCAGACGTGCTTACGGCACATGGCACCATCTCAAGAACCTAATTCTGTCAAGTAGCTACTGTGCTGTACTAAGATAAGATCTGTTCAGTTTAAGTTCCACGAGTCTCTCAGACTCCAGTCATTCTATGTAATTGGGAAAAAGTGATATTAATGATTATTTGTATTTTTATGTTTTTGTTTCAGAAGAGAAAATACATAAATGTGGTGATATTTCCAGTCATTAAATGGGATAATTCCATATTTTGCAGAACTGCAGGGTGCAAGGATCAGTGGCATTATGGTTGCATAGTAGGCAAGGTTGGGATAAAAACTTATTACATTAAGATAATGGTGTGTGTAAAGAGCACAGGATGTTCTGTGAAAAGGGAACAAGTACCTAATTTAGGATTTTCAGTAGACCTCAATGTATTCTGCTTGTGATAAAGTGCCTATTTTGTTATCTTTCCTTGAATCATGAAAACTGTATAACTGCTCTCTTTATTTATTAATGCTTTCTATAGGGTTCTTTATCTTCTAGTCTCTGATTGCCATTAATGTAGTGTTGTTATAGGTAGTAACACACAAGGCTTATGCCAAATGGTCAGATTCAAATTAATATGACAAAACTCTTCCCAGGATCCACTTGTCTCTGTTCACATTTGCACTCTATAACTGGCGTGCTGTTGCATTGGGGTGTTTCAAAGGAGTCAAGAATACAATGTTTTAAGATTCATGTCACCCCTAAGACTTGACGAAACATGACATGAGACGCATGGTCTTGGGGCATTGTTTTAGCTAGCCTTACCATGAATGTGTTTTGAAAACAGGCTGCTATGAACTCAAATTGACCCACTTGTCAGGCTGAGCCAAAAATGTTGGTGGGAAGGTCATTTGTCATCTGGTCATCAGCCTATGTAAAGTGACACAGAGAATATGAGAGTACCATAGGTGCCAATCTGAACTTTAAAGTCATTTAAGACAAATCCTGTGGTGATTATATGAATAGTGTATGAAATTATTGTCTATAGTATTGACTGGATGTGGAGTTATACGGATATGCAAAGTAGTGCAGTGTAAAGCTTCCAGAATGTGTTCATACTTAGCGTTGTGGAGAAAACAGAAAGACATCTCTGGAGGTTTATATTAAAAAAAAAGCAACAAAATCAAGAAACAATCCCCAGGTCCCATTGCTGATTTTGTGGCTGTTTCTCTACCTGTGTAACTAGCCTTCAAATGTTGTCATCTTTACATTAAGTTTTTACAATGTTCATTTTGCTTGAGAGCCACATAGCATCTGTCTGATTTTATAAAAGTCATTAACGAACACTAAATAAATACTTGATTGTTTGAATACATTAATACATAAATATGTGCTTTTGTAGATACATGCATGCAAACATTAAATAAACATTTACTTTGACCCTCCCAAGAGAAAATTGAAAACACGCTTCTACTACTGCGGTGCATTTTCATTAGGTAGAAGGAAGATTCTTCAGCCAATAGACATATCATTTCCATTTCGTGGGTGGGTCATGTTTTGTTTTTCTCTAGAATGTAGTGTTCCTTTCTAATGGAAATGGAGACAATCAAACCTTCAATCAGTTAGAAAGGTAGAGGAATATAAGCTACAATCAACAGTTAAAAGCTACTTCAAACTGCAAACTATGGAAGATAAAATCAGGAGCATGCATCTTTTATTCATAGTTCTAAAGCTAGCCACTGAAACGTTACGTACTGCGGACACAGGAAAGGGGAACCCAGTTGCGGTGCTGGTGGGATGGTCAAGACAGGCGGGGGTCGGATATCGGCAGGACAGGGCTGTCAGTGGTAAGGCAAAGATGTGGTCGTGGTCAAGGGCAAGGGTCAGGCAAACAGGCAATCAGAGGAAGAGCAAGGTCGTGTTTGGGATTTCAATCAGGAGGTCAAGGAAACAATGCTGTCTATCTATAATAATGTAGTTTTCCAATGTGAGATGTCGTGGATAAAGGTATCATCTGAATAAATATTAAATTAATAAAACATATACCTGAGAATTAAATACGTGCAATGGTGCTTATTGTTATTATTGTTTTCTATTTTACCATTTAACTTAATGTGTTGATATTACAATTTGGATAAGCTTTAACAAAAGACAACCTAATTTTAACAATATTCACAATTTGCTTCAGTGATGTATAATTGACTGTAATATTGTGTAAAGCAAATGAATGGATTAAGACATTGGGACTTTGGGAACATGAATAATGAAATGTTTGTGGCAGCTCAGACTTTATTTGACAATCTGTCTGCAAACTACAAATCTTTCTGCTTTTTAATTTGGCCCAACTAATGAAGTTAGCGGTAACACTTTAAAATAGGTCTCTCTGATTACAGTGTATTTACGTTGGATATTGATGTATGTGTGCAATTATGCTTTATTACAATGTACTTAATGTGTAAAAAGTGTGCCATACCCGGTATAGCTCCAAAGTTAACCTTCCGATGGGCATTCTTGCTAGATAATTGTGTACTTACATATACCTTAAATCATTATTACACATTAAGCACATTGTAATAATGCATCATTACAGTGTTGTTATGAGTGACTACAAATATAGTTACTGAGTACCTACTATGTAACTACACTGTAACTGGGAGACTTATTGTAAAGTGTTACCATGTTATCTTACCTTTTAGATATCGTACCTTTACTTACTTGCAGCTCTTAAATGTGTTTTAAATAGTAGGGACCACCTGGTATAACAGGAGAATGTAAAGCTTATATGCTTGTAGTGTAAAGAGAATATATCCTTCTCTGCTGTATTATTTAGGAAACTTACCGAAGAATCGTATTAAACACAAAACAACCCTATTCACATTTTCAGTCTTCATACATTGAATTGAGTTATATTTTAATAGTTTTTTCTGCTGAAACGAACTAATTTACATATAAGTTAAAAAATAAGCTTGACAACTTTGTTTTATTAATATACTTACAGTGTGGCTTAGGTAATCTGCATAATGTTTTCAAACTTTAAAATGAATGCTTTACTATCCTCCTTTCCACACTTAATTTTAGAGTTCACTAATACATTTTGTACCGATAAGCAACGTTGCACATGATGTTTGAGATGGTATTCAAACTGCTTTCTGGTTTAAAATGTATTTAGTTTTTCAGCATTTTTTTAATTTGTCCCAACCTCACCATTATTTCAGTTTCCCAGGGTCTTTATTCCAATACAGCTCTTTGTCCAGCTGTGTACCCCTTCCAGCTACTGTGACTTATTCAGGTAAGTGTTTCCCATTAGAGAAAATTAGCCGAGTAGTCTGAAGTGTGATCAAAGCCGTCTGAGTGGAAGCTGTCAGAAAAATGCATCAACTCAGGAAGCCCTGTTTAAAAGCGGACTTTACTTGGTAAGCGGCTCATTGGCGCTAGATGATAGAGAGAGAATTGGCACAACGTGGGGTCTTGCATGTTGGATAATCCCCCCAGTACCTTATGGTTGTTGTCACTGGTGTGATTTGTGTCAATGAAATAAAAAAATGAACTGCATATTCTTCCATGTTCAAATTGAATGTGGTAGTTTTTGTTTACTTGTTTGTAAGTTAAAGCAGGCATTAAAGCCGTTAATATACCTTCCGCGTTACATGCAGGGACTGCCTATGTTTCGTGGGGAATAATTGGAAATCTGTATGCACAGACGGCTCATCATTAGATTTAAGATGTAACCCTGACACACCACTGCCTCACCAGCCCTCATCATAGCGGTTTCAAAAGCCACATCTGTCAGCCGCTGCTCTGAGATCCTAACTAGCGTCGATGTTCTTCTGCTAATTTTATCCAGCGAAAAAGACTGCAGCGGGAGTCCTTGCCAGAGCACTTTTATCACCTTAACCTGACAGTAAACCTGTCAGTTTGCATTTTCAGCCTATGTGCTCAGAAAAATAAAAAGGAATTTGAGTAGAGGGATAATGTATTTTTTATTTGTTTAAAGCTTAAGAATACATACAGCGTATCAATTATCTTAATAATTCAGGTTTTGTTTCCACAACACTACATTTGGCCTACTGGAAAGAAAAAAAATATCTTCCTGTATATTTTTTTGGTTGAAGGGATTTCTCCTCCTCCTTGATACTCTAATGCATATTAAAAGGTCTACACTCGATAGAGAGAAATAATGAAATAGTATTATGGAAAATAGTAGGTACATTTCCATATGCTTATGTAAAATGTGCATGTTTTTATTTTCTTTTATTTTTAAGTTTTGCTTCTCAGCCCAGTATTGAAGAATACTTCACAGTATTTCACATTAGTATTGAAAGATGCCCTAACTATTTTCGATTGATTTGTCTCTCTGTGAATTGGACCATCCAGTATGAAGAAAATCATTTCACCATGTACCATCCACATGGAAGAGAGAGAGTTCTAACCCCGGGAGAGTATCACTTGGTCTCTCAATTTTTCATCTCAGTAGAGGTCACTATAAAAGAATGGGATGAATTCACCCAAATCTACCCATAATCTACACAATTTGCCATTCAGATTGTCAGTTTAATCACTTTCTTAACACATATCCATAATTGCCTATTGGCTCTGTGGTGAATAAAACATATAGAAAGGCCAGGGTTATACTTTTCTGTTTTAATCCTGTGTATATTAAGCAGTAAATAATGTACTCTAAGGATGTAATATAGGCTTATGCCAATATATCTGCTGAGGTGATTTCATTTCTCAACTGTAAAAGAAATGATGTGTGTGCTCTTATTTATTCTCTTGAGGTAAAGAATATGCGAACATATGGAATAGGTAAACGCATGCAAAGAACAGCAAATACATTTGATTGAGGAGACAAATGCAGGCCCTCGGGGTAGTTAAGAAATCCTATTGACTTTGTAAGCATTGTGTTTTACACAATCCTGTATTTTGTGAAGTCATTTTTCAGATAATAATATTCCAATTCCAATTGCAGCCATAAAATAGCACTCACTCAAGAATGCGCACACCGTCTCAGTCACTGACAATGGTTTGTACGAGAAATAATCCCAGGCTATAATAGTTACACACACAGGGCTGTGAGCAAATTCTGTTTTGATTTAAAATGTACAAAAATGGAAAGAGTGAGAGGAAATCAGTATGCACAGAAGCAAAACAGCATCAGGTTGATGCATCAGATTATTTTTGGAGATTGGTGGATAGTCTGACAATGTGTGTCTTTGGCATCAATAGATCATCTACGATAGAGAGACTGGGGTTGTTGAGAAAACCGTTAATCTCGAGTCATTGACAGGTCGGTTTCCAAAGTGATGCTTGCGTTCACCACCCTTGTCAACTTGCTGTGCGTCTTTATCTGTCGAGTGAATGGGAGGGGGCATATTTATCCCTCTAAACGCAGTCGTGTTCGGAACAAATGGAGTTGTTGATTGAATATTAATTAAAGTGGAGAACCAAAAGACAAGAAAAGGCAGTGAATATTTGTCAAAATTTCAGAGTTTTGAAAAATATATAATAATCAAAAACCTCTCTAATGTTGTACTTGCAAATTAGCCTTATTTATGCTGTATCATTCCGGGGAATCATTTTGACCTCTATTGTTTGTTCCATATAATAGAAGAGGGTTTGATTTAATTTCAAAGATGGATAATTGAGGAAATCCAAATGTCCTTTATCACTTAATGAGCTTAATAATAAAAATAATGATATGACTGAAGAAGAGAAAGGGAAATCTACCCACACCCCTGAAACAAATTAATCTTTATCTTCACCCTACTCTTGATTTTAATTAGCTATATTTAAAGAAACCATTCATTTTCCCATGCATTAAGACTCAAATCATTAAGGTTTCCGTAATCATCAATTAAAACTTATGTTGATTTTACATTTTAATCCGCACTTCTTTAATTGGTATTCCAGTCAGCGCTGCCCTTGTTGGTTTTAAGCCGGAGCGCTCTTTCGCTGTCAAGAGCAGTTTATGTTCAACTGTGTCATAAGACTCAGTGACAAGTACAGACAATGTTTGAGATATAGGCCGCATAATGCAGCTTAAGCAGCCGGTGACCTTCAATGAAGATTTGTCATCCAAGTTGGTTATTCATACATTTTCTTTCCATTTTATAATTCTGCCATAACAACAAATACTCTTTGGATCGTAGAGAGACATATAGTTTCTTTTTTTTTTTCTCTCCCCCTAAAACATTAATTTAGCAGGTGTGACAGCTTCGTAGTTCGGATTCATTGTTTTGCTGGGTTTTGCGAGTGTTGATTTATGTTTTTGTACGTTTTTTTTTATTTTTATTATTGTTATTTTATTTCTTCAGATTCAGGCAGTGGCAACATTACAATAAGCCAAGTGGACTAGGAACCATTGATTCCACATCCATCCTGTGAATTGTAAAACCATGCACTCAGGGGCAGAATTAACTTCAAATAAAACATCCTTTCCTATCAGGTCTGCTGTGGCCTGCGGTTTTGACCATCACATCTCTCAGGAGTCTGTAACCTTTAAAACAGCTTGCTATTTTTGAATTCGACCATACATTTCCTTGCATACATACAGAATTTAACTAACATACTTCATTAAAAGTGTAACCTTTAGAATCCAAATACCGTAAGACAGAATTTTAATAACTGATTTTAAGATATTAGCCAACCTGCTCCAAGCCTTTGCAACACAACAAACCATGGACTAATTAAGCAGCCTTACTGAAGAAGGGATATAAATGAACATCTTTACAGCGGCACAGAAACAATAGGCCGACACGATGGAAAAAGCAATCCGCCCCATTATATAATGAACTCTGTGAACTGTTTGTAATTATAGAAAAGTCACGTACCATCTACTGTATCATGCTCACGTCTGTGTATCCCTTTAAATTAGAAGGAAAAATAGCCTTTGGTATAGGAGGTTGTCTGGCACTCCTTTTCCAAAGCAAACAAGTTGTCATTAAGATTGTGTGCATTGTGCTTAGACATGTTAACCCCAAGGTCTACTTGTGTATCTGGATGAAAGTCACTTTAGCATCATTGTGCATTCTTCCAAACAGAAAAGCTAAAATAGAGAAACATATACTTATATCTAGACTTATACAACTGAACACTTATTTGAACTGCTGACATCAAATGAGCCCAATTTAGGGAAAAGAGAGGGATATAATTCTATAGGTGTTCAAATGTTATGCTCACCAACCCATGTCTGAGGTTGTCTGTGTAAATTTGTATGTGTGTATAGGGCTGCTACGATTAATCAGGTCTATTAATCAACTAATGAATTGATCGAAGATCAATCTTTTCTCAATTTAATAAAACCAATGTGTTTATTTGCGGTGTAATCACTCTGTGTCCACTCAATCTGACTATAGTTGTAAGACGACACTTGCTATGCTATATGCTATGCTTGTAATGTTATACAGTGTGTGTGTTTTTCAAGTAGATGAAAGACTGTAGACCTTTAGACTGTAGGTGAGGTAGAGATTGTAACTTGAGTTAATGCAGCTAAAATGCCATAGGCATATTCTATACATATATTTAGGAAAATTCAAGAATGGGTATGCACAGTGTATTCAGGAATACAGAATAATTAAAATGAAATTGTTCAAACTGACCAGCTCTGCGCTTCTAGTGTTAAATGATGAAGGCGAATCATGCAAGACATCACAGTACAGTATCAGTGCACAAACTACAGGGTTACAAGCCACTAGTAGGAAAACTACAGTCTAGCTCTGGATTCAGAAGGAAATATTGAAGACAAAGTAAAGGTTTTCTGTTTCATTTGAAAGAAATGCTTTTCTTAAAAGGGCAGTGTGCAGTTTACAGTATCATTTGTGAGCAAACACCGTTTGCTGTAGCGAGAGGGGAAGGAGCCTCCTCTGCCATGTTGCGGCTAAACGGTAATTGTTTTTCCATTATAATTATAATTTGTATTTAGCATAGCTCTCAAGCATTTGTGGGCCCATCTCAAACTCTGAATCATTGTCGCTAAAATCTCACGCATTGGGTGGGTGATAAATAATCTGTGCACCCCCCACTGTTGATAAAATCTCACTCTGATTTAGTGTTTTTGTTTTCCGAATAATATACATTTCTATTTTATTTTTGTTACCATTGCGTTAAGTATTGTTATAGGCTACTGTAATATCAATACTTTTATTGTAATATTAATACTTTTAGTATTTATTAAAGTATTACTGTGTAGCACATCCATATATATATATATATATATACACACCGATCAGCCATAACATTACGACCACCTGCCTAATATTGTGTAGGTCCCCCTTTTGCTGCCAAAACAGCCCTGACCCGTCGAGGCATGGACTCCACTAGACCTCTGAAGGTGTGCTGTGGTATCTGGCACAAGACGTTAGCAGCAGATCCTTTAAGTCCTGTAAGTCGCGAGGTGGGGCCTCCATGGATCGGACTTGTTTGTCCAGCACATCCCACAGATGCTCGATTGGATTGAGATCTGAGGAATTTGGAGGCCAAGTCAACACCTTGAACTCGTGATTCATCAGACAGGCCACCTTCTTCCATTGCTCCGTGGTCCAGTTCTGATGCTCACGTGCCCATTGTAGGCGCTTTTGGCAGTGGACAGGGGTCAGCATGGGCACCCTCACTGGTCTACGGCTACGCAGCCCCATACACAACAAACTGCGATGCACTGTGTGTTCTGACACCTTTCTATCAGAACCAGCATTCACTTTTTCAGCAAGTTGAACTACAGTAGCTCGTCTGTTGGATCGGACCACACGGGCCAGCCTTCGCTCCCCACGTGCATCAATGAGCCATGGCCACCCATGATCCTGTCTCCGGTTCACCACTTTCCCTTCCTTGGACCACTTTTGATAGGTACTGACCACTGCAGACCGGGAACACCCCACAAGAGCTGCAGTTTTGGAGATGCTCTGACCCAGTCGTCTAGCCATCACAATTTGGCCCTTGTCAAAGGCAGTCAGATCCTTACGCTGCCCATTTTTCCTGCTTCTAACACATCAACTTTGAGGACAAAATATTCACTTCCCGTCTAATATATCCCACCCACTGACAGGTGCCATGATAACAAGATTATCAGTGTTATTCACTTCACCTGTCAGTGGTCATAATGTTATGGCTGATCGGTGTGTGTGTGTGTGTGTATATATATATATATATATATATATATATATATATATATATATATATATGCATGCACACAGACAGACACAGAAACTAATGGAATGTATACATTAATCCCAGAAAAATAAGTATTTTTAAAACTTTAATACATAACAACTCTGGTTTATTTGTTTGTTTATTTATTTATTGCTGAGTCTATGAGGATGATTTTAACAGAACACAAGAATATTTTTCCTAAGAGGAGACATGGTTATTTTAGTTATTATTTAAAATGCATCACACATTGCTTTCTCTGCCATTGCTACACTTTATTTCTCTAGCTACCTTCGTAATAAACACTTTAGCCAGAGGCTTGGAAATCTAATATGCTTCAGAAGACTGCTGCACAGTCAGGATTCAATGAGTGATTATCAGTAAATAATTCAAATTAAAACTCCACAAACTATTGTAGCTCTAACACTCCAGTGGTTCATTATACAGTATTGCACATTTTAGTTTTCTGAAAGGTTTATGGAAATAAGATGCAAGTGTGTACCCGTAGCTTTAAATATAATTTTGTTCTAGCCATAAGGTCCAGAGAAAATAAAAACAATTGTTGTTCCTTGGGCTGCTTATTTCACTAAGACAGTGATTCACTCCTTGATTAAGAAACCTATTCCATAAAACAAAATGCAGTGCGTCTCCAGAGAAACATTTTTTTTGTGTGTGTTTTTTTAAACTTATGGGCACTTAGCAATGCAAGCATATACCAGAAACCTCTACCACTTCTTTGTTTGTTATGTTGAGCCTTCTGAGTTCATATATACATACATACATACATACATACATACAGTTAGGTCCATAAACATTTTGACAGTGACACAGTTGTCATCATTTTGGCTCTGTATGCCACCACAATTAATTTGAAAGGAATAAATCAAGATGTTCTTTAAGTGTAGACTTTCATCTTTAATGTGAGGGTAGTTACATCCAAAGTGGGTGAACGGTGTAGGAATTACACCCATTTTTATATGTGGTTCACCCAATTTTAGGGGCTCAAAAGTATTTGGACAAACTAACATAATCATGAATTAAATTGTGAATTTCAGTACTTGGTGGCAAATCCTTTGCAGTCAATGACTGCCTGAAATCTGGAACCCATAGACATCACCAGATGCTGGGTTTCTTCCCTGGTGATGCTCTGCCAGGCCTGCACCTGCAGCTGTCTTTAGTTCCTGCTTATTCTAGAGGTGTTTTGCCTTCAGTTTTGCCTTCAGCAATGAAATGCTGCTCAATTGGATTCAGGTCAGGTGACTGACTTGGCCATTGCAGAACATTCCACTTCACCTTAAAAAGTCTTGGGTTGCTTTCGCAGTATGCTTTGTGTCATTGTCCATCTGCACTGTGAAGTGCCGTCCAATGAGTTTTGAAGCATTTGGCTGAATCTGAGCAGATAAAATAGCCCTAAACACTTCAGAATTCATCCTGCTGCTTTTGTCAGCAGTCACATCATCAATAAATACAAGGGAACCAGCTCACTTGGCAGCCATACATGCCCATACCATAACATGCTTCACAGATGAGGTGGTATGCTTCGGATCATGAGCAGTTCCTTCCCTTCTCCATACTCTTCTCATCATTCTGGTACAAGTTGAAACTCTAATCTGGTCTTCCTGTTTACATCTTGTGGTAAACCCTCTGTATGTACTCTAGTCTACTGTAGTCTTCTCTTGATTGTTGACCGTGACACAGATACGTCTACCTCCTGGAGGGTGTTCTTGAGCTGGCCAATTGTTGTGAGGGGGTTTTTCTTCACCAAGGAAAGAATTCTTCTGTCATCCAGCACAGTTGTTTTCCATGGTCTTCCAGGCCTTTTGGTGTTCCTGAGCTCACCAGTGTGTTCTTTCTTTTTAAGAATGTACCAAATAGTTGATTTGGCCACATCTAATGTTTTTGCGATCTCTCTGATTGGTTTGTTTTGATTTGGTGTTGAAGGCAAAACGCCCCAAGAACAAGCAGGAACTAAAGACAGAGGCAGAGCATCACCAGGGAAGAAACCCAGCATCCGGTGATGTATATGGGTTCCAGACTGGCAGTTAAGAAGACACTGAGCTCAATGTGTTAAAATTGTGTTGTTAATTTTCATTACAGTACCGGTATCTTTTCAACTTTAAAGCAAACAAACACAAGCAATGCTGGTGTGCTGAGAATTCCAATGAGGCGATAGAGTTGAATATTAATAAGAGAACTTAACATGTTTATTCATTTATCTGGTCGGATCACTTTCAGAAATGAGCTATAATCCAATATCTCAAAAAAGTTATTTCCTTTGCAGTCTACCGTTCTTCTGCTCGTTATTGTAATATGATGTGCTTACATAAATATGGAAAGCCCTTGAAATGTGGAAATGGAAAGCATATTAAATTTGTTGGCATACACTTGTGGCTTCAAGGTTGCTAGGTAGGACCTTGAATATGAGCAGTATCAATGTTAAGTATTGTAAGAAAATGCAAACCAGCGTTTTTCTCAAATGTGAAGAGCCTGGTTACACATCAGTCTAAGGCTTGTTGGTTTATTGACATGCAGAATAAATACTGCCTTTTTTGATTTTTTAAATTGTATTCATTTTGAAGAATACAATGTCACTGCAATTCCTATCATGCTCCACTGTCTCGTATTTCCCTGTTTTTATGTGCAGTAGTGTCCATTTTACTGTATTTAGTGGTTGCTTTGTTATTGTGATAGATTTAGTTAAAATCAGAGAGTGAATTACATTTTCAACTGCTACGCTGTCGTCTTTTGATCCAAGATTATTATATTAAATGAAATAAATTAAAAATCAGTGAGGTTTTCAAAAGGAAGTAATGAAATTACTTTTGAGTGTATCTGTAGTGATTTTTAGACGTTCTTGGTATTACATTAAAATAAATGTTCTGTTGTTTAAAATAAGAGCATTTATTCCAGCAATCAGCTTCATGTGAATATAATTTGATGGACTGTAGGTTATAAAATAATTGTGCTGTATATTCCACTTATGACTAATGATGTAATGGGTGCTCTAATTTCCTGTGATTGTACCCCAGGGATTTCACTTAACAGAAAGGTTTGAGCCAGCACAGTCTGTAATTTCCGTACAATTACAAGTAAAGTACAGTACAGAATTACGTGCTCAATCAAAAATATTGAACATTTAGAAACTGGGAATTTGAAGACATTCGCTGCCTTATGTAGAATGTAATACAACAAAGAATTTTAGAAATATAAGTTTTACACATTGTGTATACTGTAAATGTACTTGTACAACAAGCAGTGATGGCGTACCATGTCAGTATCAATATTAAACCATAAAATTAGAATATGAACTACATAAGAATGCATATAATAATAATGGTAGCAGTGGCATGGAAGTAGTTTAATAATGTCATATTATGTGGACATGAAACCTTGTGGCCTATATGAAAGGAAGCATGTACTCTTGTTCTTGGATAGGTTTATTTTTAATGCATGTTCTCACTTGGTTTCCATTAGAAAAAAGCATAAAAGAGGCCTTTGTGTCCATACATGGGTTTGGCTGCTCAGAGTAACTAAGATTAGATATCCTCATTCCAAGCTTTTGCCTTTTTCAAAGCACTGCCTTGATTACTGCCTCCACACTCCCTATACCTCTGTCTCGCTTTTTTGATGGTGTCAATCAGGAGGAAATCATTATTAGAACATTTTCTGTATTGTTGAATCCAAAAGAAGAAAAAAAAATGAAGCTACTCACATCATCATCATCAGAGCACTTTCTTTCTCTCCCCAGAATTACTGGATTCCATAGGTGGATAAAGAAACATCTTAATGTCCTGTGAAAAGCGGAAGCAGTTCCCACACTACACAGGCTACATCTGTGCTAAGCAAGGAATACGTTTTTTTAATTGCTTATAATTCAGCTTGTAAATTGGAAATGGAGGACATAAAGGAAAAACCGAGTTCAAGTAGATTGCAGCCTTAAAATATGAGGCTATTTACACAGAGTTATCGATGTCACACACCAATGTGTCATTTTGTGAAGCTGGATCATTTGGGTCCTTCAGGAAGCTGGTTCATTTGCTTCTTTGAATAATAAACAAATAGCAAATGCACAAGCAAGATGGGATAGAGGAGCTTTTAATATATTTCTTAGCAGATGCCCTTATCCAGGGTGACATACAATTGTTACAATAGATCACATTATTTTTACATATAATTACCCATTTATACAGCAGGTGCGTTACTGGAGCAATCTAGGTACAGTATCTTGCTCAAGGTGTCCCCCACTTGGGATTGAACCCAAAACCCTCTGCTCAAGAGTCCAAAGCCCTAACCACTACTTCACACTGCATTGTCTAGTATACTTGTTGAACATTTATTTTGTATGTTAAATAAAACATAATTTAAAAATACCCTGAGGTGTGCTTGCAATAAAGGCAATTTCAGCAGACAGAGAATTCAATCAAAGACAATAACCTGACTTTAAGGTACTCAGTAGATGCTAGGAATATTGTCACTGGAAAACAAGAAAAATGTCTTGACCTACAGGTAAGACACCTAGGACAAGCCAGGGTTTCAGAACCGCTATTCCAACTGTCATGAGGAAAGTGCTAGTTCATTAATCAGAATCTTAATGTACTTATATTGCAGACCTTAGAAGACCTATTGAGTTGTTCATGTGTTGCCCCAGTGGTATTATTATTGAGGAAAAAAATCTGAGTTCAGAATTGTTAGTACTTCTGACATGAATTTTAAAAACCGTCAGAATGAATTAAACAAACAAAATTGCCTCTAGCACTACAAATAGAGAAGACCAGATTGCTCTCCCAGTTATCATGTGGAAACCATTTGTTACCTAGGATAATGATCTCTTTCAGCACTGCATTTTTCTGGACGCTGTGCAAATCAAATGAGAAGTTCGAAATGAATCTATAGCTGTGATTATTGTCATTTGGATTTCCCGAATGTGTATTTGATGTATTTCTTGGGATTTGGGGTAGGAGGACATCTTTTCTATTTGTCTGGAAGGGTGCCGCTGAAACCGCACATTGTCCAAGAAAATATTTAGACAGTGCTACATATTTCTTTCCATTTCAGTTATTTCACAAATAAATGCTACTTAATAGTGTTTAGTACATATGGAGAAAACTGTCTTTTACTTTTTTAACATGGTATGTCAGAAACATTTTGACAGACTCAGAAAACTGAATGCTCCAAAAAGGAGTCCAATATTCAGTCAGGTCAACAGGAAGAAAAGTCATTACACAGATAGCTAGTTAAATAAATTAATGACCTGGAAAATGTGTACAGAAAATATTTGTCTGCACATATTGTATGTTGTACAATGTAGGCCTATGCAATGACTGTAATACAGTGGTTCTCAACCCTAGTCCTGAAGGACCCCCTACCCAGCAGTTTTTTGTTCCAAACAACCTTTCAATTACTTAATTGAACCCTTCATTTAACTAATAATTTCCTAAATAAGAGCATTTTAATTATTTTGAACAGTAGGGGTTTAAAGTTCAGTATAAAATTGTATAAAGAACTTATCTCATTAAGGAACCAACTTCCAATCAGTTACACAATTTAAAAAGTCAAATGTAAGCAAATTATTACTTCAATTAAAGGTTCAATTAAGTAATTGAGAGCTCGAGTGGAAGAAAAAACAGAAGGGTAGGGGCTCCTCCAGGAACAGGGTTCGTAACCACTGCTATAAAAGCTTGTCATGATACTTTCACATTGTTTTTCAAGTATAAACTTGATTGTGCAAAATATTTTACTTCATGATTTTGTAAAAATCTGAATACGATGGAATATGTTTGCTTGTTGCAAAACGTTGGCTATAAATAGTAGTCTTGTGGAGATGTTATGTTGCCGTCATATAGTGCTTTTCTATATTGAATGAAAAATGAATAGATAACCTTTATGGTCCACCACTGTTTCAATGGAGATACCCTACTACCGTATAACTTCAGTATTTCCTCCTGTCTACTGAACAGTAACTCCGTTCCTTAAATTAGGCAACACTGACTTTGTGTACTGTACCAGAGTGAATAGATAACAGTGTAGTGTGTACTGGGTTTATTCTGCTGTATCCAGAGAGATCCGCATTCAGGTTTATTATCAGCTCCGGATATTTTATTCAATGCATGCAAGGGAACAGTCGCCTCTCACTCACGAAGCAATGGCAATGGCAGAAGTACAGAGAAATATATACATTGGTGAAACCTGGGAGTGTCTAATTTATCACCAATCATATGATAGTGATGAAAGAAAGAACTTCCAAAACCACTGGCTTGTAAGACCATTTCCTGAAGCTGACCTCACAATCTTACGATAGCAGTCGATCACATACCTTGTGAGGCTTGATAGGCAGACCTGTCTGTAAGCAAGAGCTGCACCCAGCTACTGTCTTTATACAAACCTCGTCCCCAACCTGCCTGCCAGCAAGGGCTACTCCCTGCCATTGTGCTTAATACAGAGTCCAGTCTGTCTCTTAGGGAAGTTCATTTTTCCCTCTGTAAGTGTACTTTGTCACCAGCCGCTCACATCACTCATGACACACTGACTCAGGCGTTACATAAGACACAACACAGCAAATCAATGGAGGGTATGTTGTAAAATAAATAAATAAAAGTATCCCAGGGATAACTGTGCACTGCATCTTGTCAAATACATAATTTCCTTTCTTCTTTTAAAGCTAAGTACAGGATACAATATCTACTGCTGTCAGTTATTTTTCTGAGTGTCAGCCTTAGCCTCCACAAATGCCACAAGAAAACAAATATACTGTGATTATGATATTGTACCATTGTTATTATTGTACAGCATCTATAATTGCCAGTGACCCATGGGCTGATTGACCGTATATCATAGATCCCGTGTTGTCCAAATCAACTCAGAAATTGATGTACAATTACATGTGTTCAGTTGAAACCTTTTCTGAGGAATCTATGGAACACGCCAAGAATCAAAACAGTGTGTTAAATGCATACAGTCCAATATGATGATGCTCTATATAGCATTTAAGCTCAATGATCAGTGTGCCATAGCTAAGGTTCGGATTCACAGACTACCAAGATCTGGATCTCACAGGCAGTAGGATCTCTATGACAAGCTGTTTACAAACTGTGTGGAACCATAATATATTTAGACCACATGGCTATCTCTGGGGAGTAATTCAGTAACTAATTAAACCTTTAATTTTAGAAAGATACACAGGAAGCAACTGCTTTGAATATCCCAAACTTACTGGAAATAATTTTAGACTATATTTCTTATGACAAGTAAAAGTAGTAATATAGTCTCTTCCAGGTTTATCATTGAATGTATAATTACGTGTGTAGATCCATATATAGCTTCCTGTGAGGTGTTCATGTATCTTTTTACAATCTTCTTTTATTATTATTCTCATAGGCTTGGCATCCTGGGTAACCCTTTTCAGTTATATTAAAGATAAATGTAGAGCAGAGAGGGTGTGAATAGCCAATACAGTCTCACTGTGCCCCACATCAAACTTTAATTATCTACATCGCCTGAGGGTTTTCCTCCTTAGCATTTCGTAATCTTATTAATCGCATAGAATTCAGATGTTAAAGTATATGAGCTATTTGAAAACTTTAACTCATTATGTATGAATCTATTAAAAGAAACCACTTCCCTCAGAGCAACTTTATTACTATATTACTTTATTGATATAAATATACAACACAGACTGCATTTTTACACTTATATGTATATCTTTAATATAAGTATATATTATAAACAATGTATATATAACCAAGAAGCTCCAGTTTATGCAATTGCAATTTCAGCTTTATCTCTGAAGATTTACTGAGCAAACAGGTTACCTTCTTTGTTGTACTTGCTTAGATAATGAATGCAACCAAACATCACTGGCACATCTGCTGTGAGATGTCAGCTTTGAAAAATGGTTTTGGAAGACAGAATTCTAATTTCATCCCAAAGGCTGAAGATAAGCAAGAGAAATCTCTTCTAATCTACTTGACAGACGCTATATATATATATATATATATATATATATATATATATATATATATATATATATATATATTATTTATATAAATAAATAATCTCAATCAATAAATACATACAAACATTCTGTTTTGGAACCCCAACCCACCCTTGAAAATTCAGGTTATAGGATGTGAATTGTATGTCTACAGTTTGATTACACATATGCTATTTCAAATGATCATACTTGTATCTGCCATGTCATTCTGTTAGTGCTCTGTGTTATTTGTGAACAAGACAAACAACTCTACCCAATGTATGTACTATATTGGAAACTATATATATATATATATATATAATATATATATATATATATATATATAGGTATATACACACAAGACCTAACGCACCTTTGATAGATTTTCTCTGCAAGTTCTCAGATTCGTTTGCAATTGTATATAATATTCAGTTTAATGATATATTCAGAATTTTTTAATTGGTCAGAGCTTTGCATGTGACCAAATCCAGCAAGTAATTTAAATTACATAAATACAATTACTTAATACTAAAAGAAGGTACGAACAGCTAGCATATTATTATTATTATTATTATTATTATTATTATTATTATTATTATTATTATTATTATTTTCACGCTTTCTCTGTGTGGTAATAATGCAAATGCTATGCTATGTCTGCTATACAGCTACACAAGGCTGAGAAAAAATGAACCATGTAACATAACAATTCAGAACTACTGTTAGTAAGCAATTCATATAAAGAAATGATTTGCTATAATAGAATCTGGTGTTGACTATTTCTGTACTGTTCATAAGGGGAAGGTTATTCCCCCTCCAATGTATATAAATAATGTACAGCAAACTGAATAATGCCTGCTGTTAGTTTTTTCTGTGTAAACTAAAAACTAAATTCACACAATGTAACACCTCAGATCCCGTAATTTTCTAAAACTACAGAACCTGAAGAAATGCAAAACAAAACATAAAAGTAATTTATTATAACGAGGCAATGTGTTTGTTCAGATTGTTAAATAGCTACTTTTTATTTATTCCCTTTATTTATGGTTTCCTATGCAGCTGTGTCCATTGTCAAATTCAGTGTTGTCTTTTTCTGATCCTGGCATTTATATTATTTATGTCCATGAATTAAAGCTTTAATTAAGTTGGATTAATAGAAATAGTTGGATAATTTGTTTTCATAAACAATTTTTAAACCGTGCTCGTCTTTTTCTATGTATTTGTTTCCCCTGTGGACAAACATGCCTCTGGCCCTTCCTTGAAGAAATCTACTTCCCATTTTATGAGACAAATACACATTTTCATACATTTTTAATCACTACAAGTTATTGGATGCCTTAGTTCCTGAAGTCGGCAAGCTCAAACGATCTGTTGCTTCACTCTTGGCATCTTCAGTATTTGAAAACCAAACTAAAAACGCAAACAAATGTACACTTTCTAAATTCGAGTAAATCTTAAATGCCCCTTAGTTAAAATGATTGATTGACATTCTAGGTATTTCTGATCTGATTGAATTAGACAACTTTGAAAAAAACAAAAAACATCGAAAACCTATTCACAGAAACTTCAGAAATCATCAGTCTCCATATATTGACTAGAATGTGAACATGGATGCTGTTATTGCTACATCGTCACTGTGTCCTTGTTATATATTTATTGCCTGTGTTGTAAATTATACATCTGAGATTAGTTTCTCTTCTCCCTAATACAGTCAAGGTGTGTTACTTCCCCCTGTTTCTGACTTACTGGCTAAAGAAACATTGTCTGTGTAAATACCTCCCACTTACAGGAGACTAAACTACCATGTGGATTGCTTATTTTGTAATTAATTTAGAATTCCATCATCTTCAGATATGCCCTCTCGGCACGCACCCCCAGGTGTGATTACAAATTGGTGTCCTCCTATCTTGTTGTCAAGGTAAACTGAATTAATTTACAAGGCAGATGCTGAACCGAGGACGATAGGGCTGGGATTCACAGATTTCTGCTAAGCCTCGGCGGACCCTGGCTCGGTAGGGGTCACTTGAATAGTGAGCCTCTTCAGCAACAGTCCACATCGCCGTCTTACCAGTGGGAGAGCAGCATCCACTGTTTCGCTCTCGGTGTATCCCAAGGTCCTCCTGAGTTTTCATTACATATCTAATGCTAAGTCTATAACTTTGTCCACGTCCCGCTTTGCCTATTTATAAGATATAGCAAGGGCCTTGCATTTGATGGCCAAAAAAATTGTAAATATAGGTTTCCTCTTACTCATGCTGGGGAATATAACCAGTGGAGTATATTTTACATAAAATTTTGCATTTGCTCTTTTGTCTTTTTGTTTACTTGTTTGTTCCTCCACCAAGGAGTAAATAAATAAATAAATAAACGTCTGATAGAAACTAAACTTAAACTATATACAGTAATTTCTCCTTGAAAATGTTTTGACAACCATTATATATTGATGAAATTCATTCCATTGTGTAAGGACACTCAGAACAGCGAAGACTGACAGCCACATATTACACCAACGCAATTTATGATTTATATGTAAGAAATAAGATTCCAAGTCATGCCTTTCTTTGTGTATCTGGTGTGTATTATGGAAATTAAGACTGTTCTCTGTGACAGTAATATGGAACAATTATTGTGTTGCTATATTTGAAAATCCGATAATCCAGTTTTTTTTCAGTGGTGGATTTAATTAAAAAACATAAGAAAACCTTTGCATGTTTTATTTTTTGAATATGCGTTTATTTTCTGTACGTCTTTGTTTGAATGAAATACAGCGAGTGTTTTCACTTTCTTCCCCTCTCGGTTACTGTATGTAATAGTGTTGCTTCAGTTAAATGTTTGCTTTTGCTCATACATATGCATAAATCAGCTGGATGCGCATCTTACTTTTGTGCCCTAGTGGAAGGAAATACAGTGCTCTGATTTCAATAGAAGCAGTGATAGAAACTACCGTTTTCTGGGGTTCAGGCAATGAAAAGTGAAAAATTAAATAAACGTATAGAAATGTGCAAGGTGTATTTCAACTTAATTTAATGATTCCCCACTGAACTAGTAGTGTGCATCTGACCATTTATGTGTTTGCCTATTGGAAGTGTTTTGAAATGTTATCACTGACTGGTCCTCCATGATTATAGCCTGATTTAGAATGACATGCATGATTACAGAACCAAGATGGAAAAAAAAAAATCTCAGACAGAATTTCTGTGGCATCCAGAATATGAACAGTATTTGGATGCACAGTACACTGTTGAATTCCCACAGTGCACAGCAAGAAAGTAATTAGAGCATTTGGTTCACAAGACTAGAATTATAATTAACATTACTCATTCTCCTTATTGAATCGATGACAACAAAGGTTAATATTTTAATTAAATGTAAATAAAAATGCAAGTTTTAATGTGAAGGGACATTAAACATAATTAGATATATAAATGTGTGTGTGTGTGTGTGTGTGTGTGTGTGTCTGTTACATAACAGGGCCATTAAGCATATATGTGTGTGTGAGTGTTACATAATAACACTTCTTGTTTTCTTATTTATTATATGATGTATTGTGTTGTGGATGGTGAAGTTTATCTGCAGCGACCAAACTTCAGATCGATGGTAATTTATTTCCCAATTTCACGTCTACGCAATCTTAAAAAAAAATGTATTTATAAAAATAAATGAACAGGAGATTCAGTGGCACATAACTTCTATACGTTATTGTAAATTCAGAGGAAAAAGAAAGCAGTGCATCGCAGTTACCAAACCTAGTTTCTTTCATAACTGACCTTTATTTTTTAAAGTTTTTTCCCCATGTGAAAGTATCAGTTACATATAATGCATAAGGTAAGCAGTCTTTTAATATGTTTTAGTGTTTCCTGTGATTTCTCAAAAATATACAATCTGTTGTACTGCTGATTCCATAATTTGGGGAGAATTCCCTTCAGTGTCTCTTTGACAATCAATATTTGAATGAAGAATGTCCACTTGTATCTCAAATACATATCTGAGGCAATTTCAGCAACACTCGCACCTTTTTGTGGAAACTTATAATTGCATCTTTTGTATTTAACCAGAATCATCATTCCGACCTGAAAGATTGGGATTCTTTGTTGAAGTTTGGGAGAGATTTATAATAGTATTAATGATAAATGTCAAAGGTGCCCCACGAATAATAAAACTATCACTTATTTTCTCTATTTCTGAGTCTTTCCAACTGCTTTTGTGGCAAACTATGCCATCTTAATTTTGCAACTTGTAAGCTGTCTCCCTGCTGAAAAATGTAGTTTATTTGATTTTCTATTGTAACCAGGACATTGACAATCAAGTGTATTTCATATGAACACGAGGAAGAGTGAGAATGCAATCAGATCAAACCATTGTATTCCAGGTGACATTTTGAAAGGATTTAAAACAATATGCAAATGCTTCCATCTCGAAAACTACAATCATGCTCCGCTTTGCTTGAATGAAAACATTGACCCACCCACGTCTTGCAATGTTTAAACCTCGTAACTGATGGCTGGTTTACAGTTAATAACGAGCATTTTACAAACTACAAACCCAGCATATGACGGGTTTGAAATTTGTGATTAGCAACTGGGTCAGTGTTTTAAATTTAACTGGTCTGGCCTGTATTGCCAGTGAGTGAGTCCTGAATCTCTGGAACGACACTCGTTGAGACAATTAAAACTATTCACCTATTCAAATGACACTATTGACACAGCTGCTATGAAGAAAGGCAGCAGGAATGGAATGCGTTGTTTGAAACATTGAAAGCATATAATTTCACTTCGGTGAAACACAGGATCAATATTCTTCTTGACTCATCACTTCCTAATCGTGTATGCGATCTGTATGATCATCTATTGGTTTTGCTTAGATCAAAGGCACACTACTTTATTCCTCTCAGAGAGCACACTCTTATGGTTTTCATTTCACTTAATTATCTTACTGAAGTAATTATTTTATCGTTTTCACCACTTTAATTCCCCTTTCCTGGTTTTACACTTCAGTTGTTAAAAAGGCCTATAACACCTACTTTAATTTGAACTTCAAGGGCACACATTGTGCACAGCTGTTGTGGATTATTTGCCACAATAACTAAATGTTCAAGATTCAGGGGCGAGAACAAGCTTCTAATTGTGGATAATTTGCACAGAAGCTGTTTTTCCCATTATTGAAAACACTAATTTCATATTGATTATAAATACACTGTTATATATGTGTCGTTTGATGACATAAGCAGCAGCAAGACAGAAAGGGCAAAATCATTACGGGTCTGTCAACACTTCTGAAAGTCAATCATTCTGCTTCCCAGTTCTACATTTCAGCCAGTTGCTTCTTTGTGGTTTTCAAGTTCACAAGGAAGAATGTGACCTTGTTAAACCAAAATCTTAAAAAAATATCTTTATCTAAAATGTATTTGATTGATCAAAACAATTATGCGGTGCTAGCTTCTACAAACTAAATCCCTGCAATTGGCCGTATGCTGCTCAGGGCTACGGCAGCAAAATCGTGTTACCGAAGCTAATTTGTAACTGTGGTCAACCTTCCAGTACAGAATATTTAGTCATAGATTTTGCTCGGTCTGTAAAACTATGGAAGCTGTCAGAAGTGGGAAGCAATCCATCTCTAATTTCTCCTTAGGCCGTTTTCTATTAGAGATTGTGTTTGTGCCAGTTCACTCTTCAAGTCCCACGGCTCTGAAGGGGAGTCTGAATTCTCTGAGCAGGCAAACGTGCTCAGTAACAAGGCGTACAGTATGTGCCCGTGCAGTTAGAAATACCACAGCTTCATCTGCATGGAAGGTTAATTGATTTTGTGAATGTTAGAGGGGAAAAAACGAGATTGGGTAGGCTTTCGGATTTGGCATCACAATAGAGTTGGTCATTACAAAAGAACATGGTTGTATTGGTAAAGTAATTCCCACATCAAATGTGTTGCCCAGTGATTCAATTATTGTAAGCACACGTGGTCCAACTGTGGTGCAAACCTGGTGCAGGACCTTGAGTAAAACCCTGCACGGTGCAGGCCAGGAGCCACACGCAGCATTTGCGGTGCAGGTTGGTGCCTGAGACCACAATGGTGCAAGTCACCTCCTGCCAGCCACGCCAGGCTGAAGAGCAAAGCGTCTTGGTGGTTGGAGTGCTCTTTTCAGGTAACTATCAATCTGTGGCCCTGTAGCATATTCTTGTGCATCTAGTATTGTGTTTTTTCAACTGTATGTCTGCTTTGAAACACACATTGTTGCTGGAAATTCCTACCTCCAATACAAAATGTAATTAATTATGTCCACATTAATGCTGGAGAAGGTTAAGAGTGTTTGCTTGTTGAGAGTTGATCTTTTCCAGCCAAACCGTAGTGATCGGAAGTTCTTTGTTGCTGTGAGAGCCTTGCTATCTCAGGACTGTAAGATCTGCTATTTATATTTAAAGCTCCTTGCCCTGTAAATATGTACAGACTGTGAGCACCAATGACAGCAAAGGGTGTCTAAGCCTCCTGCAGATAAGACATTTCTGAGCCCTATCTGGTGTGGCTGCTTAAGACGCATGGCTTGGCAGTGCCTGCTGATGAATGCTCTGATGTAGCCAAAGCCCATTGGGAGACGTCTTCAGCAGCTAATATTCATTGCCGCTGCCACAGCTTTAATTGCATCATATTAATTATTCCACTGAAGTCATCTTAATGCCTGTTACATTAACTGTTGTTGATTTACAAATTTATCTGAAACTGGTTCATATTCGAAATGTGAAATCCATATTATCATTATTTATGTGAGTGACAGAGGAATGCTTCACATATTATCATGTTGTATTCGAGGTGAACTAATAAGACTCACTTATCTTCTAATTTACACATTAGTTTTAACACAGATTTTAAGCTTCTTAGCTTTCCCCTCTGGGGTACAAAAATAATAAAAATACTGAGCTGCATAGCAACAGGGATCAATAGCTACTATGATATTTGTGTGGGAGTTGAGAACTGAGCTGTTCTCATAATAACATTCTTCAGCCTTTGGTAACCAGAGGGATATATAGCTAAATAATACAATTCTGAGTTGAAAGCAGACACAGTACATTTAGAAAATAAAGATCTTTCACCCTCAATATGTAATATAAAGTTTGAGATAACAAGTTATAATGAAGAGAATAATTGCAAAAACTGTACTTTTTCAAAGAATTATCTCGGAGCTTGAGAAAATGTATTTTTATCACTCAAAGAATAGTCTGGCAATGTCTTTTTGAAGAGTTTACATAAGGGAAGTTAATTAATTATGCTAAATATGTTAAATGTATTGCTAATTTGATATCTCTCAAAGAAAAGTACAGGCTATGTAGGGAACTAAAAAAATCTGGAGCTAAAGTAGCAGGGAATTGTTGGGCATAAAAACACAGAAAATAAATGTTGTGCTGTGAACAGCCCCTTGTACTGTGTTTGTGTTCAAATACAATGGGTAACAAGTTGTATTACTCAAACAACAACAAAAATCATAAATCCTCTCAGTCTGTAATGCAGTTTTAATTACTCTGTGACAGCGATATGCATTGATGGTCTGGGAGAGCCGCAGCCATGCAGGATTTACAGTTAACTTACTATCCTTGGTGGGTAAAGACTTGGAAACAGTGATAATGTATTCCAGTTAAGTCAATAATTAATTTATTTCATTCATTAAGAGTTCAAGTGGAATGCAGCCCAAACGACCCCGTGACTCTTCAGGACCAGGAGGGAGTTTAAAAGGGCCGAGATATTTTGCCCCAATTCTGTGTAATTGATGATGATTTATTTTCTTAAATCTAATGCTTAATAAAGAAGGGAACATGGATTCATCTGTTTTCTCAGCTTATATCACTGTGCTTTAAATTATGCCATAAAATGATCTGGCTTTGAGACATTTTGAGAGAGAAGAGATGGTGTTGAGAGAGAGAGAGAGAGAGAGAGAGAGAGAGAGAGAGAGAAGAGTTTAAGGAAATTGAATGCAGGACCAAACCAAAACCGAGTGAGCTTGAATTTATTTCAACACCTCCCCGTGGTATCCCTGAGACCCTAATGATTTGAAAGCCTTTAGCAGTCAGTTTGCTGTAAGTATGACCTTGAATTTAGAATTTAAAGAGGCTCCCGCACTTCAGCAGGAACTCGGGAGGACAGACGTAGAACAAATGGTATTGGGCGGCTGAATCTCTCTCTTTAATGAAAGAACAAAAAAATTCTATTTATGTTGAATTACAAATGAAAACATTCCTGCAGAGGGTTGTCGACCATATTAAATTAAGGATGGTTTTAAACGAACACAAAAGGAACAGCGATAAACCTTATTCACACATGTACATTAGCATCTGTTAACAAGAAGATTTACAGAGCGTGCAATGCCAGAATGGATATATACACAGACCTAAGGCTTGAGGTCTCCCTGAGCACAGAGAAGTTTTGCAAGAGTCCAGCGAGTCATCTCAAATCATCATTTGGACAATTGTTATCCTCGATCAGATAATCTATTCTTTGATCTCGTCCCTTACATTGTGAGTGTGAGCAGGAGGCAGTGAACTGTCCACCCTCTGACATGGTAGTTGGATTAGGAGGAAACAGTTTTTAACCGGAACCACTGCTATTTTATACAACCGCACCATGTCTATATCACTGTGTCTTAGAGATCTTATAATTCACCACAGTGTCGCTTGTACGAAAAACAGCCATTTGAAGAATTATATCCATGTGAAAATCATGCATTAAGTTAGTCAAAACACATAACTATATTCTGTAGTGTAGAATGAACTGTAATGATTTATTTTCATTGGGAATTGTCATTAGTATGTATGATGCATACCTTTCTCCTATAAATACAAACAGGTTGGGTTTTGGGATTCTTTCAAATGCTGATTTTATGTCAAAATCAACAAGGACTGACTTTTTTTCCCCCCGGTAACAATTACATATACTGTGTTTACATTTATACTGCGCCTGAGGTCAAGGTTGACAGGATCTGCAACAAAGCCTTCCATCACAGCAGTGACATCTGCACGCAAATGTTACATTTTAATCATCAAGGCTGAATAAATACAACACAGAAGTAGATACCTGCAGACTCCACACTGCTTAAAGTTAACTTCACTGTAAGATCTGTAACAGCCATATGTCACGTTTTACTTTTTTGGAGACAGTTTTTAATTTTAGCTTCCCTGGTGTGTATTCATAAGTTTCCTTTTTAAAGTTACTCCTGTTTCAATTCAACTGTCATATCCTCAATCATAGCCATTACAGTGTACCCCCCCTAAGCTAATGGGAATGTGTTGACAAATTATAAAGAATTGTAATGCTTTTTAATATTTCTATTTTTTGTCTTCATTATGACAAATCTTATTATCTATTTATTACAGCTTATTTACTTAATTTTACTCACAAACAAACAAACAAAAGCTGTTTGAAACCTTTTTAATGATTATATAAATTTGTTGGGTACACAAGAGACAAAGTATTATAACAATAGTAGTATACATGCCAAAAAAAAAATAGGTACGTAATCTCAATCAATGTCATTCACATACCCCCTCACACGTGTATTTTTAGTAAACTGGTTCATTTAGTTCAACTAGGAATACTACTGGAACTAAATGAGACATAGTTTACTAAAAGTAAACCACATGCACATGTGTGTGCAACATTCATATTAAATCATATTATACGATTAAGTTATTTTAGAAGACAAACAGAAAGACCCTCAGAGCAGACTTCAAAACAGTCTCCTGCAGATGGACTGACTCAGTCATCCTTTCCTATGATGAAAACAGAATCCACCAATTAACCACAGAGCTCTGCCCTACCTGTGCCTGTCTGTGCATTTTCTGGTTTTGTCTTCACTCATTCACACATCTCATTTTACCTTTTCGGCTTCATCTTTAGTTTTTTTTAAATTACACCTGTATTATTTGTCATAATCGCATTGTAACAGAAGTTTGCTGCTTGATTCTTTAAAGTAAAACAAAGAGACCACTGTGTTTGTGTATATTAACACTGATCAATTGAATGGATATATAAAAATAAATATCTTTGATAAATAGGTATAGTATCTAAATGAAACACCAAGTAATGCATTGTTTCAAGGGAAGGATGTGAATACTTTCAACTGCATCATATGTATCTATCTCTGTCTCTCCTGCTGCCTATAACATTAGGTTTAATTTCCCACTTGCATTACAGCAGACAGAAGGCATGGGCCCTGAAGAAATGTATAGATTCCTGCTTTTTCTATTTTGCAGGTAAAATAAGTGTAATGGTATCACTGAGTTTATTAAGGGGTAAATAGCTGTTAGTACTTTACACATGCTTAACATTAAGAGGATGCTTAAAATAGTCTTAAAATATTATTTATGCTAGTTTCATGTTTTTGTATTGTTATTGCCACTTATGTTTTTGCTGTGCCAATTAACTATAGGTGAGCTCAGTTTTTTTTTTTTTTTTTTTTACAATATCAAACCATTCTGGAAGCTCATTAGTCTCATATTTATCAATTAATTTCTTCCTGCCAGGAAGAGTACATTTGAAAATGACATACAGGCTAATTAAACATAAATACAGGGCTGTCAGTACATAAACACTCGGTAGTATGCAGTGCACAAATAATGATACAATTACAATAAAGATGTTTTTAAATAAATTGGTATAGCCCTGTCTCCCGACTTCTTCTCTAGCAAACACGCCAGACGGTTCTTTCCTGTATTCAATTATCTCTAGCATATTTAAATGGTTGTGAATTTGTGTGCTGTATTTGTGCAACTGTCTATTAAATATCCATGCACAAGCACTAGCCAGTAACTGTATAAATGCCTAGAGTATAGAAAGTGACAGTTAAAGATGCACTGTCTACAAATGACAAATGAGCAATCGAGAATCTTCTCTTGAGAATGAACAGACACTAAATGTTTACTGAGTAAATCAGACAAATCCATGGGATGGATCTCCGGCTGCTGTGTTCATGTCAATGAAAATCCCCTGCTACTATCTATTCGAGCATGATAAATAGGTGTGTGCTGATGAATATAAATCATTTCCAACATCAATTTGATAGGGCCTAAAGAAAGCCAAATTTTTAAATTGAGACCTCACAGAAACACAACTGGAAGGCATTTATTGAAACAGGTCAACACCTTAACACAATTGGCAAGCATTGTTGCTGTAACTTATTACACAAACAAAACATACACACAAGTAAATAAATACAAATCTTTGCACTTACCATTGGGATGTTTTGGATTTATCCATTAAATTACTTGTTTTAAAATACAGGCAATCAGTTTCTGAAAACTCTTATTTTGAATCTTTGTAACTCGTAGGAACCAATTTTCTCAAAGAAATAATATTATAAGTTGGGGATTGGTTCCTCTATTTGACCAAAATTACATTTATAGATGAGAAATATAGTTCCATTAATATTTGTATATTGTAAATAGGGATCACCTTGACTATAGACAATTTTTAAAGCCTTCTTATTGTTTTACATACCATGTTTTCATAATTCCTGGGCTCATGGGTTGGTCTGATTGTAAGAGTTTTTGGAAGGACTTCTTGGCTTGGTTGGACTTTTTGGTTAGGGTCTTGTTAGAGTCTTGTCCAAGGACATTTGGGCAGATGTCCTCCTCTTTCCCTGTAAGTTTTTCTGTAGCAGCTGTACATGTTGGATTTGATGATGGACTGCGTTTAGTGTTGAGGTCATTTACACTTTTCTACCAGTCATGGGCAAAGAAACCCAATAAAGTTTGGAAACACAAAGATGAAACAATCAAAAAAAGCACCTGAAAAGCCACTGAGTGTCTCGAAAGTGAGATGACTTGTGCAGAACATCAAAGCACACATTTGACCTTGTTCACTGCCATGGCATTGCATAGGTGCAAGTGTGGAAAATCAAAACAAAGCATTCATTTATAGATGTTGTAAGTGCTGTTCGTCATAACACAAATGTTGTAAAGTCGAGGACTTGCCTGTATACTATAAAGTAGATGGATCTCTCAATGAACCAGTGCTTTAATGTTTTTCTTTTACCTTTCAATTACACTTTACTGATGGGGCACCTCAGCTCTTCACACATTTGATTTACATAAGTAATAGAGAGAGAGAGAGAGAGAGAGAGAACAGAAAAAAACATGAATAACCTGTGTCCCTTTAACTGTATTCCTACAACTTCAGTGACAATTCATTTTCCAGTCTGCAGCTCTTGTTTTCACCTCAGATGCTTTTGCGCTCTCTCTTCCCTCATTGTTGCTTTGAAGCGCTGTTGTCAGATTCTTAGTCACAGAAAGCCCACAAGTGCTAGAACAATAGAAATGTGTTACATGTAAGAACACACCACTCTGTGATGCATCTTCACCTCTGCCAGCTGGTGACCAAACACCACAGAATGTGTGTGGGGGAAAAAGGAACATTTAATGATGTTTGGATATCCAAAGCTTTACAGTGAATCATTATCTGATATTTACACCCCCCCTGTGTTTTTTACACAGGTCCCAGAAAATCATTCATTATCCCAATAATTGTATCTTTGTTCGTAAAACAAATGCTTACAGACAAACCACCAGGGGCTCATGCTGGATCTTGTGGACAATCTGTGTTTCTATTTTTACTTGTATATATTTATATGCTTAGAAATGATATCAAGAGCATCCTTATGTAATGATGTTAAATGTTTTTTTTTCCCCCTTCTCTCCAAAAACCACTGTGCAGGCAAATGATTCTGCTGTTAGATAGGTGAGAAATCGCAGTATTGTCTAGGCTACATGCATTTTTCTTTAGAAATGCATTAAATATAGTGATTTGTGGAAATGGTCAACTACAGAATCTATACATTTGTTACTTTTTTTATGTTTAAGTGACTGTTGAGATACCGTTTTGTTTTCTCGATGGAGAGGACAGCAGTACACGAAGGCATGTAACTTTTCCAGGGTCGCACACTACATCAGTGCCTGAGATTTAAAATTAGGATCCCTGTCTCACAGTTGTCATCTCCAATCAGCGGGCCACACAGCCTTCTGCAACGCTGGCACAGAGAAAGCAAAATGTATTCCGTGTTCAGTTTTCTGCCACAATTTCCAGAAGAGTTTGCTAATCAATTTTAGTCAGAAAAAATGTTTTAGCTGCCAGGAGCACGGTTACATTAATAAATTATTACTGGCGTCCTCCACAGCTGTCACATTTGCATTTCCAAGTATAATTTTGCCGAATGAAATGAAACGCAATAGAACTTATGAAAAGGTAAATTAATATTGTATTTCTATACACCCGCTCATCATTAAGACAACATCAACTGCTTAATAATGTATATCTACCTGTATGTACATACACTCACAGATAGATGTATACATACAGGACATATATCACCGTCATTATTAGCAGCCTTTATCGATCCACTGCTGGATGAAGGTGGCCACTCTCCAAGATATTTCCAATTATTTCCATGCAGTGTCTCTTTTCTAGCTCACACCAGCAAATCTTATTTCATCTTCCCATCTTTTATGTGATCATCTTCTAGGACTTTTCTTTTTAATCTCTTGGGATCCATTCTATAGCTTCCTTTGTCCATCCTTTCTCTGTTCCTTTTGCAATGTGTCCGGCCCATTGAAATTTTAACATTTTCATTCTTACAATGGCCCAATTTACATGCATGTTTTAACCTCACTCGAGACAATATGTTCGAGTCACAGATGCAATGACCATCTTCCTCTCGTTAACATGGTTTTAGTTTATTGCACTCGGGACAAGCTGCTGTTTACCCGACTTCATGCAAATTAAGGGCAAAGGACTGAATTAATATGTAAATTAGCTCTACATACAGCACTTGTTCTGTTTTTGCTGGAAAATCCCAGAAAAGGTGGTTTATTTGCGTGAGAACTGTACTTGAGATGCTTACACCACAGAATCCATGGCTGCCATGTGACAACTTGTTCAAATTAAACCGTGTGCAGCTGTGGCTTGTGCCTCGCATCTAGTGGTTTAATACTTCGTTTTACTGATTTTACCCGAGCCCTCAATAAAAGTGTTTTATAAAGTTGTGATTACAACACGATGTGCAGTACTGAACTATGCACAACAGACCCACAACAATATAGAGAGAATAATGATAAAAGGGAAATAAAACAGCTTTCCGCATTACTATTACTAGAAATACAATTTTTTTTCAAGTATTTGGGATTGACCCTGTCCTTCTCCGGGGCCATTGTTTTTTGGCCACAAATCTGATTTCTCCTGTGCATCATCACTTCACGAGTTAAAAACAGTGCATGTAAACTGTAAACAGCAACAGGTTTCATGGTCGATGAAAAGTGGTCGTTGCATTACTAAATGTAATTGTTACTATATAACAATTTCACTCGCTGTTCCATTAAATTACTATTTTCTGTAGCTGCCTTTCAAATAAAATCAAACAAACCAAAACTCATAATAGGTTCCCTTAAGAATATAATTTGGTCTGTAGCTTGTGTTATAGAGTATAAGTTGCACATTCAATATCTACTACAATTTTAAATTCAAACAAGCTTCATACATTTTCAAGTCCTTGAAAGAGACCCATTTACTGTGCTTGAAATTGTGTAATTGAAGCATAACTTGTAAATAGTAAAGAATATGACATCTCATAAACTTGCAGACTTAATGATATACAGTTTTGTCAGAAATATGTTTTTTTTCCTTCTCTGCACAATAAAATAAGCTCTGTCAAGATGTAAACTGCACCAGCGCTCATAGAAAATTCATTTATGATTAGGGCATAAGTAGTCAGCTCTTTCAATATCTTTCTAATAAAATACTTCTAATGACGGTACTTGAGTAGATAGCCTGCTGTAATGACTAAAAAGAAAGGATTAATTTTTTTTTTTTTTCTGGAAATGGTTTTGCTTTGCATAGAGTAACAGACTCTCTAATGGAGAAGGTCTCAAAGCACTGGCAAGTAATGTCCTCGATTTCCAGTCTGCTGAGTCATGGTCCAGTGTGTGTGTACGGTGTCCGTGACTGTTGCTCTGGTATCCTCATAGCTAAATCACTTTAAAGGTATTTCCGTGTTTGGCAGTGGAAAATGTGGATCATTCGTGCAGAACTCAGATACAGATGCATCTAATACCAACAAGGTGGCAAATATTAAATCACACAGATGAGGTTTGGTACGTGCCAAATTTGTTGTGCATGGCTTATGATGTAATCACATTATTTTCATGACCCTTGTACCACTTAATTCAGATTTTAAAATTCTCTCTCTCTCATGTTTAGTTTAAAATAAAAAATCTAGTTAAGTAATAATGTTTTCAGTTATAACTACCTAAGTTTAAGTAGTAAGTTTGTGAGTAAGTACTCCTAGCTTTAATAATTTAACACAGAAGAAACACATCTCCACTAGTAAACCTATCCTGTTTCAAGACTAAAAGGTAACAAAAAGTAATACCTGATAAAGTAATCAAGTCCTGAATATCAAATATTTATGTTGTAAACACCATGTGTAACCATCTCTGTTACAGCAATGCCCAATGGGACAAGATAGGCAGCAGCTGTTTCAACAACCATGATACAATTACCCAAACACACACATCCACAGTGTTCTGGAAATAAATACAGTAGAATCTAACTGTTCCAAAATGTGTTGCAAGTAATGGAAATTAAACTATTCATTCATTTTAATATTTAACATAGTGGTCCAAGGCTAGCTTGATTTGAATTGTATACACACACGCACACACAGTGGCTGCAGTGTAATGCTGGCCGTGTGCCCCAGGTCATCATCCTCTAAGGTGAACCTCCATCCCGACCACAGCAGCGGGAGGCGGCAGGAAGTGCTAAATTTACCCTGAAATCATGTGTATCATTACAATTTAACACAGATGGAGGCCACTTAACTGGGTGTGTGGTTTTTAAGGTGACTGCTGCAGCAAAGCTATTTAAGTTTTTATTGAATACATTTTATACATATTTCTAGACTATATTTTTCCACTTGGAAGTTGTGGTTGGCTACTTTTTTCCAAAGTAGCTCAGTGTAGCTATTGTTTTCAGGAGTAGTTTTTGGCTTTAGTGAGCTGCTCTGTGTAAAGTAGCTTCTCCCAAATCAAACTACTATCGAATGTTTCTAGAACTCTTTTTTTGTGTGTATTAGTGTATGTTGTAATACATTTTTACTGCGTATATTAATTACCATAAATGTCAGTCCAGTCTGTATCAGTTTACATTTTAAATACATACAAATTAAATGGTTTAATTGGCAGGCAATATATTTACATTTTTAATGGTAATGGGCTTTGAAAAGTACATTACATTTTCTCATCTTGTCAAAACAGCATCTTTGTGTTTTAATGGGTACAAGTAGACAAAAACTAAATATGCATCATTATAATAAATAGTTTTTATAATGATTATCCCTCAGTTATTAGTTTCAGATTAACTGTGACATCCATTTTAACTGGGATATTTGACCATATTCTGCTCAGATCAGAGACCGATTTTGATCAATTTTCTTCAAAGAATGAGTTATATTAAAATATATTAAAATCTTCTATTACCACTGTACTATTAAGGAACAAAGAGACAGTTTAATCCTGCTAATTACAGCCTTCAATGTAAAAAGAGAGGAACACATAATAGTAACTTTAAACAAGCATTAGAAAGAGGCAGACCTAGTTTTGTTTTACTATTATCATTTACTCTATCCAAAGAATGCATTTCCCAAATTGTTAGAGGTTTATACTAAGGAATTCTCATATTAAATTAATTCAAATGAAATGTAATTTAAATGAATTCCCTTGGCACATTTGGAAACAAAGACCAGCTCTTTACACACACGAAAATAAGTTATGCTATCAAGTTTTTCCTATTATATTGCCAAACTAGTGTATAGTTGGGTATAATGTCAGTATTGTCATTGAAACAGCTGCTGTGCCAGAATGTATTTGTGTTCCTGGCATACTATACAATGATACATCACAGACAGCAAGTAAAGTAGCTGCCTTCTCTGTCAGATCCCTCACACTGTAATGCCACAAATGTGCAGCTTTTTACCAAGAGCAGCATATCCAATGAGTTATGATTAAAGCTCTCTGGACTGGCAGCATGTTCATGATGGACATTTTAACAGCAGGCAGCATAGCTCATCTTTTAAGAAAGCAGCTGGATATTAGGGTTCAGCACCTGACAAAAGGAGCTTTTTATTGTCTTTATCCTTCCTGTAAATGACCTGTTAGGCAGACACTGCTGTGTAGCTGTCCTCTTCAGCTGAAGTCAACCATATATTTGACCATCACTATTTAAAAGCTAAGTGTCGGTTTGGAGTTCTTACCCCCATTATTTTTCATGTCACTGATGGAGCTACCAAGCAGTGAATGTAAGTTCAATTAATTTATCTCCCTTCTAATGAAATACAAGTACACAGTTCACTTGGAAGTAAGCTATATAACAAAACAGTCCAACCCAGTCAAGTGTTTTTATAATGCGGTACATTTAAAGATGTATATGATTATCTCGGTAGCATTTACATGTGAAATGTGGGTTTACATGTGGAAAGGGTCAAGTTTTTCCTGTGTTTTACGTCACTTGCTGAAGTATTTGGGATTGACACTGTCCGGTCCTGGCAATTTTTGTTTTGGCCACAAACCCAATTCTGCCGAGTTAAAAAATACTGCATGCAAAAAGCCTGTCTTGGCCAGTTTAGCCCAACACATCTTTTTGGATGATTACAATACAAAACAAGTGTCAAATATATAATGTTACATCAGTATCTATGAATACTACACTGTGTACTGGAATTAAATCATTTTCCAAGCCCTTAAAACAATGCATCATATATCTGTACAGCCTAGAAATAAGGCACTTGAATGGAATGGAATAGAGATAAATAGTTCCTTATTAAAGCTAACATTCAGGGCAGCTCAAACAACAGAAAAGCTATTCTGTTTTAAAGATGTATAAAATATGAATCCCAACAAAAAAAATGTAGATCCGGTTAAACTCCAGATCACATAAACGATCAAATCTCCTTGTACATCAAGTGCAGCCCAGTTTAGAAACGCACGAAAACAAGAATACAAGCTCTGCCTTATCGCATGCAGCACTCGCAATGTAATTGAAATCTCATGCAACGAGGCTCAAACGAAACCAAACAGGTCTGAAGGTGGACCACCAAGATCTAACTGCCAGAGTGGCTCTTTGAAGATTGCACACACAAAAAGGGAAAGAATGAAATAAATAAAACGTTTCAATAGGCCAAGAGAGAGCACCACATGTAGACTGGATCATCCAGGGGCCGATCAGGGTGAACCAATTAAAGGAATATCCATAGACGAGGATGCATGCTGTTGAATCGCCGTGACAGCTGTAAACTGGACAGAAGGGCAGAGATCAGCCTTACAGTTCTGGGATTATACTTTACTGGAGATTTATTTATTTATTTACCAAATTTATTTTACTTTCTGACAGTTTGTGTGAACCCTTGCATGTCTTGACAGTTTTTCTTTTTAAAGTTGTAAAGTTAAAGTCATTGGAGTGCTGGTTAATGAATTCGGTTACCTTTTAAAACAAAGTCCATGGCAGTAAAGTTATCATAAACTTTATTGTTAACTTGTTTGACCTATGATTAATCAAAAAGCTCTTTCTGTGTGTTAAAATTACAACATCACTATCAAATGTACTGGGATAGAAAACAAGATTGAGAATAAGCAGATCTTACAAGAGAGTTTCGGCACACTCTCTCTCACCTAATTTTGGATGATTTCAGTGTCTAATGTTTGTAGCTCTCAGAAGGACATCACAACCCAATATCTACTCGTTCCCTTAAGTTACTATTTTGAATCGGATGGTACACTATGCCTTTGACAGAATAAGACTATATTAAAATATATTACATTTGGCAAGGGCATAGAAAACATGTCAAAACCTTCTAAACAGCTCATTATTTTTGACAAGCAGAGCATTTTATTATAAATAACCAAGACTATGTAGAATAAAAATAGACTGATTTCAATACTATGACTTTGTTTATTATTATTATATCTTTTGATAGATTAAACTGTAAATAACAGATTTATTGTAATAGTATTTAGGAGGCACGGAAATATTAAGCTGGGTTTAAGGTCATGCAGGCCAGCTGTGGGATGTTTTGACCATTGGACCGGGTTCAGTGGGTTCAGTTAGCTGTGATTGCTGAGAAACTATTATGAATGAAACTGAGCATTGAAACTGAGACAAGCTGTAACCTGCTGTTCTATATCTCGGTGTATCAGATATACAGTATACTTATTATTGAGTATCGCAATCACCTGAGTCAATATTGTGTCGTATTATATTGTTATTCAAGACATGAGGTGGGGGGGTTCTGTCTGTCTGTGTACATTGCATGCTCCTAGTGTTCATTTGACGCTTAACATCTTGTTGCAACAGATGTTAAATTTAACACATTATGTTGCAATTAGTGCTAATTTGCTGCAGCTCATGTTAACATTAGGAAATGCAGTTACAGTGACTGACAGGTTAAAAAGCAACAGTGCACAACACAACAACATTACATGCATCCCCATAGTATGTATCTGTACATGCTATGAGAGTCAACAGGGACTTTTTTCTTATACGATAAAAGACACCCACTTGGGTTGAAAGGTCTCAAGGCTGGTCTTTCCTGAATTGATTAGCAGGTCTAGATATTGAAATAGTGCCAGAATGGTGTCTCTCAGACTTATAGCCTGCGGTCTGGAACTTGCTTTTTGTAGGTAATCGGCTATTTAGGGGTAGGCAAACATAACTCTTTAATCCAGATCCTCCACTACAACCCCCATAACTTTGATGAACACCCGGTTTGCAGTAAATATACCCTGAGGGTAAAAGCTTGAACAGATAGCTTTAATTTCTTAAGGTATAAATATAAACAAAGTAAATCCAACCTCATAAACAGCACTAGCATTATGATATGAGACTCATTTCTTTTTATGTGGTTGTCGAAGTGTTCTGGGAATTACAGCATTTACTCAATCAGTTTGTTTTAAAGCACCACTGGTGTTTCTCATTTAATATGTGCCTACTGCGAAAGGTTGCCTGGAAGATCCCTATATTTCACTTAAGCCGTGCGTAACAACATTTCAGTTATGCACAGCGTAATGTTATTTATTTGATCACATTCATCACGTTGAGTAACAATCTGTGTTACTCTTCGGAATGTGTTGTGAATTTAGTGCCAATAACATTTTCAGCCTGAGAAACTGTTGAGTGGGAAACACGCGCAGTTGAGTTTCGGCTGACGTGACTTTGTCCTTGCTGTGAGCCAGACACAAAACCCGTTTTCCCTCGGTCCAACTGTAAATCTTAGATTAAATCCAAGTTTTGAGGCTCTTCTTTTAAGAGTCTCTTATTACAGTTTGGTTCTCTTCTTTTGTGCATCCAGCAAACATACTTGCAAATTCTGCCTAGACACTAATTGATATTTTAACTGACATTCAGTCCCGCTAATGGCTCAACATTCTACTACTACTACTACTACTACTACTACTACTACTAAAAGTAAATTAATTAAACTAATATTATTTATTGGTTAGGCCAATATAATGCAGGCCCTGTGTATAATCAGTCCACACATGGATCGATTGTCAATCCTGTGGCACAATGCTGTACGGCACAATGTGTGGGTGACAGTTCTGTTTACCTGGTGTCACAAAAAGTAATATCAGCAGCTGCTACACAATGTCAGAAAATGACTATTTTGAAGGAAAATGCCAGGAGCACCTGTCACTCTGCCTCCTCGTGGAACAATTATGGTACAAAATAAAGAGCCTCGGGCAAATTTACAGGAGGAACCTCAAACAGCCCAAGTGGCAACATTGTTCAAATAGGAGACCCCACAGCTGGTCGAATGCTTTCAGAAGATGGTATATGAAACAAGTCATTGTAAAATTTGTGGTGAAAATCATCACCACCATTATTATTATTAATAATAATATTGATATTTCAGTACTAGAAACACATTATTTCATCACATGTTGGTAAAACAGCGTATAGCTTGTAATGGGTTCATTGTGATTATTAATGTACACTACCTTGTAGCCTTGTAAACAAAATCATAAAAAGAATAAAACCTCCCCTAATGTTCACATATTTATTACATCTTTAATACACAGACCTCCTCACAGCAGTTTGGCTAAATTAGTTTCAGATTTTCATTTTTGAAACATATGGAATGAATTTCAATACCTTGTTTAGTCCTGTCCTTGTATTGCCTATACTGTGTGATCTGAATTGATGCCATCAAAACTTCAGGCGTCCACAAGATTCCCAACGGGACGCAGAAAAAACGTATAATAAAATATATTAACATAGCTGAAAAGGGACATCAAGACATTGTGATGTCAAATTAAAGCTTCAACCAACCAAGTGATCAGAAATTACTGATAATAAACTCTGTACAGAGGCTTGACTCCTCGTAGTCAACTGGAAAACTGGCAGGTTTATTACTGTAATACTTCACTGGTCAAATGACAAATGTCTGAGATTTGAGGCATTAAACATATATTACAACAAAGTAAACACTAAGCTGGAGTTTATCTGATATTTATATTATGATGTGATTCATAATACGTGTTGGACCCATACTTCAGAGATGTTGTTTAATGTTTATCTCTAAAGCAGTACTCGGAGGTAAGCATGCGGTGCCACAGCGGGAGACAGGTACTTGAACTACTGACAATAACTATATAGGCTTGTACCCCCTACTGAACCAGAGCTGAATCTGATAAGAAATGTTTCTGCTTGAAGCCATAACAGTTGCTTTATTGCATTTGTACCGCATTGCTTGCTTAACAGAAAGAAAGGGAAAAGTTTAAAAAATGTTGTCAGCAGGGAAATATTTTTCTCTCAGATATATTCTATTACAGTCTCGCACGAGTTTATGGAGTTTAAAGTACACTTCTACCGGACCACAAAATAATTTGTGAATTCTTCAAAGACCAAAAAAGTGTAATTAAAACGATGCCTGCGGTGTGACTTCAGGAAAGTACACCACTGGCTATAAAAAACTACATAAATGAGCTGTTATAGCATGATTATAATTATTAACTTCAGTCACAAGGAGACAGTACTTATCTTCTCTGTTGATGCCATTTCATCATTTGCATGACTTTGTTGTTGCTGAATCTACCAGTCCCAGACGTGAGCGGTGTTTATTCTGCGATAAAGCAAAATAAAAGTATTAATTCCATAAATATCATCTTAAAACATAAAGCAGTCTCTTTAGAAACACACTTCAGACAATCCATAGGGCACTGTCTGCATGTTAATGAAGATATTTAAAAACCTGTATTGTTTAAAAATGTAATTAGGTCCAGAGATGAGCCCTTTGGACCACCATCTAAGGTCAGAAGCCCAAAAAGATAAAAGCCCCGTCATTTATAAGTACATTTATATCCTGAAGGGATAAGAGATTATACAATTCGTTTTCTTATGTGTAGCGAGCCCTCTTCTTTAACGTAAAATATGTGCACGAACCTGGTAAGATAAATGTATTACTTCTTCTTACAGTGAGGGAAAAAAGTATTTGATCCCCTGCTGATTTTGTACGTTTGCCCACTGACAAAGAAATGATCAGTCTATAATTTTAATGGTAGGTGTATTTTAACAGTGAGAGACAGAATAACAACCAAACAAATCCAGAAAAACGCATTTCAAAAAAGTTATAAATTGATTTGCATGTTAATGAGGGAAAAAAGTATTTGATCCCCTATCAATCAGCAAGATTTCTGGCTCCCAGGTGTCTTTTATACAGGTAACGAGCTGAGACTCTCTTAAAGGGACTGCTCCTAATCTCAGCTCGTTACCTGTATAAAAGACACCTGTCCACAGAAGCAATCAATCAATCAATCAGATTCCAAACTCTCCACCATGGCCAAGACCAAAGAGCTGTCCAAGGATGTCAGGGACAAGATTGTAGACCTACACAAGGCTGGAATGGGCTACAAGACCATCGCCAAGCAGCTTGGTGAGAAGGTGACAACAGTTGGTGCGATTATTCGCAAATGGAAGAAACACAAATTAACTGTCAGTCTCCCTCGGTCTGGGGCTCCATGCAAGATCTCGCCTCGTGGAGTTTCAATGATCATGAGAACGGTGAGGAATCAGCCCAGAACTACACGGGAGGATCTTGTTAATGATCTCAAGCCCTCTGGGACCATAGTCACCAAGAAAACAATTGGTAACACACTACGCCGTGAAGGACTGAAATCCTGCAGCGCCCGCAAGGTCCCCCTGCTCAAGAAAGCACATGTACAGGCCCGTCTGAAGTTTACCAACATCTGAATGATTCAGAGGGGAACTGGGTGAAAGTGTTGTGGTCAGATGAGACCAAAATCAAGCTCTTTGGCATCAACTCAACTCGCTGTGTTTGGAGGAGGAGGAATGACCCCAAGAACACCATCCCCACCGTCAAACATGGAGGTGGAAACATTATGCTTTGGGGGTGTTTTCCTGCTAAGGGGACAGGACAACTGCACCGCATCAAAGGGATGATGGACGGGGCCATGTACCGTCAAATCTTGGGTGAGAACCTCCTTCCCTCAGCCAGGGCATTGAAAATGGGTCGTGGATGGGTATTGCAGCATGACAATGACCCAAAACACACAGCCAAGGCAACAAAGGAGTGGCTCAAGAAGAAGCACATTAAGGTCCTGGAGTGGCCTAGCCAGTCTCCAGACCTTAATCCCATAGAAAATCTGTGGAGGGAGCTGAAGGTTCGAGTTGCCAAACGTCAGCCTCGAAACCTTAATGACTTGGAGAGGATCTGCAAAGAGGAGTGGGACAAAATCCCTCCTGAGATGCGTGCAAACCTGGTGGCCAACTACAAGAAATGTCTGACCTCTGTGATTGCCAACAAGGGTTTTGCCACCAAGTACTAAGTCGAAAGGGTCAAATACTTATTTCCCTCATTCACATGCAAATCAATTTATAACTTTTTGGAAATGCATTTTTTCTGGATTTTTTTGTTGTTATTCTGTCTCTCACTGTTAAAATACACCTACCATTAAAATGATAGACTGATCATTTCTTTGTCAGTGGGCAAACGTACAAAATCAGCAGGGGATCAAATACTTTTTCCCCCACTGTATATAGGTAAGGTTTATAGTTAGAATCCTTCCTTTAAGTTGAGTTTTCTAGAAATGAGTTTCTGATTCTGTTGAAATTAATACAGTTGTCATCTCGGATCAAATTAATTTCATATGATTAGCAATATAATAAGAATCCATTCAGATTGCATGGATTTGTATTTAATATACCTGACAATGTACTTCACTTACTGCAGATTGATATCAGGATATCCATTTAGAAACCACTAACCCGAAGGATATATGACAGTCTGAACTATAACTAAATTATATCAGTCAGGTTATAAGGAACATGGTTTCGCACACAGCGTGTATCCGTATCATCACTTTACTACTATGAGCTTTTTCATGCTCTATTTCCCCTTCACAGTAGATACTGTGCTTGAATTAACCATCTTGCGTCTCTTGAATAACAAGAGTATTCAGCATATAAATCAGTATTTAGTTTGAAATTACAGGTCTTAATATTTTCTGTCACTAAAGATCCCCGAGGGTAATTTGTCTATGTATGTCCAATGCACATCAATTCAAGGATAAAGGTTTAAAATATTAAGTCATATATAACTTTGGACCAGAGGTTGAATTCAGGGAATCGTATTCCCCAGCATAGAGAGCATATAAATAGACAGATCTTCACACTGATATGATATCACTAAGTTAATGGTGTTTTGTTTATTTTTCTTGCCTGGTTTTGGAGGGATGGTCAAATGTATTTATTTTAAATGCTTTCCAGATGGTTTATTAATTCTATCATATGGTTTTCAAGCAGCAGTGCTTTGTTTGCTAAGTATGATATCCCATTCGTTTTACATCTGGGGCCTGCATATATAAATACATATTCCTGTCAACTAAATAATTCAAGGAAATAATTCACTATTCTACGCCTTAAGTGACTTGTAATTAACACAAGTGACCGAGTAAAATCTCTCCCTGACGGAGATTGCTCAGAAGAAGTCTGCAGGGTTTTAGCCGCTGCTGAGGAGCGCTTTCAAACTGGCCTGGGGAATCGTGAAAAATACATCTGATTATATCAGACAAGGGGTTCAGTTTCTCAGGTACCTACTACCATGCCATTCCCTGGGGACCTTTAACCTTGTGCCATAGGTATGCAAATGTTCTGCTAAATCCTATTTAACATCTTATTCTGCTCAGAAACCAGCAATATTTCCTTCATTTTAAAGCTGTATGTATTTGTGCATTCATGTTTTCCCCCCCCAAGTAAATGTAAAAGTTTCAGACATATTCAACACATTTTTCTAAACAATCAATCTAATTACCTTTCTGTTTGCAAATTTTAATTTTGTTTGTGCTATATTCTTCTCCATCAACATATCCTCAAGGCATGGTAGACATTTAAAATACAGTTTACTATACAGTTCACATTGTAACGTACTTATGCAATTCTGTCTTTGATTATTTGTGTTTACTTTCAATCTGTAACGCGCTCTGTGGCTAAACTGTGAAGGGCACTGTTACGTAAGGAAATGCTGTATTGAACATTTTCACATGAATTTTGTGTATTGTGTGAAAACAGGTTTAGATTGGATTTGTCTACAGATAGTGAGGTTTACCAGGTTGCTTATGTCGACTACAAACAGCTTCTTAAAATGTTCTACTAGAAGTGCACTTCAGCATTATACGATTAAGATAAGGAAATCCGATACGACCAATTAAACACATTTAAGTTCATGTTTCTAAATTTACAAGTGCCACCACTGAAGGGCATCAAAGCAAAAGGTTTACTTACAATTATAGATATAGACTATCTATTTTTTATATATTTTCTATTTATTTTCTTCCAACTATATCCTTATTGTCTGCTGAAAAGCTTATTAAAACTTCTGATAAACATTTAATCTAGACAGACTGCATGTCAGGGTGTATACAATATGATTCAGTTAGCAATGAAAAATGTCAGACTTTAGGCACAGATGTTTAATAGAAAAAAGTGCTTTGCCTTTGGCTGGCCTTAGCTGTGCTGAGTGAGTCAGAGCGATTGTGAAATTTAACAGTGTGAAGCAGAAAATACAAGGTGAAAGTATGTTTCTGGTATTTTGCTCTCAGACAATCTGGCAAGTCTAAATAAAGCTTCAGTCAGTGAGCAGCAAATTTAACTGGGTATTTAAGACACCCTTGAGAGATTATTGCCAAGGATTCTGAATAACTGCATGAATGTCAGTGAACACAGACTGGATCTTGTGCTGTAGATGGGAGGGATTCAAATGACCAATCTGCTAATGAGGTTTGTTAAAACAGCACCCTATAAATCTCTGAATTAAAGAAAGAAAATACAATGATCTTTTGAACTGCATTAATGGAATATCTACTGCATCTAATTTGATGTGTTACATATGGCCATTGCTAAATTATCCATGGCTAATTGGCAGTTTAATTGTCTTCAATCTGAAATAGCCAATTAAACATGTTTAGGGCAATTAATCAGCTCCCCATTTTTAGCATCTGAAGTATTTATGCCACACGTAGAAAAGAAGGTAGTTTGTTCGGCACTACCAAGGAAATAAACCTTTCAATTAAACATGGTGTTGCCGAGATGTATTCATGTGACTCCTCACTCTATCCACACAGAATACTTAATACAGACATCACACTTGGGTGGGATTAGTAGGACACGCATATGAATTACTTGGTTGGCTATTTGTTTTGAAAATAGTTTGATCTCTTACTTTGTAGATAGAGCGAATAGGGTAATCATCAGCAAATCCAAACAAATTTTCAAGTTAAAAGTATCAGTCAGGGATCACAACATGGCACATAAATCTTTCAGCAAACCTTCACTAATCATAATCTGTTGGGCATTATCTGCATGCTATGTGTACTAGTGTTTCTGGACTCTGTATATATTATGCAACAGTACATTTTGTTCATGGTCTCCTTCAATAATTGAACGATGCCAGTCACATTGATTTGAACCAAATCAATTTTAAGCCAGAGGTCAGGGCAAAGACTGTCTGTACACTCCTCCGGATTGTCTGCAGTTACTGAACAATATGACTGTGACTTGTCACTCACACTAAGAGTTTAATCAGAGCAATTTCACTTACAGACACTGTGTCATTTCCCATGTAGTTCTAAACACCCTTTGCTTTGTGAAAAGATAATTAGTCATTTAATTTTGAGTGGCAAGTGTGTTAAGTGTAGAAATTGAGACTTAAGTCTCTGGGGGGTTTCCTAGTTAAACAAAAAGAAAGAGAGCAAATCAAATATGAATGATCCTAAACACACTAGATACATTGTGCAGTATATTCATTAGTCTATGCTAAAATATATATATAAAGTGCAGCAGTATTATTTATTTGAATGTTTCACAAATTGTATTTAATACTATATATTGAATAGATGATCACCGTATAAATAGCTAGCAGTAGCATTTCAATTTCTGGACTAAAAATTACTGATTAATTACTAGTCCAGAAATGATTAATGTTGTGTGCAGTTTGTTTAATAATTTACCTGTGTGAAAAAATGTAGCACATTTACCAACACAATGTATACAGAACCCACAGTTAATGTTGCAGAAAAAACATTTGCACTACGACAGGGAGCTTTAAACTAATTATAATTTGTTAATTAAAGGGGATTTTTTGAAATGATGTCTACTTTTGACATCAAGAACACTGACATCAAACACAGAATTGATTTACATGTATCCTTAGGGTAGAAGTCTCCAGACGTGGGCATGTGGTGCAGCCCAGCCGTGACCCCTGGAGTCCAGGGTCTTCTGGATATTGTTTCTGCTGAGCGTCTGACAGAATATCTAAAACAATTAAAAAGGTCTAATTAAGCAAGTTCACAGTTCAATTAAGGGGTTAATTAGATAACTGGGAGCTGAGTGAGAAGGAAAATCAGACAGAGTCCCTGGAACAAGATCGGGTATTCTGGTGCTAATTGTAGCTGAGCTCTGAACTATTTATTGAGCGTTTTTAACCACTGATTGAAGATACCTATTCAATCTGAAGGATCATGGCTCTCCTGGACCACAGCTGGTGAACAATCCTTTGAGATTCAGATTTGACATGATCAAACATACAGTGTGTAAATGACTACACTGAGTTTATTTAACTTCTATTCATCACTGTGTAAAAACATTTGGTAATAATCTAATGGGTGATCTGTGGCTGCACTGGAACTTGGCAATCGCAATGAGGTGATCCATTGCAAATAAATATTGCAACATTCAGGAGTTCATTAACACATATATAACATACGGTCCATATTCTACATCAGTTATATTTTGTGGTCATACTTGCACTGATTTATTTTCTTCTGAATATAAGGTTATCATCAGACTTTTTGTGTCCCTATCTGAATATTTTTCCTAACTGATGACCTTGAAACAGTCATTCAGATACAAAGTGTCAGCATGTTAAATAAACATTTGAAAATGATAAGACACAAATTACATTGAAGAATGGTAAAAATAAACAAATATTTCCATATTTTTATAATTATTTTCACTCAAAATGCTTTACAGATATTACCTAACATAAACATAAACACGGCTTAGTTAAAACTGACTTCTTTATTAAAAATTACAACTTTGTTTATAACAGTGAGGGAGAAAAGTATTTGATCCCCTGCTGATTTTGTATATTTTCCCACTGACAAGGAAATTATCAGTCTATGATTTTAATGGTAGGTGTATTTTAACAGTGAGAGACAGAATAACAACAAAAAAATCCAGAAAAACGCATTTCAAGAAAGTTATGCATTGATTTGCATGTTAATGAGGGAAATAAGTATTTGACCCCTTCGACTTAGTACTTGGTGGCAAAACCCTTGTTGGCAATCACAGAGGTCAGACGTTTCTTGTAGTTGGCCACCAGGTTTGCACACATCTCAGGAGGGATTTTGTCCCACTCCTCTTTGCAGATCCTCTCCAAGTCATTAAGGTTTCGAGGCTGACGTTTGGCAACTCAAGCCTTCAGCTCCCTCCACAGACTTTCTATGGGATTAAGGTCTGGAGACTGGCTAGGCCACTCCAGGACCTTAATGTGCTTCTTCTTGAGCCACTCCTTTGTTGCCTTGGCTGTGTGTTTTGGGTCATTGTCATGCTGGAATACCAATCCACGACCCATTTTCAATGCCCTGGCTGAGGGAAGGAGGTTCTCACCCAAGATTTGACGGTACATGGCCCCGTCCATCGTCCCTTTGATGCGGTACAGTTGTCCTGTCCCCTTAGCAGAAAAACACCCCCAAAGCATAATGTTTCCCCCTCCAGGTTTTTGACGATGGGGATGGTGTTCTTGGGGTCATTCCTCCTCCTCCAAACACGGCGAGTTGAGTTGATGCCAAAGAGCTCGATTTTGGTCTCATCTGACCACAACACTTTCACCCAGTTCTCCTCTGAATCATTCAGATGTTGGCAAACTTCAGACGGGCCTGTACATGTGCTTTCTTGAGCAGGGGGACCTTGCGGGCGCTGCAGGATTTCAGTTCTTCACGGCGTAGTGTGTTACCAATTGTTTTCTTGGTGACTATGGTCCCAGAGGCCTTGAGATCATTAACAAGATCCTCCCGTGTAGTTCTGGGCTGATTCCTCACCGTTCTCATGATCATTGAAACTCCACGAGGTGAGATCTTGCATGGAGCCCCAGACCGAGGGAGACTGACAGTTATTTTGTGTTTCTTCCATTTGCGAATAATCGCACCAACTGTTGTCACCTTCTCACCAAGCTGCTTGGCGATGGTCTTGTAGCTCATTCCAGCCTTGTGTAGGTCTACAATCTTGTCCCTGACATCCTTGGACAGCTCTTTGGTCTTGGCCATGGTGGAGAGTTTGGAATCTGATTGATTGATTGCTTCTGTGGACAGGTGTCTTTTATACAGGTAACGAGCTGAGATTAGGAGAGTCCCTTTAAGAGAGTGCTGCTAATCTCAGCTCGTTACCTGTATAAAAGACACCTGGGAGCCAGAAATCTTGCTGATTGATAGGGGATCAAATACTTATTTCCCTCATTAACATGCAAATCAATGTATAACTTTTTTGAAATGTGTTTTTCTGGATTTTTTTACCATTAAAAATTATAGACTGATCATTTCTTTGTCAGTGGGCAAATGTACAAAATCATCAGGGGATCAAATACTTTTTTCCCTCACTGTATTCCATGACGGAAAGCAAAATACTTTATGCATTTTATTACATTAGTAAGGTGAACTGGAAACGTGTTTGTTCATTGTGTAAAAGAAAGAAATGCTCAAAGGTATCTACATTTGCTTGAATCTATAAACACAGCCGCCAGTCAGAAAACATTTATCTTACACTTTTCTTATATCGTTTACTACAGTCATAATTGCTTTTCCTGTGCCGTGGACTCCTCTAAATCCTGATTGACAATCACATGGTATACTGTCCGGGTTTACTAAATATATCAAAATCCATGAATACATTTTCAACAAATTTTGAAATGGATGGAAAACAGTGAAATAGGCAGGTAATTATTCAGGACTGCTAGGTCATCTGCTTTAGAAATAGGTAAGGCTTCAACAATTCCTGTGAGATAATGGAATTGTACCTTTATTTAGTAGCAGTATAAGGTAAAATAATATTCTGGTTATATACATAAATTATATTACCAATTTCAGAATTTTAAAAAGGGAATTTTTTCAATGTACAGATAATACATACATTCCTCTGATCAGCAGATATGTATCTTTAAGAAAATAATGTAACTTTTTTTTCTGTTCTTAAATTATTTCTATGAATTAAATTTGTTTGTACCAATCATATATATATTTTCCCAGCTTAAACAAAAACATTTAGTTCCAAATGTATGCTTTCTTTTTTTTTTAAAGGAAAGCTTGGTTCTTCCTAAGTGGATTTTATGAAAAAAAAAATGCATTTAAATTTGTTTACTTTTTAAAGTTAACTTCATTAAATGACTAGGGATATAATATATCCAGAATGCATAGCCTGAGGTTTCAGTACCCTAACTGCGTGTCTAAAATAATGAGAGATTCTGCATCTCCGTCAAGACTGATAAACAGATTTGTTGTTTTCAGTAAATGCAGCTGATCTAATCTTTAAACAAAGGCCGGGGATAAATGATCTTACAGCTGACCAAAGAGGCTTCAAATAACTAGCCAAAGAGTTGCCATGGCTAACTGACGAAACACAAAGGGTAATTGATAGCACATCGAGTGCAGATCTCACTTCGCCACAGATCGTCTGAACACAGTGACACTTCTGAAAAGGAAAGTTGGGGGGCAGCAACTCTTATACTTTTACTTTATTTACATTTAAAAAATCTTGACATTTGCTGCAATTATTTTAAGGAGAAAATACAAAAGCAAAAAGATTAAAAAAAAAAAAACACTTACAAAGAAAGTGGAACCCATTTCGGCCATTTTGTTGGGTTGTGTGCAGGGACTTCATAACGATGTTCACTGAAGATCATGCAGCTGGTTCCAAGTTTGCTTTTTTTTTTTTATAATGCAGCAAAATAAACTGTTCTGTGACTTAGTTGCCTACTTATTTGTTTGTAGAAAATTATAATGTATGCATAAATATATTATTATTTAGCTTAAAGTGATATTTAAACAACACTGAATCCAAGTTCGAATGTTGTAGAATGAGCTTCATGTGACTTGCATAGGCGTAGTGCCGCATTGGTGATTTAGGAAGAGAAGCATACAGACTCACCATTACATGCACAGACATAGATGGAACGGATGACAACGTATCGGTCCAACACACTACTGCGATCCTTCAGTGATTAAAGACACCTGGGGGAAACTAGGAAATCAATGAAAACCTATCAAGTACCTTGGTTCCTTGTATCAAGACAGACTGGACATAAAATCTATAAAAGACAGAAGAGACAGATCTTTGAAGATCTGCAGTCACAGCAAAAGAAAGGCAAACCAACCCAAAATGTGGTGAAGGCCACCTGGGTGTTTCTGAACTGCAAGGCATTTTAGTTTTCTTTTAATATCAATTAAGGGCAGTGTCTTAGTACATTTAAATTATACATTAAAATATACATTACCTCCATTGAAGCAACAGACAATATACTGATCTTCCAGGAGTTGTGCATATATTATAACCTAGATTACTGTAATCCCTTGCCAAGACTAAAGGCATATGGGAAAAATTAGCATATGGACTAATTTGTTAGTGTAACTATGCATCATATACATTAATAAACATGATAAATATGTACCTCTATGAACAAAAAAACATTACTAGTGACCAAGATTCTTTAATTTACCTTTAATATTGATAATGAAGTCCGGATGATGACAATGATGATGCTGATGGTGAGGACGGGGTGGTTGGTTAGAGGGCATGATTTCAGGCAAAAGTAAATTAAAACTATAAGTGGGAACACAACACCGTGGATATGTGAAACTACACTGCGGTAGCCAGAAGTAGGGCTGTGACGGAGCTAACAGAAATCTGCATCTGTCGAATGTGGATGCGAATGCGGATGTGGTTGTAGTGTATTTAGTTGTAGGATGAGGGGCAGTTTGTATTTGCCAGTAGTACTATAAAATCAGTTTGCTACAGTTTGTATTTAAAAAAAATTAAATTAAATATTTAACAAATGTTATTGAAATGCTGTAAATGTGAAATAGAGCTAAAACAGCTCACATTCCTAAAATTGAATGCAATGGAATACTTTTATTGCTATTATTTCACTGTTCAAACTATAACAATAGCATGAGTCTTCAGACAGTTTGAATTAAATGTTCAGATGCAAAAGTTACAATTCAACCTTGTTTCTTAAGTTCTTAACATGTATCTAATACTATTCTTACTAGTCACTTTACTATTTACATGTAGTTTAGGCTAATAGTTGTACATTACATTTCAGAAACACAAGCCGCTCTTTTTTGTTGGGCAGTAGCTGCTGTGATGAGCATCACAGAGGGGTTGACATGCAGGGGTTTAACTGTGAAGTGATGATGCGGGCACATTGGGCATCAGTTATGTGGTCAAGAAAAAACGTACAGAGAAGGACAGGGTCAAACCCAAATACTTGTGTGAGTGTGTGTATATATATTTTTTTTCTATTATCATTATGCTTTCTGTCTTGTGGGTCTTTTGTGCACCATTAGATACTTTACATCGTGTTGTAATCCTACCTTTAAAACACTAGTAAATTATTAAAGCCACAAGTCACAGCTGCCGGTTTAATTTGAACACGTTGTCACATGACAGCCATGATGGAAGTTTGGAAGTTTTATTCTCACACGTGGAAACCAGCCTTTCTGGCATTTTCCTGCATAAACCCGCCCGGGAGCTGCACTAGAACTAATGTGTGAGGGAGGTGAAAACGCACACATCAACTCCGCCATAGTTGCACCAACACTGAAAATACATTCACTTCGTAGGGTGGGGCAGAAAGATGCACTTCAGCCTTGCAAGGACAGGTAGTTGATACTGGTTTTCCTTTCGTTGAATCAGTTTCACCAAAATGTGTCGTCCCCTCCAGTTGTGTGATGGTAGAATAAAAATGAGCGGGTGCTGCATGCAGTTTTTATATGAATTGTTACATTAATAAGTAGACTTTATTACTTATTACCATCATATTATTTCAGACAAATACACAGCGCACATGTTTTAAATACATTTATTAATATTTAGAATTGAAAAGCATGGGATTGAAAGAGTGGCGCTCTGGTCTGTTGTGCTCTGACAGCATTACAGCCCTGGTCATCTCTGTAACAATCGCACCATCCTTCTCTCTAAACGTGCGAAGTTAGACATCTGCGAATGCGGATTTGTCACAACCCTAGCCAAAATTTCTTGCATGGATACTCAAAACCACGTTAGGGGAACCTGCTGTTGGCAAGGGATTATGGTAATTATATAAATTACATAATTGAATGGAGGGGTTACAGTGTTACTTATTGAAAGGCGAAGAGTAGTCAAGCTAGAATGGAAGAAGATATGTTAAAATATGTCTTCATACTTACTGTCGTCCGAAGCCTTCATATCTTTAATCAAAACACACACGGAGTCGTATAGAATTTTTTTCTCCATTACTTGCTGTGTCGATGTAATAAAACCAAAACATTACAAAAGCAATATAATCAAATATTTAATCTTGGTCTTAAATTATATCTTGTGGTATTGAACAAACTATATTACAATATATTCTAGATGTTTCTTTATGCCAAAAGAATACATTTGTCTGTTTTTTTTACAGGCCACTTTTCATATACTTACATGTGCAAGAGGAGAGGAATTTAAAACTATATATATCTATATATAGTCTATTAATGGGAAAAAAATTACATTTTTCGTATAGTAAAAACATTTATTTTAACAATTTTATACCTACATTAATCAAAAAAGTACAGCATATTTAATAATTTTACAAATTCTTCATAAAAAATATATCTCTGTACAAAAAAAAGTTATTTTGCACCTACTTCAAGTCAGCAGCATGTGGTAAAACGGCAATGTTTCATATGGAATGATGTCGATCAAAATGCAGTTTTACAGCTTTTTCTTTTTTTTCTTTTTTCTTTTTTTTTTTTTAAACAAAGTAATTTACAGAAGAGAAAGGAAACCGTTATTGCAGCTAGCCTGGAGAAAGGCAAGATGTGTAGTAAAAGCAGCAATTCTAACATCACAAGAAGCAAACAGTGGAAGAAAGGAATGGCCTCCATCTCTTTGATTAAACCATGATTTGCCAAGTCTCGCCCACCATCTTTAGCACAGGTACACAGTACCATAATATTAGGGAAGAGAATGTTTAAGTGGCATTTCATTTAAACATCATGAAATATGCGTTGATGCGAAAGAAAATGACTTAAGATGAAGCTAATGCTTCTCGTTTTACATACTTTAAGGACACACAGTTCAGGGAAGCCTCTTACACTTCTGTTCATTTGGATGGATTCTCATACTCAAGATGGTCTACTTTTTCAAGGTTTTGTTTTGTGTGTAACTATTAGAGAGTAAGTTGTCATGTAATTGCATATAAGATAATGCATCACGAACAAATGTATCTGTCTTCATGACCTTAAGAAATGAAGACTCAAAGACTATATTTAGCACAAACCAGGTACTTAACATACAGTGATGCTGGTATAAAAATATACACAAACTATGCTACCAAAATCATTGGGGCGGCCCAATAATTTACTTATCGGTTTAGGTTTGGTGTCACAGAGTACATGTATTACAGTGTAAGCAGTGAAACACAGGGACGGGGAGGATGTGCTATATCTGGCCACTTTTTGGTGCATTGGTTACAGCCCACCAAGAAGTGACCAGATCCAGCACATCCTCCATACCTCAAGTGCCTGATCATTACATTAGAAAACTAGTTCCTCAACTCAGCCAAGATTTGTGGTTGGTCCAAAGTGGTTATTAATTGTGGCAGATAATGGCAAGGCTTGGAATATTAACTGATCAATAAGAGGACAGAATTCAAACATAACATTTGATAGAACGGTATTATAAATGTATAGACAATGCTGAACGTCCTGCAACGCACTAGCCAAGCCCCATTTCCAAATCGTTAAGGCAGTGTTTAACGGAAAATAATATCTGACGTACCCAGTCCACCCTTGTATGTTTGTCAATAAACCTGAAAGGGCATATTCAACAGAAAAATATAATCTGAATTCGACTTTCTACTTTGGAAAGAAACAATTATGAAATATCACCTCGGATGGAAATGTTTAGATGCAAGATCAAAACTTTGAAGGAGGATCAACTTCTGACATTGAATTATGAAAGGGTTCATTTTAAAGGGCTTCCAATAGGATATGCCTAAACTATGGTTCAAATCTCAATATATATTATTACAAACATGCGTCACCATTCGTAACCATTTGAAGAAATAAAAAACTTTTCTCCATCATTTGTAGGAAAAGTGATGATATTCTTGGGTGCAAAAGGTATATGTGCTGTATTTGGAAGCCTACACAAATTGTTAAATTTAATAATCAGTGTTTTATATATTGTTAATTATTACCTAAACCAATCTTACAGTGATTAAAACATTTGCAACTTAAGCTCTGATGCAATGCACAATTTAGGTCAAAAACTACATTTAGATCCCATTGCCCTTGGTCGTATCTTATACATTGTCATTTTAGTAGTGTGAAATAAGTTTACCTTCCTAAACAATTGCAAAATATTGTCCAGACACCAAATCCTGTGCAAAACCCTAACACGAGACAACAAGAACTTAATATCCCCCCAAAAAACTTGATTGATTGTTTGTCACTTTGATATTGCAATTTAAGCTTTTGCAATGCAGTCATGGGCTGGGATGAAGCTGTCTGTATAGCAGCAGAGCTTAAAACAGAGGACCAGAATACTAAAAAACACACTCACATTAAATAAACCAATCATCTCCATACCACTGGTACCAAGCCATTGAGGCTCTTTCACGTATACCCCTTGCACCGTGAGAAAGGATAAAGTAATAATAATATTAAAAATAATACTCTGAAAATTGAGCTGTGCGGATTCAATGACATTTTCTGCTAGAACTGTTTAAATAGTAATGTAAAAAGTGAGAAATTGCTTTCAAAATTTCATATAACCCTCGCAAAATATAGAAAATAAAGTCGGCTTGCTACAGCTAAAACATATAGCATGACAACATGCTTCCTGTCAACATGGAGCTATGGATATATACAAATGATCAGTGTATAGAAACCCTGTATGCTTTTTTTCTTTTAAACCATTTTCATAATCATTCATAACACACTAGTGCAAAAATTGTGCAGTAAAGTTTTGCAACACAACAGCTGAGAGATCTCCACCTGCCTGCTGCCCAGACGCTGGGTCGCCATGTCCCCTCGTGACGCAGGCAGTTGTAGTTGTAGCAATTTTTATCTCCTTTATTTCTGAAAACGTCTGTCAAGGTATGAGCAACCACGTTGAAAGATGCCTTCTCTTTTATCGTTTATCTTCTGTGAAGAAAATGCCTTTTGTCAACAATTATGTGGCTTTTCGAGAGACTTTTCCCTAAAGCCCCAAAAAAAAAAAAAAAAAACTTTCTTCCAGCAAGCAACATGAAAGGCTGCGGCGAACAGTGTGGCAACCTGGCGAGATATCCTAAAGCACTCCTTGATCCAAGAAAGTATCTTCCTTCCTTTGTGTTCTTGGCCATTAGCTCATTCTTTGCTTGATGGGAAGTTTTTTTCCTTAGAAAATCCAAGTTTATTAAATATATTCACGTTTGTTTTTTTCCTGACAGAAGTTGTTATAAAGTGTGTAGTAGCAAAGCAAGAGTCACAAAGGAGATTGGCATATGGCACCAAAGACGTTACTGCTTACCCAAGAGGTATGGCTATGAATCAGTCAAAACTGACAATAAAGGCTATACTACTGTGCAGACTGTGTTCAGAGTCGTATCAAACCTCACAGCTTTTGCCTCGGTCGGTTTCATGTTTGTATCATACATTGGATTTTCAAATGAAGCCTGTCCATTTGTATTCTCATGGCCTGCATAGCCATTGTATTGTACTTTTGGTCTTGTTCTGAAAAAGAAAGAAAGCAAAGACAACATTACCTGTACAGCTCCCACCCTAAAAAACACAAACACAACATAATAAGAGAGAAAACTACATATAACATTTATATGTAATATCGGAAGACAATAACTAAACAGCGTGTTTCATGGAACTAAAATTAGAAGTAAAACCTTCCTACAGATTAAACCGAAGGAACTCGAGAGCATGCTTTAATTTGTTATTGACTGCTGTTCTACAGCAATCAGTGGGATCTAATGATGAATTTAATGTCTTAAAACCTCACATTTTCAGCATATTTCCCTTGTCGTCAACATTGGGAAAGTAAAGTCCGTTAGTAAGACAAAAATCATCCATTTAATGCAAAATTTTACAACAGTGTGTTTAACACAAACATCCTGAAAGATCAATCCAATACATCATTTAGTCTTTTATTATATGATGTAAGAACTGCTCTGTCCTCGATAGGTTTAAGTAAATTACAGCGCCACCGCATCCAACAACAACTTCATCACCACCGACATCCACAATAATATCATTTACCAAATTCACAGTGTGTATTAAAATGCATCGGAATCAGCCCCCCCACTAATTCCCCAGAATGCAAAGCTCAAATAATGTGAAGTCGCTTCAACTTAATTCCAGCTCAATCGGAGCTCATCAAAAAGATCGCTATCCTTCCCACCATAAGAAAACAATTTGTATGCCACTGTTGTGCTTCACACTTTCATTACAAGCTGGCTTTACTTTATTTTATTTTTTACTCTGAAGGCAGGAAACTGGTTCCTTTACAGCTTACTGCCCCAAACTGTGTATTTTATAGGAAAAACAAACACAAAAAACCCACTTTATGCCATTTAGCCGCATGAGCATGCTGTGAATGTGCAATGGGTGGAATAAATATACACATAGAAATATATAATGGGAAAAACAACAGTAACAAAAAAAACCAGCCCCCCCACAGCTGCTGTCTTACACTATAGAGGCGTACATGACAAAAGCTAAAGACTACACGACTTTATACAGAAACTGCCTGCAGTAGAAGGTGCTTAATACCATTTAAGGCATATGGAATAAGTAAAGGTTAATCTTTCGTGTATTATTAAATTTTTGTTTTAAAAAACACTACAAAATGATTGTCACCAGATAACAGGACCTTTGGAAAAGCATTAAAATTACATGTATTATCCTTAAGCACTTGGTCCTAAAGAAATCACAAATTCCACTTCCATTATAATTCGCTACTTAAATCAATAAAATACAACTGTTAACAAAGTTTCATTTGGAATTCATAGCAGTTAATCAGTTCTGTTGATTCGCGCATCCTGGTTGTGATACGAAGAAGAAAAATGTTAAATCAGATTAATTTCATAATAGTAAAAATGACCTGCAGTGTATCTGCATATTTATTCTGTTTTAATGGGCAGATTTCGCTTCCCCCTATCTCTGCAGTGGGGTTCCTAAATTAACTGTCAGCGATGCAGCACTGCTTCAAGTAACAGATCTGCTAACTCTGCACATTGATATTAATATGCTAATATGGAAGTTTCCAAGTCACTAAAACTGACTTTTGGAGGAAACATAGACTGATGTTTAGTTGACTGGATTATTGTTACAAAGAATATCATTTATTAACTAAATGTGACAACTTTATTATGCAAATTGTGCTCTAATCAGCCTTTGTTACAGAATGGCAAAAAAATAAAACATAACAAAATGGATATGTTAAAGTAAAATAATCATTACCTACTTATTTTGTTTCTTAATCTTACCTGCAGCCCGCTCTGATTACGTCTTTGGGTCTCTCATTCTCATCTGTGTCTGGTGAAAGTGCCCTGCCAATTTTTTTATTTATTTTAATATTTGGGATAGTCATCCAGTCTGACAATAATGCTACACAATTTTGTATTTATCTTTTGATAGCTCTGGAAAACTCCCGTGCTCTTGTGTAGTGTTGCGGCAATGTAAGACAATCCAGATGTTGAGGACCTTTATTGTTTTCTATTCTACAGTTCAGTGACACCACGTGCTTTGTTTTGGGGGTCAACACACGTCACAGGAGTTTCCCATAACTGGGGTAATACACACAATCATCAGTATGGACTTATAACTCAAAGACAAAACAGGTTCCTTACCTGTGTTTGTAGAGGTAAAAAGCAAACCCTGATAGGATGAGAGCAAAGAATGGCACTAATATCGCGGCTGCCACTGAACTGCTGTTTGTGCCGTAGTAGGGGTTTAACAGGTCTGTCGTAATGAGGCCTGTTAGAGACACAGTAGAGAAAAAAATGTGTTTATAATTGAATGACTCTCAGCACAAAGACTAAGAACTCATGACAAAATAAATACATCACAAATTAGCTCGGCACTAATTGATGGCACCCTGCTAGAATATTTATTCTACCAAAACATCAAACACCCCGTCATGATATAAATGTTCAAAAAGATTAGAATGTTTACTTCTCACTCGCACTGAAGATTGGAGTATAACTGTTACCTTCCTTAAACTGTCTGCCCTTAATATCAACATTGAATCCAGGGAATGGCAATGGGGTAGAGAATACTCCTGATATATGAATCCTAATATTCGTCATGCATGGCTAAACAGATTCAAAGCAGAGCACATACCTACCACTAAAAACTGTGATAGTATTTAATAGATCTGTTGTTCCGTACCTTGTCTTATTAATTGAAATTTCCCGAAGTCCTTGCCATGAATAAAACCCTGATAGACATAGGTGTTGCTCTCAGATTCTGCTGATACCTAGACCATGATCACGAAAAAAAATGTTTAAAACTTAAACATCCATGGAGTCATTGATACAGCCCTGTGCTGATTGTGTATTTTAGTTACATCAGTTTTTCTTAACACACACATTTTCTTATTCTTCTAAGAACACAATAAAAACCAATCACATCTCCATATACTATATATCAAAGACAGTATGGTGTACCTGCAGCGCACATAGAAATACAAGAAAAAGTCAGAGGATAAGTTTAGATACTAAGTTTTTTTATACAAACATATCTGATATTATTTACTATACATTATTGCATGTTGGATAGAACTAGATTTAAAAAAAAAATACTACTACTACTAAAATAATTCTACTCACATATCCATCCATTGCCCAGTTGTCATTCTTAAATTTACTGAAGAAGATCTCAATAGGACCTCTGATCTGGTATACCTTGAGGAGTAAATGGTTCTCTTCTTTCTTGTATGTCCCTAAACATGAAAATGTGACATATTCAGATATAACCCCTTCACACAAATCATGACTGAAATATGTAATTCATCAGATGAACTCCATTTTGTACAAAACATTTAGTGCACAATGATACTTCACATAAAGAGACTTTTATAAAGAGTAAGTCTTCACCTGAAAGTTTGATTTGCACGCCGCTGTGCTCCAACAGGGTCACATTCACTTTACTGGTGGAAATATTGAACCAGTTCACTGTTATAGTAGCGGACTGTCTTTTTCCAAGGTATTCATAGAAGCCTTTCCAATCACTGTTTAAAGAAAAGACGTCTGCAGGAACTGAAGACAAGAAATGTGAATATTAACATAAGCATAATATACATTCTGAAACATTTTCTGTCATTGGCCTACACGATAAAAACAACCACTCACCACGTATCTTATTCTTCTGCACATCCAAATCTGCTCCTTTGGCTTTACCATTCATTTTTGGTCCCACTAAAAATCATATTTTAAAAACAAAAATATGAGTTAAAGACTGTACAGTTTTTGTTGAAAGTTTTTAGAGTGTACAACTAATATAACAATTTTAACATGAATGCTGATGTTGGTATGAGAAAAAGGTGGCAACACTCCTCTTATTTTATATATATAAAAGTAATCAATATACAGATGCCATTCTGAATCTTTATGCAGCTCCACATTTTTTTTTCAGGTTATATAGTAAAGAAAGAGATATACTACAAACCCTTTGACTTGTTAGAAAAGTTAATTCAAAACAAAACATGTCATGCGTATTTGTGACCTATCCTCTTCACAGCACAGATATACAATTCGTTTACCTTTGCAGATCGGCGGCTTTCCTGACCACTTTCCCTCTGCTTTGCAAGTCCGGTGTTCAGATCCCCCGGCAAGGAAAAACCCAGCTTGACAGGTATACATTAAAGTATAGCCTAAAGTTGGCAAATCTATAGCTTTCACATCCACATGAGAGGGAGTCTCAGGTTGTCTGCAGGCATGAGCTGCAAATAAAATTTAAAAAAATACAAGGAGAGACAAACTAAATCACTTATTCTTTGGATATGAATGTATGGATAAAACGTCAGTGCATTAGAAAAGGAAAAACACATATTCCACTGTACTATACTGAGGAAACCGACTCTAGGGAAATTATTAGGCATGTCTAAAGAATAATCTTGAGATATGAGATGAGTACTGAGTCCCCATTCCTCCCCCTGTCAATAGAAACCTTCCCAGTTACAGGACTGTGACAGACAAAGCCTCTCCATAAGAGACAGCAGCCCGGAGGTTTTGTGTAGGTAATGCTGTCGAACTAATAACAGATTTACTGTTCATGAAAGAAGGAGCTTAAACTTCAGTAACTTTAATTTTTGCTGAGGGAGGCAGTTTCTTTTGTTCGTCTATGAATCAACCGGTGTTCAAATTTATATTTCTACGAACATCAACTCCCTCTGCATTGATCTATCTTTGAATCCAAATATGAAGCGCAAGACTTATAATCCTGGACCTTGCTATTAACTACAGCATTGGAGTAGTGGTCCCGGCTTTCCAGAGAAACAACTGCTCCAATAATCTGAACAATCTAGTAAAGCATAAATGTTATATTTTTAAGCATTAGACTTTATTCAATAAAATTTGTCTCCCTGGTGCCATAAATAACTCAGATCCATTTCAAGATCTGATAAGGCATGTTATGTATAAGTTGCACAGTGCAAGTGAGCACCAGCTTCTGAATATTATATAGTACAAAGACGCAATTAATGTAAAATGAAAATGACTCGGTACATACATATGCACTCTGGCTGGACTCCACTCCAGGTTAAATTTTCAAGGCAAGTCCGTGTTGTGGATCCTAGTATGTGGTAGTTTTTCCTGCATTTGAAGAAGATTTTGCTTCCAACCTACGAGACACAAACAACACAAAGAAAATAAATAAAAGCACACCAAGCCTTCTGTTCTGGCACACAACAGAATAAAGAATAAATCATACACTGCCAGTAACTGGATTTACCATCCACGTATTTGTTTGTATTCAGTACAGAAGGATAACAATGACTGTTCAGATTACACTGGGCACATCCTTCATCTGCACTTTTCAAAGCATTGGATACATTTGTATTGAATGAACACAACAGGCCAAAGCCGCCCTACCTCATATCCTTGAGATGGTACTGGGATGCCAAAAGGAGGGGTCCCGGGGTCTCGACACATATTATACGCAGGATCTGAAGGGAAGAATCAACATAGTGGAGAGAGAAGACCTTTAATTTTCTCGATGTACGGCCCCACACAGGGAAATGCCACAATCTTGGATGAAAGTCAATTACCGATGCAGGTCGGCTGAATACCACTCCAGGATCCGTCTGACTGACAAACCCTCCTGGAGGATCCCACTAGGATGTACGGGGCCTTGCAGTAGAAAGTGACCTCTGACCTGTAGGTGAAGCTGTTTCCCTCAGCGTGGCCCTCAGCGGGCGTCCCCGGGTCGCCACACAAAACAGCTGCAAGGGGCGAGAAAACGGTAGATGGAATAGACCGAATTATGACCTTATAAATGTATTTCCTGTAGTTGTGTCAGAGAAGACATATGGCGTAGGGAATCTTGTTTGTTTCACTATGAGATTTGTTTATAAAAAGTTAAAAATAAAAGTCTGTAAACAAATTAAGAGTCTTGATAGCTGAGTGTTGGTTAATAGATTAATGACTGAAAGCACACACTGTCTCTCTCCATTCCTCAGTATTCAAACACAATACATGCACACAATCCTCCTGCTATGTATTTCAAAAAAGGCATCTGCTGCCCCCTTTTCTAGCTTAATAACAGGTATAGTAAACCAGACGCTAACTCTGTCTTTCTTTGAATCCCTTTGTAAATTACAGCTTCGATGTACAAAATGTACCTTTACACACATTTAATAATCTGTCACTGTAATTGGGTGATGCAAGCAGAGAGCGGTGCATATTTGTACAGTTATTTTTTCCCCCTTTTATACAGTAATAACAAAGGAGCTGTAATTCAAGCAGGCTGACTTACGCAAACACTGTGGCACGTCGCCCCTCCACGAGCCGTTCCCTTCACACGTGACGATGGCAGACAAGGACAGCTGGTAACCCTCGAAACAGCTATAGCTGACACTGGACCCCCACTGGAAGTCGGACCCCTCCACTTTGCCGTGGTGTATTGCGGGAGGCGGACCACATGTTATAGCTGCAAACAAGGGACAGACAATTAGTATTCGATGAAAGAACACAGGCCTTGCCATAAACGTAGAAGTTAAAAAGCATAATAAAGTCCTGTATGTGAGGGAGGCATCACTTCAGCTGGGTTTGAAGGGCGGCTTAATCAGGACTGCAGTCTCGCCTGAAGGACGGCTTCAGCTCGCTGTGACGGTGACTTTTGAAGACACTACGAGTCACCCCTTAGCACTGATATTTCCTCTGCGTGAGGTGGTGGCACGCTTTTCCCCAGACAGAGAGAGAGAAGCCGGAACCGGGTTGGCGTTCACTGCTAACTCGAATTCCCGGGAGGCTTCGCAGAATGTCACGTATGGGGACTGTTCTGTAGCTACGCAACATTTATCACGTTGCTTTAAAAATTACATACGAAGCACACATTTATTCCAATCTGGCCGAGAGGAAGCCAGGAAGAGTCTGTCAGTCTCTGCTGCACTGCACAGTTCAGGGCGCATCGTTAATAGAAAGCATCTTTCCCACTTATCTTCAAGGCTGAACGTGCCCATAGAGGAAAACAAAATAAATAAATAACCCCTCAGTAAGCAGTTGAGCAAAAATGCAGTGATTATCTACACTTTGTTAGTGAATTGATTCTAATGAAGTTCATTGTGTGTTATTTGTTACCTCGCTGGTTGACCATCTTACAGGACTGATGAGAAATCAATAGTGTGTGTCGTATGATCCTCAAACTCCGATCTCACCTCTGCAGCTGGGCTTGATCTGATTCCAGGTGCCGTCTTTTGTGCACAGCAAAGTGGAGGAAGTGGCTGTTTCCATGATGTAGCCGGGGTTGCACTGATAATACACCGTCTTGTTGAAACTAAATTCATCTCCAATATAAATCCCATTGGCAACAGGACCTGGATCTCCACAACCGATCACTGTAAGAGCAGACATTGCTGTTGGGGTTAAACCACATGGGCTGAATTGATAAGTGCAGTCATAAACAATTCAGCGATGGTACTTGTGGGACTAGTCATTGATCTATAATTGAGGTACTAATGGACCCAGCAGATACGTGCGCCTTGTCCCAGACCCCATACCTGCGCAGTCTGGCGCCGACCCGGTCCATGTGCCGTTGGTAGTGCAGTGCCGAGTGATGAGGCCTGACGTTTTATAACCTTCCCAGCAGGCATACGTCACTGAACTGGAAAACAGCATCCCATCGCTGTACACGATTTTCCCATACGCTGGAGTTCCAGGATTTCCACAGGATACAGCTGGAAGGAAAATAAGCTGATTAGCCTATTATACTATACTATGCTGTACAGGTGATATGAGACAGCTATAGCAAGATCTGAGGTAGTATAGGCAATTGTAAGCTTTATATGGACTACTACAGACCTACAGTAGATTCTGACTGGTTTTGGAGTAAAAAGGGAGAAAACTACTATCAAACATTTGCTTCTTTGAAAATTATACTGAGGTTAAAGGAAAATCAACATCGCTTTGAGGGCTTGTGTTTCTAATCGTTTCCATTTAGGAAATAGAATTAGAAAAACAGCACTAAAACGCCCTGTTATTTAAACCCCTCACGGTAAAGTACCTAATCTTGCACATTTGTAAATATTACAACACTTCTAACCTGCTGACACACACGTCAGCACATCATGGGTTGTTACTAATGCTGGCACGGCACATTCATTTAACTGCAATCTGACAAAAACAGGACATTATAAACAGGATTATTGATTTTAATTGAAAGAAGTTGCATTTCAACCTGATCAAGACAACCTATTTAAAAGAAATTAAGCAGCTCTTGTCAGAGAACAATGTTTATTGATGTTTTTGAAGAAAGGTTCAGCTGTAAATGTACTGAGACTCTCACTTATGGATATTTACTTAAATCTACAAGTCAATTCAACTTATCATTATAATTGTATGGTGATGTATCAGCTCCTTTGCATGCATTTGCTTAATCTATAATGTTGATTAGATTAACTGAAGATGTCAAACTAATGAACAGGCCAATGTGTGCATAGCTTGATCAACAATTATGCTTTGTCTTGCAAATTAAGTTACTTTTGTCATTCAAATATAAATCATGTTTCATTCTATTATATTTGTATTAAGTCTGTTGCTACAGCGGTAAAATCATCTTTTATTTTTAAAGACCATGAAACTCATCAATCGATGCTTGTCGCTTGTTTTGGGAAGCAATGTTGGTTTGAATGTCTTGTAATGCATTTCTAATAGGTCAGGCCCATCATATCTGCTGTGCAAAAACACATTGATTTAATCCCACTGGGACCTCATGGTTAAATAAAGGTTAAATAAACAAATTCTTTAGAATATATGTAAAATGAATTCATAAATTCAAAAATATTCTACGCCATTTTTTTCAGATGGCATCGCTTGTCATCTAAAGTGACAGTGCACAATTTTCAAGGATGTCTTGTTTGAAATATTAATAAGGGGTATTTTATGGAGAATATTTTTGGAGAAAGGCATTGCCCTGCACAATTTATACACATAAACAACAACATATCTTCCAACCAAAAGTAATCCAACATTGCCAGCAAAGCATAAAACCACCAAAACGTTGCTAACAAATATTGTGCTCACTTTGTATATGTTTTAAAGAAGCACATGATGAATACGGGATAATTCCTGTGCCTGCCTTTTGTTCTTTAGCAATGTATGAAATGTATACATCTCATGGGACTCCCTATGAACAAGACCAGGAATATTATCTGGAGGAAGGTTTTTCTCCTTACTTCAAAGTAGGCTGCATCTAAGGCGAGAACACTAGCGGGTCACAGTGATCACTCAAAAGGTTAACATCCATCAAATTCCAAATGTGCAACACGATTCATTTCAAGCAATTGACTTGGCCCGGGGGAAAAAAATGATTTTCTATTTTTTCCTCTCATTGCTGGTGCAACATCTCCTACAGCGACGACTGAAACACAAGATGGATCCCGTCCTCAGAACCCCAATTCTGCAGGGCCTCCACAATAAAGTGAGGCGTGATCGATCAGTATACTTAATGACTCCTCATCTGACATCTTAATTCACAGGTAATCATCCCCAGATTACGGGAAAACAGGAAAATGCAGAGGAAGAATGTGAGTTATATGAAAAAAGAAATGGCGAGTGAGAGATGACGGTTGCTCAAGCTCTGAATGGTTGATGCAGCCCCTGGTAGACCCATTACTGCAGTCAGATACACTTTACAACTGATAGAAATTATTTCTACCTGGCAGCTCTGCTGAATTACCCCATGCAGTGAAAATAGCACCGGATTCCGGCACTGCATTATTGTATCATTTAAATTCAGTCCTGGCTTTTAAATTTTGAATTACTCTGGGACTGATCTGTCTTAAGTCCCTAACAGCAGATGTTAAACTACTTATTAAATTATGAATGCCTACTAAATAATGCATTTTTATTGATTTCCTGTAAACAATTCAGAGGTTCGTCTTACTTACGGTAGCTGCTAAAATAGTGATAGACTCGGTTATGCCCTGACAGTGTTCTAGACATGCTTCAGTGCTTTTTATTTCCCTTCTTCTCAATTTGATACCATTGCATAGCATTTATAACAAGCATTACATATGTATTAATTCTGAATCCCTTGTTAAAATATCATGTTTTTCTATGAGTTTAGAATCCACATGGGGATCACATCCTGCAGGTTCATTTCCTGGATCTGGAAATGTATCTGTTGAGTTGTCTGGGTCTGTCTGTTGAACGTGTGTGTTGTCTACTCCAGATCGAGGCTCACCTTCGCACATGGGCTGAGTCCCACTCCAGGAGCCGTTGGGAAGACACGTCCGCTCTGGAGAGCCCACTAGCATGTATCCGGCTTCACAGGTGAATCTCAGCAGGCTTTTGGTCCTAAACTCCTCGCCAAGCCTAGAGCCATGAGGAGGCACGCCCGGGTCACCGCAGAAGCCAGGACTATCACCTTCACACAAGGAAAACAGAAGGTTCAGCTGATATGACATTTTCATACTTGTGCACACCTGTTTTTAATATATTGCTCAGTGCAACAAGGAATCATCTGTATCAGGTTTAATTAATGAAGTGGAATCTAACGTGGTGTAGCCCGACTCTGTCTGCCTTATTTTGCCATCTCCCAACTATGGAAAAATACATCTAAGAAAAAAATTAGCTGGAACCAGGAGGGCTGTCATGTGGAGGAGAGTTTGAAAACTGACATAAAGGACACTCAATTAATTACGCCTTTGAAGTGTAACCTTGTGGAAGACTGAGTTCAGGACCGCTCAGGTCACGCGATAAAGGGGTGTTTCAGCTTGATTTAAACATCACACAACCACCATCATGTGTCAGCTTTAGGAAATCATTACAATATATTAGATGAAGCTGTGAGAGGCATGTTGACTCAACACCCCCCTCACTGCTCCAGTGCAATGGGAATAAGACTGATCTTAATATTGTTCTTCATCCCCAAGATATTTAAACTTGATATTTCCATGCATATGATATCTGTCACTATATAGATGTATGCATTTAATACCACATAGCAGAAGGCTTTACGCACTAAGCAGTCCAGGTCTGACTAATTTTGCCTCCTTCCTTCAAACGCCCACATTTACATTATTTGATTGTTGTGTTTATGAATTTAAAAGCCCAGCATCATCTGAAAATCAAGGAAAAAGTATAAACTAAAAGCTTAAAGAACAGCTTTCCGTGATTTATAAGAAAGTACTACGACTATCAAAATGATCTAACATCAGCACATGTCAGATGTACCTGAGCAGTACGGAGGCGAGCCGCTCCATCGGCCGTCCTCCTGGCAGAGTCTCGTCGCGTTTCCGATCAGAGCCCGGCCTCGGCTGCAGGAATAGTGAATCACGGCTCCGTTAGTGAACTTCTTCCCGGCCATGATGGAATTCGGCGGTGTACCAGGATCACCGCAGGAAATAGCTGCCAGTCAAAGACACAAGAGGTGAAATTTTGACATCGGTGTGGTAGTGTACATGTTTTAATTCAGACAATCAAAATTAAAATATATTAAATGAAAATTCAAGCTGTGCATAGTCATTCTGGGCTCATAAACATACAGGCATGTCTGGCGTATGCTAATGTAGAAAACACTTACGAAGGCACTTAGGGAGGGATCTGTCCCAGAAGCCGTTGGACTGACAGGTGAGCACCGATGAGCCCAGCAGGTAGAAACCCCTTTTGCAGTGATACATGACGCTGGTCCGGTAGTTGAAGCTCTCTGGGTAATGCTGCTGAGGGTGTCGGATTGCGTTCTCCACAAACCCCGGGTCAGAACAGTTCACAACTGCAGAACAAAATTAATACAGTATGTGACAAAACAGCACCAGTTATATAACTCTACCTTTGAGATCTTATTTTAAATGCCATCTGAGAATAAAATGCCTAGGGGTAGGAGATTAACTATTTATTCATGGCTCAAACATGATCAAATGGTCCAAACTTGCACTGGATCCAAATGAAGAATCACCTAAACACATCCAAACTTCCTATACAAAACAAACAACACTATCAGTCAGTCAGACACTATATATAGTGTCATCTACCGAGTACCACTGCCTTAATTATAACCTCAAAATTATGCATTTGATTAGATGTAATGAAATAAAGAAAACATAAATAAATAATAGGAATAAATGTGTTCCAGAAATGCCATAGTTCCTGAAGGGACCCTATAGGAATTTTAACTGAATTAATAAAAGAACCAAGACATTTAGTCCTCACAGGAAAGAGGAAATGAATTAAAGTGTGCATTCGTTGCTCAACAGAATCAATTTCTCCAGGGGAGGCAGCAATTGATATTCAGAAATAACTGTATATATATGTTTTTACCACAGAAGCATTATGCTCACTGAATCATAATGGGTTGTGCATTACCCCATACAAAGAGAAAAATCTAAACAAACTTGGCAGTGGCATCACCTCATACAATATCACATGAGAGAACAGAACATATGTTGTAAAATACTATCCAATTTATTTTATACACTAAGAAAAATCCAAATTGAAGGTCCCACACATTTTTCCCCTCTCTTTCCCAGCAGCACAGCAGATTGAAAAGTAGCAAACAAGTCACTGTGCTTCCCTGGCACAGTTGGCTGAACTGGAGTATTTGCTCGTTGCCCTTCACCAGAAAAGACTAAAGTTTAAATCAGGTCCAGGGGGAAACAAAACAGATTGCCTTCTCTCAGCGACAGCTGCCAACGAGATGAGCTCTGGCGGTCTCAATTAAGCCTCCGGGGAAAAGGAAAACACACTGATAATTTGGCACCTGCTATTGACATGTTATCCCTGGGCTTTAATAGAAGAACAATTATACAGGTAGTTGAATAAAGCAGTTAATTTTCGAGAAGCTGCTAATTTAGAAACCGACAGAATGTATACATTGAACAACACACAACACGAAGCCAATTAAGCAATTAGTGAGTGTGAGTGCGGTACATGACTGGTGCTGAGCGCATGCTGTTACATCATCAAGAGACATGGCTTATCATTAATGCTGGAACCTGCGTGAAACAGTCACAGGTACGATGTGTGGAAATGTTTTAAACTCAGGATTTATTGTTATCATTCATTGTGAAAATTGTGAATAAGACTGGTTCTCACCCTCTTTTTATACTTTTATTTCTATTTTATATTATCATTATGTATATGACCTCAAATAATTTACCAATTTATATAAGAGGGTCTGAAGGCAGTGTGAACTTCATAAATGCAGTATATCTCATTTTATATGCATAATGTATACCTTTTTTCAATATTACCGATATACCATTCTTTAAGGCTTAGATTTACTCCCGTCAGGTTATGTCACATTTTCTGTGCATGTGTTTAAGAGCAGAATCCGGGGAGAATGAATGTGCACTCTATGTGATGGTGCTTCTGTTTTTATACATCACCCATATGTCTGACTCTAGGGCATGGAGGGGAAGAGAGAGATCTCAGAAGACACAATGACATACTTCTTCAATCACCATCATCTGGGATGTTTCTGCAGCAAGCTTTCACATGTATGAAGAAGTTTTTAAGCCAGTCATTGATACACTCTTACATCAATCACAGACCCAGAATATCTGAGCAGAGCCATCTGAGGCAGGGCTTTTAAACAGCCTGACATCATGGGGAGAAATAAACCTATATTCAACACAGTTGTGAGTGGAGAGGTGAAAATAGAGAAGAAAGGGAGAAGACTGTTTGCGTCATCCCTTAGAAAAACACCTGTACATTATAATACCAATGAATAAAAAAAGAGCTTTTCAAATTGAGCAACCAGACACGAGAGCACCTGGCAAGGACTTGAATTCTGTGGAAAGGAAGCTGCTCAGATGGGGCTGTCAGTGGTCCTGTGAATGGGGTGAGTGCCTGGACCATAAATATGTAACATCTCGCCGTGCTCTTAGAAGCTTTGCCATAAACACAACTCCCGAGACAAAGTCTACACTTGCCCCGAGTACAGAATATCTGTTTAAAGCATATTCAGATAACCCAATGATGAATTATACATTATATACACAGTTAAATGCACTCAATGTCTGAAAATGCCACCATAATATTCCATATGCTCCATTCAGCTCTCTAATTCACAACTCCTCCCCCAGAGAGTCCAGGCTGCTGGCTGCCAGTTTCCCATTGTACGACTGAGCTGGCAGCTGTCGCCCGCTACCTGTGATGAAGATGCGCTGTGACTTCTATAAAATCTGGGATATGGTGTTTCGAATGTTGTGTGTAATACTTTAAAAACTCTTCAAAAACATTTCAGCCCACACTCGTCATATCTAAGAGACCCTACCTCGGCACACCGGTAGAGGGTTGTTCCACTGCCCGTTCACCCGGCACTGTGCCCGGGCGGCACCGTGCAGCACATAACCCGTATTACAGGTGAAATTGACCACGTCGTTCAAATTGAATTCACTGCCATTCGTTCGTCCGTGTGCTGGGTTGCCAGGGTGCCCACATGTTATAGCTGTAAATAAAGGACATTCCTTACTAAAGAAAACATATCCAATGATCTATGTACAGTAAAGACTTAAAGTTGTCTTTTATTCATTCATAAGCATGTGTGTATCTTTAAGCTTCAGTATTAGCTAGACCAGAATAACAGGCATGAAGCAGTAGATCTGCAACACGTTTATAAGAATTAATGAGCAAACAAACACACTGCCAATCACTGCTGCCGTAGAGTGAACAAATCATGTTGGATATTATAGTTTGAGGGGACGTATAGCGCTGTCGATGGAGACAGTATTCAGTGTGTGTGTTATCCTCACACTGTAAGCGTACTGCTTACAGGTGCCAATGCCGATGTATAATACTCACAGACGCAGACAGGGGCATGTCCGGACCATTTGTGATCCTGCTGGCAAATCCGAACGGACGTGCCGATGAGTCTGAAGCCCAGGTTGCACTGGTACACAACCGTGTCGCGATAACTGAACCCGTCTCCGCTGATGTGGCCGTTGGTGATCGGGTCAGGGGAGCCACAATGCCCAGCTATGGATAAATGTTTAATGATTCATGTTTTTTTTTAAGATTATAATATTTGAAGTAAAATGGTACATTTAATAATAGCTTGGGTAAATATGAGGGATAGTGTGACAAATTAATTAGTGCAGTTTCACATCTTTTTCCTTTAGGGGCTGAAACAAGGATTTTGATTAAAGAAAGACCTGGATATGTTTAGGAATGCAAGTCATATGAATAGATGTTCTTCTCTGAAAGCTTTACAGCGCTGTTCAGATTCGATTTGTGAATAAAATGAAAACATCTGAATCTGAAACATAGTTATTAACAAATAAGGCATTTGTCTAACTTGCCTTATTTCTTACAGGAAAAAATCTATAACAGGAAAAAACATTGATAGGCTTATATAACAGCCATTTTAAAAATTAACTATTGGAATATATCTTTTAATTAACACCATTTGAAAGCCGATTGTAAAGCTGTTTATGCCCTTCTCGCAGTACTGTTTTTGTGATAAAGGTTCACTTTAAAAAGATATTGAGCTGCTCTGATCTTTCTGCTACCTTACTGTAAATAAACTTTTTTATATAGCTGAAGGGTGTCTTTTTAATTAAATATTCTACCGGATGAATCACAGTCCTAACCTATTGACACAACCGATTATTACATGAATAAGATCTGTGTAGGAAGAATACAATGTCATACAATTCACTTAATCGAACAGAGCAACTCTCATTTAGTCTCTTTCAGATGAGTGGCCATGTCTACCTTGTTATCTAACAACAGATAAAGGAGTGGAAAGTTATCGTACAGATCGATAAATACAAAATGTCTAGAAGTCAACACAGTCGTCAGGAAAACAATGCAATCAGGACCACTATTCTCACCGAGACATGTCGTTTCAGCTCCACTCCACAGGCCGTTGGCACCGCACTCCCGCACATGTGACCCTGCTAGTGTGTACCCGGTGTTGCAGGTGAATATTGCTGTGGCTCCGTAGGTGGTTAAGCTGCCAATCTTGTTGCCATTAGGAGTAGAAGGCAGATCTCCACACGAAATGACTGAGAGGGTCAGAAACATGAAATACCACAGTGAGAGTAGATCACCTGCATCTTTGGGGGTTTTATTGTTAAAATGTATTACTTTGGTACCTTTTACTGTGCTTTAGTTGGTAGTTGTATATAGGTGGTTATAATTATCTGACAATTATCTATTTTTTCTCAGCTCATCGTAGCTTTTTGTTACTTGCTTTTGCACATTTATTCAAGAGAACAAAAGGGAAATGCAATAAACTTGGAGAGGAATATTTTTCCAGCTTTAGGGGTTGTATATATGCAGGGAGAAACAGGGGGGTTCAACAAAGTACAACAAAGTGCTGTTTTGCTGTTGTTCCCTTTCAGAGGCAGACAGTGTGGGTGATCTTTGGCCACAATAATCAGATGTCTTTTATAGTTTGCTTGATATTGATTTAAAAGACAACGACTCTCTCTGATGTCCGCGTCTGAATGAAAACAAACAATTGAGCAAACGTTACCGTTCTCTTACGATGATCTCTGTGAGGAAACAAAGCGTTCTTTGCCTCGGCTGTTTATCAGATGTCTGCGAGCAAAACCCTGTGATCGGTATTGCAATAGGTTTCCTATGACAATATCTGCGATCACAAGTTAATTGATGGACGTCTTTAAACACTGCTTGTAAACAGACACTTAAAATGTAACTTTTCTTTTTCCTCGTTAAAGGCTGTTCACTTTATTATCCTTCATTAGTTTAAGTAAGTTTTTCACTGACAATTTAAATGCTATAACACCCTTTAACAGTGTTTCTCAGAATTGTTATAAAAACTATGTAGTTACTAATGGGCTTCTGTGTTCTGCGGCCTTTCTTTGTCACAGATCTGACCTGAGAATCAGTCAGGGCAAATTAATGTGGCTTGAAAAATCAGTTGCTAGCATGTATATTTCTCCTGTAAACATTGTTCTCTAACAACAAATGGAGATGTATGAATAATTGCATATTATAGATCGATTCCAGTCCTTACTTTTGCATGCGGTTTTCTCTCCACTTCCGTTCCACGTGCCGTTAGCCAGGCACCGAATTACTCTCTGGCCACCTAAGTAATAGCCAGGACTGCAGCTGAGCATTATCTGGGCGCCGTATTCATTCAGTGACCCTGATATCAGTCGCCAAACCATTTGGTCTGAAAGAACAGTCTCAATGTTTGGGCATTGCATAGCTGTAAAAACAGAACATAGCGGTGTTTATTCTGACAGAAGTTTTATCTATTTACAGAATATAACAGATATTTGAAAATGAACCAAGTTAAACACCAAGCAAAGTAGAAAGACTTGCTTTTCTCACCATCTTGGCAGCTTCTCTTAAATGAGTGTACTTCAATGGGGGTAAATATAAGTCTACATCTGAATTTCTTTTTTATTATCAAGCAATAAAGTAAATGGCAGTTATAACTTTTGTGTAATCTGTGAAATGACAGAGATGCTTAAGCTATTATAAAGACTACTATAAATGAATGCAAACATATATGATATGTGAATTAAGATGTTTCAACTTGATTTCCTTATTTTTGATTGGCAAGTCACAGGCCTTGTAATTTTCCTGTCAATCAGTAACAACAGTCTTTCATGAATATATATATAATTGTGGAACAATAACACAACTTGCCAAATAACTGTCGAAGCAGAAACACTAACAGATGAACATGCATAGAATAAAAAAATGACTTATAACAAGTAGGAAATGAAGTAGAAAGACAGAAAAGGCAACATGTCTCATACACATTCAGTACTATTTTGACGGTTTCTTGAAAGACATTTCACATAAAGTACAGTCAGTTTGGGAAATACAGATTAAAATGTAAGATCACTTTATCAGAAGCGTTATTGTGCCTGACACCTCTTTAATTTGGACATATTAACTGCTGAAACAATGTTTTGGATGATTTAAGTGTCAAGAAAATTACAATGAAATAATGTAGACTTCAAAATTTAATGAATCCCTTCAATACATAAACCATCTGCCCCTAATTATCACACTGTTTCTGGTGTAGACGAACCAAACCTCAGTTGTTCTCTTTGTAATTTACTACTATTAAACCAACTGTGTGCAATAGACCCTTTCTTATTAGAAAAGAATGAGAATAATTAAAGTTCCCAATGAGCTAATCTGTAAGAGGTACATCTCGAAATTGTAAATGGGAAACCTTCCCCACAAATTCCATTTCAGTGAGAAGTCTGTCATTTAGCATGATTAAAATGGACTAAACTTTAACACTTTAATGACTTTTGTATTTTTTTCTTCTATTTTAAAGTCCTCATGTGAACTGTGAAATAAACTATTGGGACTGCCTGATATAATAGCTTATTAAAATCATTAAGGAGATGAGATGATGGTACACTTAAAAAACAAAATGGAAGTCTGAATTCGATGTCTTACGTAAACAACGTGGTGGCTGCCCTCTGTTGCTCCATGTGCCATCCTCTTGGCACACAGCTGTGGACGATTGGCTGGTTTCCAGTCTGTAGCCTTCATTACACTGGTAGTGGACTTTGCTGCCCACAGTGAACTGATTGCCGTAGAAGGTACCATTGCCCGGGGGTTCTGGGATGCCACAGGAAATAGCTGGAGAGCGTTGAAGGCAGAGCAGAAGAGGAGGATGACGAGGGAGAATAAGAAGACAGGTTTTTTTTTTTTTTTAAGAAAATAAATGTTTAAAAAGACAGCACGTCCCGGTAAACTACATCTTTTTCCAGGAAACATTTTCTTCAAAAGCTACTCAGAAATCTGTATAGATGTGTGTAATGAAAAACAGGCACTTAAATATACAGTCATGTTTACATTGTAAAACTGAAAAGAAAGTAAGAAAACAAAAAAAAAAAACAGTTTGTATTTTCTTAATTTCCTGAATTCAGTACGTCTGATTCCCTGACTTTGCTTCAGCTAACAGGAAGCAGCACAGGGGGCATATGGGCGCAGTAGAGAGCCTCCAGCCTAATGGGACTGGAGTGGCTTCATTTCACACTGACGTCTGTCATTTAGCAGTAAACATCCCTATGACGTGCATGTCCCTATTTTCATTTGTATGCTGTTGGCTTCACCGAGTCTACTAGGCAGATTGCTGGCATTACAGCTTTTACCTTTTCAAGCACAAATGCCCATTTAAAGCAGGCAGGCCGTCTCGAACGCAAGTTTTAATGAAAAACACAATGTTCAAATTCCAAAAAATCCTGGCAGTAATCTGTGCACTTCACAAATTTGCATAAGAACAGAAAACAATTCTATTATCATTGACCTAACAGAGTTCTCTTTCTGGGTGATTTGAGGAAGAAGAAAAAATAAAGCTCCACAAACTTCTGCTTTCCTGTTTGTTTTAATAACAGCATTCAGCTTCATCACTTTTACCATCCATTCGCGTATGATTATGTTTACAGTCTTTAGCAACGGCATGAAGTATAATTTCCGGAAAGAAGCATTTCATTCCCTGGATCAAGACGGCATGTAAAATATATATAAATATATATATGACTGACAACTACTCTCTCTCGCCTTCTATAAATAAGTACTGGTGTACAAAAGGCATCAAATCACAAGCGGCATCTAGCCTTCTTTGAAAATAAATCAAGATGCTGTGGTAAATGTAAACCCCAATATATCAGAAAGAGTATTACTACATTCTATCTTGGTTATTTACAAACAGGCATGAGGAATTGCACTGTCTTTAAATGTGACAGAACGTTCAAGCCGGAGAAAAAAATGGTTATCCAAAAGAGCGGTGACATTTTCAAATGAGTTCATAGTGAAAGGTAGCACAGGGGAATAGCTGTACTGTGTTCAAAGTTTCAGGGAAGGCAAAATAATTAAATCATTCAGTAGAAAGAAAAAGAAGGGAAAAAACAGCTTTGTGATATATCAGCACGGGTTACTAGTTACATTATTCAAGCTCTTGATATACCCAAAAAGTGGCTTTATACTCCAAACATTCCCTTTCCGCTTTAATGTTGTGTGTAATAGGTGGTTTGCATAATCTGTGTGCACTGTAGGATGTACCAGCATCCCGAATCTTTCTTCACATTTGATGAAAATAAGCAGTTTAATGACTTCCTGGGAAGTGACTTCTAATCTAAGGGGCAAAGCAGCTGAAGGAAGTGATATGAACCGAAAAGCAATTGTGACCAGAGAACAAGGCAATAACCCAGGTTATACTTTCCAACGAGATGATATGCATTAAACCAGGGGGTTAATCCAGGTCAGTGCAGTTCATTTTTCCGGTCCTACCATTGTGATAAAACCGAAATTAAATTTAACGTTTCTCTTTTGTGATGGAGTTCTGTAATCAATTAAATAAATAATACAAGACAATAGGAAAAGAGAACCCAAGGACAGAAACAACCTCTCCTCACAGCAATTAACTGTAATGAACCAGGCTGTCTGCTTCAATATTCATAAGAGCAAACTGCTGACGAACGAAAGAGCCGGGACCAGGAGGGAAAGGCATATTATGTAAGGATCCATATTTTCCCCCTTGAGGTATTCAGGGTTATTACTGTAAACTGAAGGACAACAATTCCAAAGCGGTTTCAGCTGAACAACCTCTTTTCACCTTTTATTTGAAGCTTGTTCATGTAAAGCACATTGAGCTGTGGGAAATCGTATAATCTGGTATGAATGCATTACACCGCAAATTACAAGGGGTAAAATATTACGCAGACTACGCTTATAAATCACATTTTCAATTCACGTAATAGTGGGGCAGTGTGTGCAGAAACAGAACGCTAACATATTCAGACACACTTATTTATGAGATCTAAAATGTGTGTGTATCTATACGAATGACTGAACGAACGAACACAGACATACCTTGACAGAGCGGAGGAGGGGAGTCCCAGTTATATAGACCGTTCTGATGAAGTCTGCACGTTGCGTTACTTTCCCCAACAATCCTGTAGCCGGGATTACACACGTAGTGCAGCTTGCTGCCCGGGTGCCCCCCCGTCCTGTTTACAACTCCGCCATTTCTGGGAAGGCTGTTCAGACTGCAATATGGAGCTAAAAGGCAAAAAGCAGAATAGACAGAGTTTTCATCAAAGGGAAGCACAATCAATTTGCCTTTGGATAAACAGTATAATATCAGGCTATTTTTTTATATTGTATAAGTCTCACAAAATGCTGTTGCAGCCCAAAAAACAAAACCAAAAAAGTCACCAGATTGTGCCACTGAAACTGTAGAACTGTAGGCCAGGACTTTACTCAAAGTAGGAAAGATGTAGAAAAAAATATATATATGTTGGTTTTGTAAGACGTCTGCCTTCTTTAAAATCATTACTTAAAAATTAAACTAGTCATGGGTTTGTAAAACTGTACCCCAGAGGCATATCTTATTCTTTAAAGTCTCTTTTTTCCCCATTCTCTAATACATACACTGACAGATAACATTATGTACATCCATCAGATTAAGAGTACTAAAAGGTTCACTGTAGGTTCTGCCTGATTAGACCACATGTTAAAACCTGGGGCAGCATATCAGTGTAATTTACTTTGATCAAAGCCCAATGGACTGTAAAAAAAAAATACATGTGAACGTACCAATCATTAAAAAGCCCTATGAATAGGTAGAGATTCAGCTCCCAAAGCAGTTTTGTACAGATCAAGGGGAGGTGTATTCGACCTGTGTTCAAGATCTTTAAATTATTTAAAAGATTTCCAAGGAGTTTGATTACATACAGTCACTATTTTTAGGGCTAGAGATGTAACTGCACCATGTCGTAAACACAACACTGCTGCCATTGATAATAGTTATTTCCTAATCTATACCCTGCTGTGCTTAATTCTAACTGTCTGGACCATTGTGCATTGAAGTGTTTCTGTCTGATTTAAAAGCTTTAGGAAAAATATTCTAGAAGGGTAAATTAACCAGCAAAAAGTACTGGAGTTATCTACATCAAATTATATTTTTTATTCAGTTCGGCAATATCAATTAACACAGTTACTGTATGTTGTAATCAAAATGAGACCAAGCTACTTTATCATTCCTCACAAAACCATAGGTATCAGAAGTTAAATCTAATTTTGATAGTATGGCTGAAAGAGTTATCTAACACAGGGAATGGTGGAAAGGTGCAATAACACATGGGGAGAGAGAGAGAGAGAGAGAGAGAGAAATTGAGACGGTAATTGTGGCCTTTTGGTTTCACCACATCCGACAAGAAGAAAGACCTGGAGAGACCACTCTGAGGTAAAGAATGTGACAACCATTTAGCAATATTAATTATCTGATCTTTGACCTCTCTCTGACACAACTCGGAAAAAAGTCCCTGTGGTCCTGATGACTGGGCGTTCTATCTAATGAGGGCTAACCTGGGAAAGCTCAATGTCTTCCACTCTTGACCTAAATTGGATTCAAAACAAGACCCTCATAGAGAAGAGCAAGTGGATAAATCCTCTCTGACACTCAGCCTGGAAAAAAAATGAACCATTGCATTTTTCCTCCATATAAATATTAGGGAAATCATTTAGTTTTTCACAGGAATCCCTTACATTTATTTAAACATTTTGCTAGGATTTAACTACTGGCATGTTATTATTGGTGTCTTATCTTTAAATGATAAAGTTTTAGTTTCTCAAACCTGTGTAGCGTATTTTGAATCCTTTCTTGCTGGTTGCGTGATCAGTTGACCACCGGAGATACAACTGGCTGGTCTTGCTTGTGAAATTCAGCTGCGTTGTGTGGTTTCCACTTAGTGCCACAAGCAAAGGACTTTGGCCTGAAGGTCCTAAGGGTGAAAAAGTCAAGTAAATGGATATTGTTGTGAAATCAGTCTGGTTTCTATGATGACATTTATAAATCTGTTGCTGGAAAAGGAAGTTACCATCAAATATCTCCAGTTCATCAAACTGCTTTTCACTTTGGAACATCTCGACATAGATTGAGATGGTGTAACCAGTTAGGACTTTAATGGTCCAGGAACATGTCTGAGAGTTGGGGTAATTTTTTGGATAACCGGGGCTGAGGATAACTCCAGAAGATGTACTTCGTTCTTCGTTCGCTGGGCACTGAGCTATAAATAAAACAAAGATGAGGAAAAACGAGGAGAGAAGGATGAATTCACTCAGGAAATGAATTAAAATATAAACCACTGTCCTGTATCGCAAAATTGAAATGTAAACACACACACATACACTATGTATATACATTATAGATTAGCACACACTCAGTGCTTCTGCAATAAAAGAAAACCTTTACCGTCCTGAAGCAAATTAATTAGTTAGTTGCTTTGTTTGCATTAACAGGCTTCAATACAGAATGCCATCTGCATGATTTATAACATTTCCATCGTAATTAGTAATGTTATGTGTAAATGGGGCATCATATCTATTAAAACCTTTGTTAGCTCTCTAATTGTATGAATAACAGGCTCAAATTAAAATGATAGCAATTAGCCTCCCTTTTCCCCTTTAGGGGGGATTTAATAAAGTAGGCGGCTATCATGTAATGCTTATATTTACACATAATAACTAAGAATAGCTTAAAACAATGGGAAATTGCTTTATATAGCAAAAAGGGCCATGAACTCCTTCTTTTACTGATGACAGATGCAAATAATAACAGGAAATATACTGTGCTTTCCTTAACGATTACCAGGGGCAATTTAGCAGTGAAGTATCTTTAACAACCGCCGATGTAATGTGCTAAACTCCAGTTTAAGAAACTCATTCCACATGTCAGTGAAAAAAATATGGATCTATTTCTGGGTTCTCTTAAACACAGTGCAGACCAATGAGTTTCACACAGGGATGGGAAGTGGTTCAGCTGCTGCAAGGCGCTATACAGTCACCCCTGTTAGACTCCTGTAACGGCTCGTTTGTTCTTACCCTCACAGGAAGGTGGGGGACCCTCAAACTGCAGGTGCGAGTTGAGTTTACAGGTGAGCTCCTCGCTTCCTAACAACGTAAACCCTGGGAAGCACTGGTACTTTACAACATCTCCTAAAGGTTAAACAAATGCCATGAAAGGTTGATTAATAGTAGAATGAAAAGCAAATATTATTCTTCATGGCTTCCTGATTGATGATTTTACAAGCTTATCAAAGTACATCAAGCGAGTTGATATTAACAACAATACAATAAAATCCCTGATCAATATCCCCTTGAGAAATCAATATATGAAGTTACATTTTAGAATGACACGTCAAATAAAGTCACCCGGTTTATCAATAAACCAAATGTGAAATCTTTGGGACGACTTCAGAGCACTTACCTATTTCATAATCTTGGTCCTCAGAATAAAAATCTGCTTCTTCAACAGATGGAGGAGCCGCACACTTCTTCAAGCGGTACGCTAAACCAACCAAACAAGCAAACAAAAACATACACATTGGAACATAAATATCCATTACCCACACGCAGCCCCTGTTCATGTTACAGTTTCATGTGAAATAGCACATTGGATTATAGCTCACCATGTGTGTGCATCTTTACTAAAGCTCTGTGCAGATTTTGTCTTACTTGACTGAGAATCAATAATTTGTACACCTACACAGGCAACAACTTGTGATGGAAAGATAAAATAGTCTCATGAGTGAATCACTGTCAAAGAAGAGATCTTATTTCATTGATTTGAGATTAATGGGCAGACACAACGTGGGAAAACAAGAGGAAACTCAGTCCTCTATTATGGCAAAGGAATTTATCATTAAATCTGTATGCGGTTGAGTCAAATTACTTGACAAATTGATACATATTGGATTGTAATCTCATGGAAGCTGCTATGCACATCAAATACGACATGCGTGCTATGTCAGCTTTACACGTGATCTTGAAGTGGTTGAAAAGGCAATTTTATAAAAATGCATAACAAACTACATACACAATGCATCTTTCCCACCAGAGAAAAAAAGAAAACATGTCCTTTAAACTGTGCACAGCAGGTAAATGCTTATATATATATATATATATATACACTCACCTAAAGGATTATTAGGAACACCATACTAATACTGTGTTTGACCCCCTTTCGCCTTCAGAACTGCCTTAATTCTACGTGGCATTGATTCAACAAGGTGCTGAAAGCATTCTTTAGAAATGTTGGCCCATATTGATAGGATAGCATCTTGCAGTTGATGGAGATTTGTGGGATGCACATCCAGGGCACGAAGCTCCCGTTCCACCACATCCCAAAGATGCTCTATTGGGTTGAGATCTGGTGACTGTGGGGGCCAGTTTAGTACAGTGAACTCATTGTCATGTTCAAGAAACCAATTTGAAATGATTCGACCTTTGTGACATGGTGCATTATCCTGCTGGAAGTAGCCATCAGAGGATGGGTACATGGTGGTCATAAAGGGATGGACATGGTCAGAAACAATGCTCAGGTAGGCCGTGGCATTTAAACGATGCCCAATTGGCACTAAGGGGCCTAAAATGTGCCAATAAAACATCCCCCACACCATTACACCACCACCACCAGCCTGCACACTGGTAACAAGGCATGATGGATCCATGTTCTCATTCTGTTTACGCCAAATTCTGACTCTACCATCTGAATGTCTCAACAGAAATCGAGACTCATCAGACCAGGCAACATTTTTCCAGTCTTCAACTGTCCAATTTTGGTGAGCTTGTGCAAATTGTAGCCTCTTCTTCCTATTTGTAGTGGAGATGAGTGGTACCCGGTGGAGTCTTCTGCTGTTGTAGCCCATCCGCCTCAAGGTTGTACGTGTTGTGGCTTCACAAATGCTTTGCTGCATACCTCGGTTGTAACGAGTGGTTATTTCAGTCAAAGTTGCTCTTCTATCAGCTTGAATCAGTCGGCCCATTCTCCTCTGACCTCTAGCATCAACAAGGCATTTTGGCCCACAGGACTGCCGCATACTGGATGTTTTTCCCTTTTCACACCATTCTTTGTAAACCCTAGAAATGGTTGTGCGTGAAAATCCCAGTAACTGAGCAGATTGTGAAATACTCAGACCGGCCCGTCTGGCACCAACAACCATGCCACGCTCAAAATTGCTTAAATCACCTTTCTTTCCCATTCAGACATTCAGTTTGGAGTTCAGGAGATTGTCTTGACCAGGACCACACCCCTAAATGCATTGAAGCAACTGCCATGTGATTGGTTGATTAGATAATTGCATTAATGAGAAATTGAACAGGTGTTCCTAATAATCCTTTAGGTGAGTGTATATATATATATATATATATATATATATATATATATATATATATAAAAAAACACTATCTCTGCATCTGCATTTATTTATTCATCAGGCCTGGAAGTTGAAAACCAGACCAGACCAAAACCAGCTGATGAATGACAGAGTGTATAACACAGGATTTCCATTAAATGCAGTCTTAAAAGCAAGGCGCTGAGCTTCGTCTGCCATCGCTTACAGGTTCCTTCAAAGTTTTAAAACAATACTAAACGCGGCCTCTACTTCTTTATCTTAGAAACACAGCTAATCTGGCGGCTCCCACAGGGCCTGGTTAAAAAAAAAAATGCTTCAATAAAACAATACCCTTATAAAAGCCAGTTTGTCGTTATGTATATATCTGCTCTGGTGAAAGACAGTCATGGAAATCCATCGAGCCTAGTTATAGCGGACTGTGATTGAGATTCCCCAAGGCAATGCCCAACTGGCTGGACTGGCTCAACGTGACAATAAAACAAAGATGCCTTAAGTGTTTAATGTTATCAGTAAGAGGCGCATTAGTCCTCAGTGTAATGCCTCGGCCCAGCAGTGCTGCAGTGGGATATGTGTTGAGGGGAATGTTGTCTCTCCCGTTCTACTACAAGGGCAGATAAATAAATAAAACATTCAAGAACCATGGCCCCACCTCCATCCCTCCCATGGAACCCCCCGCCCCCCCAAATAAAAGGTATCTAGAGAGTCGAGGAGAGAAACGTACCGTGAAAATTGAGGACAAAGAATCCACTTGTTGAAAAGTCACTGTGAAACTTAATAAGAACCTGATTGAAAGAACTGTAGGCCGATTCCAGGGCCGTGTTGCCACTGAAAACTCCCAGCTGCGGATAACTCTGCTCTGGCCCATCCCTTACGGAAAACAAAACAAAATGTTTAGGTTAAAAACAATGAATTAAGAAAAAAACGAACACAATGTTTTCGCCAGTATCAGTCACTGAGACCTGTGTGTTACTGTCGAGTTAAGTAGTTCGGGAATTCATTTACATTCAGATCTGACAGGAGATTTCCACTGACGTGTGTGGAATCAGACGCTACGAATAAAGTAATATATGTGACTGACGGTGCGCAGCAATTAGTTTTTTTGGCTTCATTTTAATTGTTTCTGAATATTAATTAACTAAATTGCTTGGAATGAAAAGGCTTGTACGTTATAATGGGCTCCTGCAGTATCTACCATGTTTTTCAATCAACTCAAGAAGCTGGAACAAAGTTTGATTATATGCGGAGCTCAGAGAGTTTATGTAATTGCTCTCATTTGCATCTTAACATAGACAATGTAGGATACATTCACCTGAAATGTAATTGTCTACTAGATAAGCAATTTTAAGTGCATCTCTATTCCATTTTAAATGCTGGGCCTGGGGACAGTTAAAGTGTAATGAGAATACAATTTCTTACAAAAGCAAGTATTTGAGCTTACAGAGGTTGTTAAATTTAAATGATAACATTTTCGACATCGAATGAGATGTGGACATTAGGTGAATCTGAGAGGAAATAAAACAGTCTGCCAATTTAAAAACAAAACGAAAAGCAGATCAACCCTTTCATCACACATTCAAAACATTTCTTAACCTGTACATGGACATATCAAATGATATCAAATCATATCATTATCATACCAGGGGTTGATTCAGACAGGTTCACATCTGTTTATGGGTAAATACAAAACTAATCAACAATCAGAATGTTCATATTTATTTTTATGAAATGATAAAGCGCTCTCACCACACAGCGATGTAGTCAGTGACGGGTTCAGTCTGGAGCAGAGTGAAGTTGATATAAATCCCATGGCCGTGAGGCACTGTAATTAGCCATGTGCAGTCCTGGGAGTTGGGATACTCGTTTGGATATCCGGGGGAATAAATTGTGCCATTCTGGGCCGATACATTGTATCCACAAGGTGCTGAAATATACATATATACACACAAAGTATAGGTTTATGTGGGTGACCCTCAACAAACAAAGAGTTTAATACATGATAAAAGCTTTAATCGTCTCTCCACTGACAGCTGCTGCAGTGGAAGGGCAGGTCTTGTGATCCGCTGACAGAGAGATGCAAAATACTGGGACAAACAGAAACCGAACAAGCTAAAGTACATCGGCCCCGAATCACATGAAACTCGGCAGTCAAAAATACTAATCTGTTCCCACTCAGAAAGTGCACTGGGAATTCAAACTCTAATTCTCTGAAGGAGTTCAAAGCAGGAGTTAGAGTGGAAGAGGAACTTTGCTCAGAGCTGTTGGCCTCAACGATCATTCAATCAATCACTCAATCATTCACTATACAAGTGGCCCTGTACAGCACCGGGGTGAGACTGGGACTGTGCCAAAGCAATGTCATATTCCATATACAGGACAACAGCAGTAGTTACTTATATTTCAAAATACAACACGGTCAAATATAATCATATCAGTCAGTATTTTGTGAATATATGATACGCTATTGATGCATACAATATTGATAGTCATATACGTTGCTACTTTATTATTTGTATTGAGGGTAGCCCTGCATTCTCTTGCTAAAATACCTTTTAATTAAACCTTATAAAGTGTCTAAAAACAATTGGGGTTTACTGTATATATTTTGAAATAATTCTCATCCTCCTAGTTAAAGAGAGTAGCCAGATGCATATTTCAATATTTGTGCCTTTAGGTTGTCCACACTAAATTACAGTGCACAGTTGCACCAAAGAGTAATTCATTAATATCAGAACATTTTTGTCTTAACCTCGACATCCCTCTGGGTGCGAGCGACATGGAAGGCATTTCAACTCTCAACACTCGATCGTATTATCTGTCCTGTCCTATTAGGTATGTTTTGGGTACTTGTGCCAATGCAGGCGTTTTCTCATCGCTTATTACACAAAGCACATTGTCATCCTTCATTTTTTCTACTTCTACTTTTCTACATCTTCTTCTTATTATTTTTGAAAGTACTTCCTTCCTTTCTCATGACAAAGTGCTCATCGTAAGGAACACATCACTACGATAAAATTTTTCCTCGTTATTATCATGTTATTAACGATAATTAGACCAAACTACAATATCAATGCCTGTGCGTTCGTATGTAGGTATATATTTATTAAATCAGCTTCTCTTAGTAGCTCTCAGATTGTGATTCATTGACGTGTTTTATATCTTTAGGGGCATTTCAAAAAGAATCCCAGAGAAAGGTTTTGATCTTATATTTCCCCCCACGGTTCAAGACTGTACTCTTTATTCACAACAACAGTGAATTGTTGATCGTCCACACAAAGGTAAGGCATTTAGAAGACCTTAACCACAGTTTTCCGAGTTGACAGCTTGTATTTTTCTAACCTTTTGATGTTATGCAACAAATTCTTTGCAGCATTCTACCGAGGCCTCTATATTACCAATGAGAAAGGGAACCGGGACTGAGGAAAGGTCCCTAATCCCCGTTTTCATTGTATCCGTCTTGAATATCAAAAACATCAGGCCCGTTCCCTAGCTTCAGTGCTGCACAGCTGTCTTTCAGCGATTCACAACAATTTAACTCAAAATGCTTCGAGCATAAAAGGGCCTTATTGGAAACAAAATGATTTCAAAAGGCTCTCAAACAACACAGTTTAGGGATAACCCCCCTTCTCTTCTTTTGATTTTATTTTCATTCTCATAGCCTCTCAGTAATGACAAGCACACTGTTATTCACCGAAACAGTTATATGAAGGGTCTCTTCACCGTAAATCTGTTGTCAGAAACTGTTTCAGAACCGCGTCTCCGGGATTGAATTTCATTGCTCTTTTCCCTTCAGAAATCTTGATGTGGACGCCTCCCCGCTGAAAGCTAAGCTGATACATGTACACAGACATAATTCTTCACTGTCATTGACTTCAAACCGTGATGTCTGTGCTGCCGCTGAAAAAGGACCGAAACTTAAAGATCTCGGTGTCAGTCTCTGCTACAATGGCGGCTGCGGCGCTGAAGGAAGAACTCAGAAATTCGATTGATTGACAGCTTTGCATCCCCAGGCACTATTTTATACATATTTTAAATAGGCATGGGTCAGCATTATGCTAGAATTAAATACTCAGCCCACGGCCATTATTATTAACAAGTAGAAGAACAAAAAGAAGAAGAAGAGGAGGCAGAAGAAGGATGGAGCGGTACAAACAAAGGGTCACCACTATGGATACTCTCAATGGGCCATCGAACAAATGCATTAATAAGCATACGATTCAATGCTCTCCTTTGTGCTCCGGGGGCTTTCTGAGGTTTCGAACTTCAATGGGTACTAACCTTCACATCGTGGAAAAGGGTAATTCCACTTCCTGTTGATCCCGTGCTGACACGTGAGGACGGAGTGGCCAATCAGAACGTACCCAGGGTAGCACTCAAAGGTTATAGACTGTCCGGCATTATAATCGCTGTTAACGATGTATCCGTTATGAAAAGGAGATGGGTCTTGACAATTTTGTAATTCATATGCTGAAAAACAGAAGTCAAAGATAAATGAGACCATCCATTTTCCCATTCTTGAAACATTTCCCTGGTTTATAAATGTTTTAATTTGTTATTGGTTCAGCACATTTTGGATATTTTTCTTTTGAAACGAATGCAGTGTGAGACCTGGAACAGCCAAAAACTGAAATATGTGATTAAATAACTACACTAAAAACAACTGTCCTAGGAGAGGGCATTAGTACACTTTTGACACCATCATAATAGGCTCATAATTAATTTATTACAATAAATTCCATAAAAAGCTAATAAAATGTGGTATCTTCAAAGGAAACAACAGATAATGAGGGTTGCAAGAAATGGACTACGTTCATTGAGAAATAAGAATAATAAAACATGTCATTGACTTTGTTTGAACTTATTTAAAGGGACTTGAATCAGACATCTGTCAGTCCAGTTCCTTCTCCTGGTGACAGATACATCAGTCATGTCTTGTGTTTATTTAGTCCAAATGCAATTTTCTGTAGAGGGACGCATTAACCACAGAAACAGTCATGAGTTTCCATAGTTTCCACCACATAACAAGTTTGTTGAACAGTAGACGCAGAAACAAAAAATCCAAAATTGATCACAAAAATGTCTTTTTAGGTTCATGCTGTGCCTTTTGTATTAGTGGCATTAACCTCTATAATTTGATTATTTTCCCTCTGATTATGAATGCAAATGTTTGAGATTTTCCACATAAAACAATGCAACCTTGTTTTACCAGCTACTGAAAAAAAATCTATTCATAGCGACTTTTAGATTAAGGACAAGCTGCAGTCGTAGCAGAAAAAAAAGTGTCAATTCCTTATAATATAAATGACTACAAGCCTTGTGCTAGAATTGTGTGACTGCATCTATTTTACAGATTGAGCACTTGGACAGCAAATATCGGATACAAATTAAAACCTATAAATATGTATTCATGTCTGTCAAGCCTAGCCCATGGGCCCTCCAAAGAATTGAGATATGGGTTTAACAAACAAGACCCTGTCTATTTTGGATTGATGGATAGAGGAATTGTTGTCTATGTAAAACCCGTCTCTGTCAGTGAAGTAATGGTGCCGTTTAAGCAGAAAAGCATCTGTCTTTTTTCCTTCTTTAAAAAGAAAAGAAGCTGTGCAATGTATTTCCTAACTATCAGCACTGCATGAACTATAACACTTATTTAAATAATTTAAAGTAGTGTGGCATCATAATGCATAATACCTTGCGAATATATATATATAGAATAACTTTAAAATTGCATCAACGTGTGCCAGCATATTTACCTATCAATTGATTTCAATAATGCTAAGCACAGATCATCGAGGGTCCTCTGTTCACCATCTGATCTGGGTTCAACCCCCGACTTTCAGAAATAACTTATAAATAAGTAAGCACTCAACTAAGAAACCTGCTCATGGTGTTCATCCACTTTTACTCAGTACAGGATTTGACAGGGTATTGACAGAGTATTCAGTATGATTCCCAAATGCAAACACACAAAGTAAATAATCTGAAGGAAACAATCACAAAAGATTTATGACTTAAATGGAACATTTAGCAATAACAAAGAAAATACATTTGCCATATTTTAGATCTAATGTAGGTAAAACGTACAGCATGTAGAGTTAATAACTCTCCTGCAAAAAGCTGTGCGTAATTGCATAATGTTCCGAGAGCAGTGCGTGTTTGAGAGATGCTAATTGACTGAAGGACTGACATCTGAGGAATGTGCGTAATGTGGGTTGCGATGCCGTTGTTCAGTTAGCCAATGAACGATCCCCGTTGAGGGCCTCACCCTTTGGAAACCATTCCGGAGAGAGCTGAGGGAATCTGGGGAGCTTCACTGCTGAGAACAGGGTGTGCTTTCATTTGCTTTGTATTAACCAACGTGGTTGATTTATATAATGTGGTGGCTAGCACACTTTCCAAATCGTAGCCCAGCGCTCATATTTTATTTACGTTGTAGGCTTCCTTTGTTCACAAGTGGAATTAAAGAGGCCCCCAAAGCTTGCGTTTGTATGATGCATGGTGATGGATGATTCAAGCCCCTGTGAGATTCACAGAGACCAACAAATGCTGATTTAATGTCTAATGTTTAATTTCTTTAGGCACTATAATAATCCTAGAACTGTTTGACATCCACTCAAGAAATCAGAGTCTGAAGGAGGCTTAATTTCTCTAGATGTCAACTGACGATTTAGTCCCTAGAGCGTCACGATACAAAATACAAGTGGAACCTTACCTTGGTATGAAAGTTTAAAGCCTTGTCTGTTCTCAGAGTGATCGCTGTAGAAATGAATCACGGTCTCATGCGTTGTGCTCAGTAATGACGGCGGGAGTTGACTTCCACTGAACTGGCCGATCAGGGAGCTAGTGTGGTGCGGCCCGTTGCGTATTTCCAGAAAATCGTGATTGTCCTCCGAGGAGAAGTGTAGGAACTGGATATGAGCACCTGAGAAAAAGGAGCTTGATGTTATTGAGTTCTGGGAGATGGAAAAAACGTACCCGTTCTACAAAGACGCATCTTAAAGCGTCCATTCACATTTCTGCCCCGTAAACCACACAGTGGAGTCACGTTTCATTCGATGGTTTAAAAACAAAATGCAAAAACAATGAAAGAAGGAAACGAATATAGACTCAGGGTCAATATAGATGCGGGGTCAACCTTCAGAGATAAATAGCCTAACCTGGTCTGAATACCCCGAGCCCCTCTACAGCTTTTCTCTCCCTACTCTACTCGAATCGAACAACTACTCGAGGCTTAATCTCTTTTTGAAGAATAGGTAATGGCTGACACACTCCTGTCAAAAATAGATATGAAAAGGAAAATAACATTAAACTTTTATTTTAGTTTTCCTATCCATGTATGGTTCTTGTAGCCACGTTACATAACAGCTATTAGAGCATGCTGTCTTAAATGTGCCTTTTTTTCATATGAAGTAGCGCTGACAGGCAGCACATGAGAAAAGCGGGAGCTTCAAACAATAGGAGGTTTTCACAAAACCATCCGACCGCATTAGCTCCTGTGAAAAAGTCAACAAATCTGTTCGGCTGCTAATTGGGTTGCTGGGCACAGTGATGTTAAGCTTGGATAGAAATATAGGGCAGACAAATGTGAGTATGTATGTCTTGATTTTAATTATTGGATTTTTAATCTCCCACTGTATGTCACAAAAGGCACAGACTGTATCTACTTAAATTGTGTATTTAAATGTCTTGTGTTGTCTCATTCCAACAGGAGTCTTTATAAACTGTTTTATTGTGAAGTGGGTGACACACATACCTGTGATTAATACGCCATTATTGTTTTGTATTATATAAAATACATATACTTTTTGTTACACATGACTTAACCTTGGCCCTGTTACCAAATTCCTACCACAAGAAAATGAATCAGGATATTTCTTTCATATGGAAAACTTGGTGACTTACTTGGCCTTTTTCTTAATACACAATTGTGAGTTGCAGAGACAGAACTGTATTCAAGATGACCTACACATTTGGGATCGTTTGTAAAGGTGAAAGGCCTGAACTCAGGTAACTACAATGATATTACATTTACATATGTGTAGCTGCTCTCTTTCATCCTTAGTGCAGGCTTTTTCTCAAGGTTATGTAATTATTCGATGTTCAACTCGTAATATCGATTGTGGATTGAAAGGATGTCTATCCACAGACGATATTCAGAGAGAGGTATCTGAAATCAAGGAATGGAGGTCTGACACTCCTGCGGTGCTACACAACATTAACTGAAATAAACCCATGACAACATTCGGTGTACTTGTGCTGTTTGGTTTAAAGGTCTTTGTTTGTACACATTGGAGCATTCATGAAGTGATAAATTCTCGGGCTATTTGCAAGAACATGCAGAGGCTCCCAGGCATAGCAAGATGTTTATTTTCCCCTTCTTTCCTCCTCCTTCAGTTTATCTTTTCCAACTGTCAGTATAGCAGAAATCACATTGCAATGGGGCTTATTTATTCATCTGAAATGTATGAATGGACTCAATAGCCATTACCATCGGGATGGACTGGGCGGATCAAGCTATTAGCTAATTCTCAATAGTGGGCTGAGAGGCAAATGAAATTTGATACAGATGAAGACAATAGTCAAGCTAGCCTAGTACCAATAAATATGCATTACAGGGAGAGTACTAATAATGCCTTGTATAATAACAGGCTTTCAACATGCTAGCAAACAGACAGACAGCTCATATGAAATACTGACATTTGACATGACATGTGCATAAACAGAGAGCAGACCGTTGTTATTAAACCCTCTGGTTAAAACAGCCAAACTGTCTGCACTTGGCTAACAGTGTAACCTTGATACGGCTTTATTTCAATTAACTTTCTCACCATATCCAACCGGCAACAAAATCTTCCAGGTGCAGTCAAGATTTCCAGGGTAGTTTCCGGGAAAACCAGGACTCAGGATGACGTCACTCAGGGCATACAGCGTTCCCCCACATCGGGCTGAAATCAACACATGGATGAATGCGAGGATATCAGTAAAAAAACAAAAAACAGAAGCATCATTTTCAGTTCGCCATTATCAAGTGTTCGGGCATGAAGGCATTTCCAGGTGAAATCATTATTTCTTCATGCACTTATTACATACACTGCATGTACATCTGCAGAGGAACAACCATACCTTTAAAATCAATGACAAAGTAGAGGAAGTCTTACCAATGCAGAGGGGAGGAGGGTAATTCCAGCGTCTGACTGTGCCGGGCATACAGGATATATGGGAGTGTCCCTGTGGTTAAAACAATTTACAGAAGATGGCCCAAGAGAACAATTTGGTCACATTCACAGAGTAAGAGCCAAAACTAGTCTAATGAAATGGCCTGTTCTGATAATGTATGCATTTTATGGCGGGTATCAAAATGAAGTAATATGACATTTAAGCCATTTTCGTGTCCAAAAAAGAAGACGAAAGTGAGTTTTATTACAGAGAGGGGTTAAACAAGGTTAAGGAAGAGATGTGTATGACCTCAGAAAAACTAGAACTAATCTCTGCAGTTGCATTTGGAAAGTATGTGAAATGAACGGCACACTGTGCTCTTCTGTTCCCTGCTGTGAAATTACTGAAAATGGGGGTAATTATATGCTATTAGTGGAAAACAACTGCTTTATGATCAAAGGAAAACGTCACACTAACAAGCCATTCCAATATAAATTGAAAATCATACTGCAGCAATACTGTTATTTTCAGGAGAAATGATGGATAGACATTTCTGATATTTGTAATAAAATGGACTTGGACAGTCGAAGCATTATCTAATGAACAGTGTTTTCACTGAATATATTGTCATGTCACTCTCAAAAGAGAATGTTTGATTTTATAGACACACTGGAGTGATTAGAAATGCTACTTTATCGTAATTTCCGACATGGTGAGAGGGAGGCGTAATTGACGCATGGGAATGCTGCCTCGTCATTGGTTGGCTTATCAATTACCCCCTGAGCATTACCACACCCTTTTTAAGCTACCTCTTCTCCCACCCGAAGACAGACTCAAAGACTGGAGAAGCCATTTGAGGTTTATTGAATCGCCAGGCCCCTGGGCTCGAGGTTTTGTTTGAGTTTACTTAAATAAAAGGCTTTTGTATTTACTCTAATTGTGTTTCTACCTCCTGGGTGCCAGCTCAATATATAGACACACACATCGAATGGTGTCTGAAGATCAGTGGAAAAGAAGAAAGATCCTTACCTGTAAAACATATCCTGGCTCACAGTTGAATGACACCACGTCATTCACCATGTATCTGTCTCCGGTCTTCACACCGTTGGCCGGTACTAATGGTTCAGGGCATGTTGTCAGTCCAACAGCTAGATCAATTACAAATCAATGGACAAGAACAATACAATTATAATAAAAAAATAATAATAATAAAAAAAAAAAAAAAAAAAAAAAATAATAATAATAATAATAATAATAATAATAATAATAATAATTATTATTATTATTATTATCATTATCATAGAGTAGAGTATTTAATTTTGCCAAAACAACAAACAGTGAGCCGGGTTTTAGAGGAGACCCCCTTCCTCCACTTTACTGGCAACAGACGCCTCAACAGGGGGCGCTGTGAGTCTGAGGGAAGACGCACTGTGATCAAAACAGCCTGGTGGTACCATAGAGCAGTGGTTCTCAACCTTTATTTAGGGAAGGCACACCCAGACACTTGGAATTATCCTGAGGCACACCACATTATATATTTTTAAAACTGCAGTTTAATCACAGATTGTATTGTTTTTATATTGCTAATTGTACATTTGAAATCAGTGCACCATGCATTCCCAACAGGCAAATCATTACTGACAAAAATACAAAATAGGCCTATCATTATAAACTTATCAGTGCAATTGCAATGGCCAGTCTGAAACAAATTGAGGTTTAGACCGGATTTTTAGAACAGATTTTCTGTTGCAATTTCACCATTTTGTTTCAAGATAAACAATGTATCCATATTTTGACTAAAGACTTTTACTAAAATGTAACTAGTGACTTAAACATGACTTAAATAACATTAAACATTGCAATGAGCACTCCTATTCAAATAGATAAAAAAACACTATACAACAACTGATGTAAGCTAATACAGCATTGTATTCATTTTAAATTATTAATCAAAGTATTAATTCAAATAAAAAATAGGTTAACCTTATTTTGCTAACTAGGCAATATAAAAGCCAAGAAATATCATGTCAGAATACTCAATATATATATAGGTTAAAATAAATAAATAAATAAAATAAATAAATGGATAACCGTTTATTAACAACGCATTGTACGTGTACGTGCTTGAATAGTAATTGAAGATTGAAGTGAAATAAATTTGAAAAAATTGGTTGACAAAATACTTTCTATTGGTTTAGAGGGTTTTAGTAAAACATGTTTTATTGGTTTATAAGTCCTATGTTTGTAAATGGTATGAGTTATGAGCAGGGCCAGACGGAAACTGTGGGGCACGGATATTGAATGAAAAACCGTGGAATCCACTCAAAATCGGAGAATACACTCAAGCTTGCAGGAAATTTATAAAAATAAAACTTAAAACACAATGAGCGCAATTAAAGTATTACTAACTGCAGGGGGGTTTTCAAACCGGTCCTGGAGTACCCCCTGCCCTGCTGGTTTTTGTTCCAACTGAGGTCTTAACTTAATTGAACTAATAAAGCAATATACAGTTATATTAAGGAATTAAGACCTCGGTTGGAACAAAAACCAGCAGGGCAGGGGGTACTCCAGGACCGGTTTGAAAACCACTGACTTACTTTAACATAACAACAACATCCCCCAAGTAACAGCATATCATGCAACACATGCGCTGTAAAATAGTCTCTCATCTGCGTTCTAACCAGTGCGCTCTGGGGCAGCGTGTAATCTGACACCTGAGTTCCAGGGCTTTCAGAGGGTCTTTGGGTTGGCTAGATATTCGTAGAGTCACGGTCTCTGATTGGGTAAAAAATAAAAAAGATCTCTAGGTTGATGACATATACATAGTAACGTCCTTTCCATTGGTCAATGCAATGCCTATATTCTGCAGTTGTGCAAACGCCAGCAAAGACGTAATGTAAACAAACCGCACATGGTTCTTTTCAGCAGAATCTCAACTACACAGCTATAAACGCACATCTCTATCACAGATCGTTTCCCCGTAAATTAAAACTTTGTATTGATTAATATGTATCTAACACAACAACTTTGTTAGTCTATGTAAAAATACCTTCCTATTAGAAGATGTGTGGAAATAATAACAGCAGCAATAAAGCAGACCTGTCAACTCTCACGTATCTTGTATCAGACTCTCGTATTATTATTGTTTCCCAATATTATTACAACTTTTTATAGTCACAATTTCAAATTAACTATAAAGGTTGTGATATCTGTTTCTGAAGGAATATTTTGCAATTACAGCTGTATCTGACCGACAAATATGTTTTTATTTTTCAAATTATATTAATACAATTACAATACGCAATTACAATTGCGTAACAGTTTAGCATATGTGAGCTGCAACGAAAATGCCTATAATGATACAAATAAGTAAGACTAAACTTCTGCAGATTCCGTCTGGGCCTGGCTATGAGCAACATTGTATTAGTTTAGTATTAAAACTTTAGTTTAATATTTCTAATGTGAATGGTATTTGGTAACAGATCAGCATATTGAAAAAAACAAATAAATACAATATGTTCATGGGGCAAACCTATTTAACAATCAGTACTAATTAAAGGTCAGAAATCAACCCAAATGACCCGTGCCAAAAGATGTATATCCTATTTTTAAAAAACAAAGCTTCTAAGGATTTTAACTTTTCTTTTTTTCCACTACGGAGGCTCTTATCCCTGTCTCGGAAACCCTTTGGCATTTCATAACCGCTATGCAGAAGGCCCCGCTCGGCTTGGGATAATTAAAATGCTGCTACAGTCTTCACATGCTCAACACTCAGGATGAACTTGGCATCAATGAGACAGCCTGGTTTTTTATAGCAAGCTTTACAAGATTCCCTCATTCCCTGCAGTTTCTCAGCTTTTAAGACTTACTGTCACCGAGTTATGGATTTATAGATTTTCCTCTCTTTCTATCTTAAATGCTACTTATGCTTCTTTTAAATGACTTGTTGTGAATTGCACAAACAATATAAGGCCCCTGGTGCATTCTGATGTATTTTTGATGTACTTTTTTAATTTATGCATTACTGTTCACATTTTTTAAGTAATGCAAAAACAAAGATAGTCAGATGTCAGCATCTTCCTAAAGAAAGATACTGCACACGCCTAAACTGGTGCCCTATTTAGTTGGGTATGCTGAACAGAAGCCGGCAATTCAATAATGAAACCACACTTAGTCTTTTTAAGGCAGATAAAAAAAGCAGAATGGTTGTACTTGCATAGTCTGATTAGTTTGCTCACGGTCACAGATATTATGTCAATTCAGCCACACAATATGAGGAAGAAACAATTTCTATCTTTTAGGTGCCAAGAACTTAGTGTATGTTATGAAGGAGATTAAGTTGAACATATGAGCATCTTTGTTATATTTTAAATTCAGTTTTGTGGGCTCTGTGGGCACTAGCCTAGATATAATTCTAAAACATGTATAATCTTATAATACTTGTAGCATTTCTTTCTGGCTTCATTTGTCCACTAGATTTAAAATACATGTATTTCCCCACACAGAAAAAAATTACACTCAAAAGTAACAAACTTTTAACATTTTATGGGCCTTCAATTGCCTGCCAGGACCTGCAAGGTTATTTTTAAATACAATCGATGCTCTGGATCACACACCAGTGGCACAATTTCCAGTCCATCTGCTAACATGCTCAAAACTAAGAAGAACCATCTCATTGCCTTTTCAGTATCAATGGTGTACAAATTCTTTCTGATCACATCATAGCATCTTGTGAGTATTACCACAAAGATGGCCTACTTTCAAATTGGCAAGACATTTTTGTAAAAAAATAACTTACTGAAATATCTGCCAGCCCGACCTATTTGAAATGTATTGCCTGCCAGGATTAAGTGTTCTTTCATAAGGTATGGGATGCCGTTCTGGACATTACTGGACTGAGCTGAGTTTAATTGTGTGTGAATTGAATGCATCTGCTTGTTTACATCACAGTATTAGAGATTAATGTTAATCTTCTTCTAAAACTTTGAATATCCGTTTATGTTTTGTTTTCTGTATTCCTCTACAAGTTATACTTCAAAAGCAGAAATGGGAATTTCACAAACAACAACACAAAATGGAAGCTATCACTCAGTGGATGCCACTGTGATTTTTTTTTTTTCGTAGAGATGTATATCTGGGTTTACAGTTTGCATCTCAGAGGAAGGGTAAGACGTTATCTGAACCAGAAAACAGTGCCTCCTCTGACAAAGTGAACACGTGTCATAGCTGATCATTACTGCTGAAACATTGCACTGCGTTACATGGTGAAGTCTTGTAAAATACATACAATGGCTAGTAATAGCACAAAACTAATCACTTGTCAGTCATCTATGCCTAGTAAATGGATGACTGGAACACTGACGGATCTCCTTAATTTTTCATTTCTGTACATTTAAATAAACAATTTCCAAGAGGTAATGGTTAATAGCCAGCATTATGTCCCTTGTTAACTGTTTTTTTTTTTTCAAGGATCTGAACTAACACAGTCAAGCGTATTGATTCAGTCTGCAGGGAATTTCACAGAATTCAGTCACTACTGTATATGTAAATTAAGCAACATTTTTTAGAGAGAAAAAAATATAACACCAAGATTGAAATATTTTTTGCTGTATATCAAGATATTACCATTTTATATCACGTATGGGTTCAATATTACTGTAATGTATACTGTAATAGTCTTACTGTATTCTATTATACAGGAAAGAAAGTTAATTCATCACTGACTTGTGACCTCAGACTATTAAGATACTTCCTCACATTGATTTTATATACTGCAACTACTATTCCAATAAAAATGTATCTGTATCTAAAAGCAAATGGCATTACCATAATACTACAATAATACTGTTTTCTTGTTTATATTTATTTATGTTTGCCAATCATATGCACTGTATTTTGGTAACTGTAAAATGTTCTTGAATTATAACTAATGTTCGAATGTTAATGCTACTGCTCTTCCAACAGCGATCACATTCCTAATCTCTTATCATTTTCCATCTGTGTATCTTTATATGTATTTGTCTCAGATTTCTGTCTAGAGCAGTAACTACATTATGCATTATATTAGACTCAGTGCACTGGTGGTGAAATCACATCTGCAATTGTTGACAATAAAACCCAAATCTTTCCTGAGAGGAAATTGGACCTGGTTGGATTGTATGCACATCAGACAAATGAAGCTTTCAGCAGGATTGTCAGTGTGTGCTGTTCGTTCTTTCCAAAATGACTTGCATTTAAATGTCAGCTGACCAAAAATGACCAACAAACTTCGCTTCATTAAACATTTCTTTTTACTTCAATAAATGTAACAGTTTGCTGACTCTAGTTCGCTGCCCTAACAGGTCTGTTACTTTCTTTATTGCTATTTTGTAATGGAATTGTGACGATAATCCAAATGTGCGGTAATAAACAAAAAAGAAAGGGAGAAAAAAAAGGATTCATACTAAGTACCGTTTTATCTCAACAAATCCGTATGTAAATTCAAAATGGCAAACACTTTTAGTTACTGGTACGCTTCTATTTGAAATTGAAAAGAGGAATAATAACTGGAGGGGAAAAATATACGTACTTTTGTATTCCAGATGAAATCCAGCAGCAACAACACTGATGTCCGTGTGGAAGTGTAGATATAGCTGATTGGACGTACTGTTGAGCAAAGCTGGGGCTGTTGTGCCTACAATAAATGACCAAGGTGCATTTCAAAAACATAAAGGACCGTTTGACAAAATTACTACTGCATTGGGTTAATAAAACAATGGGTATAATTTTCAATTGTCTGAAATTCTGTCTGAGAACTGCACAATGAGACCAATTTTCATACACCCATACACAATACACACAACACAGCTTTATATACTCCTAGTGCTAGACATCAATGAACAATTGTTTAACATGCAGGTACAATCACATTTATCATCAATGTTCAAATCTTTCTACTTGTCAAAATACAATACATTATGTTGCAACTACATGTTATTTTTTCAAATGTAGAGTAAATAAAAGATAAAAGGTCATCTTCAAATTCTCACAATTAGAAAAGTGTATTAAAAACACAATTGTGGTTATTGAGCAATTTTTAAAATTCCAAATCATAAAGTATATTGTATTATATTCTTAACTGTAGTCTGTGAATCCCCGTAGTCAATAAAACCTGGATGACCAATAAAAACTGATAGACTCTGACCTGAATATTAAGGTCATAAATCCATATCTGGATCTTTACTGAATCTCAACACTGAGTGTAACATTATACCATGTGGAAAAGGACTCAGACAATGCACCATTCAGAACAGATCAATAACAAAATACAGTAAGAAATAATGAAAGAAAAAGTTGACTTTAAGCCTCCCACCAAAAAATCTAAAGAAAACAAAATAAACTAGGCTCAGATGTACTGCGCAAATCTCAACATCAAAAATACTCAATGACATATTTAAAAATGCCTATTCATTCTGATCCAAGGAACATAATCCATCACATTGGTACTGAAAGTTTAATATATCAGGCACATTTGATGTAATATCATGCAAACTGTTGGGCAAAATATTAAATTGATTGGCATGTAGCCTGTTTATTGAAAGACAATAGTATAGCATTGGAGGTAACCAATTAAAAAAAGAAAGAAAGAATGAAAGAAAAAGAAAGGGTCTTGAAATATTTACACATGTAGGTCATTACATTTGTTCCTTGTCTCGTGACTAACTTTAACAGCCCCAAGAACATATCCAGGGGAGATTTCCAGCACAATTGGTAATGGAAAATGTGCAATAAGGAAACAAAAATGTATGAAGGAGCCTCCTAAATCTTGGAGTGAGTCAAGTAATGAGTTTAGAAAACAATTGACGACTTTAAAGTAAGAAATACAATCAACCAGAGTGGCTATTCAGAAGACGTATTATTTTAATTAATAAGACAGGTATACTGGCCCTCCCCTTCTCTGTCACTGTTGTCATGAATTTCACACAGAAGCACATGAAAACATTTGTAACAAAGCTGCTGATTGGCACATGTGCAGTGACCCACATCGCCATTACATTGTTTTAATACATATTTTGTATCTCCGTACATGTCTCTTTCTCTAATAAAATGCCAAACAATCCAGCTCTCATAGTGTGAGTTTCCAAAATCATCATCATCAAATTGTCTGTGATTTTATTTTGGCATTATAAGAGCTGTGCTGTAGCTCGTGTTACTCTTTTCAGCACTACACGCCAGCTGCTAATGTAATGGTTCATTGTATTTAAACATTTTGTAATCGCATTACTTTTCATTTTATTTAGCAGTGGGAGGCCACAATGAAACAATGTAAATACACGCACAATTGCAAGACAGACATGATGTATGCCTCTAAATGCAATTCATCGTCCATCATTTAAAATCTAGAGATGAATGAAATGAGAGAATTCAATGCATTGCGAACAAATTGCTTAAAGGAACTGCACAAAGTCCCAATGAAGGGAGAGATGGCAGTAGCAGCAAATGTCAGGTATGGAAGCAATGAAGGAAATTGGGTCATAAAGAAAAACAATGGTTCTAAATTAATCGTTGGCACAAAATAAGCCCAAAATGAATATGTTTGTTGAATATCGCTGAATATCAATGAAGATGTGTCAGAATGCTGCCTGGCCCATTTTTGTAATTGACAGATAAAGACCGGTATGTTTCATCGCATTGAGGCAGCCGGTCTGGTGTACATTTCAATTCCCTGAGATGTGAAGTTACCACCATCAGATACTTGTGAGGAATTTTTCACCAGCCAGAACAAGCGAGGGCTGCTGGTTGGACAGTTCACAAAAGCCAGCTTTTATGACTACCCTCCTTGTAGCTCCAGAAATAAAGTACATAATTACAAACAATGTAAGGCAGCGCCATAGACAATTACCCTTGAAATAAATACTACTCCCTAGCAATCTGACCTTTCACTTCTCTGATATTATGTTAGCTGAGCTTGGAGAAACATGGCTGCAAGTTCATTCCAGTCATAAAAAAGTATTGCCTTTAAAGGAGCAATAAACACTTTAACCAATAGATGGGGGGAGGGGATACAATAATGCCACCCATGAGACAGTAGCACTGCTTCTGCTAATTAAGGCACAGACACTGACATCCCTGCAGAGACTTGTCAATGAAAAGGGAAAGCTGCAAAATACTTCTCAGCAACCATTACTAAATCCATTGCCACTAAATAAAGTAAGGATATGTGTACTACTACTACTAAACTACTACTGTTCAAATTAATTTAAATTGAATTGCATCCTGTACAAAACATCAAAACACATGAAGAGAGAGAGAGAGAGACAGAGGATGGACACATAGTAACTAACGGTCTATATACATGGAGTATGGCTATGTGGTATGGCTTATGATAGTATTGAGCTTAATATTATAACTGATTTTACAAAAGTAATCAAAATTCTGAACATCGTCCCTGTGTGTTGGGCCAAAGTAGAAATCAGAAGCTATTTGGAGGAGATGCTCTGCTGTTACTGAACATAGTGAAAAGGCATCTGAACGTGAAAGAGGTTTCTGTGAAAGTACAAAGCTTATTATGCAGTTCTTTATTTTATTATTATTGTTGAGGAGGTTGAAGGACATCCGTGCAAAGATGTTCTAATCTAGACCACTGTTGCATCTGCTCTTGAGGTCACAAGGCCACTTCCCATTATTCAGGATGAAAAAACATTGACAAAAAATCCCCAAGAAGAGACAACTGCAGCATTACATTTAAACACCATCTAAGATTGTCCACGGAGGCTCGTGACAAGAAAGCATTGCTATTTAACATAATATCGACAGGTTTAAAGGAACCCTTTAAAGGTTCTTGCAAAGACGTCCATAAGACCTTACAGATTAATGAAGTTGATAATCTAAAGTCCTCATGAAGGTCTTTAAGAATAAATAGAAGATCCCACCTGAAAAGCTCCCCAGCTTTGGTGCCGTCATATCACCACCATCGTATATTTCCAGGGAATCCCAGTTGTGCTCAGTGGCGAAGCTCATCACTTGAATCTGAAAAGAGAATGTCAAATGCAGAAATGATGCCCCTTTCCTTGGTTTATGAATGTATTTTTAGATTTCCTATTACAGGAATATGCAAAACTGAAGGTTGAAGGAAAACAAAATGTACTGCACATGCGATTAACAATACATTGAAAATAAGAATTGGGATATAGGAATTGCCAGCCCACCCAGCCCTCGGCCAACTGAATTCCACTACACGACTTGAACCAATGATTTCTGACTTATCTGGCTGAACTCTGTCTTTCATCAGTTGAGGCACTTGAGAGCCCTATGTAATATATGTTTTTACCTATGTTTTTAACTATACTTCCGAGATTAATGTGCACTAAAACGTCACATCATCCGAAATACATCAACAGCGCGATCTGTAGCAGCTTTGAAGAGCGACTGCATGACTCTCTGGTACTCGCCTGTATACCTGCTCCCTCGGTTACTGTGATTCTCCACACGCAGTTTAAACTGTTACCGTAAGGCTCTGGAAACCCCGGGGACAGGATGGTGCCTCTTCTTTCAGTCAGATTTCCACTACAGGGAACTAAGGCAGAACAAAGAAGTAAATCAAAGTAATAATGAGGGTTTAACACAGAGCTCTCTGGTGAGTTGGGTTTTTGTTATTCGCTTATAGAATGAAAGGCCGTAATAAACATAAACAACACCGACGACGACAACAGAAATCTATTTATAATCAAATACCACAATGAGGAGGCAATCAAAAGACAATTCTCTGAGGACACTTCCAGTTTAACACGGTGACCACATACAACGTTTCATTTGTTCTCATGCGGTCAGGTCTTATTACAGAAGAAAAGGATTGAGGCTTACAGAAGAAATCCAACATGGCCCTCTGTTAATGAAATGTTACTTCATAAAAACACTTTCTGCTGATGAAACGGGACTGTTTGGGCAAAAAAGTGCTTGCAGAAATGACACACAACTGCATGGATACCACTCTTATTGAATGTATCGTGCAATATCCATGTTCATATTGACACAGCCGTGTTATTCAGGTTAGTAGGTGACAATAAACATAAATGTGTGTGTGTGTGTGTTTAATAATATCGGTTTATATACTTAAGATGACATATATATGTGTCTGTAGAGTGTGTATAAAACAACAGTGTAACTTATAATGCAATACATGTAACTGGAGTCTGTCCAGTATGTTAGCTGAGTCAACAAGGCAATTATCTTTCGGGGAATAGGTTTGTTAGTAAATTGCCAATTGATCCAGTTAACTGTTTGACAGCTTAATGGATTTCTGGAAAACCTTCTGTAAAATATGCTTGGCTCAGACTTCAAAACTATCCCCTCATAGTTAGGCCGGTGCTTTCTTCCTCATTTCGGCACTTTTCAGAAGGCGGTCTGCACAGAACAAATCTAACAGATCCGGGACTACAACAAAAGGAAGCAATAGATTTAGGAGATTTAGTTTTATCAGCCAATGAGCCACAATATTGAATATATATCACTCCTTAGTGAAAATTAAAGCTAATCCCAAAAGAACCCAACTATGATATTGCCTTGAATGTAGAAATGCCGTATTTTATAATGGTGTACATCCACGATCTTCATATACTATTATTATTAACAAGCACACACATGTGCACACAACTGTGTATATACACTTGCTGTCAAAAATATACAGTTTTAGTTTTTAGTGTTTGTTGACATGCTGTAAAGACTCCAGCTGACTGTTCTGAGTTAAGGGAGTATGTCGATTTTTGACTGCCACTCCATTGATTTCTATAGAGACAGTCAAAGGTTTATATACCCTCTCATCTCAGCTCAGGAGAGGAAAGGCACTCTGTCTGTCTGGTTTTGCTTGCTAACTTTTAACAGAGATAAATACTTTTTCTGGTTCTGTATCTCAAGCCTTTAACCATGTCATGTCTTGATGATGAGGAAACTCACCTACACAAGTGGGAATGGTGTCATTCCACTGTGCTAGGGCATTAGGAACAGCATGGCACTTAATAGCTTTGGATCCCTGTAGTAAATAGCCGGGGTTGCACTCGAATCGAACAATGGATCCCGCGGAGAACTCTGACCCGATTCGTCTCCCGTAACGGGGCTCTGGCACAGAGCTGCACTGGGTGTCACTTGTGCGGGGGACGGCTGCGGGGACAAAAAGCAGAGTCTTTTAAAAACATAGTTACATAGTTCAACATATCAACGACAACTAAACTATACTATAAATCACCGGAGAAAGTATGTAACGCATACGAGAATTCAAGATGTTTTAGATAAGGTATTGAGTCTTTGTGGCTGGCAAAATTGTGTTTAATTGAGATCTACTGTTATCAAAATCCATTTCAAACAATACTGCAACAAAGCCTTAATGTTATCACAACATTTCCCACCAGAGGTAAATGACAGAGCACAGTTGTGAAGCTCTTCATAAAATAAGAAATAATCTTCATGTCATTTCCACTTTATTATATCCAATTTATTTGTTTGGGAAAAAAAGCACACACCTTCCATTGCAAGGATTAAAAACAGTTCGTTCTAAGGAAAAAAAAATCTATTCTGCATTAACTATAACCACCTGAGGAGGTAATACAGGAAACTAAGCTTTTAGTGTGTGTCAAAGCCTGCAGGAGAAAGAAAAATATTGTTGATTGTTTGTTCATTGCAGTCAATGCGTCTGTAGCATGCGATCAAATTACTTTCTCCAAACCCAGTAGGTACGTTGCACCATTGGGCTCTCAAAGTCAAGTAGGCCTGTTGGATACCTCGGTGTCATTAATCATTAATCTGTACTTTTCTTTTGCACCTTTTATAAATGATTCCCACGAAACAGAAGCTGTAACATACATACATACATACAGATGGGTCCATAAATATTTGGACAGTGACACAATTGTCATAATTTTGGCTCTGTATGCCACCACAATGGATTTGAAAGGAAACCAATGTGCTTTATCTGTAGACTTTCATCTTTAATTTGAGGGTAGTTGCATCCAAATTGGGTGAACGGTGTAGGAATTACACCCATTTTTATATGTGGTCCCCCCAATTTTAGGGGCTCAAAAGTAACTGTACAATTGGCTGCTCAGCTATCTCAGCTGTTCCATGGCCAGGGGCTAATTTAAGGGGCTCAAAAGTAACTGGACAAACTAACATAATCATGAATTAGTGTGAATTTCAATACATGGTGGCAAATCCTTTGAAGTCAATGACTGCCCGAAATCTGGAACCCATAGACATCACCAGATGCTGGGTTTCTTCCCTGGTGATGCTCTGCCAGGCCTGTACTGCAGCTGTCTTTAGTTCCTGCTTGTTCTAGAGGTGTTTTGCCTTCAGCAATGAAATGCTGCTCAATTGGATTCAGGTCAGGTGACTGACTTGGCCATTGCAGAACATTCCACTTCACCTTAAAAAGTCTTGGGTTGCTTTCGCAGTATGCTTTGTGTCATTGTCCATCTGCACTGTGAAGTGCCGTCCAATGAGTTTTGAAGCATTTGGCTGAATCTGAGCAGATAAAATAGCCCTAAACACTTCAGAATTCATCCTGCTGCTTTTGTCAGCAGTCACATCATCAATAAATACAAGGGAACCAGCTCACTTGGCAGCCATACATGCCCATACCATAACATGCTGCACAGATGAGGTGGTATGCTTCGGATCATGAGCAGTTTCTTCCCTTCTCCATACTCTTCTCTTCTCATCATTCTGGTACAAGTTGATCTTTGTCTCATCTGTCCATAGGATGTTGTTCCAGAACTGTACAGGGTTCTTTAGATGTTTTTTTGGCAAACTCTAATCTAGTCTTCCTGTTTTTTCTTGTGGTAAACCCTCTGTATTTACTCTGGTGAAGTCCTTTCTTGATTGTTGACCGTGACACAGATACGTCTACCTCCTGGAGGGTGTTCTTGATCTGGCCAATTATTGTGAGGGGGTTTTTCTTCACCAGGGAAAGAATTCTTCTGTCATCCACCACAGTTGTTTTCCTTGGTCTTCTGGGCCTTTCGGTGTTCCTGAGCTCACCAGTGCGTTCTTTCTTTTAAGAATGTACCAAATAGTTGATTTGGCCACATCTAATGTTTTTGCGATCTCTCTGATTGGTTTGTTTTCATTTCTCAGCCTAATGATGGCTTGCTTCTTTTGCAGTGGCAGCTCTTTGAACTTCACATTGACGGTTAACAGCAACAGATTCCAAATGCAAACCCACACTTTAAATCAAATCTAGACCTTTTTTCTGCTTACCTGTAATTGAACTAATGAGGGAATAACACACACCTGGCCAAGGAACAGCTGAGACAGCTGAGCAGCCAATTGTACAGTTACTTTTGAGCCCCTAAAATTGAGGGGACCACATATAAAAATAGGTGTAATTCCTACACCGTTCACCCAATTTGGATGTACTCTCAAATTAAATATGAAAGTCTACTCTTAAAGCACATCTTGATTGTTTCCTTTCAAATTAATTGTGGTGGTGTACAGAGCCAAAATCATGACAATTGTGTCACTGTCCACATATTTATGGACCTAACTGTACATAAAACCTTACAAGTGCCTCAATATTAAAGTCCAGAATGCAACTTCTGAAAATAAATCTAGAGGTTATGGTTTTAAAATATGTAATATATTTTATGACCCCCCACCTACCCCATATGAAAAAGTTGAATCTCTATTTACATACACACTTTGACTTCTTTTGGGAAAATTAGACACATAGTTACAGTGAAACTTAATCAAGCACACATTTTTTAAAAGCCTTTCACATGTTTAAACATCTGTCCACTAGCAGTTACTTTCTTTTCAAGAGACAGACTGACTTAATTGAAAACTATAATAAATAGAAAAAATGTATTATATATATGGTTCTCTCTCTGTTTATTTCTAATTTTAACACCGAACAATAGCAGTGTCCAGAACTCTTTATACTTTAATGCATCAGCTTTCTTTCACCTCCACTCAAGCAAAGAAAGGCAGTAAAATACAAATGACTGCAATTATGTGTTACATTTGAATGCATTCATTCTCAATACATGCTAAATATCACATCTTGGAGTAAAATCTGTTGCAAAATCAGTACTGTATCTCTGCAAAAAAATGCTCATTTATTTTTTTAGGCAGCAGCTATAAAATATTATTTCCAAAAAACTAAAGACTGATACAAAACTCTAGTTATTTTTTAAAGGAACATAAAATTAACCAAAATCTGATATATTTACGATGCAAAGTACGCAATATGTCAGGAGTACAATTCGAATATTATCCTAAAATACATCTGCAATCCCCATGGTATGTCCAGCCACAAACATTGACTGGAGACCTACAGTGAATACATTTGTGCTCTCAGGAGCATTAAGCAAGAAGATAACCTTCCTTCTCTGTGTGCTACAATGACACATGGCCTACTGGTGAGGTTAGGACGAGAGATTTGAACTTGAACTGAGTTTGGCAGGGCTCAGTAACTCAGTAATGCTCTGGGAGAAAGTTCCTCAGGCAAGAAGAGGCTCAGACAAGGTGATGAAAGGATAGACCAGTCATTAGCGCTCTTCATTTTGTTCATGCTTATTTAGCAGAGCCTTAACAATGCCTATTATAGTGAGGAAACATGCAAATATGGACAAATAATAATATATATTTACACACGCGCACAAACAATTCAAACTTCAGCTTTCTAAATTAAACAAACACAATCTTAATTGAATTCTAACAGAAATGTCAGGCTTCAGCCCTGGGAGAGCAGTTGTGTAATGTGGTAAATTGTCTGTTTTCATCAGGAGCGCTTGCACTTACCTTGGTAAACAAAGTGGAAACCTCTGGCAGACACACCACTTTTAGCACTGAATTTCAGCACAATCTGATTGGATGTGGCTAAAGGCAAGGTCTCTCCTGCCAAAAAAGAAAAGAAAAAGGAAAATCTTCATAATAATAATTAGAGCATTAACACTAAATGAACTTACACACTATAATGTGAGCTGAACAGTGCCAATGGAAAGATGTTAAAAAAACAATATAAACATGTTCGCATTCACAACCGGGATGCATACAAATGATTTACTGAACCCTGAACAATTCAAAACAGGGCAACGAACTGCAATAGGAGTGGATGGAGTTGTAGAATTGTTAACCTAAAAATATGTATGACATTATGAAAAAAAAACAAAAAAACATTATTTACCTGAATGAGATCCTGCGAGGGAGCTGAGGAGTCTGGCATTTTGGTTCGCTCCATCAAACAGTTCAACTGAATCGTTCATTGCTGTCTGAAAATAGGCAAACTGCCCAAATACCACTGGGGACAGAGAACCAGAAGAAAATGTCTTGTTTATCACAGTATGTATACAATGTCTGAACAAGAAAACATATTAACAATAAATTAATCCTCAGGAAGCAATGACTACAAATACTGCTGGAAATAAAAACTTTTATATGAAAATCTGAACAAGCATCTAGTTCTTAGAAGTCACTGAAAAATAACTTGTGTTCTTCAGAGTTGGTCCTCAGTGTTTTTCAGGTTTTCATTCCAGCAATTTCTCAATTAGGTAATTGATCAAATGTATTTATTCACTGAGTGAAAGTATTTCCCCAGGTCCAAGCACATAATGTCAAAAGGAAACCAACAAAATGCATAACCTATCAAATAATGGCCCTCAATGACTATCCTTGCAAGAGTACAGCTGTATACCTGGTCAACAAATACATTTCAATCCGATAATATGTTAACTCTCTAAATTTAGACTGTGTTGTTTCTGGAAACTGTTCTGTCCTCAGCATTAGAGTTGTGTATTTAATCACCGCTGTGAGAGTGGGAACAAACGCTCTCAGAGAACAGTCCTAATCAAATCAAATTTGACATTTCAATACAAAAAGTCACCATTGCAAGTTGTATTACCTACAGACTGCCTGCAACCAAATAATTTCTAAAGAACTGTAACAAATATATATAAATATATATTCATGCCTTTCAACTTGCCTTCAATGATCATACAAATGGAAAGTCACTGCTATGTATATTTCTTTCAAACAGGGAATGATTCAATTTCTCCAGATACAAAATGTAAAATATAGCAAAACTACATATTGTATGAGACTATGTAATTAGGGGATGCTTTCTCCTATGCCTAGATCCAAACAGCCCTGCCTTGGACTTGTTATCATACTCAGAGAAGACTCTTCTTTTCAGGAGAATAATGTTTGCACAAACCATGTCACAAACCAGCCACCCGAGTCTCTGCATATGCTCAGGGCTCAGGAAACCTGTCACGGATGTACCATCGTATTATAGCCCTCTTGTGCAAGGTTCAATTGTTTGTGAAACCTTTATAATGTGGATTGATGTAACTGTTTTCGAAATAATCCACGATTTATACTCAGAACGCTGTTAATACAGCATTAGTAAAGTTTAAAGGACTACTGACCGGTATTTGATAAAATAATCACAATCCACGCTAACTATTCGATTCTGAATGAGAAACTGCTGCAGACATTTGACACGCTGTAATTCCTAATCATTTAAAGGTGAGCTGCAGAACCAGATAAGGCAAATAAAGCACGCACGAGAAAAGGGATTAGTTAGTAGTCATATGTTTTAAATACTCTACAGCAGCTACTTAATTGAAATGATACAAAATACCTCCCAATATTGCTTCTATTAGTTCAATTTTTGTATTATTATTATAGAAACAAACACAAAGCCCACCGGAGCCCTGCCTGCTGAATCTCCAGGGCTTTAGGATGTGCCCCCAGCACCGAAGAGCAACATTGACAATTGATTTCGATTAGGTGTGCTGCATTTCTTTACACCTGCTGGGCTGATATCATGGTGATTAAAATTGACTGGGAAACTGCCAGGGCCTTCAAGCATACATAATAAGACTGATGAGAACATAAACAAACATTTCAGGCAATTAAAGTTACAATAAATGACCTTTCACACATGTCATTTCTCTTCCCTGTAAAAAACTTCAAAGACACAGGGTCAGCAGGGCAGCCGCAGCGCTCCATCTTTTATATCAATTAAGAGGCCAATTAGAGGTTTAATTTTAGCCCGTGTTATATAGCGATTTTCAAAAAGTGTGTACATGAAAATGAGATGATTACATTTTAATGTGCCTGATTGGAACAGGGTTTTCTTAGGCAATCCAGGATTTTATTTTAAATTACTAAAATAATGTTTCTTAAGACTTTGGAATATAGTTAATTATTGGATTTTAATCCCATCAGTCCACTATACCAGGAGGTCACGATCGATCAAACTAATAGGGTGGTCGAGCCGTTGGAAACTTGAGAGAATTTCCAAACTCACGACTTTTGTATCCGGTCAAATCCAGTCACTGTCACATATACAGATGGTCATGAAACACCTTTAAAAGACAAGCCCTAAATAACTAATGCAGCATAATACACATTGGTGTATTACTGAAATTATAATCATCATTTTACATGAAAAACCTTGGCAAATTGTAGGAAACATAAGATGTACAGTGCACCCTAACTCTAACAAACTTGTTCCTGCCTTTTATAGATCCAAGTTGGGATCCCTGGTGCTTCTGCTTTGCCATTATTATTATTATAGAAATGATAAATATTGTGAGGAAAATCAAAGTCCGCAAAATTATTAAAGATCCCATAGATGTCTAAACTTAGTGCATTTGAAACATCGTGACTACACTGTACATCATTGTGTTTTGGAAAATGAGAAATAAGGTTTAAGCTGTAAACAAGTTTCCTAGAACTGCTTTATGCCTTGAACATAAAAATACTTGCATACTCTTTGCATATAATTGTGAAAAACAACTTCAATATGCATTCAAATGTATTCACTGGTGTTCCATGGCTGTCAAAAAAACTGTACTACAACAATATATCCCAAAGCAGCATTTTAAAAATATAATGATTGTATTATTATGTATGTTTAATGAAATGAATGGTTAAGACCTTAATGATCAGATTATTATAGAATATATCACTTGGGAAATTAATCCAAAAGTGAAGGTCTATGTTTCCAATCATTATTGCAGTGTTATTTCAGCATACATTGCAATGTTATTATTATTTACCAAGAAAAGTGCCTACTTAACAAATAGTATGTCCACATTTTACTTGTATATTCTCATTAAGGTAAATCCATAACAACAGTACTGACTTGATAAGTAGTTATACATAATAGTGGCATATCTACATATCATAAGATGACTATTTATGTACTTTTATTTATTTATTTATTCATTCATTCCTGTACTAAAATATAAAAGATTACAGCGCATGTACCAGATGATTGACTGTTTCAGGCTGGCAAAATTGCCTGGAAAGTTCTTTTTCCCCCCTAAATTACTTTTCCTCCATCTCCTGTATGGATTACATTTAGTTAATGGATCAATACAAGGAGAAATGTGTATTCATTTTCAAAGAGTATCACTCAAACCAGTCTATGTAATTATAGCCTCCTCATTCAAACCCTGGCTTTTCTGCGTAACACTTTGAATTGACAAGTAATAGCGGGAATGTTTAACTCATACGACACCGGTTGTAGCGCCAGTAAAGGATTTTAAAATCCACGCTAAAGTTGAACACAAACTTAATGGGGAAGAGAATGTTCTGGAAATGAACCATCATAGTAAATGCTTCCATTCCATTCCATACATAGAAATAAACTAAGATACTCCTTAATATACAGCATTTATAATAATCAAGAAAAAGGTCCCAAGTGAAAATATCTTACCAAATTCTCCCGAAACAGTAATTGAATACAGGCAGGTCTGGCCTGTTGTGTAGTTGTGTGGAAAGTTTGGAGATAAGACGACTCCTTCAGATCCCACGTACTGACCTCCACAGGGAGCTGAAAACGACACGGAAAACACAGGGTTTAAACATTTATCCAATACATGCTTAAACGACAGAGTACAACATCTCTATTACATTAAAAACATTGCCAATGCTGAAAGATTACAGTATGTTTTTACTGATTATCTCACTGGAGCATTTCTATTTTCATTTCTTCCCTGCTCCAGATTGTGTTACACTGTCCTTGTAGGCTGTGCCCAACTCTAATAAGCGAATTATATAAATCGGCAGTACATTTAAAAATCTGAATACTGAGAATAATGAGCTTTTGGATACTATAACTACAATGAATAAAAGCCAGTAGGTGAAAGGTTAAAGACAATTGGGTAGAAGTGAAATTATAGTTCAAAAACCTCTTAGACGTTGGTGTCACTTCACACGATTCGCCGATTCTCCACAAAACAAATGCCGAGCTTAACTTTTTCCATTTCTTTTCCTCTCCTACAGAAATGACTCTGGCTCTCAAATCTCTCCTCGTTTCCAATCTCCCCACCAGTTGATTCCTCTCTGTGATCTTTCTGCTCCCTTCTTGTTACTTTCATCCATTCGGTCCTGGCTACAAACACCGTTCATTCAAATTCCTGGCACATCGGCGGCGTACTAAGCCTCTAAGCGCCGGTTCCCCTAGGTCTGTGCCTTCATCTGCCCGCGATACCTTGCTGGCGCGTAGACCTGTAGTCTGAATGCAGGCCCTGTCTCCTCATCCTCTGCATATCAAACTAATTCCAAACCTTTGATCAGATCACCTTTACCTCTTGCTTTCCATAAAGGGCCCTGAGATATGAACCGCAAAACCAGAAAGACCCCTTTGTAGACGGTGTTCCCTGAAACCAGAATTTCACACTCAAGCGCAGAGAGAAAGGTAGATTTCAAAAACATGTAACTTTACAAAAAAGAAGAAGAGAGAATCACCTGTCAGCTTTTGATCCATCTTCATTGTCAGACTTCTGCGAACAGTGTATTTTTAAACTACATCCCTTTGGAACTTAGCCAACCCGAATTAAATGCATATAACCGTCGTCTAGATCCTGTATTCAGATCCATAAATGTTTCAAGGTGTTATATGTTCTTAAATGCAATGGATTTGTCACTATTATGACACAAAGAATTACAAACTGTTTCCGAAATTGATATTCACTATCACAGCAACTTCAATATAAATGCTGCATTCAATGATGTATGGAAAGTTCAAGAACACTGCTATCTAGACTAAACTAATGCATCATCGTAGCGAGTGAAATTCAATTATGTTGGGTGCCAATATATGCATTGTAGTCTTTGTGAATTGGCAGTTCCACACTTGGCAACACCCACAATTATTATTTAAAAAATAAAGCGATTTTCTGGCTGTCAGAGTGGCGATGCTTGCTTCCTACATTCTCGCATTTGAATGGCTTTACTTACAATCCTATTGACATCAGCTAGGGGACTAATTTTGCATTTTGAGTAGAATAATATTGTTTTGATTAAGGTGATGCTGAATACTTTTAATTCAAATACTGGATTTAAAGCTAAATGTAAAATTAGTTTACAGTTCAGAGGTAGATTGAATTTTAAGCTCAACTTCATATTATAATATAATTTCCATAATTGTTATTATTAGAAGCCTCTCTCTTCTCCCTTTTGAAATAGATTACATTTTTTTATCAATCCACATTTTTAAAGCATAGTCATTAAATGCACAGTATATTTAGATTCTCCCCAAATCAATGCATTGTTGTGCAGTCAAGTCTGGCAGTTTGCAAATTTCTCCACAGGCTACAGTCATATTGTACTAAACACTTTTTTCTCCACTTCTGACTTCAGAGGAAATGCATATCGTACCCTTACGGACTGTTGTCACTGCCGACCCATCTATTTCAAATGTTGAACGCAACCCACAAAGTCTGTGTTCACAGCTTTTTCCATGTGTTTGTTTCTGTTCTTAGACCGGCACCCGGTGAGTGTATTTCTGTATCTAACTCCCAATGTGGTAAACTCTTTCAAAAGCATCCTGACAGATGTGTGTGCCACCTGGCCTGCTTGTCTGCTCAGTGAGAACAAGGCTCTGACAAAATTCCTGCTTTCGTATGCAGAAAGAAAAGGGGGGATTCCTTTCCCTTTACAGCAGCATCCCACCACACATGAGTACACGCACACACGTATACACGTACACGTGTACACGCGTACACACACACACACTTATCTCAGCATCTGCAGGTTTTTTTTTAAACGCTTTTAACCTCACTGTGAATTTGGAGCATTATTTTTCAGGATTTCCTCAGTGGGGCGCCATCTCACCACGCTTTCCCTCCAGTATTTACAGTCGAGCAGGATTCCTCATTCAAGAGCACTGAGACAATCTTTTAGTTACTATGGAAACGAATAAAAGGAGCTGTTTGGGTGAGGAAAAAAAAAATCTTTTATTATTTAAAGGGATCTCACCCCTTTCTAATTAGTTTTGTTTAAAAGCCGAAGGAAGTGCCGTGGAATGCATCAGTATTCTGGAAGGATGCAGAGAAACACCGGCTCATAAAATGCCTAATGGCCACTACACATTTGCTGCTTGTCAGACACAAAATACATATTTTTCAGTAACACACAAATGATAATAACGTGTGTCCGCTCCTTTCACCCACTTATGGTGAAGAAGCAAATGCTGCAACAGATATAATTATACAATCCGAGACCATTTTCATTAATAAGACACAATAAGAGCATGGAGTCAGGGCCCTCCTGGCCAAGTGCCCCGCAATCCCCCCCCACAAGTGCCTCAATAAGACCCCGCCACAGCCAGCTGAATTAATACCTGCCCAAAATTCGTCAGCACCCCCCCCCTCCGTAAACAGCATGTCATGTATATTAATGAGATGTACTTTTCAAATTCTCGGTCATCCTCTAAGATGGTGTTTCATTAAATAATGGTTTGCTGACATCAGTGAAGAGGAAATAATGTCCGTGACAGGAGAAAGCCTCTCCTCTCTCTCTGTCCACCTCACAGCTGATACACGGACGCCGACAGAGCAGGTTAAAATTCAAATTGAGTTTTCTGTCTCCCTCTGCCTGATGTGGATGTCTCCCACGTGATGCTCACAGTGCGCTGTCAGTCACACAGAGACCTTGGAGACAGAGGCAGATGTTTGTGTCTGCTGGTGCTCTGAAACACTTCAAAAATAAAACCGAGAGGTGAAAAACAAAAGGTCCAGTGTATTCCTCAAAGAAAGCCTTGTTCGTACCAACACAACATCACAATGATATTATTGTATTGTTTACAGTCATAATTATTGTTCATTTCATTTCATTAAAACGAAGTCAAGGAGAAAACTTTTGGATACTGTTTCTGTGCAGTTTGTGTCAGGAATATTTCATAGTCTAGGAACTATAACCCTATATATTCTCCAAATCCCCATCCGGCCTGCATGTCTATGTCCTCATTGAATTTTCAATTTGCATTCACAAAACGTATCTGCTACTACATAGGAACAAGTGTGTGTGTGTGTGTGTGTGTGTGTGTGTGTGTGTGTGTGAGTGAACAGAGTCATGCACTGAGATTTGGAGCTGAACTGGAAAAGCAAACAGCGCACTAAGTGCCTATCTCTTCCTGCTCACCAACTCAGAGCTGTTAAAATCTATGAACCGACCCAATGATTCATAGCAGCTGGATACAATTTAGCAATTCTCTTCGTGTAATAGAATCATACTGGGTATTAGAATAAGACTCAATCGCAATGGATCCAAACTCTCTAAGAGGGAGAATAATGCGAATAAGTAATTGCAAGAATTAGAAAGACAGAAACGACACAAAATATGATAGAAAGAGGGTGAAGTAGATGCATTTACATTACCTCCCCTGGTTGCAGGCTGATTGGCTATATTGCCTGCAGTGTAGTTGGAATATGATAAGCAAAATAAAGGGGTAATTAGCTTTCAACTCCGGCTTTGCTTACATGACTTGCAGATATTTAGGAGCATGAGAGCTTAAGAAACGTTACAGACCAAGGGAAGTGATTTGGCCCTTCTTTCTCATCCGGTTGCAATTAAGTTATTGATCAGAGTGTCTCATCAAGCCATTTGTTAAAGAGTCCTAGTAAATCAGCATCCACATCATGGCCTGGCACTTTCTTCTATATGCCCTCTATTCTCTGTCTCTCGGCTCTTAATCTGCTCCTTCATTTCCATTTGAGTTCTTAACACGGGTTTCTCCTTAGCCATCTCACAGGGACACTGGCTCACTGTATAGTGCTGCCATATCCAGCACAGCTAAGATCTTTTCTTTCCCCGATCATGTTGTATTTCTGTGGCCTGCTTAAAATATACCTTAATTAAATAGAACATGCTGTCCATATAAGCCACTATTTATTACAAAAGAACACGGAGCATGTTGTTGAGAACACAGCATATTCAATGCATCCAATTTATAGTTCTTGAAGTAAATTTGAACCGATTCCATATTGATGAGTTACACTCAGAAACTGAACATCATAACAAATATGACATTAACAGTTTCTATTGTGTTGAATAGAAAGATAAACTGTAAGTAAATGGTTAGTTGCACATTATGTACTTTGGTGCAAAAAGGTAAGCGGTATTCTTATATATTTACTGAAAAACATAACTGAGTAAAACTGGTTCCAGAGAAGTCTTGTTTGGCCAGAAGCTCATTTTGTGTTTTGGTTACTGAATACAACAACAGGAAACAATCCCAAGGAAGTTGTATTGCAATTAGGATACAGATGCCTGTTGACGTATATATGAATGTGCTTTTTATGTTAGTTTTTTTATTTTCCTGAAATACTGCATTCTACTATTTGAACGTTTCTGTTTCATTTCTCCATCGTCCAGCATTTCCCCGTTTCATCTTTGACAATGGTGAATCAGAGGCAAGCACACACATTTGCCAAGCAGAATTCAGGTTAAAGCAGGTAAACCCCAGAAATTAGCAGCACTTATTATTTATGAAGCATACAATCAAGAGGTTGCTATGTGGGTACAGGCATGTGTCACCCATCTACTAAAATATCTGATTTAGAAACATTTTCTGGTGCGGAAAAAATTTAGAAACTTCAAGAGTGTTGTCATGGCTACCAAAGACCAGGATCACAGGACAACAATCAAGCCTGGATAACAGGGAAAGTGTATTTAAAAAGCAAAGTCACTCAGATGCTGTAACTAGTTGTTTTACCTGCAGATGAAATGTCAGGGAACACTGGTCACTAAAATTATGTTTCAGGCTATTTTTAGAATTAAGCTTGCTATACCAAACAAGAGTGTAGAAAGTGATAACTACACATTAGCAGGGGAGGTATTTCAGAACTGCACGGTTTCACAATTCCCGCGTTTTAACACAGCGAGGGCGAAAATGCCAGCTGACGCACCTGTCAGACCAGTGAAATTACACACACCAGTCCTGTGTTAAGCAAGCACATAAAACACCCCTCAACTGATATTTGATGCAAAGTACCAGTAGGGAAAAGCACGTAGAGTGAATCGGCCATGAACCAGTTTATGAACGGAGAGAAGAGAAAGACCGGTTGCTCACGTGCCAAATGACCTACCTTGGACAACAAACCAGGGACAGACGCTGACTACAAGACTGCCCAATCCTTCTAAACAACAGTGTACCACAAAGACCCAAAGCCATGACCCGCACCCGACACAGGTCACACCACACGCCTTGCCACCATATATATAAAGAATAAAGTTCTCTGCCTAGAACTAAATGAATTCCCTTAGACAGAGCAGTCTGTTTCAGTGGGAAGTGCTTTGCGTGCAAAAACTGCTCAAATCAGGATCATATGGCTGTGAGTCAGACAGAGCCAGTACACAGACATAGGTGCTCTAATAGATGCAAAATAAAGACATACAATTGACATTTCTCTAAAATGGATGCAAGTACACACATTTTATAAATAAAAAAATAAGAAGAGTTGGAGGAGGATGGGAGCCAAATATTGCAGCCGTAGTGACAAATGTATGTTCAAGCTGGGAATGAACTTCATGCTCCCTAAGCAACGAACATCTTAACCATATGAAAGAGGGTCAAACTCATCAGCATGGGCAGTTCCAGGGCTTAAATCCCATTAGCTTGACTCACATGAAGGGGTCAACAACATTTGCATAGAAATAAATCATAATAAGATGCAAAAAGGTTCACTTAGTAACCTCTGGATTATTTATATTCTGCTAAATACAAGTCCACCATAAATGGGGATAAACTGCAAAATATCCCCACACACACACATGTCTTTATTATGTCTTGTATGTTTTTTTTAGGTAGGTGGGACACAGTGTTGAGTTTTGGGGCAGGTTAGTTATTACTACTTTAAACTAGTTTTACTCTTATTACGTTTACAGCTGGCTGGATTTGAGTTGAGTCGTGAGTTGATCCACTTTAATGCTACTTTAAATTACTATCTTAACCGAGTTATCGAGGATATCAATCTAATTTCTAGCTTAGTCCAGACGTCTGTTGTTGGAGGCAAACCCTGGGAAATTAAATGTAGACCCAGGCTGACATTTTTCTTGTAGTGTCAAGGCCATCTGTCACATTCAGAGGGGACATGCCTTGAATGCATTGCATTAGAGTTGGACTATCAAAGGGATACATGTTAGTGTGTACTGACCAGTACAGGCACCGGTCAAGACAGACAAAGCGAGTGGCAGTTATAACCGCCCAGGCTGTTAAAGTTGCCAGGGAGGAGGGCATGGTCTGTCTGAGTCTGTTTTAGGTGCACATTTGTGTCTGACCTCTTTCTTCCTTGACAGAGAAAGCAGAACCCGGTGGAAGGTTACCGAATACTGACAATGCCACTGAATGCTCCATCACTCAACAGGTTCATATTCACCCCCTGGTTCTGACACAGCGGATAACAGTTTCCAGTGTGTTAGTATCCAACATCATTCACTTCTATTCATTCATTAATATAATCATGTTACGTCAATTAGCAAGAGTACAAAATACATTATGTTCTGTTTCAATATATATATAGATACAAATAAAATTATGCAAACTATGTTGAAGTGAGAAGGTTCAGGGCTATACATAATTTAATGTATTTGGGAAAATGTAATATATAAACTCTGTATATAAATATACAGTGTCTATAAAAAGTCTACACCCCCCTTGAACCTTTCTCCACATGTTGTTTCAGTACCGCAGTCTCATGCATTTAAATGAGGATTTTATTCCACTTATCTACACACCATACTCCACACTGCTTAGGGGAAAATGTTTTTGTTGTGAAAAGAATTATATATTAAAAATACAAAATTGAAATAATTGCATTAGTCTCCAACCTCCATGAGATCATTCTTGGTGGCAATACCAGGTGTGAGTCTGTTGGGATAGGTCTGTACCATCTTTGCACTCCTATATTTGGCAAAGTTCTTGGGGGAGTGCTGATTGACAGCAATCTTCTAGTCATGCCACACATTTTGCATTGAATTTAGGTCGGGGCTCTGACTGGGTCACTCAAGGATATTTAACTTTTTGTTCCTTCCATTCCAGTGTAGTTTTGGCTGTGTGTTTTGGGTCATTATCATGCAGAAAGGTGAACTTCTGTCCCAGTTTCAGATTTCTCATAGAGGGAAGCAGGTTTTCCTCAAGGACTTTTCTATACTTTGCTCCATTCATTTCCCCTTCTATCCGCTATGTATTCTGAGTGCCCCAGTCCCTGTTGATGACAGACATCTCCAAAACATGACGCTGCACCACCATGCTTCACTGTAGGGATGGTGTTGTTTGGGTGATGGACTGCGCTGGCTTTCCGCCAAATGTAACACTTTGCATTTCGACTAAAAAGTCCCATTTTAGTTTCGTCAGTCCACAAAACGTTTTGTAACATGGCTATAGAATCTCCTGATTGCTTTTTGTTGTTGTTTTTTGTTGCATACTTTAAACAGGATTCAAGGTGTACCATACAGGGAAGATTTGTGGAGAGCTTGGGATATTGTTGTCACATGCACACTTTGACCAGTCTTGGCCATAAAAGCCTGTAGCTCTTACATTATATTTTCTATAGATTTCAACAATATTATTCTCACTTGAAAGTTGTGGAGTAGGAT